>NW_027361697.1:8375000-8975000 GCF_039654945.1 Dendrobates tinctorius
TTTGTAATATATCCTAAAAGAGATGTTTCTCCGCTAATCGGATGCCGCTTTACTTCTATACCTGGATACTGCAGAGTGAGTGTGCATTTGTCTGTTCAAGTACAAAGGACTTTTTAAAAAATATAAAAGTTCAGTAAGAAAAAAAACTGATTTAGGCTATGTGCCCACGTAGCGTTTTAAAACACTCACTAAAAACCGGACTCCTTCCCAGAAATCGCGTGTTTTTTTCTGCGTGATTTCACCGCGATTATGATCGCGATTTTGCCGCGATTTTCGCGTGCGATATTCAAGCACTTTCCAAGCGATTTGAAGCATCGCTTGGAAAGTGATTGACAGGTTGGTCACACTCGTCAAACATAGTGTTTGACAAGTGTGACCAGGTTTTTACTATTGAGGCCGCCTATGCGGCCTCAATAGTAAAAGATAGGATGTTAAAATGCTTAAAAAAATTAAAAAAATCGGGGTATATTTACCTTCCGGCGTCCCGCGCTGCCATCCCGGGCCTCAGCGTTCCCAGTAATGCCTTGCGAGACCTGTGATGACGTAGTCTCGCGTTGCTATAGCGATCTCGCGAGACCACGTCATTACAGGGCCTTGCCGCAAGGCATTACTGGGAACGCTTAGGCCGGGAATGCAGCGCGGGACACCGGAAGGTAAATATACCCCGACTTTTTATTTTTTATTCTTTTTTTTACAGGGGTATGGTACCCAGGGCCTGGAGGACAGTCTCCTCTCCTCCACACCGTGGGTACCAACCGCGCATGAGACGCTTAACCTCGCGCATGGTGGGCATAGCCACATGCGGGAAGTCAGCGGTTCTCATGCATTCCTATGGGTGCGGAATCGCGGCAATTCTTTGCGATTCCGCACAAAAGAATGAGCATGCTGCGATTTTTTTCCGCGATGCGCTTCCGCCGCGGAAAAAAGCGCAGCATTAGCACAGCATGTGCGGAATGCCATAGGAATGCATGGGGGGCGTTCTGTACACGATTTTTAAACGTTTTCGCGCCAAAAATCGCGGCAAAAACGCTTAAAAATCACTACGTGGGCACACAGCCTTATTTTAAGGTGGTGCTCCCCACCAGTGTAACCAAAATGATGGCTATGATTAATACAGTGTTCAGTTGATGTACAATCACGGTCGCAAGTGTTGGCACTCTTCAAATTGTGAAGTATTTTTCACAGATAATTATCGCAATTGCTCGTTTTGTTATACACGTTTATTTTCTTTGTGTATTGGAACAACACAAAAAAACTGAGGGAAAAAAAGGCAAATTGGACATAATTTCACACAAATGCCTAAAAATGAGCCAGACAAAATTGTTGTCACGTTTCCAAAATTGTTTAAAGCTTATGATGCTCATTCAATCTCACCTGTGGCAAGTAACAGTTGTGGGCAATATGAAAATAACACCTAAAACCAAGTAAAGAGGGGAGAAGTTGACTCAATCTTTGCATTATGTCTGTGTGTGCCACACCTAAGGCCTTTTTCACACATCCATTTGTGTCCATCAGTCAAAATCCGCCGTTTTGCAAAAAAAAAACGGATCCGCCTTTTTTCTTGGCGGATCCGTTTTTTTTCCCATTGAGTTGCATTACCGGCGGATCTTGACGGATAGCCATCCGTTGGATCCGTTTTTTTGCTGATCTGCCAAAATTTTGACGTCCGCCGACATGCCCGAACGGACCACGCAACGCAACGTTTTTTCGGGCGGCCGGATCCGCATTTCTCACTGCACATGCCCGAAAGACTTCACTCAGCTGCAAATTTAACCCTAAACTCTGTTCTGGCGGCTGAAAAATTTCTCTCTGTCTCACATTCTTCCTTTGACGAACCCGTTAAAATAACGGTCCGGTGCCAAACGTTGTGGTCAGTACAGGAACGGATCCGTTATCTGCCATTTTAGTGGATTTTGACTGACCAAAAAAACTGATGTGTGAAACAGGCCTAACATGGAGAACAGAGAGGAGAATAGAACGGTTTGAGGACTTGTAACCTTGAGATTGATGCTTTTTTTTCAACATTTTTGGTTCTCAAGTCCATCTCTAAAGATCTTGATGTTCCTTTGTCCACGGTGAGCAACATAATCAAGAAGTTTACAACCCTTGGCAGTGAAGCTAACCTCCCTAGATATGAATAGCAGAGAAAAATTGCTGAAAGGTTGCAATGCAGGATAGTCCGCATGGTGGATAAGCAGTCCAAATCAGGTTCCAAAGTAATTCAAGCTGTCCTGCAGGCTCAGGGTGCGTTACTGTCAGCGTGAGCTATCCGTCGATATTTGAATGAAATGAAACGCTATGGTGGCAGGAGATCCAGAACGACCCCACTGCTGACACAAAGACATAAAAAAGCTAGACTGCAGTTTGCCAAAATGTGTGTGAGTAAGCCAAAATCCTTCTGGGAAAGCATCTTGTGGACAGATGAGTCCAAGATAGAGCTTTTTGGTAAAGCACATCATTCTGCTGTTTACCAAAACTGGAATGAGGCCTACAAAAAACACAACACAGTACCTACAGTCAGATATGGTCGAGACTAGAGTTGAGCGAAACGGGTCGAAAAAATTCAAAAGTCGCCGACTTTTGGCAAAGTCGGGTTTCATGAAGCGAAACCCGACCCTAGGATGAGGTCGGCCACGAGGTCGGCGACTTACGCGCCAAAGTCGCGTTTCAAAAGTTTGTTTTGCGCTCTTTTTCAGCCAATCAGGATCCACGGACACTGTGGGCAACGTGATGACATAGGCACGGGTCACCACCATCTTTCAGAAGGGCATGCAAGTGATTGGCTTGCTTTGGTGGGCGTCACAGGGGGTATAAAAGGGCGTGCACGCCGACCGCCATCTTACTTCTGCCGATCTCAGTATAGGGAGAGGTTGCTGCTGATTCTGTAGGGAGAGCGTTAGGCAGGGAAGAAGACCAAAAAACTGCTGCTGCTAGCGATTTGGCCTGCACAACACACCAGTCACTGTGTGTGCAGTGCAAGGGGAGGCTATATAGTGGTGTATCAGTGGTGTTGGTTGTTGGGCTGCCTTCTAAGGCTTCCTGACAGGCTGGCATTGCTGTTTACCCACTGCTCCGCAAACTGCTTTTTTAAAAGCAATCCAATCTCCCTTATCCTCTAGTCACTTTGGTCACAGCTGTGCCATCGAGCCTGTCACATAGCGCTCAGATATTCATTGGGCCTCAAACTGCTTTTTTAAAAGCAATCCCAATTTTTTTTTTTGTCCTGCTGAGAAGAAAAAAAAACTGCTTCTGCTGCTGATAGCAATTTGGCCTGCACAACACACCAGTCACTGTGTGCAGTGCAAGGGGAGGCTATATAGTGGTGTATCAGTCGTGTTGGTTGTTGGGCTGCCTTTTAAGGCTTCCTGACAGGCTGGCATTGCTGTCTACCCACTGCTCCGCAAACTGCTTTTTTAAAAGCAATCCAATCTCCCTTATCCTCTAGTCACTTAGGTCACAGCTGTGCAATCGAGCTTGTCACATAGCGCTCAGATATTCATTGGGCCTCACACAATCCAAAAGTGTCCAGTGTCCAAAAGTGTGTGCAGAGATTCAAACTCGCACTTATCCTCTAGTCACTTAGGTCACAGCTGTGCCATCGAGCTTGTCACATAGCGCTCAGATATTCATTGGGCCTCACACAATCCAAAAGTGTCCAGTGTCCAAAAGTGTGTGCAGAGATTCAAACTCTCACTTATCCTCTAGTCACTTAGGTCACAGCTGTGCCATCGAGCTTGTCACATAGCGCTCAGATATTCATTGGGCCTCACACAATCCAAAAGTGTCCAGTGTCCAAAAGTGTGTGCAGAGATTCAAACTCTCACTTATCCTCTAGTCACTTAGGTCACAGCTGTGCCATCGAGCTTGTCACATAGCGCTCAGATATTCATTGGGCCTCACACAATCCAAAAGTGTCCAGTGTCCAAAAGTGTGTGCAGAGATTCAAACTCTCACTTATCCTCTAGTCACTTAGGTCACAGCTGTGCCATCGAGCTTGTCACATAGCGCTCAGATATTCACTGGGCCTCACACAATCCAAAAGTGTCCAGTGTCCAAAAGTGTGTGCAGAGATTCAAAATCTCACTTATTCTCTAGTCACTTAGGTCACAGCTGTGCCATCGAGCCTGTCACATAGCGCTCAGATATTCATTGGGCCTCACACAATCCAAAAGTGTCCAGTGTCCAAAAGTGTGTGCAGAGATTCAAAATCTCACTTATTCTCTAGTCACTTAGGTCACAGCTGTGCCATCGAGCTTGTCACATAGCGCTCAGATATTCATTGGGCCTCACACAATCCAAAAGTATCCAGTGTCCAAAAGTGTGTGCAGAGATTAAAACTCTCACTTATCCTCTAGTCACTTAGGTCACAGCTGTGCCATCGAGCTTGTCACATAGCGCTCAGATATTCATTGGGCCTCACACAATCCAAAAGTGTCCAGTGTCCAAAAGTGTGTGCAGAGATTCAAACTCTCACTTATCCTCTAGTCACTTAGGTCACAGCTGTGCCATCGAGCTTGCCACATAGCGCTCAGATATTCATTGGGCCTCACACAATCCAAAAGTGTCCAGTGTCCAAAAGTGTGTGCAGAGATTCAAACTCTCACTTATCCTCTAGTCACTTAGGTCACAGCTGTGCCATCGAGCTTGTCACATAGCGCTCAGATATTCATTGGGCCTCACACAATCCAAAAGTGTCCAGTGTCCAAAAGTGTGTGCAGAGATTCAAAATCTCACTTATTCTCTAGTCACTTAGGTCACAGCTGTGCCATCGAGCCTGTCACATAGCGCTCAGATATCAGTGGGCCTCACACAATCCAAAAGTGTCCAGTGTCCAAAAGTGTGTGCAGAAATTCAAAATCTCCCCTGTCCTATAGACACCTTGTACCTTGTTTTACATTACTATATAGTTTGTTGGATTTTGTCTACATTTCTACCAAAAATGAGGAAGGCTGGTGGAAGAGGCCGTGGAATTGGGCGGGGGTTGGCAGCTGGTAATGATGGTGTTGGTGGTGGATCTGATGGTAGTGGCAAGAGCAAAATAGGACCGAATGCAGGAGGTGTTGAGCCTGCGTCATCGTCTGGCTACATAAGGCCTCGAACGCTTAGTTTTCTAGGAGTTGGCAAACCGCTTTTAAAGCCAGAGCATCAGGAAAAAGTTTTGTCTTACATTGCTGACTCAGCCTCCAGCTCTATCGCCTCCTCTTCTGAAGTTGTAAAAAGTAAAAGCACTGAGTCGTCATTGGAGGCTCATGTTCATGAACCACACCTTTCCTTGTGTCCTTCACCCCAACCAAGATTGAAGCATGACGCAGGCCATACTACTGATAACTCCATGGAGCTGTTTTCACATACCATGCCTGGATTATCAAGTGAAATGGTGAATTACCCAGGCCAAGATAAATCTGACATGGAGTGCACTGATGCACAGCCGCTGATGGATGATTCTGCTGGTACATTCACTCAGAGCACTACATTGTCCTCGCAGTGTACAGAGCCAGATTCTGACCCTGATGAGACTCAGGTGCCCCTTCCCGCACACTATACCACCATACACGGTGACACAGAGGAAGGTGCACATGACATAGAAGAGGAGGTGATGGATGACCCAGTTGTTGACCCAGATTGGCATCCATTGGGGGAAGAGGGTGCTGCTTCCAATAGCTCAGATGAGGAGCATCCACAGCAGACATCGACATCGCAACAGCTGTTATCTGGCAGGCCCGGAGCACTCCAAAGACAGGTTCCAAACATCAAAAGAGTTGCTGGACAGCTTGTCCAGAGGGTCAAAAGATCACAGCGTGCTAGGCCGCAAAATGTCTGCCAAAGTAGGAAGAGTGCAGTGTGGCACTTTTTTGAACAAAATCCTCATGATCAGGCCAAGGTTATCTGTAAGAAGTGCGCAAAGACCTTTAGCCGAGGGAAAAATCTGAAAAATTTGAATACCAGTTGCATGCTTAGACATTTAACCAGCATGCACTTGCAAGCGTGGACACAACACCAAACCTCAAGTGCCACATGTGCAACTGATCACAACGAAGGTAGTCAGCAACGCTACATTGTTTCCCCCACTGTAAGCCCACCAGTTAGCACAGCAGCAAATGTTGAGGTGTCGTTGCAAGGCCACAGCAGTCAGGGAATCCCACTGTTATATCAACGAAAGACTGATTCTAGGCCATCAGAAAGAACACCAACTCCATCACCATCATCAACCCTCTCTCAGTCCGCCCTGTCCACCGCTACTTCCACCATATGCAGCTCTCAAGTCCAGCTCACCCTCCCAGACACTATGAGTAGGTCAAGAAAGTACTCAGTCTCTCATCCGCGTACACTGGGTTTGAACGCCCACATTGCCAAACTAATCTCGTTTGAGATGATGTTGGTGGAAAGCACAGCTTTCCGCGAACTCATGGCCTATGCAGTACCACGCTATGACCTACCCAGTCGCCACTTCTCTCGCAAAGCCATCCCAGCCCTCCACCATCATGTGAAAGACCGCATTGTCCATGCACTCAAGCAGTCAGTGAGCGGAAAGGTGCACCTCACAACTGATGCATGGTCCAGTCGGCATGGCCAGGGCCGTTACGGGTCCATCACTGCGCACTGGGTTAATGTCGTGGATGCAGGGTCCACAGGGGACAGCGGTGGTGGGACAGTGCTGCCTAACCCACGGTATAGGAAACAGTTGGCTGTAGGCGTTCGACCCTCCTCCTCCTCCACCTCCTCCAGAAGCGAAAGCTCGTCCACAGAGCGCAGTCGTACGAGCACTCCATCTGCAGCTGCCACTGTTGCACACGATGTGTCCCCCTATCGAGCAGCTAGTGGAAAGCGTCAGCAGGCTGTGTTGCAGATAATGTGTTTGGGCGACAGACACACCGCCGAGGTGCTGGCCGAGTACTTGAAGCGACAAACTGAGTCATGGCTGGGCAGTGTACATCTTGAGGCAGGCAAGGTAGTTAGTGATAACGGCCGTAATTTTGCGGCAGCCATAGCCCTTTCAAAACTCAGCCACATACCTTGCTTGGCTCACACCTTGAACCTGGTGGTGCAGTGCTTCCTCAAAAATTATCCGGAGTTAACAGCCCTGCTCCAGAAGGTGCGAAGACTGTGCGCGCACATCCGCCGGTCGCCTGTACACGCCGTTCGTATGCAGAAGCTGCAGCGATTGCTCCACCTTCCCAACCACCGCCTCATTATCGACATTGCAACAAGGTGGAACTCCACCCTGCACATGGTGGAGCGGCTGTGCGAGCAGAGGCAGGCCATAATGCATTTGTGGGAGGATACACGGCCAGGCACTTTGAGAGCAGACATGGAGTTGACAGGTGTGCAGTGGTCGAAGCTGAAAGACCTTTGTAAAGTCCTTCAGTGTTTTGAGGAATGCACACGGCTGGTAAGCGCAGACGACGCCATTCTAAGCATGAGCATCCCACTTATGCGTCTGCTCATGCAAACTTTGACGCACCTTAAGGAGCAGGCGTCTGCAGCCAATGTTGATGAGGAGGAAGAGGAGGAGGGAATCCTTGATGACATTCAGCCATTGTCTGCTCAGGGACCTCTCCTGGACGAGGTGGAGGAAGAAGAGGAGGAGGAGGAGGATGATGGCGATGATTACTTAGGGGAGGAGGATGCATCTCGTGGGGCAAGTGAAAATGTTGGCGTGGCAAGGTCTGGTACAGGGTTTGTGCGTGACTGGAGGGATGTGGATTTGCCAGAAAGTGCTCCTCCACCCAGCACTCGCAGTGCATCATTGACACCGGGAACATTGGCCCACATGTCAGATTATGCCTTGCAGATCCTAAAAAGGGACCCCCGCATTGCCAAAATGATGAACGATGACGACTACTGGTTGGCCAGCATCCTGGATCCACGCTATAAAGGCAAATTACAAAACATCATGCCACAGGAGAACCTTGACCTAATATTGGCTAATAAACAAGCAACTCTGGTAAATCGGTTGCTTGAGGCATTCCCACACACAGCAGCGGTGATGGTTCTCACACGAGCCGTACGGGCCGGGGGCAGCTTGGCAGAGGTGTTCGTGGTGCACACAGCAGAAGTGGCGTTGGAGACAGGGGTTTCATGACAATGTTGTGGACTGATTTTTCAAATACCGCTCACACAACTGGTAATACTGCATCGATGGAAAGTGACGGGAGACAGCAGTTGTCAACTATGGTAACAAACTACTTTTCCTCCCATATCGATGTTCTCCTACACAGGTCATTCCCCTTTGACTATTGGGCCGCTAAACTGGACACCTGGCCTGAATTGGCACAATATGCCTTACAGGAGCTCGCTTGCCCAGCTGCAAGTGTGCTATCGGAAAGAGTCTTCAGTGCAGCTGGATCAATCCTGACAGAAAAAAGGACCCGTCTGTCAACCCAAAATGTGGATGATCTAACCTTCATTAAAATGAACCACGCATGGGTTTCCAAGGATTTTGTCCCACCTTCCCCTGATGACACATAGGGTGACAGAAAAATGGCTTGCTTTGGTCCACCTCTTCCTGGTACTTCACCTATTTCGCCTTTTGCATCAGCTGAATGTCCAACATCAACATATGCCACTTTCTAAAACTCCCTAACTGTGCTGCCTCCCCCCCCATGGCCGGGGTCACCACCTACCGCACGACACCGTGCGAGTGCCGTTGCCCTGAACAGGTGGGTAGGCCGACTCTTGGGCGCGGGCACTGGCACAGGGTCCCTCATAGTGCAATCAAGTGTCTCTGACGGTGGTGGTGCACACCCGCCGTCAGACACACCGCTGTACTATGAGGGGCCCAGTGCCAGTACCGACGCCCACGAGTGGGCCCCCCTTGCTTGGGCAGGGCCCCAGCATTTGCAATCTTTACCTCTCCCTGCTCCTCCGCTGTGTAATCTGGGCCGTCAAATCCATACTGTGCCTGACACCGTCTGAGCCTGCCTCCTGAGACATATATTTTGAATGTGTACGCTATCCATACATGTTATCCAGGGATACGGTACCCTTTCTAACCTTTGTGCAATCACGTGCAATCCATACTGGGCCTAACACCGTCTGAGCCTGCCTCCTGAGACATATATTTTGAATGTGTACGCTATCCATACATGTTATCCAGGGATACGGTACCCTTTCTAACCTTTGTGCAATCACGTGCAATCCATACTGGGCCTAACACCGTCTGAGCCTGCCTCCTGAGACATATATTTTGAATGTGTGCGCTATCCATACATGTTATCCAGGGATACGGTACCCTTTCTAACCTTTGTGCAATCACGTGCAATCCATACTGGGCCTAACACCGTCTGAGCCTGCCTCCTGAGACATATATTTTGAATGTGTACGCTATCCATACTTGTTATCTGGGGATACGGTACCCTTTCTCACCTTTGTGTAATCACGTGTAATCCATACTGGGCGTGAGAACGGCTGGCGAGCTGTTAAGCAAGCTACAGCACCTGTCCAGACAAGTACAGGGATTCCCTAGCGAGGAGACTTATTTGATTGTTTTCAATGTTGGGACAGCAATTTTTGGGGAGCACTATACTCTGGAGAATGATAGATGGGGCCCACCATACACTGGAACATTCCAAAGGTGGACATCAGACACTGGAGCAGCATTTACAGGGCCCATTATACACTAGAGCATTAGAAATGGGGCCCATTATGTTTGGAGCATTATTTGGGCCCATAAGACAGTGGAGCTTCATCCATGGGGACCAACATATACTGTAGCATTATGTGGAGCTCATCATATACTGTTTCAAACATTATATGGGACCAATGATTCTGTATGGAGAAATAGATGGGCCTCGTCATGAGATGTAAAAAGTGAGGTATTTTTCATTGTACTATACCGCTATTTCTCTGCCGT
The DNA here is from genome assembly GCF_039654945.1 of Dendrobates tinctorius. Classification (NCBI taxonomy): domain Eukaryota; kingdom Metazoa; phylum Chordata; class Amphibia; order Anura; family Dendrobatidae; genus Dendrobates; species Dendrobates tinctorius. Next base: position 8,384,854 of record NW_027361697.1, read on the forward strand.
ATCGGAGCATGATGAGTTGTGGTATGTGTTAAAGGGGCGCTCTTTCGCCCAGGGCACATGAAAACCTGGAGCCAGCCCTCCCCCCCCACAGTTTGTAGCCAAATAACCCCCATTTTTCAGTGCGTAACTTGTATTATGAAGTTAATTAAGGTTGACAAGCTTAAGAAAGAAGAATTGATGCTTTTTGCATTCAAATGGGCACTGTAGGTGTGTTTCCTGTCCTCCTCTCACTGCCGACTTTTATTCCCCATTGACTTACATTGGGTTTCGTGTTTCGGGACGACCCCGACTTTTCCCTATAATCGGACGATCTTGCCCGACCCGACTTTTGGAAAAGTCGGGTTTCACGAAACGAAACGCGACCCTAAAAAAACCAATAGTCGCTCAAATCTAGTCGAGACGCAAAGATCTTTTGGTGTTGTTTTCCTGCCTCTGGCACTTGGTGCGTCGACTGTGTGCATGGCATCATGAAATCTGAAGATTACCAAAGCATTTTGGGTCGCAGTGTAGTGCTTCGTGTCAGAAAGCTTGGTTTTTGTCCTAGGTCATGAATCTTCCAGGAGGACGATGACCACAAACATACTTAAAGAAGCACCCATAAATGGATGGAAACAAAGCACTGGAAAATTCTGAAGTGGCCAGCAATGAGCCTGGATCTAAATCCCATTTGAACACCTGTGGAGAGATCTTAAAATTGGTGTTGGGAGAAGACGCCTTCAAGTATGAGAGACCTGGAGCAGTTTACAAAAGAAGAGTGGTCCAAACTTCCAGGTGAGAGGTGGAAGAAGCTTGTTGATGGTTATAGGAAATGATTGATTGCAGTTATTTATTCCAAAAGGTGTGCAGCCAAATATTAAGTTGATCGTGCCAATAATTTTGTAAGGGCTATTTGGGGGGTTTTGTGTGAAATGATGTTCAATTTCTGTTTTTTTTCTACTCTTCCTTTTTTTGTGTGTTGTTTCAATACACAAAGGGAATAAACGTGCAATTGCAATCATTTTGGGAGAAATACTTGTCTGGAACAATTTCAATAGAGTTAACACTTTCGGCCATGAACTGTATATATTTCTCGGATCAAATTTCCAACTTTCATAAGGATAGTAAAATCCCAAGATCATATCTATATTGAGATGTTAACCTGCTATTGAGTGCATCTGGCAACGTCGCTTAGATTGCAGGTTTCCTGACAGCTAATCTTTCCCTTGGTTGCATTCACCTTGATGTAAGCGTGGCGTTAGGAACGTCGGCCGTATGAGCTTAGCTTGAAAGCTGCTCGTGATTCTGTTCTGAAGGAAGAACTAATCCTTGTGTTTGATATACAAGCTAACCATGCATTACTGTTGCATCCAGTGAAGGGGTTAATTCCTCTCTCAAGCCATATGCATGCGGGATGTGAGCTGCCCTAACCATTGCAAATGCCGCAGCATAATCTGCTTTACAGCAGAGCGCTCTGCACATATATATACTCTCTGACACGCACACATGCTCAACTATAATCCCTCTCCTTGCCCTTAACTACCGTTAACCAAAGTGCTTAATGCACAATTTAAGCTGGATCCACTCTAAAAACACTTTAATTGAGGAGCATTAAATGTTAAAATGATTAAAAAAAGATGATATAAATAAAACCCAAAGAGAGGCTGATACCAGCATCTGCAGTGATGGGGACGGGAGGGGGAGCGCTCGATCTGTCTTGTGGCTTCGAAAGTTCCAAACATTAATACGAGACCTTCGTGCCGCGCTTCGTGTGGCCATATCAGGCTCAATAATGCTCTGTAAGGCCTATGTTAATAGAACCATTGATATTGCTACAGGATAAGCTTAAAGGGGTTTTCCACTTTCAGGAAAGTGGACCCCAAACACTTTGAAATACCCAACAACTAACAGGTCAGGTTATCGCCCTTCCCCATTCCAGCGCCAACTACCCACCGCTGTTGGAATCTGTTTGTGCTGCAGCGGTGACATCACATCGGCAACGCGGACCACTGTTGTAGCCAATCACTGAGCTCAGCGACTTGTACAGTCTACCTTGGCACAGCCACCAACCACATTTATTGCCTACTGCTGTGATGTATGTTATCATATTTCAAAAACTGACCGTCACATCCAAGCATAAGCATAGTGTGAACAGGTGCTTAACCTAGAGTCACCAACTCGTATACATTCGAGCAAAAAAGGAAGCACACTGTAGCGCCAAACCATGCAAAAATGAATTGCATTAGAAGTATGAAAAATTGAGAAAGTTTAGCGCTTAAAATGGCCAAGTTATGTGTACCTGGAAGCCACGTTAAGGCATTTCTCGTTTTCCAGGTCCCTATTCTACGCCAATCCTCACTAAGACTGTAGGCTCCATCTGAATGGGAACCTATGAAAAATCCTCTGTTAGGACTGAAGTCTATATCTCTGTGGAGGGGAAATGGCCCTGGTTTGATTAAAAACGCCTGCAGCTAACAGGTGGAGTGCTTATTCAGAAAGTAAATGAATACAAATTTCAAAAACTGACCGTTACATCCAAGCATAAGCATAGTGTGAACAGGTGCTTAACCTAGAGTCACCAACTCACATACATTCAATCAAAAAAGGAAGCACACTGTAGCGCCAAACCATGCAAGCATGAAAAATGAATAATAACTTGGCCATTTTATGCACTCCACCTGAGCACTCCGCCTGTTAGCTGCAGACGTTTTTAATCAAACCAGGGCCATTTCCCCTCCACAGAGATATAGACTTCAGTCCTAACAGAGGATTTTTCATAGGTTCCCATTCAGATGGAGACTACAGTCTTAGTGAGGATTGGCATAGAATATTGACCTGGAAAACGAGAAACGCCTTAACGTGGCTTCCAGGTACACATAACGTGGCCATTTTATGAGCTAAACTTTCTCAATTTTTCATACTTCTAATGCAGTAATGCAATTCATTATTCATTTTTCATGTTTGCATGGTTTGGTGCTACAGTGTGCTTCCTTTTTTGCTTGTATGTTATCATGACATCACTGCTTTTAAAGGGATTCTCAAGATCAGAAAAAAAAACAGTTTTTTTTTTCCCCCCAGAAGCAGAACTTCCCTTTTCAATTGGTTGTTGTCGCCTCTATTGCTGCTCATCCCCCTTAAAGTAACTTAGTTTTTTTCCCTCTAATTCTAAGGATCAGTGCAGGGCGAGCCTGGATCTATAATTTAACCCTGACATTTGAAAGCACATAGGCCATTGCTGTCCCCTCAAACATACTACCCATGATGGGAAGTATGAAGATTGGCTTCAGTCACCGCTCAGTATACTAACACCAATAATACCGTTACATTATTATCATACCGCCACGCTATGACCACCACATAATGACTGAATAATGCCACCATACTGATCATGACCAAACATGAATGTTCCAAGACCGATATTACCATCAACATTGCATTATAAGAGGTAAATAATAGCGCCAAACCTTAAGCACATAATTATCAGCATATACCGCGATTATATTCATCATTAGCCAAAAACAACTGTATTGAGACTGAAACTACCCCCATAGTGACCATATATTGGTAGATAACGGCTTTTATGTTATACCACAGCACTGCAGACCATATATTTGTATACTGTACAGATAAATCCAGTGACGTTCTCGCTGATGGTAGCCTTTAACTTTTCCATTTCATCCACACCGCTATGACCACTTCTTCCATCCATGACTTGTGTGTACTTTCTGCAAATGCATCTTTGGCTCATCGCTTTTACAGCACCCTCTTCATATTCCTCTCTTCCATACACCCAAACAGTATCATCAATAACTCCTCTGAGCCCCGCTCCGTAAAGTACCCTCCTTTTGTGCGCACACAATAATAGTGCCTTCTCATTGTAATAATACTGCCCAGTACCTCAGTATAGTAATAATGCTACTCTGTGCTTCTTCATAGAAATACGCTGTATAGTAATAAAGCATCAGCTGTGCCTGGCCAAGCAACAAAATAAACTAAGACCTTACCCTCTCTCTCGATGAGCTGTGATGTGTCCTCCCCGTAGTCTCTGGCCCAGCACAGGCCCATGGCCTCCCATCTCCTTCACGGCCCTGGCCTCTGGCAGTCAGGAAGCAGCCTGTGTCCTACCTGATTAAGTGGTGGAGCTGGGAGCCGGAGGCTCTCTTCTCTGCCACAGTTGTAATCTGTGTCCTGTTGGTATCCACTCGCTGAACTTTGCTTTTATACCTGACCTTTTTTAGCAAAATAGTCAATACAAGGTTGTTATTACAAGTAGAGTAAGCCCCAGTTCTCCATAATGTGTCCTGCCTTACAGATTTAGAACCTTTATGAAGTGATTGAATATTTATGCAAATAACTAATCTATACATTGTCTTTTGATTCTACAAAACATTAAAGGGAATCTGTCCTTAGGATCAACCCTCCTGAGCCGTCTATATGGCCATGTAGGTCCTAAGAAGCTGAATAACCTGATACCTTGCTAACTGTGATCTGATGTCTTATTCCAGAGAAATTTGTGTTTTTCTTACTATATAAATGAGCTGTGAAGATCTATGGGCTAGAGATACATTTACCTGGGAATCTTCCTCCAGAGTTTATTTTCATAAAAGAGAGCATTACCATTTTAATGAATGACCTACATGCCCATATAGGTTTAGGAGATCCTACTGAAAAGACTTGGCATTATTGCTCTGATATCAGAATCCTTTATGGGGTTTTCCACAGTAGATAATTCCTACTAGTTGGATGGGTCCCTTGAAATTAAAGCAATCCTCCATGCTGACTTTGAAGCCTACCTGCTTCCCTCCCTTTACCTTCTCCATCGACACGGGCTTTCCGCTCCTCTTACATCTACATCAACGGTCATCTAATGTAAGACAGGAGAATTCCTCCAGAGCAAGAGATGTTCTTTGTATCTTCTTTCCACTCTGACAAAGGGATAAGATTCCTGTAGAGAAAGACCCCTAATATTGATTTAGTCTGCTTCATGGGGTATATGAAAATGGGTTTTCGTAATAAGTCTCATCCTCTGGGATCACTAGAACATTAATATGATGAGGCTTAATTTTTATTGACTTGGACTTCAGAAAGTTACCAGATTTCTCCTTTACAAGACGGACACTGTGTAGTCTCTGTGCAGAATATACACTTCCGATACAGATCCTCAGTGTCTGCATTGAAAGACACAACAGCAGCTATGATGCGTCATTGCGCCCTTTCATCCAGAAAGATGAGGTCTTATGTGAATCTACCGTGAATATTTTATTACTAGAGGCAGGCTTTAGTTCAGGATTGTCACTGAAACCATTATTGAGGATAATGCCACTATGCAGGACATTGCTGTACGAGCCGTGCAAACGAGTGGGATTGTGCTGTGTCAGTGATGGGCACATCTAGTGCTGAGTCAGGTTGGCAATGTGCTATATAGGACATAATGCTTGGTAATATGAAAGCATCATTGTGAGATGGCTCAGTGCTAGAGGCAACTTTAATATCAGTATTGGGTCACCAATCCTACTGCCTAAACTCCATTGGTTTTCCTCCATGTAGTGTCCAGGGTCATGCATCCTCCATATCGGACATATTCAGAGCCTGTAGTTTGTTTTTTTTTCATCTATAGCAAGATGTCTAGAAATTCTTACCCATTATCTCAATAATTTTCCCCTTTTCAGAAGGGTTGTTTTACTAAACGGACAAAAATCTAGCTTAGCGGAAACTTGTCTGTCGATTTAATGGAGTCCAAACCACTTTGCCAAGGAGAAGGCCATTTTTCTGCAATAGCCACTGTAGGGGACATGTAGGATTAGGGAATATTCACACAACCTTTTTTTTTTCAGGCCGTTATTAACTTAAAAGACTGAACATATATCTATGTAAAAATATAATAAAAACTGACAGGCACTTCCAATCAGAAAAAGACAAGTGTGAACAGCTGCTAGCTAAGAGAGCCGCTTTATATAACAAATTAAAACTGCACTCTAACGCTATAATATGTAATCATTGAGTATATGATATTGGAACTGCATTACTGCTGTAGAAAACATGTTAAAAAATTAAGGTACTTAGTGCAGAAATTGGCCAATTTGCGTGAGCCCAACAGCTATGCAAATATTCAGGGTTTTCTATGTCTTTTAACCTCTTCAGGTTTCCAAACTGGTTACAAATGATGACCAGTCCATTCTTCAGGCAGCTTCTGCTCTGCAGACATGTAGTAGTAGAGCACGGCACTCTTGCACCGAGCTTGGCACTCAATTGATTTAGAAAAAAGATGACTGATTTGCAATCCACAGTAAATATAGATGATGTTTCGCTTTCAGTTTAGCACTTCAGATATACGGTTTCCAAAGTGGTTAAAAGTTGTGACCGGTCCATTCTTCAGGCAGCTTCCGCTCAGCAGACAATCTATACTTTACAAGGATCAAAAGAAGACAGCCGGGCGTCTTTTTGAGTGTTTTGTCAGCATTTTTGATTAAAAAAAAACAGTTATGGGGAAAATCTGCACATAAAACTCAGTGTACTCGCAAGGAAGATTAAGATGTGGCGGATGTGAAACACGCAGGTCACATTACGCAGAGTAAAAAAAAAGGCACAGTGGACGTCAGATTTCTACAAATTCTATCCACTTTGCTGGAACTGTAAGAGGCTGCTTTAAAAACTCATCATGGGAACACAACCTAACATGGTGACCGTTCAAAACTGATCTCCATTAAGGGTTATACAGGGGATCCCAAACGGAGTTCCCTCTTTATGATATCCATATGGACAAAGGTTATTTTTGAGCCAACCTTCTTAAGGATCTGGCATTACTGATATTGACGCAGCGTCACAGTAATCAAGTTAGATATCCGTTTCTAATCCCATATGAGATGTTCATGTCTTCTTCTGGGCTGCTGGAAAAAAGGTATTGATGCATAACTTGGCAAATTAGTCCCATCAGTGGAATGGATGCATCCATATGGCCTCATGCATGCGGCATTGTTGGGTACACTGAGCCTGTACGGCAATACATTAAGGCTGCATGGCGTAACGAGACCTTCATGTAATGCAAAATACATGAAGGTGTCCTCTCCTAGAAGAGATGCTTCTTACAGAGACTACCTCTGTATTGACAGAAGACGTTGGAGTATGCCATGATTTTTTCCTGTCTGATTCCTGTCAAATATGTTCAGTTTGAGGTATACATAGGTGCAGTAAGGCGCCATGTACTGGAATGGTACAGCTGCTACTTTTCTATACATTCTCCTTGCTCCCATTTACTTTCCTGACCATTTCCCTAACAATTCTCTCTCCTGACATTTGTACTTAGTGGTAATTATCTTGTATTGATTGGAACACCATGTGGCAGATTTTTACTAAACCGTCCTAAAACGCTTGCCTGAAAAAGCACTTACCATATTTAATTAGTGTAGAACAAGCACTATATTAAGACAAACATTAAAGAGTTCACATTTAGGATGTTCTGAAGATCCAATGTGATGGGAAAGCCAACTGTGAAAATAATACATGTAATCCATGGCCACATTTACATAGTAACAGTGGAAGCAAAATACTACTGTGTACAATGGAAACCTATCACCATATGTTCCACAGTCAATGAATGGAATACTTTTAACTGGGCACCACCATAAATTAGCCAGATAATGGCCACAAACTGCATTTCTCTCTGGAGGACAGCTAATTGAATGCATTCTCATCTTTTCAAGACCAAGACAAAAATAACTCCATCCAAGTTCAGACCAACGGCCAAGAGCGTCCACCTACGTTATTTTCAGAACTCTCATTAATTTCTATGGTTCTTACCTGTTTCTGTAGCTCGACCACCATTGGTTGAAGCCTGGATGGAAATATTTTGGTCCATGAAACGCAGAGATTGGAATTGTTCTTCAATTTTTTTTCCCTGCTGACTCTTCAGGGAAATTTAATGGTGTAAAATACGGCCAATGGCTGTAAGGAACCTTTCCGTTGAACCTTGTAACAAAAAGGTATTTTCCATAGCAGACAGTCCCTTTCATCCTTGTGTAACTATTATTTCTTAATGACAATGAGAACAAAAAAAGTTTTGGGTTGTTTTGTTTTCCGTTTCTCATCCCATAGAATCCAGTTGGAGAATTAATAAGAAAAACATCCAAAATGAATTCTCAAACTGGTAAATTTAATGGTCCAATGACACCCCTTTTATCAGCTAAAATAATCTACTTTCTATTGATAGCATTTTTGGGACACTATTTTGAAAAATTACCATCTTACCCCTACCCCTCCAACATTGCAAGATAAGAAGGGCACAGTGCGTAGCACAGAATGTGCCCTGGAAATTTTTATTTTATGAAAAGTCACTTCACTAATCTCACCAAGTCCTTTATATGTACCCACTCAAAAATATTGCTCCAACTGAAGTCCATTATTGCTCCAAATTTGTATGATACTCCTAATATGGCCCCACAGCGGCTCCATACAGTATGATGAACACATCCTCCACCACACACAGTATGGTGCCCCCACATACACTGCTAACCACATACAGTATGATTCCTCCACAGTCCCCCTCACACAAAGTAAGATGCCGCCTGCAGTACCCCACACACAGTATGATGCCCACACATACACAGCTACCCACATACAGTATGATTCCTCCACAGTCCCCCTCACAAAAAGTAAGATGCCCCCTATAGTACCCCACACACTGTATGATGCCCACACATACACTGCTAACCACATACAGTATGATTCCTCCACAGTCCCCCTCACACAAAGTAAGATGCCGCCTATAGTACCCCACACACAGTATGATGCCCACACATACACAGCTACCCACATACAGTATGATTCCTCCACAGTCCCCCTCACACAAAGTAAGAAACCCCTTATAGTACCCCACACATAGTATGATGCCCCCACAACACCTATCTACACACAGTATGATTCCTCCACAGTCCCCCTCACACAAAGTAAGAAACCCCATATAGTACCCCACACACAGTATGATGCCCCCACAACACCTATCTATATACAGTATGATTCCTCCACAGTCCCCCTCACACAAAGTAAAATATCCCCTATAGTCCACCACATACAGTATGATGCCCCCACATATACTGCTAACCACATACAGTATGATTCCTCCACAGTCCCCCTCACACAAAGTAAGATACCCCTTATAGTATCCCACACACAGCATGATGCCCTCAGTGTACATCCCCGGCAGCACAATGCTCCCACACAAGCAACCCACTTGTCTTTATGTCCTGCTTTTCTGATTAGCTATTCTCTGTTACCAAGACTAAGTGGTGGGGTAGGGATCTAATGGCTCCCTGCTCCACCATTGTATTCCACTGGATGTGTGGCCTGAGGGCACAGATACAGCTGAAGTCAGGACAGCTCTCCAAATTTGGGACTGTCCCACTAGATCTGGGATGGTTGAGATAAGTGATTTACCCTTATATGAGGGACCCTGTCCTTTAAAGCACTGAGTCCCTATAGATCGCTTACTCTGAATATTGATCTGTGCACCACTGTCTGGTGGCTTGCAAGAAACTTTAAGATGCGGAGTACTGTATTTTTTTCTATCCTTGTTAGTGATGAGCGAGTATACTTCCCGAGCATGCTCGGGTGTCCTCCGAGTATTTTGGCGTGCTCAGAGATTTAGTTTTCGTCATTTCAGCTGCATGATTTGCAACTTGTAGACAGGCTGAATACATGTGAGAATTCCCTAACAAATAGGCATTCCACACATGTATTCAAGCTGTCTAGCAGTTGCAAATCATACAGCTGAGACGACGAAAACTAAATCTACAAGCACGCTGTAAAATACTCGGAGGACACCCGAGCAACAAGTATACTCGCTCATCACTAATCCTTGTACATTGCACAAAGGGAGAAGTCATACATTGGTGGTATCTCATGATGGTCATTTCTCCCAGATACTATGTGCAATATTTTGATACAATTTTTGCAGTTTAACAATTTTTTTTTTGCATACTAAACTACGATTTTACCCTTAGGAAATGTACGATTGAGTTAATATGCTTTGTAGCTACATACTACAGGCTTAGTAACTTCCGCCACTTCCAATACCAATCCACTATCCGTGGTATTGACGGTGTACGTTTCCAGGACAAACTATAGAAGCGAATGAGGAAATGAGATAATAAACCCTTATCCGATCATCTCACTATTTCATTTATTCAGAAACATATGATTCTGTCCCACAACAAATGCTGCAATAATGGGTATAGATTGTCGGTTGCGTGTCAAACTGATGGTCTGGGCCTTATATAAAGGCGTTGGTTTTGTTGATCCTTCTGATGTTTTCACGTGGCAAGATGACGCAAATACTCATGAGGATGAACTCTTGAGGACTGAGAAAAGTGGGAAGACATGTCTCATGATCACCCAGGATTAGGTAGGGAGATTCAGACCCCACAGAAGTGCAAACATTTCGTCTTTATATCAATACATTGTTTTACCGAGCATTGTCTAAGGGAGCTCCACCACTCTACATCACCGTCTCCAATTCATCTTGGAATGGGCGTCAGTTTAGCAGGATTGTCCAACAGTGGGGGGAGGGCTTATCATTTTATTTAAGAGATTTCCAAAGGCTGAGTGTGGTGTCTGCAGAGTTTGGCAAACTCGACGATCATCTAGAAGGTCTGATCTCAATCCCTTTACTTTAAAATGGAGGATGGTCCATGTCATCTAACCAGGAACCTGGACTGGTTGGGAAGTCTGGATAGCCCATGCTGCTTTCTGTGGAGATGTCGGAGGTCGGAGCAGCCGGTAGTGCTCGTAAAGGAGGGTGGTTGAGAAGCCCTCCTGCATTGTCCATGTTGTATGGTAACCCATGGGATGGAAGGGATGAAATAGAAGAGGGCGATTGTGGTATATCGTAGGGGCTGCCATCATGAAGTTCCTGGTAGGATTGTCCTGTTGCATCTATTGTAAAACCTCCATTGACCAGAGGCACGTTCACAAGGTCCCCTCCTGTACTGTAAATACCGGCCGTGGATCCCAGCTCTGACAAAATCTGTTCATCTGTGGGTAAAAAATAAAAATACACAATGTAAAAGGTATAAAATAAAAAAACTTTGTTTCGTTCATTTCAAATATGCAAAAAGTTTTTAAAAGCTTAATTTGCGGATTCAGTCCACAATAAGGAAAGATAGGAGTTATACTGTTGGTTCCGTTATCAAAATGTAATGATGCAAATATTTGACCACTGTAAAATGTACAATTTCAGAGCGGAAACGAGTTATTATCACTTTCCCTACATAAAGTAAAACAACCGAGATCTCATAATCCAGGAAGAAAACATTTCTGATAAATTACAACATGGTCCGGAATCAAGAACTTGAAAATAATCATTTTTGTGGATGTTATAGAAGCATTTTTGTTTGTTTGTTTAAAGGGGTAGTTCAGACTCGGGGTTTGAGTTTGCTGTCACTTTATGTGACTGCATACATGAATCCTCAAAGTGCGCATTGTCAGGAATCGCCGGTAGCGGGTGGTCATGTATGCGATTTGCATACTTCAGGCCACATTCCGACTAGACTGGCAATATAATATACTTGCATTGAGTGAGGTCGCACACGTCTAGTCGGCATATGACCGTATGTATTCAAACAACATACTTGTAGTCACAGACCTGCCTGCTCCCAGCATTGGAGAATCCTGACAGCAGGCACTGTGTACAGTATGTTGTGAGGATTCACATCAAGTCTGTGATCACATACACTGGCTGCAAACTTGAACTCCAAGCCCGGACAACCAACCCCCTTAAAGTGTTAAGGCCCCATCACACTAAGCGATATCGCTGTAAAGTCACTGGTTTTGTGACGCAGTAGCGATATTGCTAGCGATATCGCTATGTCTGATACTTACCTCCAACCGGCTTCCCCACTGATTATCGCTGATCGCGCGAGAACGGCCTGGGCCGTTTCTCGTCGTCAGCTTCCTGTGGCGCCGACGAGCGACACGTGGACGCGGGCGGCAGGACGTCAGGATCACCGCGTCTGACAGGTAAGTAGCGACCCCTGCTATGTCGCTGGTGAGATCTGCCTGTGTGGCAGCTCAATAGCGACCACTTAGCAATGCACCAGCGATCCATATCGTTGTCGGGATCGCTGGTGCATCGCTAAGTGTGACAGTACCTTAATGTTCATCTTATGGCCCAGGAAAGGTGATAACCCCCACCAGTCTTGAGAACAAAGCTCCAAAATGCCCCCTTTGAAAGGAGTGAAGGCTGGCATACGTCCCACCGCTCCATTCATTCTCTATGGGACTGCCAGAGACAGAGTCCTAGCGAATAAATGCATGCAACAACCATCGCACCACTCAAACGGGACACGTCGGGATTTGTTTTCAGGATTGTCGGGGGTCGACCCTGTGCATAGCAACTTATTTATTACCCATTCTAAAATGGAAATAACTCTTTAATTGGACTGTAATGAATTGCTAAAATAATACTATAATAAAATAATTTAAAAAAAAAATAAAAATTCTAATAGTAAAATAAATAAGAGAAGGTAAATCATTACTAGAAATCACTTTCTATCCGATAAGATCTGGAATACAGTATATAAAGAATGGATTTGTGTCTCTCCGTGGTTGAACGTCGGCCAGGGGCTGAGGTTCCAGGACAGTCTTAGTATGTCATTAAACATGACAAGTCACAGTATAAAGCTCTTCTTTATAGTATACTAAAGCATAGATATAATGAAGAAATTAGTCTGATATAAAATAATAGGCAGCAGCTGTGAATTATAAGCTGTTTAATATTCCGCACGCACAAAAATCATCATAAACCAGTTGATGGCTGAACCAGAGGGATGATTAATCGTCCTTCTGCGTCCTTATTTATTTGATCAATTGCCTGGTTCACGGCCGTGTTTGACAAATGGACTGCAGGGAATACTGCTCAGGTATTTACTGGAGATGGAGAGGGGTTTCGTAACTACCGATTGCTGTCAGCTCCGTTGTGGCTACAACTTTCCCGCAGCTCTGGAAAGTGGCCGACAAATACAAAGTTCATTACAATGCACTATATTTCATAGGAACACAGCATGAACTCCCATCATTCATGGGAACTTTAAGGCTTTGGTGAATCGCTTTGCACTTTTTAAAATGGACCGACTTCAGCATTCCAGATGTTGCTTGATTCCGAGCCAGCCACCAGCATCATGACGCTAATGGAGCACAAGCAGAATATTTTTATGGTCGTTTATGGGCTTCTATTTAAAGGGAATGTGTTATCAGAAAGTGACCCAGGTTTTTGTTTTAATTTTTTAATTTTTTTTTTTGCGAAGGTTTTTTTATATTGTGATTTTAATTTAAAAATAAATATATATTTTTTTAAAATATTTAATTTTAAATTTAAACATTAAAAAAATACTATTCTTACCATTTTCACACTGGTCAATGTTTTGTTTTTGTTTTTTAAACTCATACTTTCCTTTTAGGAAGATTTTTCAGCAGGTTCATTATCATCAGAGGCAGGATTACAATAACAAGTAAAACCTCTATGCTGAACTAATAAAGGATTCACCAATGGCAATAGGCGATGTCACAGCTGACCGTGCTACCTGACAATCACCTTTGCATATGCTCAATAGATGCTACAATACAAAAAATAGCATTGAGAGCCTGATCATTGTTGCTATGTACATGTGTTGTTTCCTGAAACCATGGAGAGTTAGAATCTGAACAAGCCCCAAAACACAGTGGGGAAAAATTGCAAATTTTATTTTTAAAATATATTTTACGTCTAACACAATAACCTTACTTAAACAATACATCAATTTTTGGCACAATCCCTTTAATATAGTAAAATCTCTAAAGTGGATATGAATATTATAACTGTACTGTAGGTGGTACCCAATTATAAAAACAAGGCAGCCTACTTCCAGAAACATCACCTTACCTGTCCATCGGTTGAGAGGTATTGAAGTAAATAGGGGTGACCTGCAATACCAAACACAACCTGTAGGCAGGTGAGGCGCTATGAACTAAACTAGACATTTGTTGGTTTTTTTATTCAATACAATGTACGTAATAGGGTTTACCTTTTTAACATAGTAATTGTAGACCAAAATAAAGGGTTTTTTAAACTATTTGGGAAGCAGATGTCATCCAAAAATGATGATGATGGAATTCTCAAATTATATATTAGTAAAGATAACGGATTAAGAATTAACGAGTGACAATGAGGTTTTCTGAAACCCAACGTGCACCCTAGAGGTTACATTCCATGTTTCTAGGAGTATGGCCAAAGTTTGAGGGTACTTTGATATAATTTATTGGGGGTTCTTGGCTTATGAATTCGGAGAATTTTTGCCCTATAAATATGTAATAATTTATTATTTACCTCTGTAGCTTAATTCGCTGTCGCTGACTCCACAATCCTCTGCAGAACTCTCCTTCCCCGGCTTTCCCACCCGTGATTTCCTCACGCTTTTGTAGAACTGACCCCATCGCTGCCGGCCTGCGTCCTTTTTCAGCCTTTTTTCTTTAGCTCTTCTGTTCTGGAACCAGACCTGAGAAGAGAAGGTCACATTAAGGCTCCTTGGATAGGTGTGGCTTTTTCATCGATTGTTGCAGCATTTTTTGTGTAAAAAAAAAAATTACAGTCAAATGGGTCATCAACTGACCCCCGGCTGTCATGCCAACCCATCTGCAACCCGCAATCACATCACAGGCGGAGAAAATTACGCGCGCACACGTCGTTGCATGTTAAATTCCCCTGTCAGAGATTGACAGTGGCATTTAACAGGTTAGCAATCGCTGGTGGAGCCCGCGATTCTTAGTGGTAGGTCCTGCCTGTAATACACAGCTATTACCTGCAGGGTATGGGCGGGTTCGCTGCATGAGCCCGCTCTATACACCCACTTCTCACTTGCGCAGTACGTGTACAGCAGATGGCATGAAGGGGTTACATCACTTTTATTTGTATTGTGGAATTCAAATTTTTTTCACTAAATTCATCAAAATGGCGCATGTAATGCATAAATTTTGTGCGAAATAAAAAATGTTCTTTATTATTGTCTTTTAACTCATTTTTCGACTTTAGTGCAAAAAGTCGGTTGTTATGACGCGGAAGCCCCGTTCTCAGTCACCAGTGACATCACTGTCCCCGGCCGCCTTCAGACGTATAAACAATCAAGACACGGCTGAAATGGTTCCGGAGTGGGAGATTAGTATAGGGATTTTTATTTTCACGGGGGCAAACATTCAGAGAGAGAACGGAATGTCTTTGTAATGGAGAACCCCTTTAAATGTTAGACATATTCTGTACTTCTCAATGAATACAGTTGATATCGGATGGAATCCATGTTGTACATGACTATTATATATGTATGCGATGTACCTGCACAACTCGCATGTCCAGCCCAGTCTCGGAGGACAGCTGTTCCCGCACGTGCCGGGCCGGTTTCGGTGAGTTCTTGTAGGCATTCTTTAACGTTTCTAGCTGTTTGGCGGTTATCGTGGTACGAGGCCTTTTCGCTCCACCCTCTGAGTCATCTGTATAATATGGTGACATAAAATGGCATTATTATTATTAGACCACCTCTGATTCCCTGGTGCTGTACATAAGAAGGGGTTACATACAAAACACAGATATAAAATACAGTGAAATAATAATGGCAGACGGGTACAGAGGGCTCTGCCCTTGTGGGCTCACAGTTTACCGGCCATTATTTCATTCTCCGAAGACACAGCATGTTATACACATAATATGAATTGTATATACAGTAGGCTCACTGCCTTATATAATGAACAATATCATGCAGGGCTGTAAAGGATTGGAGATCTTCCATGGTCACCCTGTAAACCCACAGTCTGGCAGAGGAGCATAGTACCCAGCCGACGTCTGCTGTTGGTTAATTTAGGCATTTGTAGACATTTTGATCTCCCTAACAGCCCTGGACATTGTTATAATATGGAAGGCATATTTCAATATTATGAAAATTGGCGCTAAGCTAGAATTTCTCCTAAATTGGGTCTTCTAAACTCTGGCTTTTTGGGTCAGTGGTGTTGTAAGAGGGTAGCTATAGAGGGTGCAGAGGTAATAGATGCACATGAGTCCTAATATGAGCTAAAATGAGGATCGATCACCGGTCTGGGAATGGACTTTTTATTTAAGGTCCCGCAACCCTCTGTGGCCCCTCCAGCAGTGACAGAGCGAGAGCGCGCTCTTTGCGCTAGCCCAGCACTGCCGCGTACTTTACTACAAGGGTTGTGGGGTCGCGTTCTGCAAACTGGGATTCAATAACCCAGACATTCTTTCCAGCTAAAGTCAGGCTGTTTCGAGGAAGCACTAGGGACACTTCTGCCCTTTGTTGTTAGTATATGATATTTAGAAAATTCTCAACTCTAGGGATTCATACTATTTCATTAAATAAAAAGGGCAGCCCCAGACTGGCGTTACGTAATCTTTAAGCAAAAAAGATTTGAAGAATCCTGGTCCTGAATCTGCATTGATTTGTCATGGCCACTGGACCAGAGCCCCGAGAGCCTCCTCCCACCTGCCGGCTTGTCCAGTGCTTCTCTTGATTAGTAGGTCCTGGCATGATGCACACATGACGCCTGATAATCAGGGGGGAGAGGGGAGGGGGGGGTAGAGGCCAGCAGGGAGGAGGATGTTTACAGGAGTCTGATCCGGCAGTTGAAGACTACTGATTTGGCCACTGGACTAGAGTCCTGCAAATCTTTTTACTCAACTCTAATGCCTAAAGGGGCAAAAATACACCTTTGCACCTCCGGTGGAGTGGGCCATTGCAGATTTTTTTTTTTACTATTGTTTATTTTTTCACTGTTTGACTTTTACAAGCTGTAAATTAAGGGTCCGAGGGCACTAAACGACCCCTGATCAGCAACTTCTTTGCTGATTGGTGGTCATCTAACAGCCTCCATACAGAGGACGACCGCCCTACAGATGCACACTGAACAATGTGTAATGCATCTCTCAGTACATATAGGCGGCCATCGTTCGCACCACCATGAGTCCTGACTACACAGGCCTCCGAGAACAATGATCTATAGTACAAAAAATCATTTCACCTAACAATCAAGCTCCTTTGTTAAGTGATCGGCAGCCTGTTTGGACATCAAGATTATCATAAAGCAAGCTGTCAGAGACACCGCACTGAACTTGCTCACTGAGCCAGTGCGTGTGTCCTGAGTAAAGCGAACAGTGCTCAAAGCTACCTGTGGAGCGGGCAGCAACCGAATAGATGTGTACTTCAGACCCGCAGGACCTGAAGCACGTGACTGCTAGAGGCGTGGCTTAAACTCCACAGAGCTAGGAGCTGCAAGACAATTCCTAGCAGAGTAACTGTGAGACAAAGTTACCAAGGGGCATAGACAGTGAGAATAGTCAGGACGTAGCCAATGAGTCACACACAGAGATAGCTGCAAGGTACAAGAGGGGTGAGCAGAGAGTAGTCAGGTCACAGACAATGAGTCATACACAGATAATAACGCAGTACAAAATCAACAGTCAAACTCACAATGGGAAACAGAATCGGGTCAGAACCATATAAACAAGCTATAGCAACAAACAGGCACACGGGGGTCAGCACACTAGGCCAAAGGCAAAAGTATAACTGGCAGGGATTGAAGCTACCCAGGGGTTTATGAAGCTCTCCCAGAACCAGAAAGAGGCCACAATCATTAACCCCAAGTGTGCAGGTCAAAACCTGCACAGACATTAACCCTCGGTGTGCAGCTCAAAAACCTGCACTGGGATCATACCCCCCTCTCAACGGGGGGCCTCTGGACCCCCAGGCTTCCCCGGGTACTTGGCATGGAACGCCTGAACCAGGCGATCTGCATGTACCGAGCGAGCAGGGACCCATGAGCACTCTTCTGGTCCATATCCCTTCCAGTGGACCAGGTACTGCAAAGAGCGGCGCACCCGCCGAGAGTCCACAATATGTCCGACCTCATACTCCAATTGACCCTCCACCAGCACTGGAGGAACAACAGTCTCAGAGTTCTCTTTGACAGATCCTGCTGGTTTCAACAGAGACTTATGGAACACATTAGATATTTTTAAGGAGGCGGGGAGACGCAACCTATACGCCACAGGGTTGACTATCTCCATAATCTCGTACGGACCAATGAACTTTGGTCCCAACTTAACTGATGGTACCTTTAAGTTGATGTTACGCGTGGAGAGCCAAACCTTCTCTCCCACCTGAAACATGTCTCCCGAGGCTCTCTTTTTGTCCGCAAAATATTTGTATCTCCCCTGGGCTCGAGAGATATTACGCCGGACTTCAGCCCAGAGGTTTTTTAACCGTAGAACGGACCCCTCTGCTCCTGGACAACCGGAATCCACCCGAGAAAACTCCCCAAAATGCGGATGAAAGCCATAGTTAATCAGGAATGGGGACATGTTGGTGGACTGACTCACCCGGTTGTTAAAAGCGAATTCAGTCAACGGTAACGCATCACACCAATCCTCCTGTCTGGCGGAGGTCAGACACCTGAGAATTTGTTCCAGGGATTGATTGGTGCGTTTTGTCTGACCATTACTCTCCGGGTGATATGCCGACGAGAAGGAGAGTGAGATGCCCAATTTCATACAGAACGCCCTCCAAAATTTGGCCACAAACTGCACACCTCTGTCAGACACAACATTCAGGGGTACCCCATGCAATCGGACCACATGCTGCACAAACAATCTTGACAAAGTTTCTGCTGAAGGTAATGCTGCCAAGGGAATGAAATGGGCCTGTTTAGAAAACCTATCCACCACCACCCAGATCACGGTATTGCCCCTGGAAGGTGGAAGGCCGGTAATAAAATCCATGGAAAGATGAGTCCATGGCCTATCAGGAACCGGTAAAGGTATGAGTTCCCCAGCCGGTCGGTTATGCGAGCTTTTGGAACGGGCACATACAGTGGGGCAAAAAAGTATTTAGTCAGTCAGCAATAGTGCAAGTTCCACCACTTAAAAAGATGAGAGGCGACTGTAATTTACATCATAGGTAGACCTCAACTATGGGAGACAAACTGAGAAAAAAAAATCCAGAAAATCACATTGTCTGTTTTTTTTTCATTTTATTTGCATATTATGGTGGAAAATAAGTATTTGGTCAGAAACAAGCAATCAAGATTTCTGGCTCTCACAGACCTGTAACTTCTTCTTTAAGAGTCTCCTCTTTCCTCCACTCATTACCTGTAGTAATGGCACCTGTTTAAACTTGTTATCAGTATAAAAAGACACCTGTGCACACCCTCAAACAGTCTGACTCCAAACTCCACTATGGTGAAGACCAAAGAGCTGTCAAAGGACACCAGAAACAAAATTGTAGCCCTGCACCAGGCTGGGAAGACTGAATCTGCAATAGCCAACCAGCTTGGAGTGAAGAAATCAACTGTGGGAGCAATAATTAGAAAATGGAAGACATACAAGACCACTGATAATCTCCCTCGATCTGGTGCTCCACGCAAAATCCCACCCCGTGGGGTCAGAATGATCACAAGAACGGTGAGCAAAAATCCCAGAACCACGCGGGGGGACCTAGTGAATGAACTGCAGAGAGCTGGGACCAATGTAACAAGGCCTACCATAAGTAACACACTATGCCACCATGGACTCAGACCCTGCAGTGCCAGACGTGTCCCACTGCTTAAGCCTGTACATGTCCGGGCCCGTCTGAAGTTTGCTAGAGAGCATTTGGATTATCCAGAGGAGTTTTGGGAGAATGTCCTATGGTCTGATGAAACCAAACTGGAACTGTTTGGTAGAAACACAACTTGTCGTGTTTGGAGGAAAAAGAATACTGAGTTGCATCCATCAAACACCATACCTACTGTAAAGCATGGTGGTGGAAACATCATGCTTTGGGGCTGTTTCTCTGCAAAGGGGCCAGGACGACTGATCCAGGTACATGAAAGAATGAATGGGGCCATGTATCGTGAGATTTTGAGTGCAAACCTCCTTCCATCAGCAAGGGCATTGAAGATGAAACGTGGCTGGGTCTTTCAACATGACAATGATCCAAAGCACACCGCCAGGGCAACGAAGGAGTGGCTTCGTAAGAAGCATTTCAAGGTCCTGGAGTGGCCTAGCCAGTCTCCAGATCTCAACCCTATAGAAAACCTTTGGAGGGAGTTGAAAGTCCGTGTTGCCAAGCGAAAAGCCAAAAACATCACTGCTCTAGAGGAGATCTGCATGGAGGAATGGGCCAACATACCAACAACAGTGTGTGGCAACCTTGTGAAGACTTACAGAAAACGTTTGACCTCTGTCATTGCCAACAAAGGATATATCACAAAGTATTGAGATGAAATTTTGTTTCTGACCAAATACTTATTTTCCACCATAATATGCAAATAAAATGAAAAAAAACAGACAGTGATTTTCTGGATTTTTTTTTCTCAGTTTGTCTCCCATAGTTGAGGTCTACCTATGATGTAAATTACAGACGCCTCTCATCTTTTTAAGTGGTGGAACTTGCACTATTGCTGACTGACTAAATACTTTTTTGCCCCACTGTATGTCACAAGCAGAAACAAATTCCTTGACATCGGACCTTAATGAAGGCCACCAAAAACCCCTGGCTACTGCCTCTCTAGTGGCCATGATACCTGGATGAGCACTCAGCCTAGAATCATGAAACTCCTGCAGAAGTCTAGGCCGCAATGAATCTGGAACAAACAGTTTATCGCTTGGCCTGGTTGCCGGAGCGAGGGCCTGAGCCCTTAGGATTTCTTGTTCCAACTCAGTTGAGACCCCCGCCACTACCACCCCTGGGGGAAGAATGGAGAACGGCGGCTCAGGGGGAGACACTGGATCAAAACTTCTGGACAGGGCATCCGCTTTAACATTTTTGGACCCCGGTCGAAAAGTAATTGGGAACTGAAATCGTGAAAAAAAAGTGACCAACGGGCGTGTCTAGGAGTAAGCCTCTTAGCAGATTCAAGGTATGCCAAATTTTTGTGATCTGTGACAACCGTGATAGGGTGAGCCGCCCCTTCCAAAAGGTGCCTCCATTCCTCAAACGCCAGCTTGACCGCAAGAAGTTCTCTATTGCCTACATCATAGTTTTTCTCAGCTGAAGAGAACTTCTTGGAGAAGAAGGCACAGGGCTTGAGATTGGTAAGGGTGGCCGGACCCTGGGACAGCACAGCCCCCTCCCCCACTTCAGAAGCATCCACCTCCACAATGAATGGTTTGGACGGGTCAGGTTGCACCAACACCGGGGCAGACATAAAACATTTCTTAATCGCTGAGAAGGATTCCTTAGCGAGTACAGACCAATTTTTTACATCAGCTCCCTTCTGGGTAAGATCCGTGAGTGGTTTCACCACTTGTGAGAAACCTTTAATGAATCTCCGGTAATAGTTCGCAAATCCTAAGAAGCGCTGGAGCCCCTTGAGATCTCGAGGCTGAACCCAGTCAGCGATCGCCAGCACCTTCTTAGGATCCATACGAAACCCCTCACAGGACACAATCAACCCCAAAAAAGACAGCTCCTGTACAAAAAACGAACATTTTTCCAATTTGGCGAACAATTGGTTCTCCCTTAGTCTCTGGAGAACTGTCTTTAGATGTTGCAAGTGAGATTGACTGTCCGGGGAATGCACCAAAATATCATCCAAATAAATAATAACAAAACGGCCTATCAGATCAGAAAACACAACATTGATGAAATTTTGGAAAATAGCGGGTGCATTAGTTAACCCAAATGGCATTACCAGGTTCTCAAAGAGTCCTTCTGATGTGAGGAATGCCGTTTTCCACTCGTCCCCTTCCCAAACCCTTATCAGATTGTAGGCCCCCCGCAGATCTAACTTGGAGAACCATTGGGCCCCAGGTAACTGGTTACATAAGTCTGGGATGAGGGGAAGCGCGTAAGAGTTCCTAACCGTTATTTTGTTCAGTTCCCAAAAGTCGAGGCACGGCCGTAAACCACCATCTTTTTTCTTCACAAAGAAGAACCCTGCTGCCACAGGTGACACAGAAGGCCTGATATGCCCTTTGCGGAGACTCTCAGCTATGTACTCCTTCATGGCTTGGCGCTCAGGCCCAGACAAATTGAACAATCGAGCCTTAGGTAACTTGGCTCCGGGTACTAAATCAATGGCACAATCATAGGGTCTATGTGGTGGCAGCGCCTCAGCCTCACTTTCGGAAAAAACGTCTTCGAAATCTTTCAGGTACTCCGGAATACCTTCCAGATCGATAGATGACACAGACACGGATTTAACAGCGTTAACAAGATGTCCCCGGTTACCACATTTATTATTGCATCCCCATTGAGTGATTTCCCCTGTAACCCAATCAATGGTAGGATTATGGCGTTGAAGCCAAGGCATCCCCAGTACCAGTCCTGCAGGCAAGTTATCTAGCACAAGACAACTTAGTTTCTCCACATGAGTGGAACCCACTTTAAGAGAAAAAAGTTCAGACCTGCAACAGATACCGTCTTGGGTAAGAGGAGATGAGTCAATTGCCACAAGTTTAACAGGATCGTGAAGCCTGACTGTCCCTATCTTATTAAGAGTCATAACCTTGGTATCAATCAGGTTCACAGCCGAACTGCAGTCAATAAAAGCAGTAGTCTGAACAGGACCATAACCAAGTTCCAGTTCCACCTGCAGCACCATTTTTGCACATGAGGAAAATTGTACCTGAAGGTCTGGGTAGCCTCCTCGATTACTACCCAGACCTAGTCGTTTCCCGCCATCTTGGAGGATGACGGACAGGAGGGGCAGTCCTTCTTCCAATGTCCAGATTTCCCACAATAGAAGCACAACTGCTTTTCCCGGCGGCGTCTTCTTTCCTTTCCCTCACAGGTGACAGCGCTCACCTCCATAGCCATAGGAAGAGTCTGGGTCTCATCTCCACTGAAGAATAAGGGCGATTCCCATTGCATAATGCCTCTAGCCCGCAGCCTGCGATCCATGCGAACCGCTTGGACCATGGCATCCTCCAGGGAGTCAGGCGGAGGATGGAGTGCTAAAGCATCCTTCAGACGTTCACACAGGCCTCTGTGGAACAGCCCCCGAAGGGCGGCATCACTCCAGGAAATCTCCGCTGCCCAACGTCTGAACTCAGTACAGAACCATTCGGCCGAGTGCTCCCCCTGACAGACACTCATTACTTTGTCCTCAGCCAACCGCACTCTATCAGGCTCATCATAAATAAACCCTAAGGCTTCAAAAAATGCATCCACAGACATTCTCTCAGGGGCAGAAGAGGAAAGCGAGAATGCCCAGGCTTGTGGGGACCCCTAAGCAGGGACATCACCACCCCCACCCTCTGTTTCTCATCCCCAGAGGAGCGGGGTCTCAAAGAAAAAAAAAGCTTACAGCCCTCCTTAAATGCCCTGAAATCATCCTTGTTACCAGAAAATATATCTGGTAATTTAACCGGGGATTCAGGTGGGACTAAAATGACATCTCTATTCCCCACCTGCTGGAAGCCTGCGGAAAGTACCCCCTGAACTGAGTCCTCAACCCGCCATTGGGACTGGGCCAGAGCTTGGTGTTCCAAACTAAGCTTCTGCAGTGACTGAGTCAAGCTTTTCACCTGCTCAGATAAAGCACACATTGGGTCCATGCTGCAGAAGTGAGGAGAAAAAAAAAAATTGTAGGCCAGTTATAATGTCAGAGACACCGCACTGAACTTGCTCACTGAGCCAGTGCGCGTGTCCTGAGTAAAGCGAACAGTGCTCAAAGCTACCTGTGGAGTGGGCAGCAACCGAATAGATGTGTACTTCACACCCGCAGGACCTGAAGCACGTGACTGCTAGAGGCGTGGCTTAAACTCCACAGAGCTAGGGATTGCAAGACAATTCCTAGCAGAGTAACTGCGAGACAAAGTTACTAAGGGGCATAGACAGTGAGAATAGTCAGGACGTAGCCAATGAGTCACACACAGAGATAGCTGCAAGGTACAAGAGGGGCGAGCAGAGAGTAGTCAGGTCACAGGCAATGAGTCATACACAGATAATAACGCAGTACAAAATCAACAGGCAAACTCACAACGGGAAACAGAATCGGGTCAGAGCCATATAAACAAGCTATAGCAACAAACAGGCACACGGGGGGTCAGCACACTAGGCCAAAGGCAAAAGTATAACTGGCAGGGATTGAAGCTACCCAGGGGTTTATGAAGCTCTCCCAGAACCAGAAAGAGGCCACAATCATTAACCCCAAGTGTGCAGGTCAAAACCTGCACAGACATTAACCCCCGGTGTGCAGCTCAAAAACCTGCACTGGGATCATGACACAAGCGTTCCCGAAGATAAACTTATTCATGAGAATCCTGGAGTGTAAATTATCCTCAGGAATCAGTCAGTGAGCTCTCTCTTATCTGTCTTTCTCTGAACTCTTCTGTGCTATTTTTTTAATCTGCAAACCACATCAAAGTTGACCTGATCTTTAATGTGGTCATAAATCAGCTCAGAAACAAAAAAAAAAAAGACATAAAAGAATTGAAAATTCCCTTTCAAAACAATTTCTCTGATTATAGTTAACCCATTCTGCAGCCGGATACGTACAGGGAAACAAGCAGTCTGAAAAACTAAATGGTGCAACATTTTTAATGAATTATTTTAGCCTAAAATAAATGCATCTAAGTTAAAAGTAAAAAACCCAAAGGTGTCATTACCCTTTAAGTTCTGCTGTATAGTAAAGCATCCAACCTTTCCACTGAATGTGATAGAATCTGCCAGATCTATAGATCCGCATTGCTATGGATCTTGCCAGTAGCAGTTTCCTACCCCCGGCCTTGTAGCATATCCGGCCATAAATATGTTGCAGTGTCATTTTTGCTCTACTAGGTGCATTGATCCTCACTGCGTTTTCGCTCTGAATGTATATTTCCCAGCGTGTATTATAGCAGCACTAATAGGGAATCACAATGTATTTCCCTTTATTGGACGTTATGATGTATTTATGACCATTGTCTTCTTTCTTATTCACGGATTCAATGTATCACAATCCAAGAGCTCTGGTCATCATTCACCACATTACATGACAAATGGCACATCTGGGAAGAAGCTTCATCTATTACCAGAAAATGGTCGTTCTCGGGTTTGATGCTGTCAGTGATGATGTCATGAAACCAGTTACTACATTTTATTTCTAATTCTTGAAGTAGCGGCAAAATTAACATTCCGACTAGAAGGAGATCAGTCCAGATTGGCAGGCTTGACTCAGTAACATTTACTAGATTGTATATTTTACTCTGATTAGTATTTATTCTATAATATATCCTAAAATTTCTTTATCCAAAAAAAGGTATCTTCCTTGTATATAGACACACAGGGCTTCATAATAGGATGAAAGTACTCACCGTCCCTACTGTCATTTGGGTGATTCTATCCAACCAGGAAAAGGTGGACTAAGAGGCAGAACTTCAGCGGCTCTGGCTGCAAAAATACACAGCCATCCGTGTGATAAGTGATCAGGTGGGATCTGGGTCTAAGAAATAGGACGTGGGTTCAAATAAACCTTAAAAGGGATTGTTCATGTTTGAACACGTTTTTTTTTACCTTGGGGCTTAAAATAAAAAAAATATATATATATATATATATATATATATATATATATATATATTTTTATTTTTTTTTAACTGTAAATTTTTATTAAAGTTTTATCAGTTGTTGACAATTAAAGAAAAGTCAAAAACATCTTTTACAAAACATTTCAAAAAGAATGGGAAGATTAACAAAATCCCTCCAAACCCGCTTATTGGGAAGACCTAACCATTTATCAAGAATGAATCTCTAATATGAACGTACCAAAAGCCAAGACAGACACCAAAAGGAAGGAAAGGGAAGGGAGAGAGCAAAGACTAGGGGATGAAGAGTCAAGGTTCTGATGTTAATCTAATCCAATCTCTGTGCCCAGTAGTAGTCCCAGGGAGCCCAGACCGAGTCACATTTTTCCATAGTTGCATTTAGGATCGCAGTCATATACTCCATCCCGCGAATATCATTAATTCTATGTAGGTGGTGGGGGAAGGGCGGTGGAGCAATCTACTTCCAGTTAAAGGGAACCTGTCACCCCTCCAGGGCGTTTTTCAGTTAAAGAGCCACCTTCAGCAGCACTAAGGTTACCGTTATACTTAGCGATGCACCAGCGATCCCGACAACGATATGGATAGCTGGTGCATCACTAAGTGGTCGCTAGTGAGCTGCCACACAGGCAGATCTCACCAGCGACATAGCAGGGGTCGGGTGTTGCTACTTACCTGACGTCTTCCCGCCCGCCTCCACGCCTCGCTCGTCGGCGCCACAGGAAGCGCAGCAGGAAGTGGCCGGCGAGGAATGGTCCAGGGAGTTCTCGCGCGACCAACGATGAGCAGCGGGGGAGCGGGTCGGAGGTAAGTATAACATGTAGCGATATCGCTAGCAATATTGCGGCAACATCACAAAATCGTTGACTTTACAGCGATATTGCTAGCGATATCGCAGTGTGTAACGGGGGCTTAAGGCTGCATTCTGTGAAGGTGGCTCTTCTTTTTCTGACCCCCAGTAATGCCAAAATATTGACTTTTATAATTAGGTCCTCATACCTGTAATGTGTCCCACAGGTATGTTGTGTCCCCCTCTATCAGCCGCCTACCATCCATCAGTCATGCCTGTGTAAGGGACACAAAGGAGTGTCCGTAAGTGTACAGATATAGAGGTGTGTGTATATATATATATATATATATATTTATATATATATATTTAATGTCGGATGTTATGTACCCTTTCCCTTTAACGTTATTTGTATTTATTGTACATGTCATCTAAATGTCTATTTATTATGTCTGTTATATGTATTTAACATTGGACACTGATATATAGATAGAGAAAGTGTAGTACCCTAGTTTGCCCACTAGATGGGGATAGAGATGCCCAGCTTGTAAATAGTTAAAGTAGGAGGGACTAACAGCTGTTAAGCCAGGGAGCATTTGGAATTTGAATTAGTTGGGTGGGAGCGCCCTGACAGGGCTGTTGGCTCTGTAACGTTAAAGTCAAGAGCCCAGTCATACAGAATTCGGGCCAGTATCTCATCAGGGAGTAACACCAGGAGAAGTGCTGACAGTGCAGAATTTGTGGGTCTGCAGTTGCCAGAAGAAGACTCAGCAGTACGGGCAGGTCACTCAGAATGCGACGGCTTATTTCATCTGTGGATATTCTTGAGATTGGGGCTAAACGGTTAAGAGGGTCCCCTACTGGAGTAAGACTGAGCAGAGTTGATGCTGAAAGACCGGAGAGCGCGGTCCGTCCTGGAAGCGAGCTTAGTGGGAGAGAGGGAAAGACAGGGACAGAGGAGAAAATGTCCATTGCCAACCCTGATGCTGGAGGGAATATGTATGCGCTGTGTAAAGGAAACGGTAAAGTTGATTGCTCAAGTATTGAACAGGACTGTGACTCTATTTGCTCCACATTGTCTGAGGAGAATGTGCAGCGCATAACAGAAAGCCCTGGGGGGGAGCTGGAGAAAGCGACAGGTATGCTGACAGAAAACTGTCTTGTCTATGTGAGGGGAGGCCAGGACTCCGTTGCCCCGGAGTCCTCGGCCACGACTACGGTCCTGGCTGAACCTTACACCTGTCCGAGGCCTCGGCGCCGCCCATGATCTGTACATCATGATGCCCCGTGCGTCGCTGCCTCCTCTTGATTTGAATCCCGGTGCCTGCGCTGTAACAAGTGTTCTTGGGCATTGCGCCTGCACATTGTGGAGGCCCCAGATCCCGCCCCATGGTGTGTTATGATGACGCAGCAGCGATATTGCTAGCGATATCGCTATGTGTGATACTTACCTCCAACAGGCTCCCCCGCTGGTTATCGCTGATCGCGCGAGATCGTCCAGGTCCATTTCTCGTCGGCTGCTTCCTTCTGGGCTTCCTGCTGGCGCCGAAGAGCGACGCGTGGACGCGGGCTGGAGGACGTCATCATCGCCACGTCTGAAAGGTAAGTAACGACCGCTGCTGTGTCGCTGCTGAGATCTGCCTGTTTGGCAGCTCACTAGCGACCATTTAGCGATGCACCAGCGATCCTGACCGAGTCATATCGTGGTCGGGATCGCTGAATGTAAAGGGGCCTTAACAGTTCAGTCTATTAGCCAATAAGCGGGTGAACACCTTAAAGTCTGAATTCAACAACGCTATTGGGCGATAGTTCAAACAGTCCAGAGGGTCCCTTCCCACTTTTGGAACCAGGACCAGGTAGGAAAGAGCCATTGTATCCGGCATGGGGAAGCCCTCCAAGAAAGAGTTGAAGAGATTAACCATGTGAGGGGAGAGCTCTTCCACAAAGGTTTTGTTGTAAAGGTATGTCAGTCCGTCAGGATCAGGAGACTTGCCCAGAGGGAGATCATTCAAAATGCCCATAACCTCCTCCTTCCCATCACACTCTGATTAAGGGATGACAAGGCCTGAGTAGGGAGAGTTGGGAGATTTAAACCTGACAGGAATTGTCTCAGAGGTCCATTTGTGTCAGTCCTGTTTGGAAGGGTAGGGTCCAGTAAATTATATAATTTACTATAGAAATTATAGAATAGGTCCCCAATTACGAAAGGGTCATAATGAATCGTGCCGTCAGAGCCTGAGGATGGGAGTTTAGGGCTCTATCTTTCAGCAACCTGGCCAAAAGTGTGTGGGCTTTGTTACCCTTTGCGTAGTAATTTTGTTTAGAGTAAAGAAGGAGTTTTTCGATCTGGCGTGATGTTATAGCTTTCAGTTTATTTCTAAGCTCTACTACTTTGTTTAGGGTCCAAGGCCACCAACATACGTTCTTCACCTGCTAGTTGAAGGGCTCAGAATAATTTTTGCAATAGGGTTTCATTAAGAAATTTGCATCGTTGGCCATTTACAGCCAGTGTGTGTTGCCCTGTCTACTGATGGCTGAACAATTAATTGGGGATTCAATCAGTAAGCTTAATCTGGCAGGAGAATTTATAACTCTTTTATCTGTCTTTTTCTGAGCTAATTTATGTTCACAGACTACTTCAAACTTGGTTGTGCAGGGGAGCAAAGAGCCTTTAAAAGGCAAACGGTGCAGACTTTTTAATCAAACCCAATTGCAAAAAATATTTTAGCCCCAAATTCATGCAGTTACATAAAAAAAAGTCACCAAAAAAAGACAACCCCTTTAATCCAGCTCTGTAAGCATGACATAGGTAAATAATAATTCCCATCAAATATTCTAGGAAATTTGCTGGAGTCAATTCAGGTTCAATATGGTAAAACCAACTTGTGTGTACATCATAATTTACATCCTAGAGACATCACCATGTGTACAATAAGCTGATTTCACTCCTAGTATCGCCTATAATTTACTAGGCTTTAAAGGGGTGGATAGGTTATCTATATGTTGTGACCGGACCACCCCTTTAAGTGCAAAAAAAGGCCAGATGTTTTCTTCATCATGACAATGCAATGTAAGTTTCCATAAAACTCTCAACTGAGAAAGTAAGTAAAGATTTTTTGGGGGGGTCTTACCAATGATCACTCCCAGATCATGCCAATCATGCACCATCAATAAAAATCAATACTTCTTACATAACTTCCTACCAAAAGGAGATGAAACTTAAAATGTCTACAATGAAAAAAAAGAAAAAAACAGTTCCTGCATATATCAATAAAGAGAAACATTGTCTCACCATTCTGCTTGGCGGTCTCGTAATCCTCTTTACAGACTAACCGTCCATCCTCCATCAGGTAAAACTCATCTCCGGTGGCCAGCTGTCGACTGCAGATGATGCAGGAGAAGCAGTGTAGATGATACACAAAGTCTTGGGCTTTCCGTACCACTTGGGTTGGGGGGATCCCTTGTTGGCAGGCCGTACACTTGGTGCCAAATCGTCTGGTAAAGATAAATATAATTATCATAGATTATTCAAGAGAACAGTAACATTAGTCAAGGAAATTCAGTGCAACAAATGTCATTGTTTTCTTCTCGGAACTTGTATCATACACCATGTGGAGGTGCAGCATTAGACGTGTAAGGTCACCATATGGGTGTATTTCACTAACCATTATTAATGTATAGGTCTCCACAATAATACAGTTTGTCTGGTTGGATCAGGTTCTGACTCAGTATTGGGCTCCTAGCAAAGCAGAGGTCCAAAGTTTCATCTAAAAATACATGAGGTTGGCTGTAGAACCAATCATTTTTGGCTAGGATCTATCTTAGATCACGTCTTACTGATGATGTGACCTGTGTGTACACTGACAGAGCATTTGCTATTTGTCACTGACCTCCTCCCAAGTATTTCCGACACTCATTAAAACCCCTTCTCTATCCCATTCTTCATACCAGTGTTGAACAGGTGAAGCAAGTGCCCAAGAAGTAAAATTGAATCCAGGGACCCACTATTCAGCTACATGCAAAAACAACCTCACCCTAGTGCAAACATTTACTTGTTTCAATATAATCTTAAACAGAATTGTTTGTATAATTAATGATTAAATGTTGCCTTTCTATGTAAATATTGAATCAAGTAGATTTGCACAGTTCAACAGCACTCCTTCAGAGGGGCCCACCGGTGGATTCACCTGCTCTCCTATGGGCCAGTCCGAGCCTGCTTAACGCTCTCTCTATACTTTGCAGTCATGCTGCAAAGTTCCAAAAAGTTATTTTAAAACTTGCACATACACACAAAGTTTAGGAATTTCTCTGCCTACGTACATGGATTGAGAGTGATCTGTGCTTCTGAGGACCAATCACCATCTACCACATTCATGCACTTGGCTGCCTTTTAATTTTTCTTTTTAATAGTAAATTTTCATGTAGGAAATTCTTTGTGAATTCACAGGTGGAAAATTTCCATTGTATTACAGTTGCAGCATTGTGGATGAGATGTTACCAAATCCTTTCTCTGCAGATTTTCTGCTGTGGAGAATCCTCTGCGTATCAGTTCCATGTAACTGAACCCTAAACTCATGTGCTAAGGTCTTCCCCTGATAATGGGCCCTCAGATACTACCCAAATGATCTATTTGTTCTTACATGTATAGCATTAATTTTCAATTTCATCATTACAATACAGTACAAAGCAAATGCAAAAAAGTGTTAAAAAAACCAAAACTAGATTAGAGTAAGAAAAGATGTCTAAACATGACAAACGAGCCCTGTTCATGTGAGCCAAACACTAGTTGTATCCATAATTATACATTGATAGAATTAAAAAAAAAATAGAACAATTTAAATCTCAACATAACTAATACAACAAGTGGTTTCTTCAAATTAAACACAAAATATCACTTTTACTGACTTCTGCAGTCTCCAAATAATTCACCCCTTCATGACAACCATCTTTAGTATTTAGTAGATCACTTCTGGCAGTTATGACCAGCTGCAAAATGTATTGTACAGCCAGACCCCAGCTTCTGGCATGCTTAGGATCATTCTCCTGTTGGAAGGTCCAATGATGTAAAAGCTTTGGGCTCTTCACAGAAGGCATGAAATTTTCTCCTATGATTTCTTGATACTTGATTGATTTGCCCTTCCTCTACAACTTGCAGGTTTCCAGTGCCAAAAAAAGGCAGATAACACAAGAGCATCACAGAGCCACCATTTGACTGTGGACCACCACCTTGCTTCACTGTAGGCATCATGGAGTCACCAGTCTGCGTCAGTGTAGGCAGGCTGTTCTTTTAATCATAAGATTTCATTCTTCTTCCTCTAGACATATCACTGATCCCAATGCTCAAAAAAGTTCCAGTGTGCTTCATTGCTTCAGACAACAGAATCCCTTAATTTCTGTGTCATATTTATTAGGCTTTGAGCATAATGGAGAGGATTATTCTTGTGCTTATAGATCAGTAGAGACTTACATCTTAGAGTTCGGGTATGGAGAACTGCACCATTTAGTATGTGTGTCATGGTTCTGGATTCGAACCCTTCATCCTGTGTTCTGTGGTTGTCGTGTCTTTCCACAGATACACTTTTTTCCTTGTGTGTGTTAATTATGCTATCTTTGTTTCTGTCAGTTTTGGGTAGCAGGTGTTTGTCTGCCCTGTCACTTTTCGGGTGCAGCTGTGGCTTATGTTGTTGGCAGCTGTTTTGTGTGGGACTCTTTTACTCCTTAGGGATCTGTTACTCTAGCGATCCTAGAAGCTGCTAAGGACATTCAGGGTAAGTCGTCGTCGAGTGTGGGAGCGCCATTGTGTAATCTTAGGGTGTCAAACTGCGGGGCAGACCAGGGTCAGAGAAGAACTTTTCCTAGTCTTAACAGGGATCTGTCAGATTCAGGTATTTGTCTCCTTGGTTTGTACGTTACCCGTGTGAATGGCAGTCATAACAATATGCATTAGGCCGTTCTTACACGTCCAGATAATTCCGGTACCGGAAAAACCGCTACCGGAGCTATCCGTGTCCGTGTGGACACGTGGTACCTCCATGTGGCACACGTGTGGCAACTGTGTGCCACACGCGAGCCGCATCAAGATCACACAGACGGCGCCTGGAAGAAGCGCTACAGTAAAAGTGTTGTTATCGGCGGCTTGTGCTTACTGCAGCTGTTATTCTTCTCTCCTGCTCTGCCGGCAATAGCAAGCAGGAGAGAGTAAATGAATGAAAAGCTGATGTGGGGTCACCCTCATTTTGTGAACCAACCAGACGAAACTTACAGCTGTAAGTTTTGTCTGGTTGGTTCACAAACTGAGGGGGACCCCACGTCAGCTTTTCATTCATTCTGCTCTCTTGCTCGCTATTGCCGGCAGAGCAGGAGAGCAGAATGCCAGCCGTGATCAGCACCAGCCATCGGGAACAGCGCTTTTACTGTAGCGCTTCTTCCCGGCAGCCGTCCGTGAGCACGGAGGACAGTGTGAACTGTTCTCCGTGTGTACGTGTTCAGCATTTTTGCGGACCGTGCGCTCCCACGAACACTTACATGTCTCCGTGTTTTTCTCATAGACCGTGTGTCCGTGAAAACACACTGACATGTGCATAGACCCATTCATTTTAATGTGTCTACGTGTGTCAATGTCTCTGGTATGTGAGGAAACTGTCACTACACGTACCGGAGCCACTGACGTGTGAAACCGGCCTTATTGTGCAAACTGAAACCTAAGTGCCTGCAGCCACCAGATCTTGCTGCAGATCTTTTGCAGTCTCTCGAGGTATTTTTTCCACCTGATTCCTCAGGGATCTGGTGGCAGCCGTTGACAGCTTCCTCTTCTGCCACATCCAGGTAGTGTAGCCTGTGTTCCTGTAACTTTAAACTTGTGAACCCTGCTTCCATATGTATCTCTAGGAAGATTCACTGCCTTTGCTTTTGGCATCTTTTTCCTTATTTGTGGAGGGCAATGATCTTTTCCCTTATTTTTTGGACCATTCTGTTGATTTAGCAATATTTCTAACATGCCATCAAATGTCACAATGAACAATCCCCTAAGCCAGTCCAGGTATTTGATGTGTTTTATCTTAAGCACGCCTGATGTAACTAATAAAGCCTATACTTAGTTGTAATTGAGATAACACCTGATTTATAAATGTGCGCTCCTATGAGGGATTATATACCGGGGGATGAATAGTTCTGAGATTGCAGAAATCAGTAAAAGTTACATTTTGTGATGAATTTGGAGAAAAACCCGTGTTTTATTAGCTGCATTCAGCTATAGGTTTATTGCAAATAGAAAGTTTTAAATTTTGTTAATCGTAATTTGCAGTGGGGGTTGAATAATTTTGATTGTAACTATATATAAAGCTGACGCAATGTCCATGGACATCCATCCAACCTATGAATATATCAGGAGCCGCAGTGAATATGACCTTATGGTTTGGGGACAGGGAGTGAAGGTTGTAATTAAACCCTGAGAGCTACAGTCTAATATATAGCAGACAGGTACATGGACGTATCTAGTATATAAACCACACACTGGTGGAATCCAGTAAGATGGAGCTATCCTACGATACAAGTGAATGCTTTCTTATAGTCTGTATATACATGGAGACCTCATCATATCACAGCATCACACATGACCTAAGAGTTGTCGACCATCGGGGACAATTTTTTTTTTTTAATTATTTTTACCTAAATGTACGTATTTTGGGCTATAAATAATTTTTGCAGTTGGATTCCTTGAAAAATGTAGCACTGTTTGGCTATTACAGACTTTTCGTTTCGCTCCACATTCAAGTCTGCAATCATAAATCAGCTGAGAAGAGTTCAGAAACATAAAAGAATGACAAACTCCCCGTCAGACCCTTACGACGGTCTTACTGATGGACTCTCAGATAACTCTCTCTGCAGCTAGCAATGGATGGTGGAACACAGAGGCTGTAGAAGGAAAACGGTGCAAAGATTTTTTATGAAAACCAATTGCAACAATTATTTTGTGCCCCAGCTACATGCCTTTACCTAAGTAAGAAAATTGTTGGACGAGTACTGATTCCAGGCACAGTTATTTCATCTGTGTCTAAAAACATACAAAAAACCCCCCCTAAAACAGCAACTCTGATTTTCTTGGTTCTGCACAGAAGAAACACGAGACCAAATAATAGTAAACAGCCTTAAAATGGAAATTTCTGGAGTTAATGGCTGTTATAATAAAAAGTATTTCTTGACTATTGATTCGGAAAATGCTAATTCACGGGGACAGGGCCGCTTTAAATGCAATTAAGCCTAACCCCCGGAATAAATGTTCCTGACTGTTAAACTTGGCTTCTGTCTCTGAATCCTTCTTGACATTCTTCTGTGCATCATGGCAGTGACGGCTTCCAGCTATCTCACTACTTCCAAGGATAAAGCCTGCATTGCTGGGATTGTATTTTTCAAGGCTGTGGAGAAGACGTTCGACAGCACGGGACGTAAGAGTATCAGTATTAGACTACAACAAAACACAGCCTATAAATACAAGGCGGCTATCTGCAGCCATGATTACAGAGGTTAGGGTGACCATCAGCGAGGGAAGGCCGCCAACATGAGAAGATTGCATTAGATATTCTGTGTCAGGGGGCACAGCTGGGTTTACGCGGACTGTGAATGGCTAAGACCCTGTACGGAGCCCCGGCATCATCTGCCTTTGTATATGGGTGAAAGGCTAAAACACCCCTTGGAATATCGCGCCTGTCCTATCTTATTGCTTATCAAGAATATGCTTCTTTCTGGTGATTTATCATCGTCATGTAAGATACCCTGATCGGCCGTAATATTAAAACTTCAGATGGTCAAAGGGTGCGATATATATTAGGGTGTGAAGTTTTTTTTGGCTGAGCTTTTGGAGTAGAAACTCTTCAAAAACCTCAAGTTTTAATTGGAGAGTTTTTGTTCCAAAGACGCAAACAAAAAAACACCCTAAGGCCACGTTCAGTATTTGGTCAGTATTTTACATCAGCATCTGTAAGCCACAACCAGGAGTGGGTGATAAATGCAGAAGTGGTGACGTGTTTCTATTATACTTTTCCTCTGATTGTTCCTTTCCTGGTTTTGGCAAATACAGATGTGAAATACTAACCAAATACTGAACGTGTGAACGTGGCCTAGGAGTATGTGCACATATTCAGTATTTGCAGGAGAAAAGTGTTGGCAGGAAAACACTGCCTAAAATAAGTGTGTTTTTGATGCTTCCTCCTCCCCATTTGAATGGGTAAAAAAAATGCTAAAAAATGCTCAATCTGCAATAAAAAAATAAGCAACGTGTGCAGAAGATTTCAGAAATCTCATCCACTTTGCTGGCACAGTAAAATGCTGCATTATTTACTCAGCGAACACATGGAAAAAAATGCATAAAAAATGCTTTTGGGGTTTCAAATTTTCTGCACCTATTATGTAAACGACGTTAGGCCGGTTTCACATTAGCGCTTTTAAAGCGCACGCACGGCCGGGGGTAGCTCCGCCCCCGAGCCGGCTCTCTGCCCGGCGTGCCCGCCCCTTGCTTGTAGCGCCGCCTACTAGCGGACAGCGGCGCCTGCGATCGGCGCACCCTATCTTTAGCATAGGGTGCGCAGATCGTGCGCAGGCCGTGCGCTAGTTGCGCTTTGACCTGCGCTGCGCACTTTTGACGGTGCGCCGTGCGCGCCAAAATCAAACTATTCGGATTTTGGCGCGCACGGCGCACCGTCAAAAGTGCGCAGCGCAGGTCAAAGCGCAACTAGCGCACGGCCTGCGCACGATCTGCGCACCCTATGCTAAAGATAGGGTGCGCCGATCGCAGGCGCCGCTGTCCGCTAGTAGGCGGCGCTACAAGCAAGGGGCGGGCACGCCGAGCAGAGAGCCGGCTCGGGGGCGGAGTTACCCCCGGCCGTGCGTGCGCTTAAAAAGCGCTAATGTGAAACCGGCCTAACTTACATTTTTCACTGCAGTTTTGAGTGAATTTTTAACGCGTTTTCGAAGCTGCATTTTTTGGTCTATTTGTGGTGCGTCATGTTTTAAATAAAGCTCATTTGTTTATGATACTTCCTGGTATTTGGGTTTTTACAAAACTTCCCGTTCAGATTAAATGCATTTAAGCGCATTTACGCAGAACTAAAAACGTGTGTTTTTACCTGCAGATTTTCCGTATCTAATGCAATTGTATGGGCAAAAAATCCTATCCACTTTGCTGGAACTGTAAGACGATGCATTTTTGACACAGCGATAATACGCAGCGTTAGGCAGCAAGTCACTTCTCAAAGTCAATGTGTTGGATGCAGGAAAAATGGGAATCTGAGCTACTATGAAAAGTGTCAGATGCCAAACAGGGAATTCCTGTATGTGTTACGGCTGTCGAACAGCCATGAGACATGCAGCTGCGGCGACTCGAGCATTTTTTTCGAGCACACCAAAAACACTCAATTAGGATACGAGCATACTCGGATAACACCCTATCTGAGAACGCTCGCTCATCACTAATTATGATGGTTAGACGACTGGGTCAGAGCATCTATATAACAACAGGTCTTGTGGGTCTCATTCCCAGTATGCATGGGGATAGTAACTACCAAATGTGGTTGAGGAAGTGACAACCAGTGCACTAGTGACCAAGTGTTGGGTGCCCAAGGCTCATTAGTGAGCAAGGAAAGCCTTGCCTGGTCCTTCCTGTTGCAGCTTGCTGAATATGGGGCTGCGCTGCTGCAGACCTGCCCATTTACAATGGGCACGTGTGTATCAGAACTGCACCATGGAGCAATGAAAGAAGGCGACCTAGTGTGAAGAATTTTGATTTCTTTTATATCATGTGATTAGCAGGGTACATGTGCCTGTGTGCTGAGCAATGGGTGCTGCTATGTGGATATTGTTATGTGCCACCTACGTAACCATTTTATAGACCAAGTACCCCCCTTCATGCCATGGACATTCGATAATGTCAGTTGTCTCATTCAGCAGGATGATGCCCCCATTACGTTTTTCAGGAATGGTTCGAGGAACATGACAAAGACTTCAAATTCATGACTTGGTCTACAAATTTCCCAAATCTCAATCCAATCAGTCAGCTGTGGAATGTGCTGAGCAAGACAAATCAGATCCAACGAAGCCCACCAGACAACTTATAGGACTTACAGGATCTGCGGCTAACGTCTTGTGCCAAATACCATCATAGGACACCATTGTGAAATATTCACACATTTAATATTTGCTACAGAAAGTCCTTCTAAACTATTCCATTAATCTGAACTCAGTGACGTATTGTCAATGGTGACAGACCACGAGGCCTCAATGGGGCCCATGAGTTGGTGGGCATGATGCCAGAGGCAGCACCGCCCCCATCATGGATGCTGACACAGTTGAAAGCAATGATGGAGGAGGGAAGCGTCTGCTCCCTGCTCAATCATTATCCCTTGGTGTCTGAGATCTGACGTCTCAGCGCAGCAGGCATCATGACAGCACTATATTGTCCCCACTGTGCTTCACACCACACACTGAGGAGACCAGATCAGCAGGGAATTGAGATGAGGTGAACATCTATTGTTTTTTTTAAAGAAATGAGTGGGTGCATTATACTATATGGAGGACTATTGGGGTGCATTATGCTATATAAAGGAATATGGGCTGCATTATAGTATATGGAGGGCAATGGGAGACTATGAGGAGTGCATTATACTATATGCAGGACTATGGGGGTGCATTATACTATATGGTGGCAATGGGGTGCATTATACTATATGGAGGACCATGGGGGTGCATTATACTATATTTAGGGTAATGGGGTGCATTAAACTACATGGAGGGTAATGAGGGTACATTATACTATATGGAGGGCAATGGGGGCACATTGTACTAAATAGAGGCGCATTATACATTATGGAGAACTATGGGGCACATTATACTATATGAAGGATTATAGGGTACTTTATACTATATGGAATGCAATTGAAGTGCATTATACATTATGGAGTACTATGGGACACATTATACCATAGGGAGGACAGTAGGGGTACATTATACTATATGGAGGGCAAATGGGGCGCATTATACTATATGGAGGCACATTATACATTATGGAGAACTGTGGAGCAAATTATACTATATGAAGGTTTATGGGTGTACAATATACTATATGTAGGGCAATGGGGGTGCATTATACTATATGGAGGAGCATATACTATATAGAGAACTATGAGGAGTGCATTATACAATATGGATGGCAATTGGTGCACATTATACTATATAGAGTATTATGGAGGTGCATTATAGTATATGGAGGACAATGGGGGCACATTATACTATATGGAGGCACATTATACATTGTGGAGAATTATGGGGTACATTATACTATATGAAGGTCTATGGGGGTACATTATACTATATGGAGGGCAATGGGGGTGCATTATACTATATGGATGAGATTATACTATATGGAGGACTATGGGGATACACTATACTATATGGAAAACAATCGGGGTGCATTATACTATATGGAGGTGCATTAAACATTATGAAGAACTATGGGGCACATTATACTTTATGAAGGTCTATGGGGGTACATTATACTATATGGAGGCAATAGAGGCACATTATAGTATATGGAGGAGATTATACTATATGTAGAACTATGGGGCACATTATACTATATGGAGGACTGTGGGGGTATATTATACTGTATAGAAAGCAATGGGGGTACATTACACTATATGGAGGTGCATTATACATTATGGAGATCGATGGGGCACATTATACTATATTGAGGTCTTTGGGAGTGCATTATGCTCTATGGAGGGAAATGGAGGCGCATTATAACATGTGGAGGGCAATGGGGGCACATTATACTATGTGGAAGGCAATAGGGGCACATTATATTATATGGAGGACTATGGGGGTGCATTGTGCCATATGGAGAGCAATGGATGTGCATTATACTACATGTAGGGCAATCGGGGTGCATTATACGATATGGAGAGTAATGGGAATGCATTGTACTATATGGAAGGCAATGGGGTCACATTATACTATATGGAGGACAATAGGGACACATTATACTATATTATACTGTATGGAAGACAATGGGGGTGCATTATACCATATGGAGGCATATTATACATTATGCAAAACTATGGGATGCATTATACGATATGGAGGACTATGGGTGGTGCATTATACTATATGAGGGCACATTATACTATATAGAGAACTGATGGGGTGCACTACACTATATGGAGGGCAAAGGGGGTGCATTATACAACATGGAGGGCAATAGGGTTGCATTATAGTATATGGAAGGCAATGGGGGTGCGTTATACTATATGGAGGGCAATTGGGGTGCATTATACTATATGGAGGGCAAGGGGTGCATATTTTACTATATGGAGGGCAATGGGGGTGCATTATACTTTATGGAAGACAATGTGGCAGATTATACTATATGGAAGGCAATGCAGGGGTCATTTGGATTGTTATGTGAGGCCCATTATACTATGTGTCGGTCATTATAATATTTAGAGTGATATGTTGGATCCTTTTTATCCTTTTTTGAGGGCTATGTGTAAGCCTGACTGTTTGCAGGACTGTGTGGGTGCCATTAAACTGCTTGCAGGACTATGTAGGTACCATTATACTGTTTGGAGGGCTATGCCTTAGCCATTATAATGCATGCAGGGCTCCATGTTACTGTTTGCAGGGCTTTGTGGGGGTCCATTATAATGTTTGCAGGGCTCTGTGGGGGGGCATTATACTGGATGCGAGCAATTATACAGTGTGAAGGTTTGTGAGGTGTCTATCATACTGTTTGGATGGCTGTGTGGGGGCCATTATGCTGTTTGGAGGGCTAGTGGGGCCATCATACAGTGTAGAGGGTTGTGCTGTGGCTAGTTTACTATATGTAGAGCTAGTGGGGTCATCATACAGAGTGGAGGGTTGTGTTGGGGCCATTATACTGTATGGAGGGCTGTGTTGGGCCATTTTATTGTATGGAGGGCTATGTTGGTGTCATAGTTGGGTAATCATACTTTGTTGGGGGTCAGCACACTTTGCCAGGAAGGAGGGGTACTGTAAAGTCATTACTCTGTGCGTGTGGGTATAACTATGAAGGAATTCATTGTGGGGGGTAACATACTGTGTTTGAGGGGGGAACTTTTGTTGGCATCCTTCTTTATAGGGGCAATGAGAGGGAAATCTAGGCGTTTCAATAGGAGAATTACTTTGTAAGGGCTGCAAAGTTGTGAGATAAGCTCTTCTGTGACCCTGCCGAATAGTCATTTTTTTTTAGAAGGGGGCCAATTAGAACGTCTGCTACGGGTACCCATGATTTCTATGTATGCCCCTGATCTGAACCAACCCAATACAGATTAATGGAACAGATTTTACGTCACAGAAATCTCTGCACCCTAGGAGTTTGGATCTTCGGAGCTGTTTTGAAGGCACAGAGGCGACCTACACAATATACTAGCCCGGGAACTGAAGCCTTATGGCTCATAGGTGTTTATTCATCATATATAATCTCTCCGCTTTTAAAAAACAAAATGGTGAAATGCAACAATAATGTAATAAGCACGAACCAACATTAACAGATGATATACTGTAAAAAGGATAAATACTCAGCAGAAGGAGACAATGTAAGAGACTACTCTGTCTGCAAGCAGCGGTGTAGAAAGCCATCAAGTGATCCACTAATATAAGAGATGATAAAACTAAGCCCAGCTCTGACGGACCGACACTGGATTGTGCAAAGCTTCAATGAGGCAATCACTTCGGGGAAGAAAAACAATTGTGTCAATGAATCATATGGGGTCCCACAAAGACACCAAAAGGAAAAAAAACTGAAAAATGACTTTTAGTAATAACACAGAAAATATTCTAATATGTGCAACACTCTTAAAAACAGAAGCTGGGTGTTAAAGGGTTTATGCAGGGAAAAATATGTTAAAGGGAATCTGTCTCCCCTTTTTTCAGATATCATATAATGATATCATTCAATTGTGTGTCACATAAGGATTCTCTTAGTACTGTTGCTTCCCCCTGACCCCGCACCTTTCATGCATAAATACCTTTTTTATATCGGTTCAGATGTATGTAAACTGCCACTGTCCGGTCCGCTGGGCGGGGCTTATTCACCTGCTCCCAT
Source organism: Dendrobates tinctorius (assembly GCF_039654945.1). Classification (NCBI taxonomy): domain Eukaryota; kingdom Metazoa; phylum Chordata; class Amphibia; order Anura; family Dendrobatidae; genus Dendrobates; species Dendrobates tinctorius. Next base: position 8,426,257 of record NW_027361697.1, read on the forward strand.
GGTCCGGTCCGCTGGGCGGGGCTTATTCACCTGCTCCCCCCCTCCCTGTCTTGCTCTACACAAGAAGAAATGCATAGAGCAAGACAGGGAGGGGGGAGCAGGTGATTAAGCCCCGCCCAGCGGACCGGACCATGGGAACAGGTGAATAAGCCCCGCCCAGCGGACCGGACCATGGGAGCAGGTGAATAAGCCCCGGCTAGCGGACCGGACCGTGGCAGTTTATATACATCTGAACCGATATAAAAAAGGTATTTATGCATGAAAGGTGCGGGGTCAGGGGGAAGCAAAAGTACTAAGAGAATCCTTATGTGACACACAATTGAATGATATCATTATATGACATCTCAAAAAGGGGTGACAGATTCCCTTTAAGGCTAACAGACTCTAGTCGGCCATATTGACCTGTTAAGCCGACCTAACTGTGGAGATTGGCAGTCTAAATAGTCAACATGGCGCCCCCACTCAATATCGGCAGATATGAGATAGATATATGATAGGTAGATAGATAGATAGATAATAGCTAAATGATAGATAATAGATAGATGATAGATAATAGATGATAGAAATACAGTATATACAGATAGATAATAGATAGAGTGCTGCCTTCACTTTTTGGATCATAGTATGAGGTTTGGTATATGCCTGGAAGGATTTTTTGCACCCTATGTGTCTTCTTGGTGCTGCTTTTTGATTTTTGTTTTTAGATAGATACATAAATATATGTGGTTATTTCCATTATGACATTGGCAGGAATTATCTTCTCAGGCCATTAGATTGCCTTTGGATTCAGTCCTAAGCTCTGATTTACATGTAAATACCATCAGTATTATGAGTGATGATCTTAGGATTTATTTTCATATCAGGATCTATCCATGATGGCCGACACTGACTGTTTTACCTTTGTGTCTGTTTGCTATTTAGCAGACTGCTGAGTTTTTGGAATTGAGACGGATGGTGGCTACCACACTATGGGACTTGGCTATGTTTAGTCACCATTAGATTTTATGCACATTTGTAGAAGAAAAAAAAAAACCTTGCTTTTGAATTGTTTTTCATTGCATTTTTTTATAAACGAATTGTGGTGGTTGTTGTTTTTATTTCATTTTTTTAATATTACGAATATTGATTTCTCTTTCCTGAAGTTTTCATGTCCCATAGAAAAGACTAGAAATTGCACCATGAATTATTGACTGTGGCATCAGAGCTGGTGCTGCCTATGTCTGTCACAGGAAAGAGTCAGCTGTATAATACATATACAGTTGTGCTCAAAAGTTAACAAACCCCGGCAGAATTTTTGCTTTCTTGGCCTTTTTCAGAGAATATGAATGATAACACCAAAACTTTTTCTCCACTCATGGTTAGTGGTTGGGTGAAGCCATTTATTGTCAAACCACTGTGTTTTCTCTTTTTAAATCATAATGACAACCCAAAACATCCAAATGGCCCTGATCAAAAGTTTACATACTCTGGTGATTTTGGCTTGATAACATGCACAGAAGTTGACACAAATGGGTTTGACTGGCTACTAAAGGTAACATCCTCACCTGTGACCTGTTTGCTTGTAATCAGTGTATGTGTATAAAAGCTGAGTGAGTTTCTGGGATCCAGACAGACTCTTGCAGCTTTCATCCAGCCACTGACATTTCTGGATTGTGAGTCATGGGGAAAGCAAAAGAATTGTCAACGGATCTACAGGAAAAGATAGTTGAACTGCATAAAACAGGAAAGGGATACAAAAAGATATCAAAGGAATTGATAATGCCAGTCAGCAGCGTTCAAACTCTGATTAGCAAATGGAAAATCAGGGTCTCTAAAAAAACAAAACCCCGGTCGGGTAGACCAACAAAAATGTCATCCACCACTGCCGGGAAAATTGTTCGGGATGCAAAGAAAAACCCACAAATATCATCAGCTGAAATACTGGACTCTCTGAAAACTAGCAGTGTGGCTGTTTCAAGATGCACAATAAGGAGGCACTATAAGAAAAATGGGCTGCATGGTCAAGTCACCTGAAGAAAGCCATTACTGCGCAAATGCCACAAAATATCTCGCCTACAATATGAAAAACAGCCTCAAAACTTATGGAAAAACGTAATTTGGAGTGATGAGACCAAAATTGAATTTTTTTGCCACAACCATAAACATTACATTGGAAAGAGGTCAACAAGGCCTATGATGAAAGGAACACCATTCCTACTGTAAAGCACGGAGGTGGATCACTGATGTTTTAGGGATGTGTGAGCTAAAAAGGCACAGGAAACTTGGTCAAAGTTGAAGGAAAGATGAATGTTCTTGACCTCAATATCATTGAGCCACTCTGTAGAGATCTCAAGTGCACAGTTCATGCTAGACAGCCCAGGATTTTACAGGAACTGGAGGCCTTTTGCCAAGAAGAGTGGGCAGCTTTACCATCTGAGAAAATAAGGAACCTCATCCACAATTACCACAAAAGACTTCAAGCTGTCATTGATGTTAGAGGATGCAATACACGGTATTAAGAAATGGGGTATGTGAACTTTTGATCAGGGTCATTTGGATATTTTGGGTTGTCATTATGATTTAAAAAGAGAAAACACAATATTTTGACAATAAATGGCTTCACACAACCACTAACCATAAGTGGAGAAAAACCTTTGATGTTATCATTCATATTCTCTGAAAAAAATGCCAAGAAAGCAAAAATTCTGCCGGGGTATGTAAACTTTTGCACAACTGTATATGCACAGGTGCTTCTCACAAAATTAGAATATCACCAAAAAGTTAATTTATTTCAGTTCTTCAATACATAAAGTGAAACTCATATATAGAGTCATTACACACAGAGTGATCTATTTCAAGTATTTATTTCAGTTAATGTTGATGATTATGGCTTACAGCCAATGAAAACCCAAAAGTCATTATCTCAGTAAATTAGAATATATAACATTAGCTTGAAAAATGATTTTAACCCCTTTACCCCCAAGGGTGGTATGCACGTTCATGACCGGGCCAATTTTTACAATTCTGACCACTGTCCCTTTATGAGGTAATAACTCTGAAACGCTTCCATGGATCCCGGTGATTCCGACACTATTTTCTCGTTACTTATTGTACTTTATGATAGTGGTAAAATTTCTTTCAAATAACTTGCGTTTATTTGTGAAAAAAACGGAAATTTGGCAAAAATGTTGAAAATTTCGCAATTTTCCAACTTTGAATTTTTATGCCCTTAAATCACAGAGATATGGCACACAAAAAATCTTAATAAGTAACATTTCACATATGTTTACTTTACATCAGCACAATTTTGGTACCAACTTTTTTTGTTAGGAAGTTATAAGGGTTAAAAGTTGACCAGCGATTTCTCATTTTTGCAACACCATTTTATTTTTACGGACCACATCACATTTCAAGTCACTTTGAGGGGTCTATATTGTAGAAAATACGCAAAAGTGACACCATTCTAAAAACTGGACCCCTCAAGGTGCTCAAAACCATATTCAAGAAGTTTATTAACCCTTCAGGTGCTTCACAGGAATTTTTTGAATGTTTAAAAAAAATGAACATTTAACGTTTTTTCACAAAAAAATTACTTCAGGTCCAATTATTTTTATTTTACCAAGGGTAACAGGAGAAATTTGACTGCAAAAGTTATTCTGAAATTTCTCTCGAGTACGCTGATACCTGATATGTGGAGGGGAACCACTGTTTTGGCGCATGGCAGAGCTCAGAAGGGAAGGAGCGCCATTTGACTTTTTCAATGCGAAATTGGCTGGAATGCAGATCGGACGCCATGTCACGTTTGGAGAGCCCCTGTTGTGCCTAAACAGTGGAAACCCCCCACAAGTGACCCCATTTTGGAAACTAGACCCCCCAAGGAACTTATCTAGATATGTGGTGAGAACTTTGAACCCACAAGGGCTTCACAGAAGTTTATAACGTACAGCGGTACAATTAAAAAATCATATTTTTTCCACAAAAATGATCTTTTCACCCCCAATTTTTATTTTTCCAAGGGTAACAGGACCCTAAAAGTTATTGTGCAATTTGTCCTGAGTACGCTGATACCCAATATGTGGGTGTAAACGACTATTTGGGCGCATGGCAGAGCTCGGAAGGGAAGCAGCTCCATTTGACTTTTTTGGCTGGAATTGAGATCGGACACCATGTCGCGTTTGGAAAGCCCCTGATGTGCCAAAACAGTGGAAACCCCCAAAAAATGACCCCATTTTGGAAACTAGACCCCCCAAGGAACTTATATAGATGTGTGGTGAGCACTTTGAACCTCCAAGGGCTTCACAGAAGTTTATAACGCCCGGGCATGAAAATAAAAAAATCATATTTTTTCCACAAACATGATCAATTAGTCCCCAATTTTTTTATTTTGCCAAGGGTAACAGGAGAAATTGGACCCCAAAAGATGTTGTCCAATTTGTTCTGAGTTTGCTAATACCCCATATGTAGGAGAAAACTACTGTATGGGGACACGTCTGGCTCGGAAGAGAGGTAGTGACGTTTTGGAATGCAGACTTTGATGGAATGGTCTTCGGGTGTTATGTTGCCTTTGGAGAGCTGCTGACAATGGCGGATCTTAATAGGGGCGGATAGGGCGGTCGCACCGGGCCCAAGGTTTTTAGGGGCCCAGGGCAGGGGCCAATCGGTCGGTCGGCATCGCATATGATCTGTCACTGTGTGAGCCGCTCAGCCGCCCGCCGCCGCCCAGTGGCGTAGGAACTTGGAAGGGGGGCGGCGGGCAGTCCCAGGCGGCACGTGTGTGGGGGCGGCGCAGCACGGCAGGAGGCAGAGCAGAAGTTCCTCCTCTCTCTGTGTGCTGTGGGCGGCCGGGACTGAGAAGCGTGGAGGCGGCGGCGCCGACTGGCAGTGCACAGTGAGGAGGACTCGCTCAGCCCAGGAGATTTTGGCAGCGGCTAGCGCAGGGCAGGTGGGTCACTGACACACTCACCGTCGGCGTCACCATTTGGGAGGATGCTCTGCCTCTCCCCAGCCTCCCTCCCTGGCTGCTCCCTCCGCTCCAATCCAATGCATTATGCAATTTATGCGGCTGCCTCCAAATTGGAGGGAGCTGCCAGGGAGGCTGGGGAGAGGCAGAGCATGGAGGCAGCCACATAATGCATTGGAGGGAGGCTGGGGAGAGAGGCAGAGCATGGAGGCAGCCACATAATGCATTGGAGGGAGGCTGGGGAGAGAGGCAGAGCATGGAGGCAGCCACATAATGCATTGGAGGGAGGCTGGGGAGAGCGGCAGAGCATGGAGGCAGCCACATAATGCATTGGAGGGAGGCTGGGGAGAGAGGCAGAGCATGGAGGCAGCCGCATAATGCATTGGAGGGAGGCTGGGGAGAAGCAGAGCATGGAGGCAGCCGCATAATGCATTGGAGGGAGGCTGGGGAGAAGCAGAGCATGGAGGCAGCCGCATAATGCATTGGAGGGAGCAGCCAGGGAGGCTGGGGAGAGAGGCAGAGCATGGAGGAAGCCGCATAATGCATTGGAGCCGGGAGCAGCCAGGGAGGCTGGGGAGAGGCAGACCTGGCAGAGCATGGAGGCAGGTGACTGTGTGATTAATCATTAACATCCCTAACCAGTAGCCGGCCAGGCCGGCGGTACCCCCTCCCAAGCGCGGCCATTTTATTCCTTTCCAGACCCTGCAATTTGTATACCTAAAAATCAGCATATGCAGTGTTTTTGTGAGAAGAGCCACAAAATGTGGACAGAAAATGTTTTCCTGGGAAGGGGGGTACAGGGGCCCAGGTTTTATGAACAGCCCCGGGCCCATAGTCCACTTAATCCGCCACTGGCCGCTGATGTACCTAAACAGTGGAAACCCCCCATCGGTGACCCCATTTTGGAAACTAGACCCCCGAAGGAACTTATTTAGATGTGTGGTGAGCACTTTGAACCCCCCAGTGCTCCACAGAAGTTTATAACACCCGGGCGTGAAAATAAAATATCGTATTTTTTCCACAAACATGATGTTTTAGTCCTCAATTTTTTTATTTTACCAAGGGTAACAGGACAAATTGGACCCCAAAAGTCATTGTCCAATTTGTCCTGAGTACGCTGATACCCCATATGTTGGAGAAAACTATTGTATGGGCACACGTCGGGGCTCGGAAGGGAAGTAGTGACGTTTTAGAATGCAGACTTTGATGGAATGGTCTGCGGGTGTCATGTCGCATTTGGAGAGCCTCTGATGTGCCCAAACTGTTGAAACGCCCCACAAGTGACCCCATTTTGGAAACTAGACCCCCCACGGAACTTATCTAGATGTGTAGTGAGCACTTTGAACCCCCAAGTGCTTCACAGAAGTTTATAACACCTGGACGTGAAAATAAAAAAGATCATTTTTTTCCACAAAAATGATATTTTTGCCCCCAATTTTTTATTTTCCTAAGGGTAACAGGAGAAAATGGACCCCAAAAGTTATTTTGCAATTTGTCCTGAGTAGGCTGATACCCCATATGTGGGGGTAAAACACTGTTTGGGTGCATGGCAGAGCTTGGAAGGGAAGGAGCACCATTTGACTTTTTCAACTCAGAATTGGCTGGAATTGAAATCAGACGCCATGTTGCATTTGGAGAGCACCTGATGTGCCCAAACAGTGGAAACCCCCAATTCTAACTCCAACCAGAACCCCAACACACCCCTAACCCTAATCTCAGCCCTAACACTAGCTCTAACCCTAACCCTAGCCCTAACCCTAGCCCTAAACCTAACCCTAGCCCTAACCCTAATGGGAAAACGGAAATAAATACATTTTTTTAATTTTATTATTATTCCCTAACTAAGGGGATGATAACGGGGGATTTGATTTACTATTTATGGCGGTTTTTATGTTTGGCAGCTGTCACACGCTAAAAGACGCTTTTTATTGTAAAAATAGTTTTTGCATCACCACATTTTGAGAGCTATAGTTTTTCCATATTTTGGCCCACCGAGTCATGTGAGGTCTTATTTTTTGCGGGACAAGTTGATGTTTTTATTGGCACCATTTTCGGGCACGTGACATTTTTTTATCGCTTTTTATTCCGATTTTTGGGATGCAGAATGAACAAAAACCAGCATTTCAAGAATTTCTTTTGGGGGGGTGCGTTTACACCGTTCCGCGTGCGGTAAAATTGATAAAGCGGTTTTATTCTTTGGGTCAGTACAATTACAGCGATACCTCATTTATGTAATTTTTTTATGTTTTGGCACTTTTATGCAATGAAAACAATTTTATATAAAAAAATAATTATTTTTGCATCGCTTTCTTCTGCGAGCTATAACTTTTTTATTTTTTCGCTGATGATGCTGTGTGGTGGCTCGTTTTTTGCGTTGGTACCATGATGACGTTTTCAGTGGTACCATGGTTATTTATATCTGTCTTTTTGATCACGCATTATTGCACTTTTTGTTTGGCGGTATAATAATAAAGCATTATTTTTTGCTTTGTTTTTTTATTTTTATTTTTTAAGGGGTTCGCTAAAGGGGTTAACTAATGGGACAGTTTTATAGGGTGGGTCGTTGCGGACGCGGTGATACTAAATATGTGTAGTTTTAATGTTTTTTTTATTTATTTCCAAAAAATGAATTAGGGATTTTTTTTTTTTTTTTATTTATTCAGCGATTTTTTTATAAATTATTTTTACACTTTTTTTTTTAACTTTATTACATTCGCTGATCTGTCACATCACAGATAAATAATAATAATAATAATAAATTTTATTTTTATAGCGCCGACATATTCCGCAGCACTTTACATTTCAGAGGGGATTTGTACAGACAATAGACATTACAGCATAACAATAATCACATACAGTAGATTATAACAAATACCAAGAGGAAAGAGGGCCCTGCTCACAAGCTTACAGTCTATGAGGAAAGAGGTAGACACGAAAGGTGGGTGGTAACAGTTGCCCTGATTGTATGGACCAGCCATAATGTTAAGTGTGTAACAGTACAGACACAGAGGGCTAATGGATGCATAAAGCATGTGGGAACATGATGCTGGGAACCTGGTTATGGTAAAACTTTTGGCTCTGCCACACAGGGATAGGTTAGGTTAATGTGTTGAGGCGATAGGCCAGTCTGAATAAATGCGTTTTCAGGACACGCTTAAAATTGTGGGGATTGGGGACTAATCGTATTGACCTGGGAAGTGCATTCCAAAGAATTGGCGCGGCACGTGTAAAGTCTTGGAGACGGGAGTGGGAGGTTCTGACTATTGAGGATACTAACCTCAGGTCATCAGCAGAACGGAGGGCGCGGGTAGGGTGGTATACTGAAACAAGGGAGGAGATGTAGGGTGGTGCTGAGCCATGGAGGGCTTTGTGGGTGAGGGTAATAAGTTTATACTGAATTCTGGAGTGGATGGGTAGCCAGTGTAATGACTGGCACAAGGTAGAGGCATCGGTGTAACGATTGGTGAGGAATATGATCCTGGCTGCAGCATTCAAGACAGATTGGAGAGGGGAGAGTTTTGTAAGAGGGAGACCAATTAGAAGAGAGTTACAATAGTCGAGACGAGAATGAATAAGAGAAACAGTAAGAGTTTTTGCAGAGTCAAGAGTAAGAAAAGGTCGAATTCTAGAAATGTTTTTGAGGTGCAGATGACAAGAGCGAGCCAGTGATCGAATGTGGGGGGCAAAGGAGAGCTCGGAATCAAGTATGACCCCAAGACAGCGGGCATGTTGCTGGGGAGTAATAGTGGAACCACAGACGGAAATGGCAATGTCGGGTGTAGGTACATTAGTAGCGGGAGGAAACACAAGGAGTTCAGTCTTTGACAGGTTCAGTTTCAGATATAGTGAGGACATGATATTAGACACAGCGTTTAGACAATCGCCAGTGTTTTCTAGAAAGGCTGGCGTGATGTCAGGAGAAGAAGCGTATAATTGGGTGTCATCAGCATAGAGATGGTACTGGAAACCAAATCTACTGATTGTTTGACCAATAGGGGCAGTGTACAAGGAGAAGAGGAGGGGGCCTAGAACCGATCCTTGAGGAACCCCAACAGTAAGGGGAAGGTGAGAGGAGGAGGAACCGGCAAAAGAAACAGTAAAGGAGCGGTCGGAGAGATAGGAGGAGAACCAGGAGAGAACGGTGTCCTTGAGGCCAATGGAATGGAGCATAGTGAGGAGGAGCTGATGATCCACAGTGTCGAATGCTGCAGAGAGATCCAAGAGAATTAGCATGGAGTAATGACCATTTGATTTAGCTGTTAGCAGATCATTAGAGACTTTAGTGAGGGCAGTTTCAGTGGAGTGTAAAGAGCGGAAACCGGATTGGAGAGGGTCGAGAACAGAGTTTTCTGAGAGATAGCGGATAAGACGGGAGTGGACCAGGCGTTCCAGGAGTTTAGAGATGAAGGGAAGATTAGAGACAGGTCTATAGTTAGCGGCACAGTTTTGGTCGAGGGATGGTTTTTTAAGTAGTGGATGTATGATGGCATGCTTAAATGAGGAGGGAAAAATACCAGAAGAGAGAGAGAGGTTAAATATTTTAGTTAGGTGAGGGGTGACAGCAGGGGAAAGGGACTGGAGGAGATGTGACGGAAATGGGTCACTGGTGCAAGTAGTTGGGCGAGAAGATGCAAGGAGCCTGCTTACTTCTTCTTCTGTGACTGGTTCAAAATCAGAGAGTGAGTTAGATGCAGTGGGGGAGGGAGGACAGTGCATGGTATGAGGGGATTTGGAGATAATTTCCTGTCGGATCTGGTCAATTTTTTCTTTGAAGTAATTGGCCAGAACGTCAGCTCGGAGCTCCGTGGTTGGGGCCTGTACTCTTGGATTGAGTAGAGAATGAAAAGTGTCAAAGAGACGTTTCGGGTTATTGGACAGTGAGATGATGAGGGTGTTGAAATAGGTTTGTTTGGAGAGGTGAAGGGCAGTGTTGTATGTTCTAAGCATAAACTTAAAATGGATGAAATGGACAGATCAGCGATCTGTCACAGGCAGTGCTGGAGGCTTCCTCATGCCGGCGCTTTGCAGGCATGAGGAAGCCGGCTCCTTGCAGGCCCCCGAAGGTCCCCGCCGCCATTTTGGATCCGGGGACCTGCAGGTAAAGAGGCCCCCACAGCAGCGCTGCACATTGCACTGTTGCGGGGGTCTCAGGGAAGCACGGAGGGAGCCCCCTCCCTGCCGATACTTCCCTAAAACCCCGGTACACTGTGATCGCGTTGGATCGCAGTGTGCCAGGGGTTACCGTGTCGGGGGCGGTCCGTGACCGCCCCTGACACATAGTGCTGGGTGTCAGCTGTGATAATCAGCTGACACCCGGCCACGATCAGCGGCGCTCCCCCCGTGAGCGCCGCTGATCGCTATGACGTACTATCCCGTCCATGGCATAGGGGCCCAGGTCCCAGGGACGGGATAGTACGTCAGATGTCAGGAAGGGGTTAAAATCTGCAAAGTTGGCCTACTGAAATGTATGCTCAGTAAATGCACTCAATAATTGGTTGGGGCTCCTTTTGCATCAACTGCATCAATGTGGCGTGGTATGGAGGCGATCAGCCTCTGGCACTGCTGAGGTGTTATGGAAGCCCAGGTTGCTTTGATAGCGGGCTTCAGCTCGTTTGCATTGTTGGGTCAGGTGTCTCTCATCTTCATCTTGACAATATCCCATAGATTCTGTATGGGGTTAAGGTCAGTCGAGTTTGCTGGCCAATCAAGCACAGTGATGCTGTTGTTTATAAACCAGGTCTTGGTACTTTTGGCAGTGTGGACAGGTGCCAAGTCCTGCTGGAGAATGAAATTTCCATCTCCAAACAGCTTGTCGGCAGAGGGAAGAATGAAGTGCTCTAAAATTTCCTGGTAGACAGCTACGCTGACTTTGGTCTTTATAAAACACAGGGGGTCTACACCACCGGATGACATATCTCCCCAACCATCACTGATTGTGGAAACTTCACACCAGACCTCCAGCAGCTTGGATTGTGGCCTCTCCACTCTTCCTCCAGACTCTAGGACCTTGATTTCCGAATAAAATGCAAAATTTACTTTCATTTGAAAGCAACACCTTGGACCACTGACAACAGTCCAGTTCTTTTTCTCCTTGGCCCAGGTAAGATGCTTCTGGCGTTGTCTGTTGGTCATGAGTAGCTTGACACAAGGAATGCGACAATGGCCATTCCCCGAGCTATTTAATGGTTGCCTTTTACTCACTTAGTGTAGTCCCCAAGAACAGAGAACGTAAGAGCTAAAAATAAGAGGGGACAAGATATTGTTTTATTTTTTAGGATTACTATTTCACTGTTTATCGGCCATGTGAGAGCTTTGATTTACCCATCGACAATGACTGAACTTAGATTTGATATAGTCTTGTGTGGTCTTGTCATTGGTGCCCCTATGTAGCATATTATCAAGGTACAAATAGCTATACCATTTGTTGCTATACAGGAAGATGCCTAAATAACAGTGCTGGAATCTGGTGACTATGAAAATGATCATTATTATTTTGCATTGCTTATATAGCGCCATCATATTCCGAATCGCTTTACACAATCTACATTCCCTATCAGTATGTCTTTGAAATGCGGGAGGAAACTGGAGAACCCGGAGGAAACCCACGCAAACACAGGGAGAACATACAAACTCCTTACAGATATTGTCCTTGGTAGGATTTGAACCCACGACCCCAGCGCTGCAAAGCAACAGTGCTAACCACTGAGCCACCATACAGTCCTAACCACTGAGCCACCCTACTGAAATTAATACACAATAAACAATACTTATAAATACCACCGTACATTGTTCATATAGTAGCCCCATACTTGAAGGGGTTGTCCAGGACTTTTACATTGATGGTCAACACTTAGGTCATCAATATCTGATTGGTGGGGGTGCGATACTCGGCACTCCCTCCGATCAGCTGTTCTCGGTGTCCACGGCAGCCGTAGTGCTCGATTGTGGAGCGGCACAGCACAGTTCCGCCAGTGGTATAGTGGTGACAGCATGGTACTACACCTGTGTCCCCTTTGATTCAAAGAGAGGCAGATGTGTAGTACCCAGCTACGGCCACTCTACCTTTGGCGTAGCTGTGCAGCTCCGCAACTGAGCACTCCCACCAATCAGACATTGATGGCCTATCCTATAGGCCATCAATATAAAATTCTTGGACAACCCCTTTAAAGTAAACTAATAACAAGGGTACAGTGGGGAAAAAAAGTATTTAGTCAGTCAGCAATAGTGCAAGTTCCACCACTTAAAAAGATGAGAGGCGTCTGTAATTTACATCATAGGTAGACCTCAACTATGGGAGACAAACTGAGAAAAAAAAATCCAGAAAATCACATTGTCTGTTTTTTTTTCATTTTATTTGCATATTATGGTGGAAAATAAGTATTTGGTCAGAAACAAGCAATCAAGATTTCTGTCTCTCACAGACCTGTAACTTCTTCTTTAAGAGTCTCCTCTTTCCTCTACTCATTACCTGTAGTAATGGCACCTGTTTAAACTTGTTATCAGTATAAAAAGACACCTGTGCACACCCTCAAACAGTCTGACTCCAAACTCCACTATGGTGAAGACCAAAGAGCTGTCAAAGGACACCAGAAACAAAATTGTAGCCCTGCACCAGGCTGGGAAGACTGAATCTGCAATAGCCAACCAGCTTGGAGTGAAGAAATCAACTGTGGGAGCAATAATTAGAAAATGGAAGACATACAAGACCACTGATAATCTCCCTCGATCTGGTGCTCCACGCAAAATCCCACCCCGTGGGGTCAGAATGATCACAAGAACGGTGAGCAAAAATCCCAGAACCACGCGGGGGGACCTAGTGAATGAACTGCAGAGAGCTGGGACCAATGTAACAAGGCCTACCATAAGTAACACACTACGCCACCATGGACTCAGATCCTGCAGTGCCAGACGTGTCCCACTGCTTAAGCCTGTACATGTCCGGGCCCGTCTGAAGTTTGCTAGAGAGCATTTGGATGATCCAGAGGAGTTTTGGGAGAATGTCCTATTGGCTAATGAAACCAAACTGGAACTGTTTGGTAGAAACACAACTTGTCGTGTTTGGAGGAAAAAGAATACTGAGTTGCATCCATCAAACACCATACCTACTGTAAAGCATGGTGGTGGAAACATCATGCTTTGGGGCTGTTTCTCTGCAAAGGGGCCAGGACAACTGATCCGGGTACATGAAAGAATGAATGGGGCCATGTATCGTGAGATTTTGAGTGCAAACCTCCTTCCATCAGCAAGGGCATTGAAGATGAAACGTGGCTGGGTCTTTCAACATGACAATGATCCAAAGCACACCGCCAGGGCAACGAAGGAGTGGCTTCGTAAGAAGCATTTCAAGGTCCTGGAGTGGCCTAGCCAGTCTCCAGATCTCAACCCTATAGAAAACCTTTGGAGGGAGTTGAAAGTCCGTGTTGCCAAGTGAAAAGCCAAAAACATCACTGCTCTAGAGGAGATCTGCATGGAGGAATGGGCCAACATACCAACAACAGTGTGTGGCAACCTTGTGAAGACTTACAGAAAACGTTTGACCTCTGTCATTGCCAACAAAGGATATATCACAAAGTATTGAGATGAAATTTTGTTTCTGACCAAATACTTATTTTCCACCATAATATGCAAATAAAATGAAAAAAAAACAGACAATGTGATTTTCTGGAATTTTTTTTCTCAGTTTGTCTACCATAGTTGAGGTCTACCTATGATGTAAATTACAGACGCCTCTCATCTTTTTAAGTGGTGGAACTTGCACTATTGCTGACTGACTAAATACTTTTTTTCCCCACTGTATATAATTAATATTATATGCATGCGGGTAGGTACCGGTCTCCCGGTACCTACCCTCACGCAACCTTCGATCCTCTCAAGATCTCCTTCTCTACTCCCCCCTCATCTCTTCTTCCCACAACCGCATACAAGACTTCTCCCATGCTTCCCCCATACTCTGCAACTCTCTGCCGCAACACATCAGACTCTCACCAACAACAGAAACCTTAAAGAAGAATCTGAAGACCCACCTGTTCCGACAAGCCTACAGCCTGCAATGATCCTCGGTCTACTGAACCACCGCACGACCTGCTCTACCCTCTTTTACTGTATCCTCACCCATCCCTGTAGACTGCGAGCCCTCGCGGGCAGGGTCCTCTCTCCTTATGTACGTGTGTGTCCCTTATCTTACACATGTTTATTGTACTTGTCTATATTTCCCCTTTTCACATGTAAAGCGCCATGGAATAAATGGTGCAATATAAATGCATAATAATAATAATAATAATAATAATAATTTTTAGGGGAGCATGTACAGGGTGGGCCATATATATGGATACACCTAAATAAAGTGGGAATGGTTGGTGATATCAACTTCCTGTTTGTAGCACATTAGTATATAGGAGGGGGGAAACTTTTCAAGATGGATGGTGACCATGGTGGCCATTTTGAAGTTGGCCATTTTGGATCCAACTTTTTTTTTTTTTAACGGGAAGATGGTCATGTGACACATCAATCTTATTGAGAATTTCACAAGAAAAACAATGGTGTGTTTGGTTTTAACGTAACTTTTTTCTTTCATGAGTTATTTACAAGTTTATGACCACTTATAAAATGTGTTCAAAGTGCTGCCTATTGTTTTGGATTGTCAATGCAACCCTCTTCTCCCACTCTTGACACATTGATAGCAACACCGCAGAAGAAATACTAGCACAGGTTTCCAGTATTGTTTCAGATGCTGCACATCTCATATCTTCACAGCATAGACAATTGCCTTCAGATGACCCCAAAGATAAAAGTCTAAGGGGGTCAGATCAGGAGACCTTGGTGGCCATTCAACTGGCCCACGACGACCAATCCACTTTCCAGGAAACTGTTCATGTAGGAATGCTCGGACCTGACACCCATAATTCATGGTATGGTGTGGTATATGGGGTACAAAGATAGTGGGACCATCCTTCATCAATGGAAACCTCAAAGCCACTGGATATCTGAAATTGCTACATGATGATGTGTTGCCCTCTTTATGCACTGAAGATGGCAGGTTCTCTGAGTTTTTCCAGCAAGATGGTGCACCACCACATTATTGGTGTCAGGTCCAAGCATTGCTACAAGAAATCTGACCCCCTTAAACTAGCATTTCTTCTGCGGTGTTGCTATCAGTGTGTCAAGAGTGGGAGAAGAGGGTTGCATTGACAATCCAACACTGTGGGCAGCAATATAAACACATTTTATAAGTGGTCATAAACTTGTAAATAACTCATGAAAGAATAAAGTTACGTTAAAACCAAGCACACCATTGCTTTTCTTGTGAAATTCTCAATAAGTTTGATGTCACATGACCCTCTTCCCATTAGAGAAAATAAAGTTGGATCCAAAATGGCCGCCATGGTCACCACCCATCTTGAAACGTTTCCCCCCTCCCATGTACTAATGTACCACAAACAGGAAGTTGATATCACCAACCATTCCCATTTTATTTAGGTGAATCCATATAAATGGCCCACCCTGTGTTCGAGGTTCCCCATCAGCAGGGACCATTAAACACCTTACACTACCATTCCAAATTTTGTGGTCACACAGACAATTTTGTGTTTTCCAAAAAAACTCATACTTTTATTAAGCAAATGAGTTGCCAAATGAATTTAAAATCTAGTCCAGACATTGACAAGGTTTGAAAAAAAGATTTTTATTTGAAATAATAATTTTCTCCTTCAAACTTTGCTTTTGTCAAAGAATGCTCGCTTTGCAGCAATTACAGCATTGCAGACTTTTGGCATTCTAGCTGTTAATTTGCTGAGGTAATCTGGAGAAATTTCACCCCATGCTTCCAGAAGCCCCTCCCACAAGTTGGTTTGGCTTGATGGCCACTTTTTGCGGACCATACGGTCAAGCTGCTCCCACAACAGCTCAATGGGGTTGAGATCTGGTGACCGCGCTGGCCACTCCATTACAGATAGAATACCTGCTGCCTGATTCTTCCCTAAATAGTTCTTGCATAATTTGGAGGTGTGCTTTGGGTCATTGTCTTCCTGTAGGATGAAATTAGCTCCATTCCAGCACTGTCCACAGGGTATGGAATGGCGTTGCAAAATGGAGTGATAGGCTTCCTTATTCAAAATCCCTTTTACCTTGTACAAATCTCCCACTTTACCAGCCCCAAAGCAACTCCAGACCATCACATTACCTCCACCATGCTTGACAGATGGCATCAGGCACTCTTCCAGCATCTTTTCAGTTGTTCTGCTGCATCTCACAAATGTTCTTCTGTGGGATCCAAACACCTCAAAGATGGATTCATCTGTCCATAACATTTTTTTCCAATCTTCCTCTGTCCAATGTCTGTGTTCTTTTGCCCATATTAATCTTTTCCTTTTATTAGCCAGCCTCAGATATGGCTTTTTCCTTGCCACTCTGCCCTGAAGGCCAGCATCCCAGAGTCACCTCTTCACTGTAGCTGTTGACACTGGCGTTTTGCGTGTATTATTTAATGAAGCTGCCAGTTGAGGACCTGTGTGGCATCGATTTCTCAAACTACAGACTCTAATGTACTTGTCTTGTTGCTCAGTTGTGCAGCGGGACCTCCCACTTCTCTTTCTCCTTGGGTTAGAGCCTGTTTGTGCTTTCCTCTAAAGGGAGTAGTGCACACCGTTGTAGGAAATCTTCAGTTTCTTGGCAATTTCTAGCATGGAATAGCCTTTAAACCAGAATAGACTGTCGAGTTTCACATGAAAGCTCTTTTTTTCTGGCCATTTTGAGAGTTTAATGGAACCAACAAATCTAATGCTCCAAATTCTCAACTAGCTTAAAGGAAAGTCAGGTTTATAGCTTTCCTAATCAGCCAAACTATTTTCAGCTGTGCAAACATACTTGCACAAGGGTTTTCAAGGGTATTCTAACCATCCATTAGCCTTCTTACACAGTTAGCAAACACAAAGTGCCATAAGAACACTGGAGTGATGGTTTTTGGAAATGGTCCTCTATACACCTATGAAGATATTGCATTACAAACAAGACGTTTGCAGCTAGAATAGTTACTTACCACATTAACAATGTATAGAGTGTATTTCTGAATCATTTAATGTTAGCTTCATTGGAAAAAAACAGTGCTTTTATTTCAAAAATAAGGAAACTTCTAAGTGAAGCTAAATGTTTACACGTAATTGTATGTAAAAAACATTACTCTGCTAAGGTTAAAATAATGCCACACTGAACAAACTTTTCTACTAAAAATGCCACAAATATTGGGGATCACAACTAATAGACGACCATGAGGAACAGGTTTTGGACCCATTAAACACCTTCTTATCACAGCAGTGTGGGTCCTCCAATCCCAGGGGCTATAGGCATTGTCAGTGATGCTAGTCACTTCTGGCCAAGTCATGAGTCAGAGTGGTTAAGGGGTCCAATGTCAGAAGCCAGGAGGGTACGTCATAAACAGAAGGAAAAGACAAAAGCGAAGTCAGGTAACGTTCCGAGGTCAGAGTACCGGGAGGATAGCGGATCAGTGCTGAAGGGGTTAAACAGACAGATTGTCAGAACAAAGTCCCAAGTCAGGCAACAGATCAAGCAAACAGAATACAAGTCACAGGAAAGCACAGAGCACAAACCTAACAAGATGAATGTACGTCTGGCAGTGGTCTGGGAAACTCCGCTCAGTTAAGAAGCATGGCCATTAACTGGAATAATGAACACTTGAGACAGCCAACGCTCCACAGTCACAGACTGGTTAGTCGAGCTGTCAATATACACACCGACAGCTCAGCACGCCCCTGAATCAGATTGTATGGCCGAGCTGTCAGCATCCCAGACACCCTGAGGGATGGAACTGTGACAGTCGGACTGGGGTGCCAAGGGCCCACCAGTAACACTGACTTTGGTTGGTGCCCACTTTTCACGTGCATACAAATATTACACTACCCCATTCACAAATTTACCTATTTATATAATAATAAACTGGGTAGTTTGGTAAATGAATGATGAGATTCTGCTTTTATTTTGTACAGAGTGAATCAAGTGAATTATGCCAAGTACTGCCCATATAGAGGGGTTGTGGGCACAGATATGCACAGGGGCCCACCAGGGGATTGCCCTGTTACCATACGGGCCACTCCGAGCCTGGCTATAGGTGTAAAGTTTTCATTTGTTATGGTGCCTGCACCATTTACCCCATAACTTTTCGTACTTTTCTCTACATTATGCTCTATATAAATACACTAACAATACAGTGGAGATAAAATTTATAAAATGAAGAAATGGACAAGAAACCACATCCACCTTATGCAATGCAGGCAATACATGCACAAGACAAATAGTTTTCAAGTAAATTACATATATCTTCATTTTCAGAGAATTACAATTAGTAAGATTTTAGGTCAAGGAATAAATGGACAGTTTATAACAGAGTTTGACTTTTTCCATCCACTCCTGTATAAATCTCCAAAAATGCTGAAATGTAATTAAAGCTTTGGACTCACTTGAAGAAGTCGTCTTTACAGTAAACATTTCCAGCCCGAGAGAAGCAGCGTTCGGCCAGGGGTACCTGGCACTCGCAGCACTTAAGGCACGCGCTGTGCCAGTGACGATCTAGGACCTTCAGGATGAATTTATCCAATATGTGCTCGTTACATCCTGAGCAGCGAGGGATCTCTGTGAGAATAAAGAGAAAAGACAAGAAGCCATAAATGAATAGGCAATAATACATCACTAGATTTACTGCAATTCTTCACACTGTCAGTAAACAGACTTGCCCAAATCAATTTCCCAATCTGTCGCCACTTGGTCCCCAAGAATTGCTTTCTGGGATCTTGACTTCTGAGTAAGTGTTTGAATTTTATAATCATGCTAATCAACTGAAACAAGATTAATATTCAAACTCCTGTAAATACAGTGGCTTGAAAAGTATTCACCCCATTTGGCATTTTTTCGTGTTTTGCTACCTCACAACCTAGAATTTCACTGTGTTTTTTAAGGGTTTATATCAGTTCATGTAAAGAACATTCCTACAACTGTGAACATTTGGTTTTCATTTTATTCTGATGCAAACAACAAATTCAAGTGCTTCTCACAAAATCAGAATATCATCAAAAAGTGAATTTATTTCAGTTCTTCAATACAAAACATGAAGCTCATATATTATATAGAGTCATTACAGAGAGATCTATTCCAAGTGTTTATTTCTGTTAGTGTTGATGATTATGGCTTACAGCCAATGAAAACACAAAAGTCATTATCTCAGTAAATTAGAATACTTTATAACACCGGCTTGAAAAATTATTTTAAAATGCGAAATGTTGGCCTACCGAAATGTATGTTCAGTAAATGCACTCAATACTTGGTCGGGGCTCCTTTGGCATCAATTACTGCATCAATGTGGCATGGAGGCGATCAGCCTGTGGCACTGCTGAGGTGTTATGGAAGCCCAGGTTGCTTTGATAGCAGCCTTTAGCTCGTCTGCATTGTTGGGTCTGGTGTCTCTCCTCTTTCCTCTTGACCATACCCCATAGACTCTCTATGGGGTTAAGGTCAGGCGAGTTTGCTGGCCAATCAAGCACAGTGATACTGTTGTTTTTACACCAGATATTGGTAGTTTTGGCAGTTTGGACAGGTGCCAAGTCCTACTGGAGAATGAAATGTCCATCTCCAAAAAGCTTGTCGGCAGAGGGAAGCATGAAGTGCTCTAAAATTTCCTGGTAGACGGCTGCACTGACTTTGGTCTTGATAAAACACAGTGGACCTACACCAGCAGATGACATGGCTCCCCAAACCATCACTGATTGTGGAAACTTCACACCAGACCTCCAGCAGCTTGGATTGTGGCCTCTCCACTCTTCCTCCAGACTCTGGGACCTTGATTTCCAAATGAAATGCAAGATTTACTTTCATCTGAAAACAACACCTTGGACGACTGACAACAGTCCAGGTCTTTTTCTCCTTGGCCCAGGTAAGACGCTTCTGGCGTTGTCTATTGGTGTGACACAAGGAATGCGACACTTGTAGCCCATGTCCTGGATATGTCTGTGTGTGGTGACTCTGGAAGCAGTGACTTCAGCAGCAGTCCACTCCTGGTGAATCTCCCACAAAATTTTTAACAGCCTTTTCTTAACAATCCTTTCAAGGCTGCTGTTATCCCTGGTTGCTTGTGCCCCTTTTTCTACCACACTTTTTCTTTCCACTCAGCTCTCCATTAATATGCTTGGATACAGCACTGTGTGAACAGCCAGCTTCTTTAGCAATGACCTTTTGTGGCTTTCCCTCCTTGTGGAGTATGTCAATGACTGCCTTCTGGACATCTGTCAGGTCAGCACAGTCTTCCCCATGATTGTAGAGCCTACTGAAAACAGACTAAGGGGTCTTTTTAAACTCTTAGGAAGCCTTTGCAGATGTTTTTTGTTAATTATTCTAATTTACTGAGATAAAGACTTTGGGGTTTTCATTGGCTGTAAGCCATAATCATCAACATTAACAGAAATAATCACGTGAAATAGATCACTCTGTAATGACTATATATTTGAGTTTCCTTTTTGCATTGAAGAACTGAAATAAATTAACTTTTTTATGATATTCTAATTTTGTTAGAAGCACCTGTAGATGACCTATATGATACTTCATGAATATGTTGGTTCTGAAATTCTGTTTAAGCCCCACCCTTTTGACTAATCCATGCCCTCTCAACAGATTACCAGCCAAAGCAGAACAATGAGAGTATATATAACCCATATGTTCTCTACAAGATTTTTACAGAACTGGAGCCCAACAATAACAGATAGATTTGTTATCTACATTATCATTCATTTTTAGATTTAGTCTTCTATTTATGTAAATATTATATTATGAAGTATTATTAAAATATTTTCCAGAACAGTCACAACATGCACTGACCGCCAGTCCTTGTCCTAATATCTATGTCACAAACATACAGATATGCTAGAGACATTTTCACAGGCAGAAAAATAGCAAACTAAGTATTCTGTATTTCAGTGAGTAAGGAAACTGAAGTTTGGGAGGATGTAAAGTTAGATTTTGACCACTTGGATGCAGAAGTCAAATATAGGGAGTCAACATCAACAATCACTGAGAAGCCACGACACCACGTATAAGCCTCAATACTTTCACCAACATTTGTCATATATATGTAAAAAAAATCCAACAAACATGCCTATATACACCAAAACTCAACTACCAGAACATTTAATGTTCCCCCACTGAAATATGGTTCATCATTGTCCATGTGAATAAAGAATTCACAAATAATCAATTACAACAATCACTGACTCCGATAATCAACAATCAGTACAATGTTTGTTACATTTCAGTACAAACTTAAGCTAAAAAATGGCAAAATATGTTGTGCGTTTGTCTACTAAACAATGATAAATATTCTGGAAGCAGAGATTTTGAGACCATAATATGAGCTTTTCCGTGGCCGTCTGGGCGTTTGCCCATAGAATGATCCATTAGAAATGATTCTGTGCTCATCAGAAGCGTTGGCCGGTCTAGACAGACTGACCACCAAATGGCTTCTATGTACCCGATGGACAGTTGTAATACAGGAGAAATGTAGTATTGCAAGTGACCATATCATTTAATAGTGACTGGCAGAATTTCGTCAGTCCTACAGCTGGTTCCGAGTGCAGGACCCATCTCTACTTGTCCAAATGCCCTTTATATGCTATATAGACAGGGTGGCAACCCCTAATGTCTAAGGCCAAGTTCACAAGTCCAGCAATCATCTCATAGAATGGATCCAGCAGAAAATCGGTTGACAAAAAAAGTTGGTCAGACACAACATTTTGGTTTAGCCTTCAATGTTAAAAACAAATGGATCTAGTTGAGATCTTTTTTTTTTTTTTCAGCAGGACGCAACTTTTTTTTGTCAATGGATTGCTACCATTTCAACGTAGGACTACTGGACATGTGAACGCAGCCTAAGGGTGTGTGCACACGCTGCAGATTCTGCTGCGGTTCCACAGCGGATTTGGCCGCTGCGGATCCGCAGCAGTTTTTGCTGCGGTGTACAGTACCATAATATCCTATGGATATTAAAAACCGCAGTGCAGACGGTGCAGAATTTTCCGCGCAGTTTTCCTGCGGTTTCTAAACCGCAGAAAGAATTGACATGTCAATTCTTTCTGCGGATTCCGCTGCGGTTTGCCATCTCCTCCATTGTGGAGATGAAAAACCGCAGGGCAAAACCACAGGCTAATCCGCAGGTAAAACCGCAGGTCTTTTGACCTGCAGATTTACCTGCGGATTTTACAAAATCCGCAGCGTGTGCACATACCCTTAGGGAAGAAAACAGCCTACCAAAATATGCAGAATACATTTTTTTAAGTATTCCAAGACATTGATTGATGCTGATTATTTCAATGTGACAGATGCAATATTTTTGTTACAATTACTATATTGATTCCATCTTTCCACCATCGGTCCATGTTTTATTTAAATTGGACTTTTAAAGGGATCTCCTGTAAACTTTACACCGAGCAACCATCTTCCCTACTTTTACTGGATGTATTGTGTCGTAGAAACTACATTAGAGCAATTATAGCAAATTTCAATCTTTAACTGGCTGAACCAGAAATTTTGTAACAGTATTGCAGGAGATAAATCTTTTCAGATGACACATTGCCAATGAGTTCCTTATAGGTCCCCAGGGCAATAAGGGATTAGGATTAAGGTCAGATCATAATCTCACTCCCCAAGATCTGCTCCAAAAGAATTAGAGTAAAATCTTCCAGACACTGAAAGATGCAGAACAGAAATACATCTTAAGAAAATGCTGCTGTTTATCTGTAAATAGGATTTTGCCTAGTATGAAATACTGTGCAGTAAGCGCATACTTTCTATGAAAGGCTGCAATATGCTAATAGATTGGTGTACATCTGTGAGTGCACATATATAAATGAGCAGAGGACGCTGCGATTACAAAAACTGTGCTCCAGAGAAGAACATACTGTCACCTGGTCACCGAGCATTATGTCATCGGAACTTCCTATTCTATCCTCTGTTACAATGCTACAATGTTCACACGTTGCGTTTGCGTTTTTGCTGCATTTTTTTTTCCTGCAGGCAATAAAAAAGCTGCTTAGAAAACCTAGTTATGGTGCAATTTTGTGTATTTTTGGTGCAATTTTTCAGCTTTCTTTGGTGCAATTTTGCAGTATTGTTTGGTGCATTTTTGCTGATTTTTGGTGCAGATTACATGTCATTTGTCTACAGTATACATTTAATAAAGTTAGTATTATTTATCAATAAATGCAGCAGAAATGCAAGGTTGCAGGGTTTTTTTTCCCAGTATTTTTTTTTTTTATTTTCTCATTGCTTTCTATGCTGAAAAAAAAAATGCTGAAAGAATTTACAAGCTGCGTATTTTAAAAATGTAGCAGGTTTCCAATTCAGTCAGGAAAAAAAAAAAAAAAATCAAGTGTGTGCATGAGATTTTGGAAATCTCAGAGCTTTTGCTGTTACTGTAAAAATAAGCTTTTAATTTGCCTTAAGGAAAAAATGCAGCAAAAATGCAATGTGTGATCATAACCTTATAGAAAATGAGTGGAACATTTTCTAGCCTTCATTAAAGTTTTTCAATCAAGTAAGTAATTTTTTTATTGATAAATACACAGACCATTCCTATAGGTGACAAATGTCCTATTATTTTTTTTTATTATGTATATGCAACTCATAATTTAGTTCTTATGCAAAGTACAAAATTAAAATGTTATAGTAACTTCATTGGTTATTCTGACACAACTGGGATTGTAATTTTTCGTTCACTCATGTGTCGGAGTTAATTAAGAGGTGGACATTCCGGGGGCCCAAGAGGTAAGGGGGCCACCTCCACTTCCAAAGCAGGAGGAATTCTGCATTATGATGAGCTATTAAAAGGGTCCCTGATATGTTTCTTTCACAAGGGCCCTCTTCTCTCTGGGTCTCCCCTTAATTTATAGGGTGTCATGAGTTTCTAACGATGCCCCCTTTATACCACTTCACTCAACAAGAGCTTGGAAAGAGACAGGAAAGAACTTTCTATTAACACCTTTTGTTGACAAACAACACAATCATGCAGTATAAAAATACCATCACCCTATAAATAAATTAGGTAAATATTTATAATTTCAATACTATTCAATTATATTTTCAGAAATGTAGTTCACGGATTATTATCGCCTTTAGAGACGTGTGCCCTCTCTCCTACCCCTTGTAGATGGAGGATGGCAGAGTGACACCAATCCTGGTTTCTTGGTGCTAAGATTGTCTCCTTCATTTCTTTACTAAAGGGTTATTCCCTGACCATGAGGAATAGGGGTAGGGATTCGGGAATAATTTTCTGATAGATATGCATATGCACCTCCACTTAATTCAAGGACCATTTCCAGGGTTCCAAAGCCCCATTGTTGTTATGGCTCTGAGTCCCACCAGTCAGACCACCAGGGATCACTAAGGTACCACCTTTCCTTTAGACATTGGATAACTAACAAACTTGGCAATAATTCTTTAATGCCAGTTGCCAATGAAGGGTTGAGTACAAGAGATTGGAGTAAGATTTGTTTTGTAAGCAATGCACCCGCGCTTTATGAATTTAACGAGCAAGGGTCACCAAGCTCCTCATGACCCCTCCCCGTCCCACCAAAGCTATGCCCAACTTGTCAGAGTTTGGCAAAAATGTCACGAAAACGCCAAAAGCCACAAGTTACGCAAACATTTTGCAACTTTCAAAACTTTTTATGCCCTAAGTTTGGAGTAAAAGCTTTGATGAATCAGAGCCAAAGCCTTTTCCTTAGAAGTTCTTGATCAGAACAGGCTGAAAATAATCTACAGACAGTAACATGATTGAAACGTCACTGCTGTGCCCTGAATTGTAAGCTAAGTTATGACGGAAGTCAAGGAATAGATGGCAGGAACCCCAAAATTAAAGGGGTTCTCCACTATTGGAATCTATGTGTCCAAACAATTGCATATTGGTAAAACAACACAGGTATGACTCACCCAGGGCCGGACTGACCTTCCGGCAATTCTGGCAAATGCCAGAAGGGCCTGTCTGATCATGAGCTGCCTTGTCTGCACCATTGTTAGCAGAATTGGTGTTCTCAAGACACCTACACTGTTAAGAGTTGTGATGGAGGTATCATTAGAAATATCGGTCTTGTAGTAAATATTGCTTTCCTTCATGCAGGGTAATATTAGTAAAATATCCCATCTGGTGCTTGGGGATGGGGACAGCATGGGCCTGGGTGATTTCAAATACCAGGGCTGATTTTCAGACCCAGTCCGTACCTGGTCTCACGCTCCCCCGGTCCAGCGCCAGTTCTCTGCCGCTACTCCAGTCTCTGCTTACAGGCTGCAGCAGTGATATCACAACTACCGGGGGATGGTTTTGTTGTTTTTAAACTATGTAAATTTGGGCACAAGCTTGAAGATGGAAACCCCCTTTAAAATAACTTTGTAGTTGGTAAGGCAGCCATATTTGCTCCATGTACGTATCAAAGTCACATAGTGAACCACTCTCTATGGTTGTGTATTGTACAGCCAAATACCCTCCGTCACCTAAGAGCTCGTTCATACATTGCATTTTACATGCATTCTTTTTAACAGTAAAAAAAACAAACAAAACAAAACCAAAAAAACAACAGTCATTTACAGTTAAGCAAAATTAATGGAATGGAACTAATGGTGTTTTTTTCCCTCCGTGGATCCTTTTTTTTTTAAACACATCATTTCAATATTTTCTTTTTTTAACTGGAGTTTTTTTTTTCCAATTAAATTAAAAAAAAGCAAAGGATGCATCCAAAAGAATAAACTAGAACTTTACAGTTGTTTGGTCAAAAGACAGATTTAGAAAATGTTATAAGTCACTAAGCTGTTCTTTTGGCAATTTTTTTGGTAATTTAAGAGTTAAAGCCCACCGGTCACGAAGCTCAACCTTCTCTTTCTAAAGTTTTACAGAGACCAGACTTTTTATTAAGGGTATGTGCGCAAGTTGCGGATTCCATTGCGGATTTCCTGCAGATTTTGTGCGGATTTCGGCTGCGTTTTTACACCTTTAGATTCCTATAAGGCTGTGTGCACACGCTGCGGATTCTGCTGCAGTTCCGCAGCGGATTTGGCCGCTGGGGGTCCACAACAGTTTTTGCTGCGGTGTACAGTACCATTATTCCTTATGGGAATACAAAACCGCTGTGCAGACGGTGCGGATTTTTCCGCGCGGCTTTTCTGCGGTTTTGAAACCGCAGACAGAATTGACATGTCAATTCTTTCTGCGGATTCCGCTGCGGTTTACCATCTCCTCTATTGTAGAGATGAAAAACCGTAGGGCAAAACCGCAGGCTAATCCGCAGGTAAAACCGCAGGTATTTTGACCTGCAGATTTACCTGCGGATTTTACAAAATCCGCGCTGCCAAATCCGCAGCGTGTGCACGTAGCCTAAGGGAATGGGTGTAAAAGTGCTGCGGATTCTGCACAAAGAATTGACATGCTGTGGAAAATAAATTGCTGCGTTTCCGGGCGGAATTCTCCGCAGCATGTGCACAGCGGATTTCGTTTTCCATAGGTTTACATGGTACTGTACACCGCATGGAAAACTGCTGCGGATCAGCACATACCTTAAGAGGTTCAGCAGCAGCAGGACAATGTAACTTATTATTTGTATCCCAACTTCTGCAGCACCTCTTTGACAAGAAAAGGGCTGGCTTCATGTTAGTCACTTCTCTGGGGGTGTCCTAGAGTGTATTTATTTCTGAGATTTACAAAAACATCTACCACTGTGAAAGGGGTTACTAGGCATGAGATGGGAGACAAAGAAGTGGGAAAGTGATTGAAATGATATTGGGCAAAGCAGGCAGCACTGTGTGTACATGTAGGGAGATTGGGCAACATTGTGTATATGTGGTGCTTCCTATCAGGAGACCCTACTGGAAGATTTAAAGTCCAATTCTTATAATATACCATTACTACTACTAGTGTGACAATAATAATCATCATCATCATCATCATCATCATTATTATTATTATTTATTGATATTATTACATTTATAGTTATTATTATTATTACTATTATTATTTATTGATATTATTACATTTATAGTTATTATTATTATTAAATTGTTTTATTTATTTCCTCAGTAGATCACCTGTATTTCCAGATAAATTCCTGACACCAGAACACTGGTATATATTGTATTATTTTCATTCTGCCTCAAAGGTTACTCAGAAGAAAACTCCTGTAACCTCACATAAGGTTGCAGCAATGTGATGGTTGGCATGTGCACTATTATTAAACCATGTGATTACATAATTGCTATTGAGAGAATTAAGAAAGTAGAGCTAAATGATGTTGAAAACCTGATAAATTTTCTCCATATTAACAACTACATTATAATAAAACTCTCTGATAGAATATGTATTTATATTACATTCATTTGTCTATCATTATATTTATCTATTTGTTATATTTTTTTCTGATAGACGTAAACATTTATATATTTATACTTCACATCAATCTAACTTATACCTACTCTATATCAGTTTAACATTCTAATGTTTCTATCTCTATCAATCTGTTTATCATCTTCTATGTTAAATCAATATGTTTATGTGATTATCAATCTAAAAGAACAAGTTTGTGTTAGTTTGGTTGTTATCTAGCCATAGCTTTGTGTGTATATCTAGTATTTTCCTATTTACTATCCAAAAACTGCATAGAATATACAGGAATATTATTTTCATGTGGTTTCAGCCTTATTGGGAGCAGTAGGACAATCAATTAGGTGTCTGTCAATAAAATAATTTATAATAAATGTAAAAGATTCATAAATTAGGAAAATTGGAGTGCAAATAAGTAGGAAATGATCTGATATAATGCAAACCTTGGTACAACACATCTCTTTTACACACATCCAATTGTGTAAGGGACTTAACTGTGATCCTAGATCCTGTCTATTAATAATACAAGAGAAGATACAATAGATGATATATGATTGCTTCTACATGAATATTTACTATCAGCGTATAATATAAAATAATGTGGTGATGCTATGCAGCCTGGACCGTGAATTTTTATTATGCTCTGGTAAGAAGATAGAATAAATTATATTTTAAACTCATAAAATCTTATGTAACTGTAGGGGCTTTTATGACATTGATTTCTGTAATAAATCTCTATGTTGTGACTGTACAAAAGTTATCAGCTGCCAATATAAAGTGTATAGACAATAGTCAGTATAGGTGACTGGTGGTGACACCAGAGGTAACACTGCCTGTCCACAGCAGGAGCCCTGGGGGAGACAATCAGCTAATGGACCGGGGGAGAAGGGCAGACATCAATCAGTCTACAGGTATAGGAAAACCACAGAATAAAGACATCTGCATCCATCTACCTATCTATCTATCTATCTATCTATCTATCTATCCCATATCTATCTATCTATCTATCTATCTATCTATCTATCTATCCCATATCTATCTATCTATCTATCTATCCCATATCTATCTATCTATCTATCTATCCCATATCTATCTATCTATCTATCTATCTATCTCTATACCTAAATGTGTATTCATAGATGTATATGTATTTGTTGGTAATATGTATTATATAGATATACACACACACACATACATGGTAACATATAGGTAGATGGTAGACATGCCCCCTGCTTGGTGGGATATTATTTGTATTCTGGATCCCCTCTATAATGATGGGCATGGTGCACACTGTGTGGTCTCTGCTGTAGTGAAAACTCATAATATAGCCATGAATTGTACCAGAGAACAATGTATGTGGCTGCCCAGTGCTGCCTGGGCGTGATGGATGTCCTGGGGTGTAGAGGGCACTGGCCATGTGTGATATTCAGGAGCATCAGACACTGCACACAGAGAGGGGTCTGCAACTAGGATCAGCTCCTATCACTAATTGATGACTGATATATATATATATAAAAAGAAGCACTATAGTTAGATGTATGTGCAAAGTGAACTATAGATGGATACATAATACAGATAGATAGATAGATAGATAGATAGATAAATATATATAATATTTATTTATAATAGATAGATATGTGACAGATAGAACAATAGATCGATAGATAGAAAGATAGATAGATAGATAGATAGATAGATAGATAGATAGATAGAACCTTCTTCTTTGGACCAAAACGTCGCAATCATGGGCTAAATAAAATAGCTGTTTCTTACATAGGGTGTGCTGCTCCTGTTTTTGGTCTCCTGCATTTAAAGGTTTGGTACTTGCCTGTGGGAGCTTTTTGCACCCAGACTCTTTATCTGTTTTTTTTTTTTTGTGCTGCTCTAATCTACCTTTTTGTTGTTAGATAGGTAGATAGATAGATAGATAGATAGATAGATGATAGATAGATAATAGATAGATAGATAGATAATAAATAGATAATCGATAGATGATAGATAGATCTATAGATCGTTTGCTGCACAATATCTGAGCCATTAGCAGTGAGAGGACATAGATGGGGTATTAATCAGTGGCCTGTAGTTTCTGTATTACACTGACAGGACTTGGCTCTGCACTCTGTATACTGGAGACAGAGATTGATTGAAGTTTAGATACATAAAAACAAAGAAAACGAATATTTCCATGACTGACATTAGTTCTGGAAATGAGATTGTTTCATCTTCAGTAGCTTCTCCAGTCATATAAAACCAAACCATTAGATAAATAGAAGCATTTATAAAATAGAGAACAACAGAAATATTAATGAATAGAGAAGGTAATGGCTGCACTATTGATTACACCCAGCGAGAGATCGATTAATGGGCTAACTAACTATTCCCCATATGAAGAGATAATAATTAGGTAAATTAGAAATCGACACATACTCAAGAAAAGAGCAAACAGCAGAGAGAAAGAGAGAGAACGACGAAGAGTGTGCGCAAATAGATGAGATCTGTGCACATATGTAGTGTGGATATACACTGTGTGTGTGAGATCTGCTTCATCCTGTAGAGTTTCCAGATACCACATGGGTGCACTGAGTATATTGTCCCTGGTTATCGTGTCTGTCATACATCTTCATCAGCTGAGTGTGTAGTAGACCCGAACACATCATAATATCATAATATCAAGGCTGATTTTACACTGCTCAGAACATATTTGTATTATTGTAATAAATAATGCATTAGCATGTATATGTGTATGTGTGTACTTATCAATATCTATGTATATATACATCTAGAAAAAGCATACAAAATTAATGTTTAATAACAATAAGTTCAGCACGCCAGGCAAAAAAAATCTATGAATATTGGCAAATATGTAAATTCTACACAAATAGGTAGATAGATAGATAGATAGATAGATAGATAGATATATAGATAGATAGATAGATGATAGATAGATAGATATAATAGATAATAGATGATAGATAATAGATAGAAATACAGTATATACAGATGGATGGATAGATAGATAGATAGATATATAGATAATAGATAGATAATAGATAGATAGATAGATAGATACAATAGATAATAGATGATAGATAATAAATAGAAATACAGTATATACAGATGGATGGATAGATAGATAGATAGATAGATAGATAGATAGATAGATAGATAGATAGATAGATAGATAGATGCTGTGTGTGATATATGGGAGCAGCTCCTGCACTTCACCTCTGGGTTAATATCCACGGAAATAGGAGAGAATATGATGTCAGGACTCCAGAAACTCATTTCCATTCTACAGATAAGATGATCACCATTTGTCAGAGAGTTTCCACTGGAGCAGAGAGCAGAGCCCGACTCTCCCCGATCACTAATCCCTGCAGCTCTATCCTGCTAATTCATCACTACTACAGGGAGGACACTGGGCAATCCGGGGTTAAACATTTCAGGACGAATCTGACCATTCATATTAGAGTCATAAAGAGACAATTCGCAGTATAATACCTTGTCCTGCAGAAAAGACGAAAAGACTCCCTAACATGGATTATTTGGTTTCCTTGTACTGTAAATTAATTTTAATTACTGACTTATTCACCTGTTTTTTTTTCTTTACTTTTTTAATACGATTATTTATTTTCTTTTTGGCAATTCTTATCCTTACTATTTTTATATATTACATGTGACTCAGTTGATGTGTTTTGTTTTGTTTTTTTTTCATTTGTAAAGTTTATTGTTAGACATTATTTCTCACACATTATTTATTATTTTTAGCCATTATTTATTATCCATTATATATTCATTATTTGAACACATTGTTACTTTGCATTATTTATGCTAATTTGTGTTATATCTGCAATGCTTATATTATTTCATGGATTATTTATTGTCGTTATTATTATAACTGTTCAGCTAATATTCCTAACTAGTTTTACGCCTGTCATTCTACTGTAGATCAGACTCTTCTATAACTTCAGTATATGACGAATTGCTTTTGTTTTCGATTTGCATCATCACTTTAAAGAGCAAGAAACACAGATCGGGTGCAGAATATTCCGACTTCATAGATTTGCTTTCAAAGAACAATTGTCTCATCTCTTCACAACTGAAATAATAGATAATATTTCTTACACCCATACTTTGCATACATTAATCTATTTTTATAGTGATTTTGTACAGGATAACACGATCCAAATATAAATCAGATGTTATATTTTGCCTCTCTCCACCTTGTGACAGTCAAGATTATTGTACCATTGGTTTCATGGGAGTTTTATTAATTTACTACTGGATTCTAAAATACCAAGAGATGGGAAACTCAACCCAGTGTGTTATACAAAGACAAAGTAGAGATAAATCGTCATAAAATATAGAAGATATATCTATCTATCTATCTCATATGTATGTATATGTGTCACATATCTATCCATCTAATTGTCTAGAATCCATTATATATTTATATATTATCTATATTCCATCTATATCATAGATATGTATCAGTATGAATGACAGATTCATCTATCTATATATCTAATTATCCATCATCAATGTTTTTATAAATCTTTCATCAACCTATTTATCTATCTATATATCAATCAATTATCCATTTATCTATCTATCTATCTATCATCTATCTATCATCTATCTATCATCTATTTATCTAACATTTATCTATCTATCATCTATCTATCTATTATCTATCACCTGTCTATTATCTATCTATTATATATCTATCATCTATCTATCTATCTATCTATCTATCATCTATCTATTATCTATTTATCTATCATTTATCTATCATCTATCTATCTATTATCTATCATCTGTCTATTATCTATCTATCATCTATCTAT
This sequence comes from Dendrobates tinctorius, assembly GCF_039654945.1. Taxonomy (NCBI): domain Eukaryota; kingdom Metazoa; phylum Chordata; class Amphibia; order Anura; family Dendrobatidae; genus Dendrobates; species Dendrobates tinctorius. The sequence continues at coordinate 8,458,454 of NW_027361697.1, forward strand.
CTATTATCTATCATCTGTCTATTATCTATCTATCATCTATCTATCTATCATCTATCTATTATCTATCTATCTATTATCTATCTATAATATATCTATCATCTATCTATCTAGCTAGCTATCATCTATTTATCCATCCATCCCTCTATCTATCTAGCATCTATTTATCTATCCCTCTATCTATTATCTATCATTTATCTAGCTATCATCTATCTATTATCTATCACCTGTCTATTATCTATCTATTATCTATCTATCTATTATCTATCTATCTATCTAGCTAGCTGTCATCTATTTATCTATTTATCCATCCCTCTATCTATCTAGTTTTCTGCCCTCTCTCATCTATCTCTAGTCTATGACTGAGTTGTACAGTTCTGTCCACAGAACTTCTCATGTAAACCCTGAATACAGCAGATCTCAGTGATCATGTGAAGGATAATGGGAGTTGGAATTCTGCAAGTAAAAGCTGCGATAATCACTTCCTTCCATTACTGTTACAGGTAGGGAGAGACTAGAAATGACAGAAGCCCAGACCTCTCCAGCACTGGGATGTCATTCTCTAGATTGCTCCTTATTCCTACATGATGCTCCTATTACTCCAGTGACTGTGAGGACACAACAGGCACAATTCAATTACCCCAGCGTGTTCTGCTCCCAAGGACAATAGACATAATTGTCAACACCTCTACTTAACCCTCTTCAGAGGACCCTGTGGAGACCACTCAATCCCTGACCTCCCTCCATAAATCCGATGCCCACTGTCACTACTGATACATCCGAGGCAGCACCATTCTCCAGCCCCATCTGAATATATTACTCTGTATGTTCTGGGTAGAAACTTCCATCTCATCAGTGACAACCTTTAGTCTATGAGATGTAGAGAAACTTCCATTCCGCTATTAACATCTTATATCAAAATAGTGATGATCAGAGCTGCATCATTGGGTCAGGTAGAATGTTTATAGGTGGCAATGCTACATTATCTGTTATGCTGAAACTTCCATCTCATCAGTAACACCCTATATTCTATGAGTTCCATATGATCAGTAACACCCCATATTCTATGGATTCCATATGATCAGTAACACCCTATATTTTATGAGTTCCATATGATCAGTAACACCCTATATTCTATGAGTTCCATATGATCAGTAACACCCTATATTCTATGGATTCCATATGACCAGTAAAACCCTATATTCTATGAGTTCCATATGATCAGTAACATCCTATATTATATGGGTTATATATGATCAGTAACACTCTATATTATGAGTTCCATATGATCATTAACACCCTATATTCTATGGATTCCATATGATCAATAACACCCTATATTCTATGACTTCCATATGATCAGTAACACCCTATATTCTATGGATTCCATATGATCAGTAACACCCTATATTCTATGGATTCTATATGATCAGTAACACCCTATATTCTATGAGTTCCATATGATCAGTAACACCCTATATTCTATGGATTCCATATGATCAGTAAAACCCTATATTATATGAGTTCCATATGATCAGTAACATCCTATATTATATGGGTTAGATATGATCAGTAACACACTATATTATATGAGTTCCATATGATCATTAACACCCTATATTCTATGGATTCCATATGATCAGTAACACCCTATATTCTATGGATTCTATATGATCAGTAACACCCTATATTCTATGGATTCCATATGATCAGTAAAACCCTATATTCTATGAGTTCCATATGATCAGTAACATCCTATATTATATGGGTTATATATGATCAGTAACACACTATATTATATGAGTTCCATATGATCATTAACACCCTATATTCTATGGATTCCATATGATCAATAACACCCTATATTCTATGAGTTCCATATGATCAGTAACACCCTATATTCTATGAGTTCCATATGATCAGTAACACCCTATATTACATGGGTTATATATGATCAGTAACACCCTATATTCTATGAGTTCCATATAATCAGTAACACTATATTCTATGGGTTCTATATAATCAGTAACACACAATATTTTATGGGTTCCATATGATCAATAACACCCTATATTCTATGAGTTCCATATAATAAGTAACACTCTATATTCTATGAGTTCCATATAATCAGTAACACCCTATATTCTATGGGTTATATATGATCAGTAACACCCTATATTCTATGGGTTCCATATAATCAGTAACACCCTATATTCTATGGGTTATATATAATCAGTAACACCCTATATTCTATGAGTTCCATATAATAAGTAACACTCTATATTCTATGAGTTCCATATGATCAGTAATACCCTATATTCTATGGGTTCTATATAATCAGTAACACACAATATTTTATGGGTTCCATATGATCAATAACATCCTATATTCTATGAGTTCCATATAATAAGTAACACTATATTCTATGAGTTCCATATGATCAGTAACACCCTATATTCTATGGGTTATATATAATCAGTAACACCCTATATTCTATGAGTTCCATATAATAAGTAACACTATATTCTATGAGTTCCATATGATCAGTAACACCCTATATTCTATGGGTTATATATGATCAGTAACACCCTATATTCTATGGGTTCCATATAATCAGTAACACCCTATATTCTATGAGTTCCATATAATAAGTAACACTATATTCTATGAGTTCCATATGATCAGTAACACCCTATATTCTATGGGTTATATATGATCAGTAACACCCTATATTCTATGGGTTCCATATAATAAGTAACACTCTATATTCTATGGGTTCCATATAATCAGTAACACCCTATATTCTATAGTTCCATATGATCAGCAATATCTTCATTAATATATAGATGCTTCCAGCCCGACATTTATATATTATATAGGTTATTGTGTAAGCTTTCACCATACTAGTACTGTGCTTTATTATCTGCCTTATAAAAAAAAGTTCATTTTCATCAGTGATTTCCAAATATATATATATATATATATATATATATATATATATATATATATATGGTCCATATAGAAACTTCCATTTCATCAATATTGTGCAATGTTACATTCATTAGTAATATCCTGTATTCTGTGGGTTTCATATAATCAGCAGTATCCTGCAGGTTATAGATTATCCAGTCACTGCCATTACATTGGTATTCTGCCATATTCGGTAGTTAATATAGAAGCTTCCATTTCATCAGTGATACCCTGTTTTTTGTGGGCTTGATAGAAACTTCCAATCCATCATATGTATTGTTCCACAAATGATAGAAAAGAGTCTATATATAAATTTATACACGAGTATATATATATATGAGTATGTGTTTATTTATAAATGTTTGTGTATATATATTATATAAATATGAGTGTGTATATGTACATGTGAGCGTGTTTGATATATATGAGTGTGTGTTTTATATATATATGTGTGTGTGTGTGTATATATGTGTATAAGTATATATATATATATATGAGTGTGTGTTTATATATATATATGTATAAGTATATAGATATATATAAGTGTGTATACTTGTATATGGGTGTATATATATTATATAAATATGAGTGTGTGTGATATATGTGAGTGTATATATATTTATATACGAGTGTGTGTGTATATATATGTGTGTGTGTGTAATATATATGTGTATAAGTATAGATATATATGAGTGTGTGTGTTTTTATATGTGTATAAGTATATAGATATATATGAGTGTGTATATAAAGTATATATAGTAATATATGGTAAGTTGAATTCTATCAGTAATATCCAACACTCTATAAATGATGATACATTACAGTGTACAGAAAAGTACATTCGATCAGGTGCCCAGAAAGTTCCCTTGGCTCGTGAATCCGCTACCTGGGAAGCTCCTGCTGGGATCAGTGATCTCTCCCAGAATAACCTTGTGCCGGTGGAGCTGCAGGGGCAGATGCTGCAGGTGACAGGTGATCACCAGGAAAGTTTGCAATAAACTTTTGTCTTTTTTCCCTATGTGTGCAGGGGGGGGGGTGATGTTGGGGCTGGAGGTTGTGGCGGACCCCACCTCGCTGACCTCCTGCCCCCTGTAGGGCTGTGCCGGCTGCCTCCCTCCAGCCCCAGCAGGCGCTGCACCCTCTCCCTGCAGCATCCCGGCCTCCATCCTGCCACAATTCTTTATTATTAAATCAATGAGTGAGGAATAAACGCCTTACGTTGCATTGGCAGCCCGAGCATCTCTGGAAGCCCCTTGTCGGAGGCGTCGGTGGCCAGCGCGGCGGAGCTCTGCATCATGACCCGGAGACGTCGCTGGAGAAATAGCAGACGAAATAAAGAGGGAATACCGATAATGATGGAAGGTATAGAGGGGCGAGGAGGCGGCGGTGCTGTCAGGAGGCTGCGGGGCGGCGGAGGCGGGCATGGGGCAGCTGACAGGTGGCTGTGGCCTGGCCGCTCCCGGAGCTGCTGCTGTCCCGGGCTGCTGTCCCGGCTCCCGGTCACTGATGCTGCGGCGGCTCCAGCCTCACTGCCGCTTACTCCCCGGCCAGTTTGATTCATTCACACTGCAGGAGCTGCCGCGAAGTCACCGCCCATCGCGTTACCACGCCCACCTCAGCCAATCAGATGAGAAGGGGCGTGCCTACTGGCTCCGTAAGTCTCTACCAAGAAAAGGCGTGGCTTGTTTTAAAAGGGCGTGGTTTTTCTTAGCCACACCCCCACGGGATACAAGTGCGGCGGCAGCAGGTGCCTGCTCTCATAACGGAGCGCTGTTCCCCTTCCTGCAGACGTCGGAGGGCTCAGGTCAGAGCTGGGAAGTGACGAGCCCGCCGCTGCGCACAGCCAGGTCATTGTAAGTCGCGTGCAATGGGAAGGAAAGAATTAAAGGAATGGTCCACTTTTTTTTTTTACCTTTACACTTTTTTTTTCTGGGTTTTAGTAAAAATATTGGCTTTTACAACCACTTTGATGTGGTCTGTGGTCATAAATCAGCGGGGTAGAGGTCAGGAAAGAGAAAAATTTTAGACCGAGCTCACTGATAGATGCTCAGTGAACTCATTCTGCAGCCTGCGATGAGCAGCACAGAGGCAAAGAGATGGAAACATTTTTAATGAACTCCAAATGCAAAAAATGATTTGAGCCCCAATTATATGCACTAAAAAAAAGTCCCCAGAAGTGGACAACTCCATTAGATCTGCTGTTCTTGTAAATCCAGGAATCTTTTCTGCTGTGACACAGCAGAGTCCTCAAACAGGGCGATAATCGTCATTATGCCACATTGTTTGGGTCTGTTTTTATAGATATGTCCGTATGAAATCAGCACAGTTTATGGCACAAATTTATCCAAGTGATTTAAGCTTTTTTTTTATTATTTTGTCCTCCCTTTTTCTAATACTTGCTTATTTTTACTTTTCCATTAGCTGCCTTTTTTGTGGGATCAGAAATGTGGAATGACACAATTAATTTTGTCATATATGCAATGTACAAAAAATGGGGGGAAAAAAACTCTACAAGAGGTGAAATGGGGGGAAAAAATCCCACAATCCTGTGATTATTTTTTACTATTGTTTTTTTAGGGTTTCCTTTTTCATAATGTTCATTATGAAATAAAAGTAACCAGGTTGGTACAATTAAGGTAATGCCAAACTTATGCAGTGTTTTAACGGGTCTTTTGAAATCTGAATTTGAAAATTTTGCCAAATTTTATTAAAAAATTTGATTTCCGGCAAATAAATTTGTGTGAATAATACTCTATACAGAATAGGCCCTATATAATGCTCTATACAGTATATGATGGGCCCCATATAATGCTCCACACAGAATGGGCCCCATATAATGCTCCATACAGAATGTGTCCCATAAAATGCTCCACACAGAATGGACCCCATAAAATGCTCCATACAGTATATGATGGGCCCCATATAATGCTCCACACAGAATGTGTTCCATATAATGCTCCACACAGAATGTGTCCCATATAATGCTCCACACAGAATGTGTCCCATATAATGCTCCATACAGAATGTGTCCCATATAATGCTCCACACAGAATGTGTCCCATATAATGCTCCACACAGAATGTGTCCCATATAATGCTCCACACAGAATGTGTCCCATAAAATGCTCCATACAGAATGTGTCCCATATAATGCTCCATACAGAATGGGCCCCATGTAATGCTCCACACAGAATGTGTCCCATATAATGCTCCATACAGAATGGGCCCCATGTAATGCTCCATACAGAATGTGTCCCATATAATGCTCCACACAGAATGTGTCCCATATAATGCTCCACACAGAATGTGTCCCATATAATGCTCCATACAGAATGGGCCCCATATAATGCTCCACACAGAATGTGTCCCATAAAATGCTCCATACAGAATGGGTCCCATAAAATGCTCCATACAGAATGGGTCCCATATAATGCTCCATACAGAATGGGCCCCATATAATGCTCCATACAGAATGGGCCCCATATAATGCTCCACACAGAATGTGTCCCATATAATGCTCCATACAGAATGTGTCCCATATAATGCTCCACACAGAATGTGTCCTATATAATGCTCCATACAGAATGTGTCCCATATAATGCTCCATACAGAATGGGCCCCATATAATGCTCTATACAATATATGATGGGCCTCATATAATACTCCATACATATTAAAAAAAATGATCAAATACTTACCTCTCCCTCTTCCCACTGCAAGTCTGCTCTCTTCAGCGATTTCTGTCTCTCTGCAGTGCTCAGCACAGGGCGCTCTGTAGTGATGTCATCGCGCCCCCTGCTCTGAGACGTCACAGAGTCAGAAGCCACAGAAGAGACAGGACCTGCAGAAAAATAGGGAGAGATAAGTATTTCAAACAGTTTAAAGCCTGCAAGGGTACCCCTCCACCTCCGGTCCCGGTGCAGCTGCATCGGCAGTATGTCCGCCCCTGCCACTGATCATAAGAGCTTACACTCTACAACAGAGAGAGAGAAAGAGGATCCTGCTGACCGGAAGAGCTTACACATAGAATCATGGAATGTTAGAGTTGAAAGGGACCTCAAGGGTCATAACATCCAACCCCCTGCACAATGAAGGATTCACTAAACCATCTCAGACAGATGTCTGTCCAGCCTGTGTATGAAAACTTCCATTGAAGGAGAACTCCCCACCTCTCGTGGCAGTCCGTTCCAATCATTGATCACTCTCACTGTCAAAAAGTTTTTTCTAACATCTAATCTGTATCTTCTTCCTTTCAGTTTCATTCCATTGCTTCTCATGTTTCCATGTGCAAATGAGAACAATGATGATCTCTCTACACTGAGATCCCTTCAGATACTTGTAGACAGCTATTAAGTCTCCTCTTTGCCTTCCGTTTTGCAAGCAAAACATTCCCAGATCATTTAACCGTTCCTCGTAGGACATACTTTTTTTTTTTTTTAAATGCGGTGTCCAAAACTGGACATGGTATTCCAGGTGAGGCCTGACCAAGTAGGAGTAGAGAGGGGGAACTACTTCATGTGATCTAGACTGTATGATTTCTTAATACAACCTAGAACTGTGTTTGCCTTTTTTGCTGCTGCATCATACTGTTGACTCATGTACAGTCTGTGATCTATTAGGGTATGTGCAGACATTCAGGAATCGGCAGCGCTTTGGATGCAGCACATGTCCATTGCGTCCAAAGCGCTGCCGGCTTTTGTATGCAGGTGAATCTGCATGTGTTCATTGAACCGTGTGGAATCACTGCGTCCAATACATTACACAGGTGAAGTTTGTCTCTGCAAGATAGACATGTTGCAGTCTGGAAAGACTTGAACTCCCATCCACTATCCTGTAACATCTGGATGCTGCGGATGTACACAGCGTCCAACCCGCAGCATTTACTGACCGTGTGCTCCTACCCTATATAGACCCAAGACTTTTTCACACGTGCTATTGCTTAGTTGAATTCCTCCCATTCTGTAGATGTAATTTTAGTTTTTCTTACCCAGATGTAGAATCGTGTCCATTATTTCATAAATCCTTTTTATTGAGTTTTCAAATAAAGACAAAACATATAAGTACAAAAGTCAAACAGTAGTAGTACATCTCATAAGTGGCTTTACAAATACCCGCTTAATATGAACACTACAGAATTGCTGGTAGAAATTGCCAAATATCACAACATTGCTACTCCCTCCTCCTCCCCCCTTCCTTCTAGTTTATTAATGTGATGCTTTCTGCATCATAAATGAACTTTACATATCTCGACCTGGTTCTCCCTCTACTTTTCCTGCCCCGTTTCATTACCGTGTATCTACCCCCAATCTCAAGCCTCCCAACGTGCCCTGCAGGTCCTCTAGGTTGTACCAGGAAATGTTCCCGAAGGGTGAAACCAGGACATGAATGTCCTCTCTGGAGAATTGTTGAAGAATGAAATCCTTCCATTTTGAGAAAAATTTTGTCGTCTTACTGTCTTTGTGCTTCTACTTTCTCTAGAGTCATTACCCTCTTTAGTTCCACCAACAGCTGACGAAGACCCGGTGTGATCCCCTCCAACCATTGTCTTAAAATAAGTCTTTTGTACAAGATTGAAACTGTATGCAATAGCTGAGTGTTTGACTTGGTCAGCCTTAAATCTGTGCTCTTATGGAAAATCCACAACATCCTGTCTAGTGGGAAGTGTATGTTCATCAAGCCACCCAATTCCTAACTTCCTCCCACTGAATGTGTACGAGATCGCATTCCCATATACCGTGGAACATATCTGTCCTGGGGGAGTCACATTTTGGGCAAGCCTGTCGCCTCTCCTTGTGAGTTTGTGTAACCGGTAGATTGAAGCCCAATATGGCTCTGTGCATCATTCGAAAGTGAGTATCCCTCCATCTTTCATTGCTTACGCAGTTCATTCCACCCAGACAGAATCAATTCCCCCACCCCCGGTTCCTGCAATCTAGTTTCCCAACTCTTGAACAGCTCTTGTGGGCCCGATGGTAGTAAGGTCCTCCCCATGGTCCGGTAGATGGTTGAGATATTCACGTCAGATATGTGTCTTGAGAGAAGATTGTCGAGTTCAGAAGAACAACATTCTTTATGTATGTCTTGTAATTTGGGGAATAAGTGATGTCACAGCTGAGCATATTGTAAGATATGGGAAGGGTCAAGTCCCCCACCCGGTAAAAATCTCATCTGCGGTCAACCATCTATTCTCTGGAATCTGCATCAGGTCCCCCATAGTTCTAATTCCTTTTTGCCTCCATATTTTAAACAGAGCATTATCCTTTCCCTGACGAAAGTCAGGATGTCCCCAAGGTGTAAAATATTTAGATATCCTCCATGACATGCCTAGTTTGCATCTTATGGCTTTCCAAGCCGCCCTAGTGTCCCGAAAGATCACTGAGTTTCTCACCCTCGGGTCTAATGTCGCGCTTGAGGAGTGCAAAATCGCTGTGAGGTCCCAGGGCTTACACCAGTCGGACTCCAATGTGTAGTCTGAATGTTTGCTAGTGTGTCTTAGCCAATCAAGAATGTGTCTGGCGATGCAGGCCAGATTGTACCCTCTAATGTTGGGCAATGCTATCCCCCCAGGGCCGCCATCAGGGCATGACAGCCCTTACTGCTGTACGGGGCCCCGCAGATCAGGGGACACGCTCCTGTGCTTCCAGCCATCGGGCCCCAAGTGCTGCGTGTCATGGGACGCCAGGCGGGCCCAAGTGTGCGCTGCGCTGAGCCTTCAGCACACACATCAGCTGAGCCACCACAGTGGCCGACATCAGAGCTACAGAAGAGCTGAAGGACCTGTGGTGACATCATCATTACCACAGGCCTTCACCATTGATCAGCCCGCCCCGTGATCACATGACGATGACGTCACCACAGGTCCTTTCAGCTCAGACAGCTGCAGCTCCATCTTCAGCACAGGAGCGAGGCCAGGTAAGAAAAAAGTTTTTATTTTATTTATTTTATTATAGAAAGGGGCAAAAAATGTTTCCCTGGCAGAATGGAGACTCGGGGGCAGGATTGGAGACACATGGGGGCAGAATGCAAGACATGATGGGGGCAGAATGCAAGACATGATGGGGGCAGAATGCAAGACATGATGGGGGCAGAATGCAAGACATGATGGGGGCAGAATGCAAGACATGATGGGGGCAGAATGCAAGACATGATGGGGGCAGAATGCAAGACATGATGGGGGCAGAATGCAGACATGATGGGGGGCAGAATGCAGACATGATGGGGGGCAGAATGCAAGACATGGGGGCAGAATGCAAGACATGGGGACAGAATGCAAGACATGGGGGCAGAATGCAGACATGATGGGGCAGATTGCAAGACATGATGGGGCAGATTGCAAGACATGATGGGGCAGAATGCAGACATGATGGGGGCAGAATGCAGACATGGGGCATAATGCAAGACATGATGGGGGGCAGAATGCATACATGATGGGGGGCAGAATGCAAGACATGGGGGCAGAATGCAGACATGATGGGGGCAGAATGTGCCAGTAAGACAGGATGAGGCAGAATGTGACAGTGAGAAACAGGAGGGGGCAGAAAGTGAGACATGGGGGCAGAATGCAAGACATGGGGGCAGAATGTGACAGTGAGACACAGGAGGGAGCAGAATGTGACAGTGAGACACAGGAGGGGGCAGAATGTGAGGCTATGTGCCCGCATAGCGTTTAAATCCGGACACTGAAAACTGGATTCCTTTCCAGAAATCGCGCATTTTTTTCAGCGCGATTTCACCGCGATTTTACCACGATTACGATCGCGATTTTGCCGCGATTTTCGCGTGCGATATTCAAGCACTTTCCAAGCGATTTGAAGCATCGCTTGGAAAGTGATTTACAGGTTGGTCACACTCGTCAAATATAGTGTTGAATGTTAAAAATGCTAAAAAAATAAAAAATCGGGGTATATTTACCTTCCGACGTCCCGCGCTGCATTCCCAGCCTCAGCGTTCCCAGTAATGCCTTGCGAGACCAGTGATGACGTTGGTCTCGCGTTGCTATAGCGATCTCACGAGACCACGTCATCACAGGACCTTGCCGCAAGGCATTACTGGGAGCGCTGAGGCCAGGATGGCAGTGCGGGACGTCGGAAGGTAAATATACCCCAATTTTTTTATTCTTTTTTTTACAGGGGTATGCTACCCAGGGCCTGGAGGACAGTCTTCTCTCCTCCACACCGTGGGTACCAACCGCACATGAGACGCTTAACTTCCCGCATGGTGGGCATAGCAACATGCGGGAAGTAAGCGATTCTCATACATTTCTATGGGTGCGGAATCGCGGCAATTCTTTGCGATTCCGCACAAAAGAATGAGCATACTGCGATTTTTTTTTTTTTTTCCGCGATGCGATTCCGCCGTGGGAATAAAGCGCAGAATTAGCACAGCATGTGCGGAATGCCATAGGAATGCATGGGGGGCGTTCTGTACACGATTTTTAAACGTTTTCGCGCCAAAAATCGCTGCAAAAACGATTAAAAATCGCATCGTGGGCACACAGCCTAACAGTGAGACACAGGAGGGGGCAGAATGTGATAGTGAGAAACAGGAGGGGGCAGAATGTGATAGTAATGACACAGTAGGGGGCAGAATGTGACAGTGAGACATAGGAGGGGGCAGAATGTGATAGTAATGACACAGTAGGGGGCAGAATGTGACAGTGAGACATAGGAGGGGGCAGAATGTGACAGTGAGACATAGGAGGGGGCAGAATGTGACAGTAAGACACAGTAGGGGGCAGAATGTGACAGTAAGACACAGAAGGGGGCAGAATGTGACAGTGAGACATAGGAGGGGGCAGAATGTGACAGTGAGACATAGGAGGGGGCAGAATGTGACAGTGAGACATAGGAGGGGACAGAATGTGACAGTGAGACATAGGAGGGGGCAGAATGTGACAGTGAGACATAGGAGGGGGCAGAATGTGACAGTGAGACATAGGAGGGGGCAGAATGTGACAGTAAGACATAGGAGGGGGCAGAATGTGACAGTGAGACATAGGAGGGGGCAGAATGTGACAGTAAGACACAGTAGGGGGCAGAATGTGACAGTAAGACACAGAAGGGGGCAGAATGTGACAGTGAGACATAGGAGGGGCAGAATGTGACAGTAAGACATAGGAGGGGGCAGAATGTGACAGTAAGACACAGTAGGGGGCAGAATGTGACAGTGAGACACAGAAGGGGGCAGAATGTGACAGTGAGACATAGGAGGGGGCAGAATGTGACAGTGAGACATAGGAGGGGGCAGAATGTGACAGTGAGACATAGGAGGGGGCAGAATGTGACAGTAAGACACAGTAGGGGGCAGAATGTGACAGTAAGACACAGAAGGGGGCAGAATGTGACAATGAGACACAGTAGGGGGCAGAATGTGACAGTGAGACATAGGAGGGGGCAGAATGTGACAGTGAGACATAGGAGGGGGCAGAATGTGACAGTAAGACACAGTAGGGGGCAGAATGTGACAGTAAGACACAGAAGGGGGCAGAATGTGACAGTGAGACATAGGAGGGGGCAGAATGTGACAGTGAGACATAGGAGGGGGCAGAATGTGACAGTAAGACACAGAAGGGGGCAGAATGTGACAGTGAGACATAGGAGGGGCAGAATGTGACAGTAAGACATAGGAGGGGGCAGAATGTGACAGTAAGACACAGTAGGGGGCAGAATGTGACAGTGAGACACAGAAGGGGGCAGAATGTGACAGTGAGACATAGGAGGGGGCAGAATGTGACAGTAAGACATAGGAGGGGACAGAATGTGACAGTGAGACATAGGAGGGGGCAGAATGTGACAGTGAGACACAGAAGGGGGCAGAATGTGACAGTGAGACATAGGAGGGGGCAGAATGTGACAGTAAGACACAGAAGGGGGCAGAATGTGACAGTGAGACAGGAGGGGGCAGAATGTGACAGTAAGACACAGAAGGGGGCAGAATGTGTCAGTGAGACATAGGAGGGGGCAGAATGTGACAGTAAGACACAGAAGGGGGCAGAATGTGACAGTGAGACATAGGAGGGGGCAGAATGTGACAGTGAGACATAGGAGGGGGCAGAATGTGACAGTGAGACATAGGAGGGGACAGAATGTGACAGTAAGACATAGGAGGGGGCAGAATGTGACAGTGAGACATAGGAGGGGGCAGAATGTGACAGTGAGACATAGGAGGGGGCAGAATGTGACAGTGAGACATAGGAGGGGGCAGAATGTGACAGTGAGACATAGGAGGGGACAGAATGTGACAGTGAGACATAGGAGGGGGCAGAATGTGACAGTGAGACATAGGAGGGGGCAGAATGTGACAGTGAGACATAGGAGGGGGCAGAATGTGACAGTAAGACACAGAAGGGGGCAGAATGTGACAGTGAGACATAGGAGGGGGCAGAATGTGACAGTAAGACACAGAAGGGGGCAGAATGTGACAGTGAGACATAGGAGGGGGCAGAATGTGACAGTGAGACATAGGAGGGGGCAGAATGTGACAGTGAGACATAGGAGGGGACAGAATGTGACAGTAAGACACAGGAGGGGGCAGAATGTGACAGTGAGACATAGGAGGGCGCAGAATGTGACAGTGAGACATAGGAGGGGGCAGAATGTGACAGTGAGACATAGGAGGGGGCAGAATGTGACAGTGAGACATAGGAGGGGACAGAATGTGACAGTGAGACACAGGAGGGGGCCGAATGTGACAGTGAGACACAGGAGGGGCAGAATGTGACAGTGAGACACAGGAGGGGGCAGAATGTGACAGTGAGACACAGGAGGGGGCAGAATGTGATAGTAATGACACAGGAGGGGGCAGAATGTGATAGTAATGACACAGGAGGGGGCAGAATGTTACAATGAGACACAGGAGGGGGCAGAATGTGACAATGAGACACAGGAGGGGGCAGAATGTGACAGTAAGACACAGTAGGGGGCAGAATGTGACAGTAAGACACAGTAGGGGGCAGAATGTGACAGTAAGACACAGGAGGGGGCAGAATGTGACAGTAAGACACAGAAGGGGGCAGAATGTGACAATGAGACACAGGAGGGGTCAGAATGTGACAATGAGACACAGGAGGGGGCAGAATGTGATAGTAATGACACAGGAGGGGGCAGAATGTGATAGTAATGACACAGGAGGGGGCAGAATATGATAGTAATGACACAGGAGGGGGCAGAATGTTACAATGAGACACAGGAGGGGGCAGAATGTTACAATGAGACACAGGAGGGGGCAGAATGTGACAATGAGACACAGGAGGGGGCAGAATGTGACAGTAAGACACAGTAGGGGCAGAATGTGACAGTAAGACACAGGAGGGGGCAGAATGTGACAGTAAGACACAGAAGGGGGCAGAATGTGACAATGAGACACAGGAGGGGGCAGAATGTGACAATGAGACACAGGAGGGGGCAGAATGTGACAGTAAGACACAGGAGGGGGCAGAATGTGACAGTGAGACATAGGAGGGGGCAGAATGTGACAGTGAGACATAGGAGGGGGCAGAATGTGACAGTGAGACATAGGATGGGGCAGAATGTGACAGTGAGACATAGGATGGGGCAGAATGTGACAGTGAGACATAGGAGGGGGCAGAATGTGACAGTAAGACACAGTAGGGGGCAGAATGTGACAGTAAGACACAGGAGGGGACAGAATGTGACAGTGAGACATAGGAGGGGGCAGAATGTGACAGTGAGACATAGGAGGGGGCAGAATGTGACAGTGAGACACAGTAGGGGGCAGAATGTAACAGTAAGACACAGGAGGGGACAGAATGTGACAGTAAGACACAGGAGGGGGCCGAATGTGACAGTGAGACATAGGATGGGGCAGAATGTGACAGTAAGACACAGAAGGGGGCAGAATGTGACAGTGAGACATAGGAGGGGGCAGAATGTGACAGTGAGACATAGGAGGGGGCAGAATGTGACAGTGAGACATAGGAGGGGACAGAATGTGACAGTAAGACACAGGAGGGGGCAGAATGTGACAGTGAGACATAGGAGGGCGCAGAATGTGACAGTGAGACATAGGAGGGGGCAGAATGTGACAGTGAGACATAGGAGGGGGCAGAATGTGACAGTGAGACATAGGAGGGGACAGAATGTGACAGTGAGACACAGGAGGGGGCCGAATGTGACAGTGAGACACAGGAGGGGCAGAATGTGACAGTGAGACACAGGAGGGGGCAGAATGTGACAGTGAGACACAGGAGGGGGCAGAATGTGATAGTAATGACACAGGAGGGGGCAGAATGTGATAGTAATGACACAGGAGGGGGCAGAATGTTACAATGAGACACAGGAGGGGGCAGAATGTGACAATGAGACACAGGAGGGGGCAGAATGTGACAGTAAGACACAGAAGGGGGCAGAATGTGACAGTAAGACACAGGAGGGGGCAGAATGTGACAGTAAGACACAGTAGGGGGCAGAATGTGACAGTAAGACACAGGAGGGGGCAGAATGTGACAGTAAGACACAGAAGGGGGCAGAATGTGACAGTGAGACACAGGAGGGGGCAGAATGTGACAATGAGACACAGGAGGGGGCAGAATGTGATAGTAATGACACAGGAGGGGGCAGAATGTGATAGTAATGACACAGGAGGGGGCAGAATATGATAGTAATGACACAGGAGGGGGCAGAATGTTACAATGAGACACAGGAGGGGGCAGAATGTGACAGTAAGACACAGTAGGGGCAGAATGTGACAGTAAGACACAGGAGGGGGCAGAATGTGACAGTAAGACACAGAAGGGGGCAGAATGTGACAATGAGACACAGGAGGGGGCAGAATGTAACAGTAAGACACAGTAGGGGCAGAATGTGACAGTAAGACACAGGAGGGGGCAGAATGTGACAGTAAGACACAGAAGGGGGCAGAATGTGACAATGAGACACAGGAGGGGCAGAATGTGACAATGAGACACAGGAGGGGGCAGAATGTGACAATGAGACACAGGAGGGGGCAGAATGTGACAGTAAGACACAGTATGGGGCAGAATGTGACAGTGAGACATAGGAGGGGGCAGAATGTGACAGTGAGACATAGGAGGGGGCAGAATGTGACAGTGAGACATAGGATGGGGCAGAATGTGACAGTGAGACATAGGAGGGGGCAGAATGTGACAGTAAGACACAGTAGGGGGCAGAATGTGACAGTAAGACACAGGAGGGGACAGAATGTGACAGTGAGACATAGGAGGGGGCAGAATGTGACAGTGAGACATAGGAGGGGGCAGAATGTGACAGTGAGACACAGTAGGGGGCAGAATGTAACAGTAAGACACAGGAGGGGACAGAATGTGACAGTAAGACACAGGAGGGGGCCGAATGTGACAGTGAGACACAGGAGGGGTGGAATGTGAGGCACGGGGGCAGAATGTGACAGTAAGACACGGGAGGGGGCAGAATGTGAGACACAGGGGGCAGGATGGAAGACACATGGTGCAGGATCACAGGGCAGGATGGATACGATGTAGATGGGGCAGGATCGGGAGATCATATGGGGGCAGAATGGATACTCATGAGGGCAGGATGAGAGGAAATATGGCTGAAGCCAGGAAAGAGACACACGGGGGCCAGGATGGGGTATATTATTACCATAGGGGCTAATTAAGGGATATTATTACTGCAGTGATGTATTTAATTTTTTTGAGAATACTGTTTTAAATGGGGGGGGGGCGGTCCTGTTACTGTGCAGAGCGACACTATGTCGCCTTTTTTTCTTCATCTGGTGTAGTGTAGAAGTTGGGAAAAAAATAAGTAATGTGTTCTGCAAGCGGAGCTCTAGATAACTGTGTTATTTCCTGCAGAGACGAGCCCTGGCTGGAAGACATGATAGCCGTGTGTGCTGGATGAAAGATGAAAAACAAAGATGAAGGACTTCACCTAGAGACGTCAATGGTGAGTCAGTGTGTTACCTGTACACTGACACTATACACTATATACAGAGTGCCTTTGTACAATGTCACCAGTGATCACTGTATTACCTGTACACTTACACTATATACAGAGGTCCTGTGCATAATGTCACCGGTGATCACTGTACACAGACACTACATGCTAAGTACAGCTCTCCTGTGTATAATAGCATTTATGGTGATAGTATTATGTTTTTTTATTAATGATCAGTGTTGTAGAATTCAGTCACCATGTGGTGGTAATATGTGGTCTGAGCACGATGCCGTGGTATTTGTTCCTTGTATGTGGTATTATTCTGTCACTGGTGGTAATATGTGGTCTGGTCATGGTGTGGCTGTATTTGTTCCTTGTATGTGGTATTATAGGTCACCATGTGGTGGTAATATGGTGTCTGGACATGGTGCGGTTGTATTTGTCCCTTAGGATGTGATATTATTGGTCATTTTAAAAATTGAAAAATAAATAAAAAAAATATTCCTAAATTGTATTGGATATTTTAGCAAATGTTTAATAGGTTAGAGTAGAGTAGGGCCCGGGCCAAAAGAGTCTACCTTGTCGTGGTGGCAGATTTAAAAAATCTTCTGGCCAAAACAAGAGCTGCTGGCTAGATGTGTGATCTGGTAAGGCCGGGGTCACACTGGCGAGGAATACGGCCGAGTGAGAGGCGCTAAAAGCACGCATTAGACACAGACCAATGATTCTCTATGGGGTCCCTCGCACCAGCCGTATATTTCTCATCCGTATTCTACGCTCCGTGCCAATCGCAGCATGCTGCGATTGTCAGCGTACTACGGCCGTAGTACGCCAATGCAAGTCTATGGGTGCGCAAAAACAACGGATTACACACGGAACACACGTGTGACTTGCGAGAATTACGCACCAGGTGTCTTTTAGCAAAGCCAGCAATTCAGTGCGCTATACAGTAAACTCACACTGACAGTTTTAATAAAGAAACGAAAGAATAGATATATACACATAGAATACATATATATATATTCTAAGTATTCTATGTGTCTATATCTAATCTTTGGTTTCTGTTAGAAACCCTGTCATAGGGCTCCATTATATGTCCATTTTGCAAGCCTGCGAGAAAATCTCGCCATACGGATGCAGACATGTGCAAAATACGCGACCGCACCTTGCTTACGGATGACATACGGAGCACTATTTAGGGGTCATTCATCCGTATTTTGCCTGTAAACTACGGACCGTATTTTGCGCAGGTTAGTGTGACCTCGGCCTAATGGGAACTGTTAATGTGTGATTGATAAGAAGTGCAGTTTTTCCAAGAGAGAGCGGTGGGACTGTGGACAGTTTGAGGGGTGGAGGCGGGGCTGGGGTGGAGCCTGGGCGGAGTCTCAAGGCGGCCCCGAAAATTTTGCCAGTATGGGGCCCCGAAATTCCTAGTGGCAGCCCTATATCCCCCCCTCATCCCTCGGTAGCATCAATGTACGTTTGCTAATTCTACTTTTTCTCCCTCTCTATAGCAAGTCAGAAAAGGCTTTGTTGAGCTTATTTATATCTACGTGTCTTAAATCTACGTGTCTTAAAAGGAGGGGCAGTGTTTGCAGGGGATATAGTAGGCGGGAAAAGCTGTTCATCTTGATCAAATAGTTCCTCCCCAAGACAGACAGTGGCAAATCTTTCCATCTTGCTAGTTCTTGTATTATTTTATTTATAATGGGGGCAAAGTTGAGTCTATAGATGTCTCTAGTGTCTTTTCCCCAAAAGATCCCCAAGTACTTTATTGTCCTGCTTGCTATTGGTATGCCATGTATGGAAGCATGGCCCCGTTCCAGTTGGCCAATTCCTTGAGGCCTATGAGTAAGAAACAAAGCTTCACACTTAGTTATATTAAGCCTAAACCCCGATATCTCTCCGAAGGTATCCAGCTCCCCCATCAATCTAGGAAGGTCTCTATTTGGGTCTGCCATATAAAGGACAATATCATCCGCAAAGAAACTAGATTTTATCTCTCTTTCGCCCACTTTAATCCCCTGGAAGCTGGGGCCCGCGTTAATAAACTTGGAAAGTGGTTCAATGGCCAAATTAAACAGTAGTGGCGAAAGGGGGCAGCCCTGTCTCGTGCCTCTCCCCAATGATATTATGTCTGACAGAAACCCCGGTGTGTGAACTCTGGCTTTGGGATTAGAGTAGATCGATGACAAGAAGTTTCTGAATCCTCCCTGCAGACGAAACTTGTCCAGCACCTGCTCCAACCATGGCCACCCCACACTATCAAATGCTTTCTCTGCATTTAGCATGACCATGGCCAGAGCTCCTCCCTGTTGGTCTCCCAACCTCCCTGCCTCCAGCACCATCATTTAGCGTCTTATGTTCCCTACCGCCGATTTCCCCCTCACAAATCCCGCTTGTTCAGGTCCCAATAGTTTAGGAAGAATCCCTGCCAGTCTGTCTGCCATAATTTTTGCCACGATTTTTAGATCCTGGTTGATCAAAGAGGGCGAAAGTTGGCCGAGTTGTCTGTGGGTTTATCGCCCTTTGGGATGAGTTTAATATTAGCTGTGTTCATATGATCAGAAATGGTTCAGCCTCTTAGAAAATCATTGTATAGATTTTTCAAATGCGGAGCAATCTGGTCCTTCAAAATTTTATAGAGGCTGGCATCAAACCCGTCCGGCCCAGGGGCCTTATGAATATTTAGATCCCTGATAACTCTAGAAATCTCTTCCTCCGTTATTTCCCTGTTTAGCTCTGATAGATCAGTTTCAGAGATCGACGGGAGTTCCATACCCTCCAGCCTTTTCCTTCCTTGCGCCTGATCAGACCGTCGGGGTTCGTACAGAGAAGCGTAAAATCTCCCAAAATGCTGTTTATTTCTTGCGGGTTAGTCGTTATGGAGTCATCCTGCCTTTTAAGTGCTGCTATTTGAGTCCCTGGGCGTCTACCTTTGGCTAGGTTAGCCATCATATGTCCAGCTTTGTCATCAAACCTGTGGAACTCAGCATCCCTCAATGACTTCCCAACATCTCCTTCTTTCTAGCCCACGTGTCAAATTCTGACTTCGCTTCCAACCAAGCTCTTTTATTGATCTCAATGGGGTGCTCTTGGAACTTATTGTACGCTTGTCTGACAAAGTTACTTGGCTTTATATATTGGTCAGTCACTCTCCTCTTTATCACTAAAATGTGTGCTATGATTTTACCTCTGAGAACGGCTGTAGCCGCCTCCCAGAGTAGTGTGTGGTCCGTTGTAGATTGGTGGTTGTGGTGCAAGTACTCTGACCACCACTCTCCCAACAGTTTGGCAAAGTCAAATAAAGTCAGGACAATTGGGGCATGATCGGAGTTGACTAGATCACCTATCTCAGCCTCTTTAACCTTAGCATTTAGGCTCTCACTAACCAGGAACATGTCAATACAGGACCATGAGTTGTGCGGGTGTGAATAGTGGGTGTATTGCCGCTCGACCGAGTGTTGTTGCCTCCACACATCCCTGGTCATTAGGTCAGTTGCAAAATTGCACAGAGGAGAACTCCCCCCCCCCCCCCATGGTAGAGCAACTTCCACCCCTCCCACATCTCGATCTGTCCTCCGAATCCAGCATGACCTCATTCATGTCTCCTACAATTATCAAGTTATGCGCGCCAGAAGTCATAATTGAGGTGCAAAGGGTTCGGAAAAACACATCCCTAGCCGAGTTGGGGGCATAAACATTATGAATGTCTAATGTTCCGCTAGGAGTTTCTAGGACCACTCTGACATGCCTTCCTTGATCATCATGTTGATACGTTACCAGTTTGTGTGGAAGAGTTTTATTGACCAGAATGATCACCCCCGCCTGTCTTCCCTTCGCTCCCGACCCATAAACCTCACCCACCCAAAGTCTGTGCAGGTGGAACATGTCATGTTGAGGCAAATGTGTCTCGTGGAGCAGGACTATGTCACCACGTAATCTTTTCAGGTGCCTGAGTACCAAGGACCTTTTTTTCTGGGGTCTTGAGACCCTTAACATTCCATGTTATGATCTTAACCATTCGTGTTAGCGATGTGGCTCAATAACATGCGGTCTGCCTGTGTATAAAGTACTGGGCAGGTTAACCAAAGTCCGCCCTCAGGTGTGTTATGAGAAGTGAACCAAATCTTGACGAAAGCATCTAAAATGCTACAGCACATACCAAGCCAAACCCTCCTGGTCCCCAAACTGAATACCCCAACATGTGAAACGTTTTCAACATTTTCTTTTTTCATAATGTTCATTATGGAAACTGGAAGCTGAATTCTGACAGTGAGTATATTACATGCTGTTAGGATTGGCATGCTACAGGGCTTAATTTTATAAGTAAATGACTTGTCCAGGTTTGAGATGAAAGTCTGTAGTCAATCTAGCTGACTGCAGGCTTCTGAATTCTCTCTGCACACCCTTAGGATTCTCCCTTGGCAACAGTGGACAGTCATGTGAGCACAAATATGTGATTTGTATAAATCTGGTCACATTCCAACTAGACATGTCCAGCTTCGCTCAATTCATTTTTATTAAGGCTACGCATGTCTAGTCGTCATATGACCGCATGTATGCAAATCGCAGGCACAAGAGACTCCTGACAGCATGCAGTGCGCACTGTGAGAATTCAGAAGTCTGCAGTCACGGAGAATGACTGCAGACTCATCACAAACTTGGACAACCCCTTTAACTTTTATTATTGTTTGCTAGTATAACGCCATTTATTCCATGGCGCTTTACATGTGAGGAGGGGTATACATAATAAAAACAAGTACAATAATCTTAAACAATACAAGTCATGACTGGTACAGGAGGAGAGAGGACCCTGCCCATGAGGGCTCACAGTCTACAAGGGATGGGTGAGGATACAGTAGATGAGGGTAGAGCTGGTCGTGCAGCGGTTTGGTGGATCGGTGGTTACTGCAGGTTTTAGGCTTGTCGGAAGAGGTGAGTCTTCAGGTTCCTTTTGTAGGTTTCCATGGTAGATAAGAGTCTGATATGTTGGGGTAGAGAGTTCCAAAAAATGGGGTAATGCACAGGGGAAATCTTGTATGCGATTGTGGGAAGAGGAGATTTGAAGGGAATAGAGAAGGAGATCTTGTGAAGATCGGAAGTTGCATGTAGATAAGTACAGGGAGACTAGGTCACAGATGTATGAAGGAGACAGGTGGTGAAAGGCTTTGTATGCCAAGGTTAGGGTTTTGAACTGGAGCCTCTGGGAAATGGGAAGCTAGTGAAGGGATTGACGGAGAGGAGAGGCCGGGGAATAGCGGGGGACAGGTGGATTAGTCTGACAGTAGAGTTTAGAATAGATTGGAGGGATGCGAGAGTGTTAGAGGGGAGGCCACAAAGCAGGAGATTGCAGTAGTCGAGGCGAGAGATGATGAGGGCATGCACTAGTGTTTTTGCAGATTCTGGCTTGAGGAATGTGCAGATCCGGGAGATATTTTTGAGTTTGAGTCGGCAGCAAGTGGAAAGGGCTTGGATGTGTGGTTTGAAGGAGAGATCAGAGTCGAGGCAACGAGCTTGTGGGACTGGGGAGAGTGGTAAGCCATTGACTTCGATGGATAGGTCTATTAATGCACCTATCATAAGTAAAAATATGAGAATTAGTCTCTATCACAAAAAAAATTACATCCAGCTACCTTATAGATGACGTTGTCTCTGATTGGAGCATTCTCCTTCTTTTCTTCTTCATCTTGTCCAGGTGCCATGATGACTTTTCTCATTCACAGCTCACCTCTACAGACTTCTATCTTCTCCAGTATTGTGCAGCACATCCGCACACAATATCCTTAAAGATAGCAGTGTCATTATAATGCTCCTGAATATAAATGTCTGCCCTACGTTGAGCCCCTGAATAAATAAATGCTCCTTACTATATATCCTGCATAATATATGACCCACACGCTGTCCTTCTTATGGTACATGCCCTCCACACTGCCCTCTCTGCTCCATATTGGGCTCCCTCTTCACACTATCCTCTCACACTGTGTCCCCCTATAGGGCCTCATCTCTATACTGAGCCCCCTCATCACACTCCACATTCCCTGACTTGCTGTTCCCTCCTGGGTGTGCCCTTGCACTGTTCCCCCATGCTACCACGCAAACTGTTCAGTCTTTATCCTGTGCCCACTCACACTTTTCTCCCCCTACTAAGTCCTCGCACTATTCTTAATAGTCTCCCTCCTCATATATTTACCCCCTCACTCTCCATAATGCCTCCTCACACATCGCCACAACTCCCAATACTGTGTTCATACCCATCCCATCATCCTTGCTCCCCATATTGTGTCAGCATACATTTTTACCCTCACTACTCATACTGTCTGCACCCATCCCCCTACTCACCATACTGTGTCTGCACCCATTCCCTCACTCCCCATACTGTATCTACATACATGACCCCAATTCTGTGTTTGCACCTATCCTCCCTCATACACTCCCCATTGCTCATCATACTGTGTCTGCACAAATCTCCCCACTCACCATAATGTGTCCACACTCATCCCCCACTCACCATACTGTGTCTGCACCCATCACCCATACTGTTTCCTCATACATGCCCACCACCCCCCCTTGCTCCTCATACTATGTCTTCAAGTTTCTCCCACTCTCCATATTGTCTGCCCTGACCCTTCCTTGCTCCCCAAACTTGTATCCTCAAATCTTCCCTGCACCGTTACACTAAATCTACCCCAGCCTGGTTATGCTAAATCTCCCCACACATAGTAAATCCCCCCCACCACCACACTAAATCTCCCCCTCCTCATTACATTTAATCTTTGGTGTCTTCAGCTCCGCTGGCCTGGAGCACATACTACCAATGCGCGCCATCGAGTGACATCAGCAGCATGATCACGTCACCTGATCATGCTGCTGACATCGTTCTGACCGGGGGGGTCAGAGCTTCAATTCTACATGCGCCTGAAAGATGCGTGCGAGTACAATTGTTCACTGAAATCCAGTGCACTGCACCTTCAGTGAATGGCTGAATCCCAGTGTGAGGGAGGCACAATACAGCAACAGGGGGAGACACCTCGGACCGCCGCATTAGGATGCCCGATTGTGCTCCCCTCCCGGCTGCGCCAGAGGCAGATACCACGCCTGCCGCCCCTAGATACGCCTCAGCTGCTGACCATATGAGCTTACACTCTACAGGAAAGAGAGGACCACGCTGACCATAGGTTGCAGTTTCCTCAGTTTGAAATGTAATTAAGAAATGGCATTTAACAGGAACATTGGAGGTCAAAATAAGCTCTGGAAGACCAAGCAGAAAGATTTAGCAGACTCTGGAGTTGTGGAACATTGTTCTACTGTTCAGAGACACCTACACAAACATGGCCTTCATGGAAGAGTCATCAAAAGAAAACCTCTCCTGCATCCTCACCATAAAATTCAGTGTCAGAAGTATGCAAAAAAAATCTTAGCAAGCCTGATGCATTTTGAAAACAAGTCCTGTGGACAGAGGAGGTTAAAATAGTACTCTTTGGCCACAATGATCAATGTGTGGAGAAAAAAGGGCACAGAATTTCAGGAAATGAACATCGCGCCAACCATTAAGTAAGGGGGTAGATCAGTCATGGTTTGGTGTTGTGTTTCAGGCAATGGCACAGGGAACATTTAATGGGTAGAGGGAAAAACGGATTCAATGAAATTTCAACAAATTCTTGATGCAAACATACCACCACCTGTAAAAAGCTGAAGTTGAAAACAGGATAAGCTTCTACAAATAGTGATCCTAAACACACGTCAAAATGCACAATAGATGACCTCAAAAGGCACAAGCTGAAGATTTTACAATGGCCCTCACTGTCTCCTTATCTAAGCATCTTTGAAAATCTGTGGCTATATCTGAAAATAGCAGAGGACGCAAGACGACCTGGGAATCTCACAGAACTGGAAGAATTTTCCAAGGAAAAATGGATGAAAATCTCTCAAACAACAATTGAAAGACTCTTGGTTAGCTACAAGAAGCGTTTACGAGCTGTGATACTTGTAAAAGGGAGTACTACAAGGTACTAACCATGCAGGGTGCCCAAACGTTTGCATCTGCCCACTTGCAATTTTTAAAATGTAAAAGATGAAAATATATTTGTTTTTGCCTAAAATAGAAAAGAAATGTGTCATTTTTAACTTTAGGCCTTTTAGAGATCATTTAATCTCCAACTTGCTTAACTGTTCACAACAACAGTAATTTTGCCCAGGGGTGTGTGTATCTACAAAAATATACATTAAAATATACATATACTGTACAAGTGCACCTCACAGAATTAGAATATTATTATTATTTGTTATAGTGCCATTTATTCCATGGCGCTTTACATGTGAGGAGGGGTATACATAATACATACAAGTACAGTAATCTTAAACAATACAAGTCACGACTGGTACAGGATGAGAGAGGACCCTGCCCGCGAGGGCTCACAATCTACAATATCATCAAAAAGTTAATTTATTTCAGTTCTTCAATACAAAAAGTGAAACTCCTATATTATATAGAGTCATTACAGAGTGATCTATTTCAAGTGTTTATTTCTGTTAATGTTGATGATTATGGCTTACAGCCAATGAAAACCCAAAAGGACACACATCCATTTGAAGTTTTTTATTACGTCGGCGGGCCCCTAACCCGCAGAGTCTGGTTGCAGCAGAGACTGCAGCGACCTTGGTCACTACGCCACTACTGCTAACCATAGGAGCTTATAGTCTACAGGAGAGCGAGGACCCCGCTGACCATAAGAGCTTACACTGTACAGGAGAGGAGGACCCTGCTGACCATAATAGCTTACACTCTACAGGAGAGGAGGACCCCACTGACCATAAGAGCTTACACTCTACAGGAGAGAGAGGACCCCGGTGACCATAAGAGCTTACACTCTACAGGAGAGAGAGGACCCCCTGACCATAAGAGCTTACACTCTACAGGAGAGAGAGGACCCCACTGACCATAAGAGCTTACACTCTACAGGAGAAGAGGACCCGCTGACCATAAGAGCTTACACTCTACAGGAGAGAGAGGACCCGCTGACCATAAGAGCTTACACTCTACAGGAGAGAGAGAGGACCCCACTGACCATAAGAGCTTACACTCTACAGGAGAGAGAGGACCCGCTGACCATAAGAGCTTACACTCTACAGGAAAGAGAGAACCCGCTGACCATAAGAGCTTACACTCTACAGGAGAGAGGACCCCGCTGACCATAAGAGCTTACACTCTACAGTAGAGAGGACCCCGCTGACCATAAGAGCTTACACTCTACAGGAGAGAGGACCCCGCTGACCATAAGAGCTTACACTCTACAGGAGAGAGAGGACCCGCTGACCATAAGAGCTTACACTCTACAGGAGAGAGAGAGGACCCCGCTGACCATAAGAGCTTACACTCTACAGGAGAGAGAGGACCCGCTGACCATAAGAGCTTACACTCTACAGGAGAGAGAGGACCCCGCTGACCATAAGAGCTTACACTCTACAGGAGAGAGGACCCCGCTGACCATAATAGCTTACACTCTACAGTAGAGAGGACCCCGCTGACCATAAGAGCTTACACTCTACAGGAGAGAGAGGACCCGCTGACCATAAGAGCTTACACTCTACAGGAGAGAGAGAGGACCCCGCTGACCATAAGAGCTTACACTCTACAGGAGAGAGAGGACCCGCTGACCATAAGAGCTTACACTCTACAGGAGAGAGAGGACCCCGCTGACCATAAGAGCTTACACTCTACAGGAGAGAGAGGACCCCGCTGACCATAAGAGCTTACACTCTACAGGAGAGAGAGGACCCCGCTGACCATAAGAGCTTACACTCTACAGGAGAGAGAGGACCCGCTGACCATAAGAGCTTACACTCTACAGGAGAGAGAGAGGACCCCGCTGACCATAAGAGCTTACACTCTACAGGAGAGAGAGGACCCGCTGACCATAAGAGCTTACACTCTACAGGAGAGAGAGGACCCCGCTGACCATAAGAGCTTACACTCTACAGGAGAGAGAGGACCCACTGACCATAAGAGCTTACACTCTACAGGAGAGAGAGGACCCCGCTGACCATAAGAGCTTACGCTCTACAGGAAAAAGAAACTTAGTGACTCTGGAGATGGAAAAGGCCTCTGCCATACAAACTGTGCTCCACTGGGAACCGCTGATCTGTGACAGACCAGGTACTGACCACAAGGTATGATAATTAAGGTTGGTCAAATAGCTTCAGATAAGAGTTTATCCAAATAGCTATAGCGCTTACCGAATAGCTGCATCGGTAACCTGGATACCTGGAGCGCTCCTGATGATCAGCTGTTCGGCGTCGCGGCTGTGTCAGTGACAACACACAGGCTCTCCATGCATGTGCTGTGACTGTCACGCAGCTGCGACACATGCAGCTGCGGCACCGGACACCTGATTATCGGGAGCGCTCCAGGTATAATCTGTCAAATGTTATAGCTGCTGGGTATTATGGCGAGGCCGTGCAGCAACACAAAATGACCTCGGCCCCCTCTCTGATGTTTCAGCTGTGAGGGAAATGATACTGGGCAGGTTTTGGTTTTTTTTCTTTTTTCCTTGCAAATCAATTTTCAGAATGTTCAAGTTGTGTGAAACTGCGAATTTCAGGAAATTTGACCTGATCTCAATCCTCCACTATTCCATCTGCTCATATTTTGTTTAAATTATTTTAGTGGCTAAAAAAAAAATTCTGAATTTGCGTTGCCATTTTCTGATACCCATTATTTTATTTTTTTATTTTTTACTTTTCCATTGATGGAGCTGTGTGACAGATTGATTTGTGTGTGTGATTATGTATCAATTTCCATTGTGCCATTTTGGGTGCATGCGCTTTTTTATTACTTTTTTTTTTTTTTGTAGGCGGTGCTGTAACCAGAAAACATCTATCCTGGTGGCTTGATTATTTTTTTTAATGCTTTTTAGTGTTCACTTTAGAGATCATATAGCTCTAGATTTTCATAGCTTAGAATTTGGCGACTGTGTCAATCCGATCGGAGACTCGATCCTGTGATCTGATACAACACAGCCAGCGCCTGCTCTCTTTGGAGTGGGGGGGAGGTGCTGTATTTTGAGATTTTCAAGAACAAGGGGTCCACATCCCAATTCTTGCACAATAGCCCTCCGCTGTCTGTCCCTTCTCCATCGAGTTTCTCTATTAGTCAAGGTTGAATTGTAGGGATCCGATCACTACCAAAGAAGGTCAGCACTCTGCAGGCACTACAGCTCAGCAATCAGCGAGTGTCTCGGCAACTGGACAGCCCCTGTTCCCATATAAACTATGACAAGTCGAAAAGTGTTAAAGGGAACCTGTCACATTGCAGATGCAGTCTGATCTATAGATAGCACGGCACAGAGAAGGAGAAGC
Source organism: Dendrobates tinctorius (assembly GCF_039654945.1). NCBI lineage: Eukaryota > Metazoa > Chordata > Amphibia > Anura > Dendrobatidae > Dendrobates > Dendrobates tinctorius. The sequence goes on from NW_027361697.1 coordinate 8,486,670, forward strand.
TGAGCAGAATGATATATGGTTTTGATGGAAAAGATTCAGAATAACTTATATTTTTTCCATTGCTTTGTTTGAGCCTGGTGCTGTGTACTGTGTAATGTCTGTGTCTGACCGTACAGGAACATGGTCTGATCACACCACAGCTCCTGGGCAGGGGGGGAAGGCAAAAAGGTATACTGATATTACAGCACGGGATTGGAAATGATTCTTTCTTTGAGGTAAAACATTTTTTAAAAACAGGCAGGGAAATGTTTTACCTCACAAAAAGAATCAGCTCTAATCCCATGCTGTAATATACTCTTTTGCTTCCTCCCCTGCCCAGGGGCTGTGGTATGATCAAACCATGTTCCTCTACGGTCAGACACAGACATTACACAGTACACAGCAGGGGCACATTTATAAGATAATCTCAGCACAGGAACATTTTATTTAAACACATCCAATTGTGGAAGTTATTATTATTCCAAGATCTATTCATCAAAATGAACTTTTGTTCGTGGGAAAACCAATTTAATCACAAAACCCTATTTCCACTCAATTTCGGCTTTGCCACTAAATCGCCTGCTGACATCATTTCAGCGACTTGTCATTAGTTCTGGAGCAAGTGTAAAGGAGGACAAGGCAGCTGATATCACTCTGTCATAATGATTGAATTACAAGAGCAGACCTGATGCTTTAACCCCTTCAACCCAAGTCTGTTTTCACCTTTATGACCAGGCCAAAATTTTACAATTCTGACCAGTGTCACTTTGTGTGGTAATAATTATGGAACACTTCAACGTATTCTATGATTCTGAGATTGCTTTTTTTCGTGACACATTGTACTTTATGTTTGTGGTAAACTTAGGTCAAGATTTTTGGCGTTCATTTGTGAAAATATCAGAATGTTCAAGATTCTAAATTTTATATGAATAAACCCATTACTCCTGCGGTACAAACTAATTTCCCACAAGTCTACTTTACATCTCCATGTTTTTTAAACTTTTTTTTAGAAGTTAGAGGGGTTAAAAATTGATCAGCGATTTCTCATTTTTCCCACAAAAAGATTTTTTTTAGGGACCAGGGACCACATCATGTTTGAACTGACTTTGGGGGAACAATGTGACAGAAAAACTAGACCCCTCAAAGTGATCCAAAACCACATTCAGGAAGTTTGTTAACCCTTTAGGTGCTTCACAGGAAATAAAAGCAATCTGGAGGGAAAAAATGAACATTTAGGCTATGTGCCCACGTTGGCGTTTTTAAATGCTCAGAAAACCGGACTCCTTTTGCACAAAAACCACGCGTTTTTTTCCACGCATTTTCTGGGAACATTGGAAACAGCTAAAAACGCAGTGCTATGCGGAAATTAATGAGCATGCTGCATTTTTAGCCGCTAAGCGTTTTCTGAGCGGGAAAAACGCATGCATTGGCACAAAAAGCCAAAAATGCATTAAATTTAATGGGAAGCTTCCTTTAAGCGTTTCTGCAGCATCTGATCCAGCTCAAACGCTGCAGAAATCCTTACAAAAACGCAACATGGGCACACAGCCTTAAACTTTTCCCACAAAAAATTTGCATTTTTACAAGGGTAACAGGAGAAAATTAACAATACAATTTGTTGGGCAATTTCTAGTACACAATACCCCTAATGTGGAAGAAAACTACTTCTTCGGTGTATGACAGGGCTCAGAAGGAAAGGGCTTTTTGGAGTTCAAAATTGACGGGAATAGATAGCGGACCCCATGTCTTGTTTGGAGAGCCGCTGATGTGCCTAAACAGTGGAAACTCCCCACAAGTGACCCCATTTTGAAAACTAAACCCATCAAGGAACTTATCTAGAGGTGTAGTGAGTATCTTGAATCCCCAGGGGTGCTTCACAGACTTTTATAACGTTGAGCTGTGAAAATGAAAAAATACATTTTTATCACAAAAATATTTCTTCAGCCTAAATCTTTTAGGGGGTAAGAAGCCATTTCATTTTTCCAGAGCCTTTTTACTAGCAGTATCGTTGAATTCTCCTATATTTCCGCTAACAGATGACAGACCTGATTGGGGACTTGCTATTTTTGTGTATTTAGTTGAAGCTTTTATTGGGAACATTTTATATAACATTTCTGTTTATATTTATCCGGGGTTCTACATTGAGCACTTATTTTGGGTTTTCCATCTAAATCTCCAAGTGATGTGACAGATTAAACCCCCCAAGTTATCCATTCACTACAATGAGGCAGCAGAGTTACTCTGGACTTAGTCTGGTTTCTGTTCAGCAGTGTCCTTTTCAGAAGTGCATAAAACTGTAGTCGACCGCGCTTTTATACTCGCCTAAAAAGACGGACAACGCCAGATCCCAGGTCAGACAGCATCCACAGTGCCTCCACCTGCTTCATTATAGGGAATCTTCTGCCAGAGGATCCATCTGAATCACGTATTTCGGAGATTTACACTGCAACCCCAGTGTAAGTGCTCAACGCAGAGTGCAGGATAAATGTGCGCCAAGCCTTACTGCAATCTTTGGAAGGCAGAATGAAAAAAAAATCAGGTGCTGTTCCTGGTGCGGTATAAGTGATTAGGCAACTTTATTCATCGGGTCAGTGCGATTACAGTGATACCAGATTCATATTGAGTTTTTATGTTTGGCTGCTGTCACACACTAAAAAACTTTTTGTTTTTGCATCACCATATTTTGAGAGCTACAATTTTTCCATATTTTGGCCCACAGTCATGTGAGGGCTTATTTTTTCGGAACAAGTTAATGTTTTTATTGGTACCATTTTCGGGCACATTACATTTTTTTAATCGCTTCATATTCTGATTTTTAGGAGGCAAAATAAACAAAAAACAGAAATGTAGTTTTTTTTTTATGTTGATCACTGTGTGGTATAAGTAAACTTTTTTTGTTGGGTCAGTATGATTACAATGATACCACATTTTCATATATTCTTTTATGTTTTGTCGCTATTACAGAATAATATATTTTTATAGGAAAAATAATTGTTTTTGCATCATTTTTTGATCAGCATTATGATGAAAACGCAGTTTTTTGCTCCTTTTTTATAGTGCTCACTGAAAGGGGTTAACTAGAGACAGTTTAATAGGTCAGGTTGCTTTGGATGCGGCGATACCAAGTACGTGTACATTATTTGGCCTTGTTTTTATATACAGTACAGACCAAAAGTTTGGACACACCTTCTCATTCAAAGAGTTTTCTTTATTTTCATGACTATGAAAATTGTAGCTTCACTCTGAAGGCATCAAAACTATGAATTAACACATGTGGAATTATATAATGAGCAAAAAATTGTGAAACAACTGAAAATATGTCTTATATTCTAGGTTCTTCAAAGTAGCCACCTTTTGCTTTGATTAATGCTTTGCACACTCTTGGCATTCTCTTGATGAGCTTCAAGAGGTAGTCACCGGAAATGGTCTTCCAACAGTCTTGAAGGAGTTCCCAGAGATGCTTAGCACTTGTTGACCCTTTTGCCTTCACTCTGCGGTCCAGCTCACCCCAAACCATCTCGATTGGGTTCAGGTCTGGTGACTGGAGGCCAGATCATCTGGCGTAGCACCCCATCACTCTCCTTCTTGGTCAAATAGCCCTTACACAGCCTGGAGGTGTGTTTGGGGTCATTGTCCTGTTGAAAAATAAATGATGGTCCAACTAAACGCAAAACGGATGGAATAGCATGCTGCTGCAAGATGCTGTGGCAGCCATGCTGGTTCAGTATGCCTTCAATTTTGATTAAATCCCCAACAGTGTCACTAGCAAAGCACCCCCACACCATCACACCTCCTCCATGCTTCACGGTGGAACCAGGCATGTAGAGTCCATCCGTTCACCTTTTCTGCATCGCACAAAGACACAGTGGTTGGAACCAAAGATCTCAAATTTGGAATCATCAGACCAAAGCACAGATTTCCACTGGTCTAATGTCCATTCCTTGTGTTCTTTAGCCCAAACAAGTCTCTTCTGCTTGTTGCCTGTCCTTAGCAGTGGTTTCCTATAGAGTTGAGCGAAACAGGTCGGTCAGATTCAAAAGTCGCCGACTTTCGCCAAAGTCGGGTTTCATGAAATGAAACCCGACCACAGTGTTGGCGATGCGGTCGGCGACCCAAGCGCCAAAGTCGGTTTTCGCCAAATGCTTGCACGTGACTTTTTTCAGCCAATGAGAGAATCGGCGCGTAGCTGGAGTGGGAGTGAGAGGGAGAGGGAGAGGGAGAGAGAGAAGAGAGAGAAAGAGATTTCGCCGCCTCTAGGGTTAAAATTCATGCCAGGTGTGTTTACAGTCCTCCACTCACTGCTGACTTTTCTCCCCATTGACTTGCATTGGGTTTCATGTTTAACGACTTTTCCCGACTTTTCCCTTTTTCATTCGACTCGACTTTTGAGAAAGTTGGGTTTTATGAAACCCAATTCGACCCTAAAAAAGGCAAAGTCGCTCATCTCTAGTTTCCTAGCAGCTATTTTACCATGATGGCCAACACATAGTGTTTGACGAGTGTGACCAACTTTTTACTACTGATGCTGCCTATGCAGCATCAGTAGTAAAAGATAGGATGTAAAAAATAATTAAAAAAATAAAAAAATATTGTTATTCTTACCTTCCGGAGTCCCGCGCAGCCTTCCCACCTCTCTCCACGCTCCCGGTCCCAGTAATCCTTTGCATGAATGACCGCGAGACTTCGCGCTCCCGCGGCGTCATCGCGAATGACCGCGATACTTCGTGCTCCCACGAGACCGCGACGTCATCGCTGTCATTCTCGCAAAGGATTACTGGGATCGGGAGCGTGGAGAGAGGCGGGAAGGCTGCGCGGGATGCCGGAAGGTGAAAATAACAATACTTTTTATTTTAATTCTATTTTTTACAGGGATATGGTACCCAGAGCCTGGAGGACAGTCTCCTCTCCTCCGGACCGTGGGTACCATCCGCAAATGTTATGCTTACTTTTCGCATGGTGTGCACATCCACATGCGGAAAGTAAGCAGAACAATGCATTCCTATGGGTGCGGGATCGCCGCGATTCCGCTAAATTAATGAGCATGCTGCGTTTTTTACCGTGAAGCGATTCCGCCGCGGGAAAAAAAGCAGCATTAGCACAGCATTGCGGAATCCCATAGGAATGTATGGGATGCTTATTTTTTGCGTTTTTGCGGCAAAATCGCGCGTTTAAAACCGCCGCGAAAAAAACGCAACGTGTGAAAGTAGCCTCAGTCCGAGAAAAACTGATGCCACTCTGATCAGAATAATAAGACAATATTTGTTGGATGGAGAGGAAACGGTCATGTGAACCTACCCTGGTGAAAAGATCCACATTGGTGCTGTGCATGGGAGCTCCACTCCCGGTTTTGGCTTATAATTTTGGATGAAATACTGAACAAACATACTGGCATGTGAGTAACGGCTTACACCTTTTTCAGACGTGTATTTTCAATCCTTGTGCTGGTTGATGAATTGCAGCCTATGTTATAGTGCACATCGATGATTTTCCATAAAGACCGCAGGTGTGTGTTAAAAACATTTTAGCACCCACTAGTTTGGCTTGTTTTACTGACCAACCTAGTACATATAATGACAGGAAAAGCACAGCAGATAAACGCAGAGATGGGGGGAACTCAGGAAGCAGACATGAGCACAGAGGGAGGGGAGTGCAGCACTGAGGACAAGCAGGGTGCTGCTGGGAAATGTAGTTATAGCACATAAGAATATTACTGCCTGTCCAGCTCTGTGAAGGTAGATGTGCAAAGGGGCACAAGAAGATAAAATATACAGAAACACGCAAGAAACTTTGTCGGGCTTGGTTTGTATATTAACAAAAGTTAAGCAGATTCTGTGCTTTATAAAAAAAAATATTGCTACTGTAGGAATAAACCTTTAAATAATGAAGTGGTCAAAGCATATCATGACAGCTCAGAGCCATAGTACAGTTATGCTTCTAGGTGGAATGATTTGCCACCATTGCAGCTCTCACAGCGGATGTCATCCTGCTTTCCGAGTCTCCTGAATGATTACTCTTCCTTTTGATAGTTTCTGTACTTCTATATTGCTGCTTAATAAGCCAGAAGTGTTGCTCAGGACTAGCCTGTAATAGTAGAAAGCTATACAGTCCACTCTGTGATCAAAACCAAAGAAAAAAAAACAAAATGAGCAAATACCCTTAGTTAACACTATTTTCTGAACTAAGATTTCATATCTGCATAACTTCCCATGGATGGGTGTGTCAGTTGGGACTCTGTCCTGCTCTGTCCTTATTCACATTGTCGTATGACATATGGTAAGGTTTTAATACTAGAGACAGGATAGGACAGTCTCAATGGGTACACCTTGTCGTGGAAAGGTCAGGACCATCCCTGATGGGTACACCTTGTCGTGGAAAGGTTAGAACCCTCCCGGTGGCTACACCTTGTCGTGGAAAGGTTAGGACCCTCCCGGTGGGTTCACCTAGTCATGGAAAGGTTAGGACCCTCCCGGTGGGCACGCCTTGTCGTGGAAAGGTTAGGACCCTCCCGGTGGGCACACCTTGTCGTGGAAAGGTCAGGACCCTGCCGGTGGGCACACCTTGTCGTGGAAAGGTTAGGACCCTCCCGGTGGGCACACCTTGTCGTGGAAAGGTTAGGACTCTCCCGGTGGGCACACCTTGTCGTGGAATGGTTAGGACTCTCCCGGTGGGCACACCTTGTCGTGTAAAGGTTAGGACCCTCCCGGTGGGCACACCTTGTCGTGTAAAGGTTAGGACCCTCCCGATGGGCACACCTTGTCGTGGAAAGGTTAGGACCCTCCCGATGGGTACACCTTGCCGTGGAAAGGTTAGGACCCTCCCGATGGGTACACCTTGCCGTGGAAAGGTTAGGACCCTCCCGATGTGTACACCCTGTATTGGTGGGATGGCTTTTATGCTTTTTTTTTTATCAAAATAGCATTAACTAAGTACTCTAGGTTAATTACATGTACTATTAATGTATTCACTTGCTTTAAGGTATATGCTAATTTTGTTTTATTTTCCTTGGGTTTTGTCTGTAAAATAACAGTGTGAAGGTGCTCTTACACTTTGCCCGTACATCAGCTTATATTCCGGCTCATTTATTTGGTTTCACACTGTACTCAGTATATATATGTCCAGGAGACAGTCATTGCTTTCCACTCCTCTAGAATAAAATCTGTATACTGCAAATGAAATCGGATTGCCCCCTCCAGCTCTTAATAGAGTTGATTAGCAGCCGCTCGGTTATCCCTCTGTATCCACACAGCAGGGCAGGAGCCGGATTACCCAGGATAACTTGTTCTATAATACCATCCAATTGGTTACATGAGGATTTAACAGATGGGCTCCTCTGTGAGTGCAAACATTGGATCTCCCCAGTACCCAGATTATCATGGGCCAGAGATATGACTAGTATAGACAGCTGGCACAGTGACATAAGGGGCTTCACATAAACAGGACAGATTGTAGCAGCAATAAAGATGGATTCTCATCTTAGAGGAACACGCTTGTCGCAAGGGTCGAACATGGTCCTCAGAACATTTAAGTGACAGGTGAAAATGTAATATTTAAGTGTTTTGTCCATCCTCGAGAAGGCAGAAGGGAAATTTGAATCCAAGATATGTTCACAAGATTGTGTGCAGCACATTTCATGCTTGTTATAACCACAGATTAAGGTCTCGGCTCCATAACAAGTGGATATAAACAGGGAATTACTGTGTCCTCCACTCAGGAGCCAACTGTAATTGTTCTTCACTTATGTTCTACTGAATCCAAAGGCTTAGATGTGCACAAGATCTTCGGAGATGTTCCCTGTGTGACAAAAGAAGGGAAGGGTGATGTTCAGCACTCCGGAGGATCTACAGACGAGCAGAGGTCAGAGTGACCCTAGTGGATGTTGCCTTTGTATCTACTAGCTGACATGATATAACCCGAAGCTTTGGGAACTCAATGCAGAAAATTGCCCTTAAATGCAAGTGCCACTTATTCAACGGACCACCAATATTATAAGCCCGATCTAACGCATCCACTGATCATCTCTCGCAGAAATCCAAGAAATCAATGCTAACTCAGAGCTGAAGCCCATTCATTATTTTGATCATTTTGGGCCAGTTTAATAAGCTCAATTTTGGCCTATATGCTATTCATGTGCACAACGGACCAATATAAGTCAATGGGTCAATTCACAGGAACGAGCATCCGCTGGTCTCATACTAACATGGTCCTGGCCATAAGGATCAATTGTGCCCAATGCCATAGAGCGCAGGGAGCTGCGTGCCAAATTTGTGGATGAGATGAAATTTTTGGGCCAGATGCTTGTGTGAACTTGGCCATTGTATCAGTTGTTTTATGCTTGAGCTGGACCCAATTATAGACAAAGTTTAGGGGTAATTTATTTACTGCCATTTAGTTTTCTCCTATTGAACCCAAAGTCCACTGGACTATAGTGCTTTATATTAAGAGATGTACACCTCAGAATAAATTTGGCGCCTCTGACCTGACCTTGTGCCAGAGAACAAAATCTCTACACGTTATAAGAACTGTTATAAACGTAAGCTAAATTTATGATGCAGCGGTTTCTAAACAATCACAAATTTTTTGAAAAGTTTTGATTCAAAAGTGAAAAAAAATTTTCACCAATAATTCGTACACAAAATATAGAGAACTTTTGATGCCAAAAAAGTGGCGAAGAGAAAGTGATTAATTTCTCTCTATGTGAAATAGTTTGGTGTCCAACGCTGTATGCAACTTTTTTTTCTGTTTGGCATAACGAAGCATGAAAGTAGGAAATCACTGCATGTGTTCAATTTTGTAACTGGTTTCCTTCCAGTGGAGGTAATAGGGCCACACGTGTGTACAAGGAGCCGAAAGTGATTATCCAGGACTATATTAGTTTTTTACTATGGGCCTAAGAACTAACAGGCAAGCAATTACTAACTGCCTGTTCTGCTATCACAGACCGATTCTGCAGCTTCCGTTGACAAAGCAGCGGCTTCTCTTTTTCTGTGTTGACAGGTTGTGACTGCGGACGTCATGCTGATTGACAGCTGCTGCTGCCTAAATTCGGTAAGTCGAGTGTCAATCAGCATGACGTTAGCAGTCACAGCCAATCGACTGAACATGAAACCAAAAGAAAAAAACCACCTAGCATGGAATTGTTAATATCACAACAATGGAGGGAACAATAAAAAAAAATAAAAAAGTAAATGTTAAAAAATGCCTTTATTTAAGTGAATGGCACAATGGTATAAAATGCGAGAGTGTCCGCACAAAGATAGCTAAGAATATATCAATGAATTATAATACCATAAATAAAGTAAACAATAAGGAATACCAAAAATTAGATAAAATTACAAAGCCAAAGACCGCCTTAAACAATCAGGTAAAATGCTGAATGTGAAAAAAATTAAACATTATATATATATATATATATATATATACTGTATATATTATATACCGTATATATATATATATTCTCTATATATAAAAGTGAATGTGTGTGTGTGTGTGTGTGTGTGTGTGTGTGTGTATCACCAGATACCAGATTTTATTTGCAGAGACTCCCCTGATGAGTCAAGTTATGACGAAACGCGTCGGGAGACGCAATGTATGAAGAAGGCAATAACGGTTTACTAATACAGCGGTTGTTCCCGGTGATGAATTAGCATACCAGACAATCTGGATTACGGGACTCCTCTGACCGGGTGAGATCTTACAATATAGAGCCGTTATGGCACATATTAACACGGCATGAATGATGATGTTACCGCAGAGTTGTCACAAGGAAAGCTCATGAAATTGGTGAGGAAGCAGGGTTCCAATTTAGTGTCTATACATGCGGCGATCTCTTTATTGTTGCCTGCCTCATTTTGCTGCTTATTATAATACTAAGGCCTCATTTTCACAGTAACGGATACTATTTGCATGCACCAAGCACTTTATTAGACAGGGAGTGTCTGTCGTTTAAGTGCAATACTAGTTCCTGATATAAGGACCAAATTGAATATATGCATTAAACACTTTTGGAGACTAAGTGGACCCCTGATCATAAACACTATAACCCAGGTGGAGATAGTGGTCCTATGGTGTTGATGTAGGTGTGTGATAATACCATACTTTGTCTCAAGTGAAGGTTCATACTCTTGAGGTATTGAGTCTGAGAGTATTGTACTTATCTTAAGATATCATAATATACAAAGATGCCTGATACCCATTATTTTTTGTCTACTTGTTCGTTGTGGTTTTCATGGTGTGTTCACACTTGGGTGATTATTGTTCTGTGAGTTGGTTTTTAAACTTCATGAATAAAGGTTACATTTTATCCTTGCTATCTGGATTTATACTAGTGGATAAAGATCCTGCTTGCTAGTGGAACATAAGCTCCCAGCCATTGCCTGCCCCCCTGACAGGAGCACAGAGCACATGACAGAAATGAATCCCTCCCTCCCGTGCCTATATACCCATCACACATCCTCCATCCCATAGGCACATCTTCTCTCTTAAAGGGATCATTGGTATGGAAGTCAGAGCAAATCCATCCAGGGCTTTAGTTTTGACCCCAGGCCTCTCTTAAAGGAATCCCTGGTATAGAAGTTAGGACCGTTCCACAGATGGTTCTGCGTGTGTGTATATATATATATATATATATATATATATATATATATATTACACACACACACACACACACAATTTTATTCATTTTGTGTGTATGTATTAGCAATTACAGTGTGTGATTAAATCAGACAACCTGGCGAAGACGCAGATCCAAAATGCGAGTTGGGGTGTGCTCCGTACTGTACCAGACTGTCATCACATCACTACCAGTTACTATATTTAGGTACATTGTGTGTCTTTTTCACATGATATAGTGGATATTTATTCTCCAAATGTCCAATATAATTGTCTTACGATTAACATTTATATACATATTTTTCATTTACAATATATTGGGTAATGGACCATTAATTTAAGTACTTGTATGTGCCTTACTACCTGGTTAATCAACATCCTTGTTGATTAGTACTTCAGTGTGTATTGAAGATTCACTTATAATATTGTGTTAAGTTGTCTGACATAATCACACACTAATTGTTGATCTATATATTCACAAAACTCAAGATAAAAAGCGGACGGCACCACTGTTACCGTGTGACTTCAAATGATGTGCGGCATACAGAAGCCCAGCAGCTGGGAATCTCGGGTGCCAGACCTGGAAACAGTCAATCCTGGGAATCCTTGCAAAGAGAAAAGGTCGCACTCATCGAGATCGAAGTTTCACTGATTTATTGACATATCATGAACATGTCAAGTCGGGGGAGTGACATAAGGAGTGCAAGAAAGGCTGTCAACGGCCGTTTCACGCTGCTCGAGCGCTTCAACGGCTCCCGTTGAAGCGCTCGAGCAGCGTGAAACGGCCGTTGTCAGCCTTTCTTGCACTCCTTATGTCACTCCCCCGACTTGACATGTTCATGATATGTCAATAAATCAGTGAAACTTCGATCTCGATGAGTGCGACCTTTTCTCTTTGCATGGTTGATATATATATATATATATATACACACAAAATTAATAAAATTATGTATCAGCAATTACAGTGTGTGATTAGATCAGACAACTTAAAATGAAAAATGTATATAAATGTTAATCATAAGATAATTATATTGGACGTTTTGAGAATAAATATCCACTATATCATGTGAAACTGGCACACAATGTACCTAAATATAGTACCTGGCAGTGATGTGATGGCAGTCTGGTACAGTACGGAGCACACCATGACTCGCATTTCGGATCTGCGTCCTTTGTCAGGTTGTCTGATTTAATCACACGCTGTAATTGCTGATACATAATTTTATTCATTTTGTGTGATTTTTATATATATATATATATATACACACACATATATATATATATATATACACATATATACATACACACACAGTGAGTGTGTATATACAGTACAGACCAAAAGTTTGGACACACCTCATTCAGAGAGTTTTCTATATTTTCATGACTATGAAAATTGTAGATTCACTCTGAAGGCATCAAAGCTATGAATTAACTTATGTGGAATTATATAATTAACAAAAAAGTGTGAAACAACTGAAAATATGTCTTATATTCTAGGTTCTTCAAAGTAGCCACCTTTTGCTTTGATTACTGCTTTGCACACTCTTGATGAGATTCCGGTGCGGCGCGGTGGTTTGTGGGATTCGGGGACATTCGGGCAATTATATATATAGATGACCACAACCACCCACAATGTTTTGTCTGTACATCAAAGAATACAAGGAAATAAAGTCTAGTCCGTGTGCATTCTCACTCCATCCAATACTTCACATGCAACATTTCTTTTTTCCTCAATTTACCACTTTGAAATGGAAGACAAAGAAAGTAGAAGTTCCACACGGAAGCAGAGGGCGAGACAAGTGGAAGGCAAGAACTGACCCAAAGACAATTCAGTTATGGTTACACAAAGCTAATGTCAGACTGGTCGAAGTCCTGCTGCATGGAGGGACTGTCCTTTGCCTGATTCTATTTGGCCACTTATTGAATTTACTGTATATAAATCCAGGCAATATGTTTAAGTATGTATTGTCCTTAGACTCTGCTCCGGCACACAAGGACTTGGATTTCGTTCAAGCTTTGGACAAAAATGACAAAGAATTAAAAACACACAAGTCAGCAGGTTGTGTGCACATGGTTATCTGACAAACCTTGTAAATGTGTGACGAGACGCTACAAGCCTGGGCTGTTCCCCACTTCAGGTAATACCAGAGGTGAGAATGTGGTCAGTGTACAAAAAGTTTTCAAGAACCTCTCATTATTATAAATATTCTGTTTTCCCTAATTTTTGCTGCATTCCCCTAACTTACCTTTACAATCCTTTCCTGGAGAGAAGTGTACCATGCCTTATGGAATTATTTTTGTAGTTTGCATTGGTTTAGTGAAAATTCTTTTTGCAATGTTTCTAGTTGATCTCATTAGATTGTCTTTACTGTAAAAATTGGGCTACACAATGCATGGAAATGTCATCGCGACAGCCATTGGGAGTAACATGCTACAGTCTTGAAGGATTCTACCTGGCCATATTGGTTGGGACTACATGTAGGGTTTATCATGGGTATTTTGGTTGCTTGCTCTGTGGAATCCAATAGACAGGTCACAAATGATAGGACATCCCATTACTGGAACCTTCACAGATCAGCTGTGGAACCTGACAACAAATTACGACCCCTGCATATGACATACAGTGCTCCAGCGTGCCACCACAATAATGCTTAGCAATCTGGAAAGGAAGAAGAGCAAACCACTCGATAATAAGCTCAACAAATCCAGTAACATCCATACAGGAATACAATGTTTGGTGAACTTCAAGTGCACATTTTATAGGAAACAGTGTTGGCCGGATCACCATTGTCTTTCCAGAAAAAAAAAAATACAAAGAGATCGGGTTTTATGGAATCATTGGCACAAGGCAAAAATGGTATTTCTAAAATGTGACCCTGGCAAACACATGGCTTGTTGCCTGTACTTACAGTGGGTACGGAAAGTTTTCAGACCCCTTTAAATTTTTCACTTTGTTTCATTGCAGCCATTTGGTAACTTCAAAAAAGTTCATATTTTTTCTCATTAATGTACACTCTGCACCCCATCTTGACTGAAAAAAACAGAAATGTAAAAATTTTTGCAAATTTATTAAAAAAGAACAACTGAAAAATCACATGGTCATAAGTATTCAGACCCTTTGCTCAGACACTCATTTATGTCACATGCTGTCCATTTCCTTGTGATCCCCCTTGAGATGGTTCTACTCCCTCATTGGAGACCAGCTGTGTTTAGTGTTTAATTAAACTGATAGGACTTGATTTGTAGTGGCACACACCTGTCTATATAAGATCTCACAACTCACCATGCATGTCAGACCAAATGAGAATCATGAGGTCAAAGGAACTGGCCAAGGAGCTCAGAGACAGAAGTGTGGCAAGGCATAGATCTGGCCAAGGTTACAAAAGAATTTCTGCAGTACTCAAGTTCCCTAAGAGCACAGTGGCCTCCAGCATCATTAAATGGAAGAAGTTTGGGACCACCAGAAGTCTTCCTAGACCTGGTCGTCCAGCCAAACTGAGCAATCGTGGGAGAAGAGCCTTGGTGAGAAAGGTAAAGAAGAACCACAAAATCACTGCTGAGCTCCACAGTAGGAAGATGGGAGACAGTTCCACAAAGTCATCTATCATCAGCCCTCCACCAGTCAGGCCTTTATGGCAGAGTGGCCCGACGGAAGCCTCTACTCAATGCAAGACATATGAAAGCCCGCATAGAGATTGATAAAAAACACATGAAGGACTCCCAGACTATGAGAAATAAGATTCTCTGGTCTGATCAGATGAAAATAGACCTTTTTGGTGATAATTCTAAGTAGTATGTGTGGAGAAAACCAGACACTGCTCACGACCTGCTCAAAACAATCCCAACAGTGAAAAATGGTGGTGGCAGCATCATGCTATGGGGGTGTTTTTCAGCTGCAGGGACAGGACGACTGGTTGCAATTGAAGGAAATATGAATATGGCCAAGTACAGAGATATCCTGGATGAAAACCTCTTCCAGAGTGCTCTGGATGTCAGGCTTGGCCAAAGGTTCACCTTCCAACAAGACAATGACCCTAAGCATTCGGCTAAAATAACAAAGGAGTGGCTTCAGAACAACTCTGTGACTATTCTTGACTGGCCCAGCCAGAGCCTTGACCTAAACTCAATTGAGCATCTCTGGAGAGACCTGAAAATGGCTGTCCACTAACGTTCACCATCCAATCTGACAGAACTGGAGAGGATCTGTAAGGAAGAATGGCAGAGGATCCCCAAATCCAGGTGTGAAAAACTTGGTGCATCATTCCCAAGAAAACTCATGGCTGTACTAGCTCAAAAGGGTGCTTCTACTCAATACTGAGCAAAGGGTCTGAATACTTGTGACCATGTGATTTCAGCTTTTCTTTTTTAAGAAATTTGCAAAAATTTCTACATTTGTTTTTTTTTTCCAGTCAAGTTGGGGTGCAGAGTGTACATTAGTGAGAAAAATGGACTTTTTTGAATTTACCAAATGGCTGCAATGAAACAAAGAGTGAAAAAATTAAAGGGGTCTGAATACTTTCCGTACTCATTCTATTAAAAAGCTGTAAAAGAAAAAAAAAAAGAAAACAGAAAACCTTGGACTTTTCTGTGCAGAACAAGTTAATGAGTATTAGGACATTACACAATAATTAGGGAAGTTCTTGCTTACATATCAGCTGATTTTTCAGGATTGTGCCTGTGAACAGGCACGTATGTCTGGCACTTTACTTGATTCTATTTCACTGTATTTGGCTGCTGATCTCATTGAACATCCCATATCGTATGTAACCTGGCGATATACGTCTGGTGATAGCAGCACAAGGCTGTGAAAACATCTCCGGACATCCATGTATTATTACACCCTGACCATTTTAATAAACCCAAACTTTTTTTTTTTTTAAGTTTTATTTAATTTTTTTAAAACCTCAGTGGATAAAACAATTACAAAGAGCTCAGCTTTGGTCTCCAGTGGTTTTGCTCTATTGGTACAGAACTTCCACAGATTATGACGTCACATTGTTCTCTTGCAGAATGTCCAGCTCTATAAAACATCAGGTCTGCAGTCCTATAAAACCGAATATCAACGCTGGCATCATGGTTGTGGAAACAAACACCGCTGTCTGAGCCGGGACCGGAAGCTTAGGTACAAGTACATCGCGAGTAGACACATGCTGGAGAGGAAGTACAGGATGACGCAGATGCTGAGGTCCAGTTGAGAGAATCCAACTTCCAGCATCTTCACCCAACGCCTTTTCCCGATCACAACCCCGTTCTCTACCCCCACCCCAATGAGAAAATTTGCATCGATCCCTCTTTTAAGCAGACGAGCTCTAACTGCGTCTTGGTCAAACTTGGAATCGGGAAGATCTACCATTCTCTCGGGCTGGACGGCATATCTATTCTTCTGAGAGTTGGAATCCTTTAATGTTCTACGAGGAAAAAAATTATGTTCGAAGGAGTCTAAATCCACAATGTTCTCTTCTTCCCCCTTATTAGTATCCAAAGCTGTAAAAGATTTCATTTTTATTATGGAGGGCCGGTGTCTGGGGTTAAGTTTTCCTTTCAAAGCTACAGGTAGCTCCCCAGGTTCTTCTTCTTTCACTGGTGGAATTAGGACATCACTTACAGTCGTTTTCTCGGGACCCTTTTCTCCAACACCAGCTTCTCTTTTGGACCTGACTTCGGATGTTCCGTTTCTCTGCTTTTCCAACATGACCGCCTCATCCTCTAAATAGTCGTATGATAAACTGTCCTCACAAAAGCGTATCTTCATGAAGCGGAGTACAGCAGGCTCGTCCCAGGTCAAGTTATGATCAACCATTTTCTGGCAGTCTGAACAAAGCTCTTTAGGAGGCCACTGAATCTTTGGAAAATCAGGATCTTCAGTTGCATCTCCTATGAAAAGGTGATAAGGTTAGTGGTCAAGTCTGTGACCTAAATAATGCATCCATTACATTTCTATAATATACATTCAGAATAAAAGGGGCTTTCTAAAACTAAAAAAAAAAAAAAAAAAAAAAAAAGACTACACCGCTCTTCTTGTCCATGAGCTTTGTTAACTATTAGCTGCAATATAAAACTCACCCCATGAACAAGAGTATTTATAGCAGGAAAATAGCAAAATGGCACTTTCTTTTTTTACATTACATGGCATTAAACACGCTACGGAGCAGTGAGTTTTTTCCTGTAGCATTTTTTTTTCTAACAGCTGCATGTTCCACAGTTGCCGTTTTTCAACCAGTTTTTTGTTTTTCCTCCTACAGACCATGTTGTTTTTTCTTTTTTATCCCTGCTTGTTTGTACACTCCTTCCGATTTTTGTTTTAGCTTGGATGGCTTTTTTCAAATCATGGGATTCCAAAACTTCTCAGGTCTCTTCATCAGGCACTGCCTGATGAAGAGACCTGAGTAGTCTCGAGAGCTTGCAATGTGTTACCATCTTTTCAGTTAGCGATTAAAAAGTATCAACCCCTGAGGACTCACAAATTTTAATATTTTTCTATCTACTAGCTAACACGGTACAAAGATATACATTTTTCTGGGATTCCAAAAGGAATCTTTCAATTACAAAAAGTGGATTTAAATTGAATATTTAGCAAAAAAAAAAAAAAAAATTGAGAACTGCTGCCTTGTGAATAACTTTACTGATTACCAAATCCTGAATTTCCAGCTTATAGCTCAGGAGCAGGAAGCTTGTTATACTTATGTCGGACATCTCCGTATAAGGCCTCATTCAGACGTCCACTTATTACAAACAAGTTCTGTGTCCTTCATGGGTAGAGCATGTATCCATTACATTTAGACATCTGTGTTTTTTTACAGATCGGGGACTTCTATGGTTTTGATCCGCATCCCGGAACAAACTCTGCAATGCAAATCTTAGGGTCCGTGAATAACTTGTAGAGCACTTAGATGCCTTCTATGAACATTTTTTTCACTGACTGCTAGGAGAAGCTGAAGAAACCGCTTTTTTTTATTTTTTACATACAAGAAAAACTGATAAAAATGTGATCCAGCGTACTGGTGAAAGTCAGAGTGCTTATTTTCATGCACTTAAAAAAAATGGAGGCCCGAAAAAAGCTAAGCATTGTACTCACACGCGTAACATACAGTCCATGTTCGGACCCCAAAATTGAGCTCAACCTCAGCCCTCCCAATCTGAACTAAGTGCCTCATACTCACACGTGGGGCATTGATCTCAGGTCAGTAAACCATTGATCGGGATGGGGATCATGGTCTGAATACTGACTGTATATGACAGACTCGAGAATCCAGTCGGAGTTCTCCCTCCCACCGGCAGCACTATTTATCCCCTATGAAGAAAGTAGAGGAATCTTCTCCTTACTCTTTCCTTAATTATGGACTCACCAGCCAGTCTCTTATTAACTCGGTTATGGCTGATCCACAACCATCTGATGGCTTCATCCAGACTCCGGACGCCGTTCATCGACTCTTTAGCCATTTCCTCAAAGTGACGGGCGCACTCCTTGCAGCCAAAGAAGTATCGGACATAACTACGCATGGCCTTCAAAACTTCCTGTGGATCTTAATGAGACAGAAAACACTTCAGACAAGGAGACAAACAGGTGAAATTATTATTATTTTTTTTACAATAGATCAATATCTAACAACTGGGGTGTAATTTTATTAATGTTGTATGTTGACCTCTAAATACGGAAGTGAGCATCCCCCCAAAAAAAGACTTAAATAAATTATTATTATTATATTATGATTAAATAAAATGATAGGAAACCCAAAGTAATATTTAGTGCCCCCTATTACAGCACTAAAGTCTGCCCCCCATATAGAAGGAATCGGATACTTTCTATTATTTTTTTTTATTTTTCACTCTATTTAGGAAAGTATTAAGCCAGATACAAAGTAGAAGCAAATAAAAAAATAATTTTTTCTAAAATTCCTCCATCGTGCTAATGAAGGAGTCGATACGCTGGTTTAGCGTTGTGCACACTTTGCCGTTTCGTCTTGCAGAGCAACACCCCGGCCATACGCCGTGCAGGGAACTGCCGCACCTTGGCCATGCGCCCTGCAGGGAACTGCCGCACCTTGGCCATGCGCCCTGCAGGGAACTGCCGCACCTTGGCCATGCGCCCTGCAGGGAACTGCAGCGTCCCGGCCATGCGCCCTGCAGGGAACTGCAGCGTCCCGGCCATGCGCCCTGCAGGGAACTGCAGCGTCCCGGCCATGCGCCCTGCAGGGAACTGCAGCGTCCCGGCCATGCGCCCTGCAGGGAACTGCAGCGTCCCGGCCATGCGCCCTGCAGGGAACTGCAGCGTCCCGGCCATGCGCCCTGCAGGGAACTGCAGCGTCCCGGCCATGCGCCCTGCAGGGAACTGCAGCGTCCCGGCCATGCGCCCTGCAGGGAACTGCAGCGTCCCGGCCATGCGCCCTGCAGGGAACTGCAGCGTCCCGGCCATGCGCCCTGCAGGGAACTGCAGCGTCCCGGCCATGCGCCCTGCAGGGAACTGCAGCGTCCCGGCCATGCGCCCTGCAGGGAACTGCAGAGTCCCGGCCATGCGCCCTGCAGGGAACTGCAGCGTCCCGGCCATACGCCCTGCAGGGAACTGCAGCGTCCCGGCCATACGCCCTGCAGGGAACTGCAGCGTCCCGGCCATACGCCCTGCAGGGAACTGCAGCGTCCCGGCCATACGCCCTGCAGGGAACTGCAGCGTCCCGGCCATACGCCCTGCAGGGAACTGCAGCGTCCCGGCCATACGCCCTGCAGGGAACTGCAGCGTCCCGGCCATACGCCCTGCAGGGAACTGCAGCGTCCCGGCCATACGCCCTGCAGGGAACTGCAGCGTCCCGGCCATACGCCCTGCAGGGAACTGCAGCGTCCCGGCCATACGCCCTGCAGGGAACTGCAGCGTCCCGGCCATACGCCCTGCAGGGAACTGCAGCGTCCCGGCCATACGCCCTGCAGGGAACTGCAGCGTCCCGGCCATACGCCCTGCAGGGAACTGCAGCGTCCCGGCCATACGCCCTGCAGGGAACTGCAGCGTCCCGGCCATACGCCCTGCAGGGAACTGCAGCGGGGTCCTGCGCAGGGCTGCTGTGCTATAAACCCAGGCTGTGGTCTCTTCATTCTCAGCGACAGTGGGGGTCGCAAAGGCTAGACCCCCCGATTGTAAAGAGATGGTATATCCTTATGCCATTACATTATAAGATGGGAAACCCGTTTAAATATCTCACTTTATGATAACTAGATGATTTTGCTCCTTCTCTCCTTTACAGAAATACTGGAAAGTGAGCATCAGAAAACAGTAAGACCACGTCCATATGGTCAAAATAATGTTTTTCCATTGCATCTTCTTTGCAAAATGTGCAATAGCAATTTCTCAGATTGTTGCATTTTTTTAATGTGTTTTACTATTTTTTTTAGTGCAGAAACTTTTTTGATTCTGCATTTATAAACACAAGTGCAGTTTTTAAAGGCAGTTTTTCAAGCTTCCTATAGAAGCCTCAAAGAACGTGCCAACAAAAAAAAAACAACAAAGAAAAAAACCCGCAAAGTTTAAAAGCGTCTTTAAACACACAGTGGGGATGAGTTTTCCTAAAATAGCATCCACTTTGACTTAAGTTATAATATGAGCAGATTATGTACAAAAAAAACCGCACAGAAACAAATGTGTTTATGCTTTGTGAGAACATGGACTAAGTGTCAATCTGTTGTGCCTGCTCATGTGGATGGTATAAAAAAAAATGTAATTCTATTTTTTTATGGTGATAGTATAAATAAAAAAATTCAGCAAATTTTTTTTCTCTTAACTATCAATTTGTAATGATACAATCACACTCACTGGTCTCTGCAGATCCAAGCTGCGCGGCTCGGACGGTCAGCAAGTGGAACATTGTCCAGACGGAGCATGGAAAACCTCGGAATTCCGGCTTGGAACCCTGACACCAGACGAAGTTTACATGTGGGGTCAGCACAGCATCCCGCACCTACACACAAAGGTGCACGAGATATCGGACAATGAAGACAACGATTGCTGGGATGTGGATTTTTCATTCTCATTGGAGACAGAAGAGTCGACGAGCCCCAAATCCAACTTACCTGGACTCTGTTATTTACAACATCTGCAAAATCCTTGTATGTCACCATTTTTCCCCTTTGATTGTACAGCCAAGGATACAGAGAATCCAGCAGTGTGCGCAAGAAGGGGCGAGCAGGAAAGTACTGGGTAAGAAATAAATGTACAATGAAATGAACAGTAGAAAAACACAAACAGTTATTTTTTATTACATGAAACACAGACTCCATAAATATATTTTAATTAATAAAAACAAATTCCATACCTTTAAAAGTCAATTTAGCAAAAACTAAACAATGTATAGAGTTTACGATGATGAAAATAAATTAAAAAAATGCTGAACTGGCGCTCCCTCTAGTGGTGATTTTATGTGCTAGCACAGAACAAGCTGCCCTCTAGTTGTGATTTTAGGTACTACCACACATCAAGCTTCCTCTAGTGGAGATTTTGTGCTAGCACAGAACAAGCTCCCTCTAGTGGGCACTTTATGTAAACGCATAGAACCATACAGCAACTTGTCCTCAATAGTATAAAGTCCTTTAGATGAGCAAAAAAAGATTCACACTACCCTGATCTGGCATCCATTACTTTGCTCTGTAGTAGCCAGACCAGGGTAGTGCAAATTTCCTTGGATGTGACAAATGTCAACACAATGGTTGCCTCTTGCAATTACTAAGTCCCCATGACGTCATGATGTTGCATGAGCTCTAGTGACTAGACCTTATGTGACGTCATAATATTACGGGGGCCTAATACTTGAAAATATGTTGACATTTGAATTCCAGTTGAGAAAGTTTGCATTGTACTGGACCAGCTGCCATTGAAGAAAGAAGCTGTCGCCAGACCAGGGTAGTTCGAATCTTTGCTCATCCCTACTGCTTACAGTCCATGGAAGTCTTACCACTACAGGTACATGTATGCAAGTTCACTCTGGAAACTGTAGAACATTCATCACCTTTTTCAGTACGGAGACATAATTCGTCAGAGCCCTGAGACGATCACCACTGAATTTGCTGTACCGAGCGACCTCGACCCGCAAGGAGTAATGGATAGAGGATTCAAGATCCGCCATGTATATAACAGAACTAAAAATAAGAGAAGACAAAAGACAAACACTATTTTTTTTACCTGCAGAAGACAATGTACAGTTCCAAAACTCCTGCTTGGTTATAAAACTACCACTAGAAAAATTTACTGTAAGGTCTGCCAATAACCAAATGTGTATAAGGTGCTTCTAGGGACCCTTAAAAGGGAATGTGTCGTCAGAAAATGGCCTAGTGTTTAACTACTTCAGGACTGCTATAGACTTTACACGTCAGGGCAGTCCTATCCACTTGCTGCACTGACAAGTCTAAAATATCAATGCAGTCTAATCAGCTGTCTCAAGAGTGTAAAGCTGTGTGGGAAGGGAGCTGCAGCTACTCACAACCAGACTTTCCAGACAGAAGATAAAGCATGGTTTATTATCATGTTTACCATCTCGATCTCTGCATACACAGCGCTGAACTAGTGCAAGAAAATAGATTAGGAAGCACTTACCCTGCTTCCATCTCCGAATCCAGTGAATATGTGATCACTGGGTGCAGGGAGGCAGCAGGAGCTGTTAGGTCCTAGGAAACTCAAACAGCTCTGCTATGAAGAAATTCCCTTGTAGCTGGAGCCAATATATCAGCTCCATTTACAAAAAAAAAAAATGCAGTGATGTGGTAAAATAACCCCAATAGCAAAAATAAAAGTAAAAAAAAAGACACTTACAGTCTGAATCGCTGTTTCTAGTCACAACTTATTATATTAAACTAATTTCTGTGGAAAGAGGAACATAATTTAAAATATTTTAACTGTTCTTTGTGGTCAAAAATAAAAAAAAATGTTAAGAAAAGACATGTGCTATTTTTCTTTAAATTTTCACCTGGTATCAGAAAAAAAGGAATATAAAAATAGCAGGAAAATTCATCCCCATGTGTCGTGAAAAATAGGAGGTAAAAGTGTCACGGGGTCCTTCTCTGGTATCACACAATCAACAGAGCAAGCGAAGAGTGAACAATTCCAAGACCTTTATTCAGGCAAAAATACGAAAAGGTCCATATTCAGTCCACCACACAAAGGATAAGATAGTCCAGAATGAAAATGCAGTCCAGTAACAGGATAAAATGTCCAGGGAAACGAGAATCCAAAGTCTAGCACCAGAGGATAAAAAATGGGTCCTTCTCTCTGAAATGCAGCCTTTTCACCATCTTGTCTCTACCGGAACTGACTTGTCCAGCTGCCGTTCTTCCCCCCACCCCCTTCCTTGTCCAGGGGTAGTCAAACAAGTTGCCTCCCAAGTTGCCTGCACTACAGGGGGTCATCAAGAGACAGATACAGTGAGGCTGTAGACTTACAATGTAATAAGAAAAACACTATGAAAATAACTGGAATTGTTAAAAATAGGAATATACAAAAAATGACATCCACATAACATATCACACCATCACAACCTCTCCCCCCCCATAATAAGTGAGCACGCCTTGAGGTCTACACAGACCTCTGGCCTGCTCACTTTAGTCCACATTGCTCAGTTATTTATAATTCCTTGTACAGTGGCAGGGGTAGGTCGGCCTGGGGAGCCTATGGTTCTTCTTGTCGAGACAGTCCATCGGCGTTCTGGTGTTGGCTTCCTCGCTTGTATTGGATGGAGAAGCTGTAGGGTTGTAAGGACAAGCTCCACCGCAGCCATCTTCCATTGTCCCCTGATATGCGATTCAGCCATGTGAGGGGGTTGTGGTCTGTAACAATTGTAAAGTCTCTGCCATACAAGTAGGGCTGCAATTTTTTTAGCGCCCATACGATGGCAAGGCACTCCTTTTCAATAGTGGCATAGGCAACTTCCCGATCCAGTAGTTTCCAACTGGCAAAAGCAACAGGATGTTCTTCTCCGGCGGCATTCACTTGGCTAAGTACTGTCCCAATCCCAAAGGTGGATGCATCTGTCTGCACGAGGAACCTGCGTTTGTAATCTGGGGCAGCCAAGACAGGAGCAGTGACGAGGGCAGTCTTTAACGCTGAAAAGGGATCCTCGCATGCCGTCGTCCACGTCACATTCCTAGGCATGTTCTTGCGGGTCAGGTCGGTTAGGGGCTTGGCCAAGGTGCTGAAATTAGAAACAAATTTGCGATAGTAACCAGCAGTTCCTAAAAACGCAAGTACCTGCTTTTTAGTCTGGGGTCTACACCAGTTGCTAATGGCTTCCACCTTGGCAGGCTCAGGCCTTAGTGTCCCACCCCCTACTCTATGCCCGAGGTACTGCACCTCAGCCATCCCTATTTGGCACTTATCAGGGCGAATGGTCAGTCCTGAAGTAAGGATACAGTCCAGCACTATGCCCAAGTGTTTAAGATGTTCCTCCCAGGTTGTGCTAATAATGGCGATGTCGTCTAAGTAAGCACAGGCAAAGTCCTGACATTGTTGTAACAGTCGATCCACCAGTCTCTGGAAAGTAGCGGGGGCAGTTTTCATCCCAAAGGGCATTCCCAGGAACTCAAAGCCCAAATGGAGTAATGAAGGCTGAGCGCTCCCGAGCATCCTCCGTTAGGGGTATCTACCAGTACCCCTTGCTCAAGTCTAACGTGGTCACAAATTGGGCACTGGCCAGACGATCCAATAGATCATCAATCCTGGGCATGGGATAAGCATCACTCTTGGTGGCATCATTTAGTCGTCTGTAATCAACGCAGAATCATGTTGTACCATCCTTCTTGGGGACCAGGATGACAGGAGAGGCCCAAGAACTGTGAGATGGCTGAATAACTCCCAGTTGTTTCATCTCCTCCAGTTCGTTCTTTATCATGCATTGAACAGCCTCTGGAACCCGGTAGGCAGCCTGCTGGATGGGGCGTTGTCCAGGGGTTTCCACATGGTGACTGGTGAGAGTAGTCTTCCCCGGCTTTGAGGAGAAAGCAGTAGCCCTCGGCCTTAGTACGGCGACAATATCGTCCTTTTATATATCCGATAAATGGGAGCCCAGAGGCACTTGTTCCAGTGATCCTCCCGCTTGGGCAACATCGAGGAGATCTGGGAGATACTAGTCAGCGGCGGTATGACTAGGGGGGTGGCAGACAGCTAGAACAGGCAGAGATCGGTCGTGGTAGTCTTTCAGCATGTTAATGTGGACGGTTTTCTGTCGTCGACCACTAGAGTCCAGGGCAATAACAGTTAGTGTCATTAATTTTCTTGACAACCTGATAAGGGCCTTCCCACACTGCTTGAAGCTTGTTGGCAGGGGAAGCAGTAATCATGAGCACTTGCTGTCCTTCCATAAATTCCCGGTTCCTGGCATTACGGTCATACCAGGTTTTTTGTCTGGACTGGGCCATTCGCTGATGATCTTTAGCGAAGGTAGCTAGTTGGGCGAGACGGTCTCTGAGCTCTAGAACATAGGGAACGATGGGCATTACGGTATCTGAGATGTCTCCCTCCAAATGTTCTTTCAGAAGAGTGAGAGGCCCACGGACCTTCCGGCTAAACAGTAGTTCGAAGGGAGAGAACCCTGTGGACTCTTGGGAAATCTCCCGATAGGCAAGAGCACATGTGGCAGGTACTTTTCCCAGTCTTTCAACGTCAACAAAAGCCCTCAGCATATTTTTTAGGGTTCCATTAAAGCGTTCACATAGTCCGTTGATCTGCGGGTGGTATGGGGTGGTGCGAATGGCTCGAACACCACAGGTATGCCATAGGGACTGGACCAGATCTGACATGAACTGAGTGCCTTGATCCGACAATATTTCACTAGGAAACCCTACCCGGGTAAAGATGGTAACAAGGGCCTCGGCTACCTTTACTGCTGTAATACTGGACAGGGACACAGCTTCAGGATACCTAGTGGCATAGTCCACCACGGTCAGGATATATTTTTTCCCCGACCTGCTGGGGTGGGCCAGAGGACCTATGATGTTGACGGCTACACGTTGAAATGGTTCCTCAATTATGGGCAGGGATTGCAGGGGTACCTTATGTTGAGCTCCTGGATGCCGCATTCGCTGGCACACATCACAGGTGCGGCAATAATGGGCTACCGACTGCGAGACGCCCGGCCAGTAAAAACTTTGGGTGAGTCTCTTTTCAGTCCTTTTTCTCCCTTGATGCCCAGCCAAGGGGATGTCATGGGCCAGTTGGAGTAGCTGTGCCCTGTACTTCTGAGGGACATTGAGTTGCCTGGTCGTTGCGTCAGGGTTGCCCTGGTCACTGCCTATGTTACACGATAATACAGTCCGTTTTCTTGAGTGAAGCCATCCCCATTATCTCCCATGTGCCCAGTTTCTGCTTTTCACCTAAGGGCTGCTAAGGTAGTGTCACCCTTTATTTCTCTCCTAAACTCCTCTCTGTCCCAAGACTCTCCGAATGTAGTAGCAGCGAAAGTATTGCTTACCGACACTGATGCGGTTCGTGGTGGTTGCTCCCCGGTGGGGTCTGGATGACGTAGTGCTTGAAGGGCCTGTAGTCGGGTGACTGCTCCCACAAATTGGCACTGTAACTCCCCAATGTCGTTCCCAAGGAGGATATCTGCAGGAAGTCCTCCCATAACTCCAATCCAACACAGTTTTTCTCCACAACCATAATCCAAACGCACAGAAGCTCGCTGTATATATTTGCGGACACCGACCGCCAGGACAATGGGAATTCCCGGACCCTGGTAAATTGCCTCAGGTCGAACCACACGGGGGTCAGCGATAGTCAAGAATGCCCCCGTGTCTCTAAATCCTGACACTTTGTATCCATCAATAAAGACATCCTGCAGGTGGCGTTGCCGTTGCTCTGAGTAGCTAAAGGACAGAGGCCGGAGTCCGTACACTCCAGGAGGGGTATCTATGGTGCCGTGGTTGGTGGTCCACTCTGGTGGGGGTGGTGGTAGCTCTTCCTCAGGTGTGATGGAATGTACAAGATGCACTGGACGAGGTGGGGCTGCGTGGGGCTCCCTCCGAATCCTGGAGGGACAGCCAGACTGCAAATGTCCAGGTTGCCCACACCCATAACACCTCCTCTCTGTGATACCCCCAGGTCATGGTCGGAACTGTTGGGGCCTAGGATTGTGAGGCGTGATTGTCATCGGCTTGCGACTAGGTGGAAGGGCAGATATAATTGAAGGGGGACGGGGCGCGGGAGCAGGCCGTGGTTCATTGTCCAGAAGCCTCCTCCATTGCGGCCGGATAGTAAGGGCTTCATCGGCCAGGGCTGCAGCTCTATCCACGGTACACGGTGTGCGCTCCCGGACCCATTCCCGTACCTCTGCAGGGCACTTGGCAAGACATTGTTCTATTTTTTTTTTTTTTCTCAATTATTTTTATTGAGGTTGAACAAGAAAACAAGTCAAAACAATGACAACCATAGTTACAACCACCATATATATGAAACTAGGGGAACGAGAGGAGAAAATAAGGAGCAGAAAGTGGGGACCGACAAATGAAAAACAGGAAAGGAAGGGGGGGGGGAGGGGAAGGGGTGAGGGGAGGAACAGGCATTAGTGGCATCGATAGAACTATGTGTAACAGCAAGTACACATAATAAGTCTCAGTGTTCTGCAGTACAGTAACAAACATCCAATATCTAATATCCGGCATCTTAATTATATACGGCTAAGCAGGCTGGAGCGGGGCAACCGTGGAGTGTCTACTATGTATCCAGGGGTGCCAAAGACAGATCTTTTTATTATGGCGGTCATCGAGTGACCTAGTGCTAGTTCAAGGTGGCAGTGAGTGTTAATTCTATCAATTAGTCCTGCAACCTCTGGGGGGGTGCGATCTTTCCATGTAGCCGCTGTCAACACTCTAGCAGCTATCAAAATATGTGACAGCGTACCTCTAGGAATATGAGGAATTTCGTTCAAGCCAATGTGTAAAATGGCCTGGCTTGGGGTCAGAGTCATCTGGATACCCAAGACTTGTGAGATCAATAAATCAACACCCCTCCACCAAGGCTGGAGCACCGGACAGGACCACCAAGAAATTGTCCTATAAGGAACGCCTGTATAACATCTTCCACAGTAAAGGCGTTTTCTGCTTCCAGCCATCTCCGACATGCCTCGGACATCTTATGTGCATACATCCTAAACGATCCCCCCGTGGTGCATGGGAGGTCTCGGAACTTGGCCCTATACGAGTCTGGGGTGATAGCATGGTAATCCAGGATAGTCCGCTTTACAATGTTATAATCCAGATTCCGCAGTGCATCAATGGTTCGGTAAGCCTCCGCCAAGCTTCCGTTCAGGAGCCCCACTAACAAACGCATCCAGCTAGAGTGGGGCATCTCCATCACAGCACACTGCTGCTCAAAGTCTTTGAAGAACCCCTCCACATCTCCAGAAGCCTCATCAAATGGCTTAAACTCTGTCCGGGTGATCCGTACAGGCTCCCGGATTGTTGGGGTTACACTCCACATTGCGTTACTCCCTTTTTCAAGCTCCATTGCTTCCTGTCTCCGCTGTGCCCGGCGGGCAGCCTCCTCCTTATACTCCTGAGAGACGCCGGGGCCCAGAACCGCCATCTCTTCTTCATACCACACCAACCACTGGCTTTTCTGGATGGGGATCCCTGTCTCCAGTGCTCGTCCTTCAGACATCTGGGAGGAGGTGGCCGGGCTAGCGCCCACCAGTAGATCGATTAAGGCCTCTTTAGTCAATCCCTGGTAGTTCAGGCCCAGGTCTCTGGCTCTCTCCTGTAAACTGCATACAGTCCAATTTCTGTACTCACTCTGTGGGTGGTTCTCCATTGGATTACGCTCTGTTGGTCCCACCGCTGCCACCAGTTGTCACGGGGTCCTTCTCTGGTATCACACAATCAACAGAGCAAGCGAAGAGTGAACAATTCCAAGACCTTTATTCAGGCAAAAATACGAAAAGGTCCATATTCAGTCCACCACACAAAGGATAAGATAGTCCAGAATGAGAATGCAGTCCAGTAACAGGATAAAATGTCCAGGGAAACGAGAATCCAAACTCTAGCACCAGAGGATAAAAAATGGGTCCTTCTCTCTGAAATGCAGCCTTTTCACCATCTTGTCTCTACCGGAACTGACTTGTCCAGCTGCCGTTCTTCCCCCCACCCCCTTCCTTGTCCAGGGGTAGTCAAACAAGTTGTCTCCCAGAAGAGAACAGAGGGCCTTAGGGATTAATGCACTACAGGGGGTCATCAAGAGACAGATACAGTGAGGCTGTAGACTAAAGGCCCTGTCACACTTAGCGATGTACCAGCGATCCCGACCAGCGATATGACGCGGTCAGGATCGCTGGTACATCGCTAAGTGGTCGCTAGTGAGCTGCCACACAGGCAGATCTCACCAGCGACATCGCTGGGGACGGGGGTCGCTACTTACTTGTCACACCAGGCGATCCTGCGTCCTCCCGCCCGGCTCCACGCATCGCTCGTCCTCACAGCAGGAAGCGCCGCAGGAAGCTGACGACGAGAAACAGTCCTGGACGTTCTCGCGCGATCAGCGATAACCAGCGGGGGAGCCGGTCGTAGGCAAGTATCAGACACAGCGATATTGCTAGCAATATCGCTATAACGTCACAAGTTATAGCGATATTGCTAGCGATATCGCTTAGTGTGACATGCCCTTTACAATGTAATAAGAAAAACACTATGAAAATAACTGGAATTGTTAAAAATAGAAATATACAAAAAAATGACATCCACACATATCATATCACACCATCACAAAAGTTATTTCAATTTCCAAAAGTGAAGAAATTAGTGTCATTAAAATTGATAAAACACAAAAATGTCCCTAGTTAGAAAGGGGAGTAAATGATCCGATGATCTAGTTAAATCGGGTTTTTGTGGTAAATATGCATTTTTGAAAGTTTTTGCAAATTTTCCACCCTTCACCCTCAATATCACAATCTCTATTTCAAAAAATAAAAATCTTGCAATTTTCACACCGACCACTGGAGAATTTTTAGACTGTAACTTTCTGTTGTTCCAGGAAATAGCACATGTACATTAGCAGCAATGATAAGACGCAGACCCTTTCATACTAGTTTTTTTTATTGAAGCATAAAATTAGCATGTGAAAAGGTTATTGTGAAGGGAGGAGGAGGGGTGAGCTGTCACATCATTTACTGTGATTGGTGGATCCTGTGTTATCAGCAGAGTATAAAGGAGATAGTTGTAATTCTGCCTTTGATGATCAAGAAATTGCTGAAAACTCTTCCTGGAAGGACAGAAAGTATGAGTTGTAAAAAAGCAGCAGGTAAGGTCCTGAATCGCAGATGCTTATCACTGAGGTGGCTGGCTTCCTGGAAAGTCTGTACCAGTAACACTAGGTTACTGAGAGTTTTAATTTGACTGTATTTTGGGTCCGGGATTTAGCAGCAACAAAAAGTCTGGGTGGGAAAGGTTGTACTCAATCCATTCCAGGGCTTACAGGTCTAATAACAAGCAGAGTGTTTACTGGAGCTGAAGAAAGGTGTGTGTTTGGTGAACACATTTTATAACTGCTTAAGCAGACACTAACAGACCCAGTGGCCTGTGTGAAAAGTGCAAGATCACAATTTTTTTTTATGATTGTGATTTCCTTTTCCTTCAGCATAAAAACAGGCAAAACACAAGGTGTATCTGATATGATTATATACGGTACATATATTTATATATTTACTATTCAGGGGGCACAGCGTATAATTTCATATCTGGGGGGTACAGTATATGCTTTTGCATATTTAGTAGGGTACAGTGTAAATTAAAAAAAAACAACTAGTTTTTCATATAATTTTTTTTGTCATTTGCAAAGCAGTTATTTGATATGGATGCTCCAATGTTATTTATTTTTATTTTTTTTGACAGGGGTGTGTCAAGGTCAAAAAAGGTTGGGAGACATGGGTGGTACATTAAACGCAATATTACTACTGTATTCACTACGCTCCCATGCTCCCTCTAGTGGCGGATGCAGGCAGACAGAATTTGATATTTCACGCTGTTGCTGTATGGACAGTATGAACAGAACAACACAGGACAAAGCGCTAAAATCCCTAAATGCCAAAAACAGATCATGTAAAAGTTGAGTCCAACTAAGAAGACAAAAAAAGCTCCCGAGATATATATCCACACCTGTTTACAGCCCTACGGACCACAGTGTCATCAACAGGGTTTGCGGACCACTGAATGAGATTAACAATAAACCTAGTCACTCCAGGAAGGGCCCGCAGGAATTCTGTGTACGCCGCACGAGATTCTTCCTTCCTGTAAGAAACAAATACGATGAGAAACACCCAACATAACTACATGGGGGATACGCGTGGCCAGAAAGGCAGAAACTCACAGGTTAATTTTACTAATAGAGCCATTCCTACACAGGAGGAAACCAGATGGGAATGACGACACCTTGAGCCGATCTACTAGTTCGGATTGGTCCTTAAGTACCCGCCTTACGGAGACCCCCTGATACTGTACCATGTCCAGAGCAACCTGAGGGAGAAAATAAATGCAGAATTTCCTCTACATATTGTCATTTAATACGACCACCATGTGTTCAACATGGTTCAATAAAAAATAATGATGAAAAAGCAGAGAGAAAATAACACAAAAAAATAAAGACAGAAGTAGTAAGCTATAAAGTGCTTGTGGTCACTTAAAGGGGATGTCCACTATTCTGATATTGGTGACCTATAAGATCAGCGAGAGGTCCGATACTCAGCACCCCCCCCCGATCAGCTGTGGTCAGCTCAGTTAAGATGTATACACTATAGGGATCGGAAGAATAGTGGCACTGGATTATGTGAAGGATGTAATATCAGCTCTATTGACTGCTTGTCTCCATGTATGATGATAAGGTTTTTAATTTGAAAGGCATCGAGTGGCATCAGGGAGTTTTTAAATTGTGAAACAGGGCATACCCCAGAAGAAGCTGAAAGCGAAACCCAAAGTCCGGCAGGACTCTTAGCATGTCACATTTTGCATTGTATACAAAAGGATTATTTAAATTGAGGTTTTTGAGTATTTAGAAAATATATTCCCTCCGTCCAATTTAAACAACCAAAGCTCACTGACCAAACCACTGACAAAACTGCGATTGCTTGTGTGGCAAGAGCCGCATGGGTGCGACTATAGACTTGAATAAAGAGCACCAATATGGAAATAGTAGTATTAGATGGAAGCAATGAAAAAGAATGTCTTCATTTAATACAAGGATGAACGAAGTCCTTTAAGGCCCCGTCTCACATAGCGAGATCGCTGAAGCGTCACAGATTTTATGACGCAACAGCGACCTCGCCAGTGATCTCGCTATGTGTGACACGTAGCGGCGACCAGGCCCCCGCTGCGATGTTGCTGATCGTGCTCGAAAGTCCTGGGCCATTTTTTGATCGTTGGTATCCCGCTGGCCAGTGCGCTTTGCTGTGTTTGACACCGACGAGCGACCTCGTTAGCAACTCAGAAATCATGGACGCAGGCGGGAGTCGTCAGAATCGCTGCTGTGTGACAAGGTCCCAAAGACCACCGAGGTCGTTATATGGATCGTTGCTGCATCGTTGGGCAAGTCAGCCTGTTTGACGGCCATGTAGCTGTGGGGAGGAGGACCCCCATACAGTGATTGGGCTGGAACCAGGGGGACCGCCATCAGGGTTGTTGAAGAAACCACATCAGGGGGATTACAAAGGGAGACATGCGACTGAAGTTGTCAGGGCAACAGGGGGCGGGGCGAGGGTAAAAGGAGCAGGGGACGCGCTGAGGTGGCAGTTGGCAGAGAGCCTGACAGGAGAGAGGAAGCCGTGCGGCAGAGAGAGGACTGTGGCAACTGACGGTGTGGAAAAGAGAGACAGGCAGGAGACTGAAAAAGGGAAATTTGAGACTGACCGAAGGTTGACGCGTAAGAGACTCTCCCCGGGAGTTTCCCCCCGCAAAGATTCAGATAAAGTGACGGCCGCTGATTCCCTCCGTGGTGTGACAGGACCGGGATCTCAGGCGACCGCTGCGACGACACAGCAATCCGGTACAGTGGCCAGGACACTGCCCCCCTGTCTTCTCCCACAGCTGCGGCCCCGTCATCACCGACCTCAGGGGACGTCACCTCGCTATAAGCGGCCGCAGAGCCCGTCCCGGTTACTGAGGGGACACTGAGCAGAATTTGTTAACGTTTATGTCTTTTTTTTGAAACTGCGTCATGACCTGGCTGGGGAACGAGCGCCTCTAAACGGACGCCTGGGAGATTGACCCCCTGAACAGTTTCTTCAGGGCCTGTTGTGCCCCCACCGTGCCAGCTTCTTCAGGGCCCGTTGTGCCCCACCGACCCCATTTCTTCAGGGCCCGTTGCGCCCCACCGCCCAGTTTCTTCAGGGCCTGTTGTGCCCCATCGTTCCGGTTTCTTCAGGGCCTGTTGTGCCCCATCGTTCCGGTTACTACAGGGCCCGTTGCGCCCCACCGTCCAGTTTCTTAAGGGCCTGCTGCGCCCCATCGTTCTGGTCTCTTCGGGGCTGGACAAGCACAAGTCCTTCCGGGAAGTCGTGGATTACAAGGCAGCCACATCTGCAACCCCTGAGTGGTCGTGAACTCGAGCGACGCCCGGAAGGCTAAGTGTATTATAGAGAAAATAAGGACCCTTTTTGTTTTTTTAATGTTGTTTTACGAGTCCCTGCGAGGACAAATAAGTGTTTCCCGTTTTGTCTGATTTAATCAGTTTTAGCCCTTGCGGCTTTAAAACTTATAAAAGTTTATTTCACCCCACATTCAGTCTCGTGTCTCGTCACTGCATCCTGTGAGCCTGCTCGAACCCTACACTTGGCGTAGTCGGCAGGATGCAGTCTCCGAGCGCGGACAGTGGTAGCCCCGAACATGGGGGAGCTGTAAGCTCTGTAAATAATGAGGGTCCCCGTACCAGCATCTCATTGGGGGCCATGTTGAACAACCTGCCTAGATTCTCTGGCTCAAATACTATGCTATGGAGCTGGACAGAGCGGATGAGGGGGCTTTTTCGGATGCACCCAATGACCCCTGACCTGGAAGCTGAAGTGGCACTCATGGCCCTAGACGGGGAGGTGCGGAGGTCAGTGATGTTGAAACCCCCGGGGCACCGCAACACTTTTGAAAAGGTGTTGCAGATAATGGAACAGACCCACGGGGATCCCACTAATGTGGGAGAGTTAAGGACCCGACTGTTTAGCCGGATGCAGGCAGAGGGGGAGACGATTACTCAGTATATGAATGTACTCCAAGAGTTGCATACGGCTATTGAAAGAAAAGATGGGGTAGGGGTAGGACCTGTTGACATAACCCTACGTGACCTACTGGTGACTGGACTGCGAGATCCACTGATAAAGCAGGCTTTAAGGGAACGGATCAGAATGAATCCCCAAATCGACTTTTCAGAAGTGGGAAGTCAGGCACGGGTTCAGGAGCAAGAGCAGGGGATGGCGGTCCCCGTGGGGAAGGTCCGAGGTGTGGAGGCCTCCTCGAACACAGTTGAGGAACCTCAATGGGTGGAGGAGATGAAGCGTGAATTGAAAAATATAAAGAGCGAGTTGGCTGAAGTAAAGAGAAGAACCGAACCGGAGACTGGACGACCCAGTGCTAATCCCGGTCCCTGGGGGTCACGCTCTCCGCGAGGTGGTCAGTCTCTACCGGCCCGGTGTTATGAGTGTGGAGAACCAGGCCACTTCGCCCGAGAGTGTCCGCGGCGTGGGAGATACCCACCCCGGCGGCCATTAAACTAAAGGGCTCCGGGCTGGGGGGACGCCGCTCGGAGCCGAAAACCACAACTAGGGGTGGTGGAAGTCCCGAAGATTTGGTAGCAAAGTGTCCTGAAGTTTGGGCAGAAGTAGAGGGCCGGGCCGTCCGGTGTGTGGTGGACACTGGGTCACAAGTAACCACTATGCCCGCAGCGTACTTTCAACAAAACTTTCCGGAGGCAGCAAGGCCTCAGTGGGGGCCCATGATTAGACTAGTAGCCGCCAACCAACTGCCGGTTCCGGTTGCCGGGGTAGTGTGGGTGCAGGTGACGTTGTGCGGTAAACCCCTCGGCCGCAGAGGGGTGGTGCTGATTCAAGGAGAAGCTGATCAACGACACCCCGTCACCCTAGGCATGAATATTTTAAAAGAGTTTGGTAACCTGTTGCTTAATGATCCCACACAAAGGATACTGAAGCAGTGGGGTTCTCGCACAGCTCAGGGACAGGTATTCCAGCAGCTGGTGCGAGGTGCGCGGGTGCATCGGGACTGCCAGGAGGGTGAGGCTCTGGGCAAGGTCATCGCGACAGCGGCACCCCTGCTTGTGCTGCCTCCTGGACAGACAGTGGTGGCCCTGCCAATTCGGGCCCCGATACCTTTGGAAGGCGTAGAGGTGCAGGTGGAGCCGTGTCACTCAGAGCACTTACCTCCTGGCATACTGGTGGCCCGTTCCCTCGCTACGGTGCGAAAAGGAACCGCCCTGGTCCGCTGCGTTAACCTTGAAGACCGAGATATCATTCTGAAAGCACGGACTGTACTGGCCAAACTAGTAAAGCCTCTAGAAGAAGTGCTGCCCGCTGCTGCGGTTCAATTACGAGTACACCCCGAGGATCCTGGGGAGGTAACAATACGAACCCTACAGGCCCACGAAGTCTCGACACAAGAGAAGGGCCGAAATATTTTGGAGCAGATGCGGGCCGAGCTTTCTGGACTAACTGCGGCCCAACTTTCACAAGTAAAAGCATTGCTGGGACAGTACCATGAAGTATTTGCTAGTCATGAGGACGACTTTGGGTGTACCACCGCCATCACTCATGAGATCCCCACAGCAGGAGCGGCCCCTATCCGAGAACGATATCGACAGATCCCGCCACAACTCTATCAGGAGGTGAAAACTTTGCTGGCTCAGATGCTACAAAAAGGGGTGATACGGGAAAGTCAAAGCCCTTGGGCGGCCCCCATCGTGTTGGTCCGGAAGAAAGATGGTACACTACGATTCTGTGTTGATTATCGTAAATTGAATGCTTGCACTATTAAAGACTCATACCCACTGCCCCGCATAGAAGAATCTCTGTCTGCATTGGGTAAAGCAACATATTTTTCGACCCTGGACTTGGCCAGTGGGTACTGGCAGGTGCCTATGTCAGAAGAGGACAGAGCTAAGACGGCGTTCATAGTGCCCATGGGACTGTTTGAGTTTAATCGAATGCCATTCGGGCTGGCCAACGCCCCCGGGACATTTCAGCGATTGATGGAGCGATGTCTAGGGGATCTCAATTTTGAGGCCACGTTGATCTACCTGGACGACATCATCGTCTATGCCGCCTCCTTCGAGGACCACCTGAAGCGGTTGGGACAGGTACTCAGCCGGCTGCAAAAGTACGGGTTGAAGGTGAAGCCTCAGAAATGTCACCTATTTCGCTCTCAGATTGAGTATCTGGGTCATGTCGTTTCGGCAGAAGGTGTGAGGCCATCCCGGGAGAAGATTGCTGCTATCCAGGAATGGCCTACCCCCGAGACGGTGAAAGACGTGCGGGCTTTTCTGGGGTTAGCTGGATATTACCGTCGTTTCGTAAAGAATTTTGCATGTCGAGCTCGAGCCCTACATGACCTGCTGAAGGGGGCTCCCGCTGGGGCCAATGGGCGAAAAATCCAGTGGCAACACCCTCAGGAAGAGGCCTTCCGAGATCTCAAGGCTGCACTCTCGGATGCCCCAGTGTTGGCTTATGCGGATTTTTCTCAGCCGTTCATCCTGCACACTGACGGGAGTCTTCACGGGCTAGGAGCTGTGTTGTCACAAGTTCAGGATGGCCGGGAAAGGGTGATCGCATATGGAAGCCGTTCACTCCATGACTCCGAGCGTAACCCTGACAATTACAGCTCTTTTAAGCTCGAGCTCCTCGCAGTGGTGTGGGCTATGACGGAGAGATTCGCAGAGTACCTAGCGGGCTCCGAGGTGGTAGTGCGAACTGACAATAACCCACTGGCTCATTTGGAAAACGCCAAGTTGGGGGCTTTGGAGCAGCGATGGGTGGCCCGAATGGCGAAGTACAATTACAAGATTATTTACAAAAGAGGGGCCGAGAATGTTCATGCAGATGCTCTCTCTAGGATTCGACATACAACTCCTGGACAGAATCGAGACGAAGAATTAGAAGGAGAGGAAATACCGTTCGCTCTTACCGCTGCCGTGCTCACCAATGTTGATGCAAAAGTATCTTCCCCAGAGGCCCAAAGGGGCATCTTGGAACAATCTCGTAATAAGTGGATACAACAGCAACAAGAAGATGAAGAAGTTGGACTTCTCCGGACATGGGTCGCCGCTGGTCAATTACCCACTGATACTCAACGACAAGCTTTGACCCAAGACCTGTCGCTGATGCTGCGACAATGGGAGAGACTGATTATCCGAAGGGGATTACTGTACCATAAGATCACTTCGCAAACAACCTCAACGACTGTTTGGCAGGTGGTTACGCCCGGAGCTCAACTACACGAACTGGCTCGAGAGGCTCACGAAAAAGGGGCCCACTTTGGAGTCAAAAAGACTTTGCAATGGTTACAACAGAAAGTTTACCACCCACGCTTGTCGGCTGTTGTGGACGAAGTTTGTCGTACTTGCCGCTTATGTGAATTGGCCAAACCGCCTGCTCAGAGGGCCGCAACACAGACGATTGTGACTTCAGAACCCTTGGAGCTCTTGACGGTGGATTATCTGCACATTGGTCCCACATTCCAGGGATACGAACACTGCCTCGTCATGGTGGATCATTTCACTAAATTCGCTGTGGTCAACCCTACTCGAGACCAGACCGCGGAGTCAGCCGCCTCCGCAATTTGCAGAAATTTTATACAAGTGTACGGCTGTCCTCAGCGCATACATTCCGACCAGGGAGCATGTTTTTTGGGGAAAGTTATGGAGGAACTACATCATCTTTATGGGATTGATAAATCCCGGACCACACCATATCACCCGCAAGGGAATGGGGCTTGTGAGCGATTTAATCGGACATTGATTCAAATGCTACGCACTCTGGAGAGTGACAAGAAAGCTCGTTGGCCTGAATATGTTTCTGAATTAGTGTGGGTTTATAATAATCGGGTACATCGAGTAACGGGCTATACTCCTTATTTCCTGCTGTTCGGACGAGAGGGTAAAGGGATCACGGAGGTAGAGTTGGACCCCGAAGAGCCTCGGCCCTGGACCGGAGTGTCGTCTTGGGTCCGAAATCATCGCCACAGGTTGCAAACTCTTCACCGAATTGTACATACCAAACTTCAAGACTGGGAACACCCCGGGAAGAATACAACCTCCCCTCCCCATCTCCAAAGCGGGGACCGTGTGCTTGTACTAGATCAACGCCCCCAGAATAAACTGGAGTCACGTTGGGAAGAGAGTCCTTATCGGGTACTACGCCGTATCCATTCAGAAGGACCTGTGTACGAAATACAGCCCGAGCAGGATGAAACACTGCCTACTCGCATTGTGCATCGTAATATGTTACGCCTGTGTATTTCTTCCGACCCGAAGCAACTGGAACCCGTCCCGAGGACATCCGAACCGGAGTCCATATGCTGGGACTCAGACGACGAGGATTTCCCTCCAGTTCCCAAGGGCCCTCCACCCAATAATGAGCCAGTTGACACAATTAACCCACCGGCATCTTGCAGCTCACCGACGTCCACCACCCCAGAAGATTCCACCCCAGTCGAACTTAGACGCTCCGAGCGGTCAACAGCCGGCAAACCCCCCGAACGGTATGAACAAGACCAGTTCGTATGGCAACAAATATTGACACCTTTACAGACCAATCTCAATAGACTAACAGCCTCGCCCGAGGACTGGCGAGCTTACAGGGTGGGGGAATGTGGGGAGGAGGACCCCCATACAGTGATTGGGCTGAAACCAGGGGGACCGCCATCAGGGTTGTTGAAGAAACCACATCAGGGGGATTACAAAGGGAGACATGCGACTGAAGTTGTCAGGGCAACAGGGGGCGGGGCGAGGGTAAAAGGAGCAGGGGACGCGCTGAGGTGGCAGTTGGCAGAGAGCCTGACAGGAGAGAGGAAGCCGTGCGGCAGAGAGAGGACTGTGGCAACTGACGGTGTGGAAAAGAGAGACAGGCAGGAGACTGAAAAAGGGAAATTTGAGACTGACCGAAGGTTGACGCGTAAGAGACTCTCCCCGGGAGTTTCCCCCCGCAAAGATTCAGATAAAGTGACGGCCGCTGATTCCCTCCGTGGTGTGACAGGACCGGGATCTCAGGCGACCGCTGCGACGACACAGCAATCCGGTACAGTGGCCAGGACACTGCCCCCCTGTCTTCTCCCACAGCTGCGGCCCCGTCATCACCGACCTCAGGGGACGTCACCTCGCTATAAGCGGCCGCAGAGCCCGTCCCGGTTACTGAGGGGACACTGAGCAGAATTTGTTAACGTTTATGTCTTTTTTTTGAAACTGCGTCATGACCTGGCTGGGGAACGAGCGCCTCTAAACGGACGCCTGGGAGATTGACCCCCTGAACAGTTTCTTCAGGGCCTGTTGTGCCCCCACCGTGCCAGCTTCTTCAGGGCCCGTTGTGCCCCACCGACCCCATTTCTTCAGGGCCCGTTGCGCCCCACCGCCCAGTTTCTTCAGGGCCTGTTGTGCCCCATCGTTCCGGTTTCTTCAGGGCCTGTTGTGCCCCATCGTTCCGGTTACTACAGGGCCCGTTGCGCCCCACCGTCCAGTTTCTTAAGGGCCTGCTGCGCCCCATCGTTCTGGTCTCTTCGGGGCTGGACAAGCACAAGTCCTTCCGGGAAGTCGTGGATTACAAGGCAGCCACATCTGCAACCCCTGAGTGGTCGTGAACTCGAGCGACGCCCGGAAGGCTAAGTGTATTATAGAGAAAATAAGGACCCTTTTTGTTTTTTTAATGTTGTTTTACGAGTCCCTGCGAGGACAAATAAGTGTTTCCCGTTTTGTCTGATTTAATCAGTTTTAGCCCTTGCGGCTTTAAAACTTATAAAAGTTTATTTCACCCCACATTCAGTCTCGTGTCTCGTCACTGCATCCTGTGAGCCTGCTCGAACCCTACATAGCGACGCATCAGCGATCCTCCAGGTCGTATCGTTGTCGGGATCGCTGGTGCGTCGCTTAGTGTAATGGTACCCTTAGAGCAGGGGTCCCCAACCGCCGGTCCGCGGCCCAGCACCGGGCCGCTGCAGTGCCCTTGCCGGTCCGCGGACACAAGGGGAGCCAGGGGCGGTCAGTGGCATAGCGGGGGCTGGGGCGGCGCGCAGCAGTTCTTAGCGGCGGGCAGGGAGCGATCAAGCAGCTCCGCTGCCTGCAAGAGGGAATAGCAGGAGCGGAGCTGCAAGGACCCGTCCAGCTTCTTGCCTGCCGCCCGCGCTTCCTGTCTCTGACTGACACAGAGAGGAGAGCGCGGCCGCTGCTGTGTCAGAGCGAGGAAGCGCGGGCGGCGGACAGGTGAGAGGAGAGAGGTGGTGTCTGTGTGTATATGTATGTCTGTCTGTGTGTGTGTGTGTATAATGTGTGTACATGTATGTCTGTGTGTGTGTGTTGGTCTGTGTTTGTGTAGCCTGGCCCTGGAGGAGATGGGGACATGAGGAGAAGGCCATGAGGGGAGTGATGGGGTGAAGGCAATGATGGGGAGAAGGGAGTGATGGGGAGAAGGGAGTGGTGGGGAGAAGGGAGTGATGGGGTGAAGGCAATGATGGGGAGAGGGGAGTGATGG
The DNA here is from genome assembly GCF_039654945.1 of Dendrobates tinctorius. Classification (NCBI taxonomy): domain Eukaryota; kingdom Metazoa; phylum Chordata; class Amphibia; order Anura; family Dendrobatidae; genus Dendrobates; species Dendrobates tinctorius. The sequence continues at coordinate 8,526,929 of NW_027361697.1, forward strand.
GGTGAAGGCAATGATGGGGAGAAGGGAGTGATGGGGAGAAGGGAGTGATGGGGTGAAGGCAATGATGGGGAGAGGGGAGTGATGGGGTGAAGGCAATGATGGGGAGAAGGGAGTGATGGGGTGAAGGCAATGATGGGGAGATGGCAGTGATGGGGTGAAGGCAATGATGGGGAGAAGGCAATGATGGGGAGAAGGCAATGATGGGGAGATGGCAGTGATGGGGTGAAGGCAATGATGGGGTGAAGGCAATGATGGGGAGATGGCAGTGAAGGGGTGAAGGCAATGATGGAGAGACGGCAGTGATGGGGTGAAGGCAATGATGGGGAGAAGGGAGTGATGGGGTGAAGGCAATGATGGGGAGATGGCAGTGATGGGGTGAAGGCAATGATGGGGAGAAGGCAATGATGGGGAGACAGCAGTGATGGGGTGAAGGCAGTGATGGGGTGAAGGCAATGATGGGGAGAAGGCAATGATGGGGAGAAGGCAATGATGGGGAGAAGGCAATGATGGGGAGAAGGCAGTGATGGGGTGAAGGCAGTGATGGGGAGAAGGCAATGATGGGGAGATGGCAGTGATGGGGTGAAGGCAATGATGGAGAGACGGCAGTGATGGGGTGAAGGCAATGATGGGGAGAAGGGAGTGATGGGGTGAAGGCAGTGATGGGGAGATGGCAGTGATGGGGAGAAGGCAATGATGGGGAGAAGGCAATGATGGGGAGACGGCAATGATGGGGAGACAGCAGTGATGGGGTGAAGGCAATGATGGGGAGATGGCAGTGATGGGGTGAAGGCAATGATGGAGAGATGGCAGTGATGGGGTGAAGGCAATGATGGAGAGATGGCAGTGATGGGGTGAAGGCAATGATGGGGAGAGGGGAATGATGGGGTGAAGGCAATGATGGGGAGACAGCAGTGATGGGGAGAAGGCAATGATGGGGAGAAGGGAGTGATGGGGTGAAGGCAATGATGGGGAGAAGGGGGTGATGGAGCACTTATTCAAAACCTATGGTGAGTTGAGTCACATTATAAATGTTATTTAATTATAAGTATGCACTGCTACACTACAACCGTGTCCATAGCCCCGCCCCCTTATGACCAAAGCCCCGCCCCTGCCACACCTCCATCCCCGCCCTGCCGGGCCATGGAAGAATGGTCTTGCTTGAAACCGGTCCCCGGTGCAAAAAAGGTTGGGGACCACTGCCTTAGAGAACCTCTTTATTTTGGCTCAAAGGTGGGTCTCAGTTGGGTGACCCCTGATATCACACCCATATACCCCAATATGGTCAGGGGTTGTCTCTTTAATACTACAGAATAACACAGGTTTACACATGTCTAGTGTTGGGAGTCCTTACCTCTCTTCCCATGTAGTCTTCAGGTTGTTCAAAAATCAAAGCCAGGTAGGCTTCATCATTATTCTGAAAAAAATAGTCAACCTCAGGGGTGCTGAAAGAGAAACATATACTGTGAATAACACAGCACAAATCATGTAATAAAATACTGAGACGGTGTACAAATAGCAAAACAAATAATAAATCGTATACATTGTGAATTGACAAATATACACTACTAGATGGTGGCCCAATTCTATCGCATCAGGTATTCCTGAGTCTCTGTTAAAATAAAAAATAGTGATATACTCATCTCCCGACGGCCCCCAGTCTCTTTCTCTCCTCTCACCACGCTCCCGGCATCTTCCGGTCCCAGTAATGCTTAGCGCGAAACAACGCTGATGACGTCGCGCTCTCGCGAGAGTGGCGTCATCTCCGGCCCTTCTCACTAAGCATTACTGGGACCGGAAGATGCCGGGAGCGTGGTGAGAGGAGGGACAGAGTCCGGGGGTCATCGGAAGGTGAGTATATAACTATTTTTTATTTTAACAGAGACTCTAGAATACCCGATGCGATAGAATCGGGCCACCATCTAGTGTATTATACTCCTGTTACACCCGGAGCTGCTGTCACTGTTCTGCTGCTACCTAATGTATTGTACTCCAGTTACAGCCAAAGCTGCAGTGACTGTTCTGCTGTTACATAATGTATTGTACTCCAGTTACACCCAAAGCTGCTGTCACTGTTCTGCTGTTATCTAATATATTCTACTCCAGTTAATCCCAGAGCTGCAGTCACTGTTCTGCTTTTACCTAATGTATTGTAGTCCAGTTACACCCAGAGCTGCAGTCACCATTCTGCTCTTACCTAATGTATTAGACGCCTGTTACAGCCAGAGCAGCAGTCACTGTTCAGATCTTACCAAATGTATTATACTCAAGTTACACCCAGAGCTGCAGTCACTGTTCTGCTGTTACCTAATGTATTGTACTCCAGTTACACCCAAAGCTGCTGTCACTGTTCTGCTGTTATCTAATGTATTATACTCCAGTTAATCCCAGAGCTGCAGTCACTGTTCTGCTTTTACCTAATGTATTGTTGTCCAGCTACACTCAGAGCTGCAGTCACTGTTCTACTGTTACCTAATGTACTCCTGTTACACCCAGATCTGCAGTCACTGTTCTACTGTTACCTAATGTACTCCTGTTACACCCAGATCTGCAGTCACTGTTCTACTGTTACCTAATGTACTCCTGTTACCTAATGTACTCCTGTTACACCCAGAGCTGCAGTCACTGTTCTGCTGTTACCTAATGTAGTGTACTCCAGTTACACCCAGATCTGCAGTCACTGTTCTGCTGTTATCTAATGTATTGTACTCCAGTTACTCCCAGAGCTGCAGTCACTGTTCTGCTTTTACCTAATGTATTGTAGTCCAGTTACACCCAGAGCTGCAGTCACCATTCTGCTTTTACCTAATGTATTGTAGTCCAGTTACACCCAGAGCTGCAGTCACCGTTCTGCTCTTACCTAATGTATTATACTCCTGTTACAGCCAGAGCTGCAGTCACTGTTCAGATCTTACCTAATATATTGTACTCCAGTTACACCAAGAGCTGCATTCACTTTTCTGCTGTCACCTAGTAAGTTACCTACGTAAGTTACACCCAGAGCTGCAGTCACTGTTCTGCTGTCACCTAATGTATTGTACGCAAGTTACATCCAGAGCTGCAGTCACTGTTCTGCAGTTACCTAACGTATTGTACTCCAGAATATGTACAGGACTGTGCCTGTGTAATGAGCGACGCAGCAGTGATGCCTTTAACGGCTGTAATGTGCCTGTACAATAAGCAATGCGGCCGTGTTGCCGCGAAGACTAAGCAACTGTTGCTGATTGGTCGTGGCCTAACTGCCGCGACCAATCAGCGAGGTGGGATTTCCATGACAGACAGACAGAATTAGACAATTATATAGTAGATTAACGCCTGAGGGATTTTTCACACACTGTGGTTGTTTTACCGGTTTTGACACAAGGGCTTATGCAGGCGACTGTAAAAATCAGACGAGCACTATCTATTTTTTTAATCTGTGGGGCTGGGAACATGTCCAATTTTTTTTTTTATTCTCCACATCTGAGGAAATATGATCACATTAGCAAAATCAGTCCGATTTTCTCAGATAAGAGAAAACCGGTCATGTGATAAAGTTCGCTATGTGTCGCTGTTACTTTGCAGTAGATGGGGTTTCGTTGTGGCCCTGAGGGTACTGCTAGAGAGACTACTGCATCAGATTTTTTTTTTTTTTTGCAGTCCCGGTACCCTCAGGGTCACAACGCAAACTTCTATCGTGCTGTGATGTAGCAGCGACACATAGGGAATTTTGGCAGTGTGACAGATGTTGTTGCAAAAGTCGAAGCCCAAGTCTAAAGCTGCTAAAAGGGAAGTGATCAATGGGAGCCTTCTAATCAGATATTCACAGGGGTTAGTGGCGGTGGGAGGTGGAATAGTTGCACATTCGGTAATGTCATGGTACGCACTAAAGTCAATAAAGTCCAGGATGCTAATTATTTTCCAAGTGCATCGATGATTTCCACAAACAGGGAAAGTTATATAGGGCACCGCTCATCATTTAGAAGTCTAGGGTGCCAAATTTATTAGCTAATAAAACATACCAGAGTTATTTTAAAAAGATAGAAAAACCTGTTAATCCACCGTACAGTAATGCACACATGAAAACTGAGCCAAATTTGTAACAAGTTTCCATCATTTCTGCTCCGCCACAATCATACCCGATTGGCTCAAGAGGAGGACACGCGGGAGGTGGAGACTCTTTTTGCGCCTCTAGTTTATCAATGATGAAGCGTCTCATGTCATCGGGATCACGACCTGCAGAAATAAGGAGGATGAGTGTAAGGCAGGCTCGGACTGGCCCGCAGGAGATCAGGAGAATCCTCCGGTGGGCCCCATCAGGGGCGTATCTAGGGGGGGGCAGCCGGGGCAGTTGCCCCAGGCGCAGCCGGCAGGGGGGCGCAGTCGGTCCGCCTAATGCAGCGGTCCGCAGTGTCCTCCCTGACGGCTGCGTTCTGCTGCCCCCCCCCGAACAGAGTCGGCGGTTCTCTGTGTCAGCTATCAAGCTGACAGCTGGCGCAGAGAAGGTGCGTGTGCCGGCTCCCAGGGAACAATTGTACTGGCGTCTATATGAGTGGGGATGGAGGTTAATGTGTGGGGGGTTAATGTGTGCCGAGTTAATGAGTGGGGATGGGGGTTAATGTGTGGGGGGTTAATGTGTGGGGGGTTAATGAGTGGGGGGTTAATGAGTGGGGATGGGGGTTAATGTGTGGGGGGTTAATGAGTGGGGATGGGGGTTAATGTGTGCCAAGTTAATGAGTGGGGATGGGGGTTAATGTGTGGGGGGTTAATGAGTGGGGATGGGGGTTAATAAGTGGTAATGGGGGATACTTAATGTGTGGGGGGATTTGGAGTGGGGATGGGGTTAATGTGTGTGGGGATTTGGAGTGAGGGGTACATAATGTTTGGGGGGATTTGGGAGTAGGGATAGGGGGTTATTGAGTGGGGATGGGGGGTTATTTAATGTGTGTGGGCATTTGGAGTGTGGATGGGGGTTATTTAATGTGTGGGGGGATTTGGAGTGGGGATGGGGGTTATTTAATGTGTGTGAGGGATTTGGAGTGGGGATGGGGGTTATTTAATGTGTGGGGGGATTTGGAGTGGGGATGGGGGGTTATTTAATGTGTGGGGGGATTTGGAGTGGGGATGGGGGGTTATTTAATGTGTGGGGGGATTTGGAGTGGGGATGGGGGTTATTTAATGTGTGTGAGGGATTTGGAGTGGGGATGGGGGATTTAATGTGTGTGGGGAGATTTGAGGACACAAAATGAAGAGTATGTATGAGGAAACAGTATGGGGGATGGGTGAGGGGGATGGGTGCAGACAGTATGGGGAGTGAACGGGTTAATGTATGTGGACACAGTATGGGGAGTGAGGGTGATGGGATGTGTGCAGACACAATATGGGGAGTCAGGGGTATGTGTGAGCAGACAGTATAGAGAGTGAGGGAGTAAATATATGAGGAGACAGTATGGTGAACAGGTGGGATGTTAGAGGAGACAGTATGAGGAGGGAGGGGTAGTGTGAGGAGACAGTATATTGCAGATATTTTTATTTAGGGGCATTATAATGACACTTCTATCTTTAAGGGCATCATGTGATTTGCTGCAGAAGACCTGAGAAGATGGAAGTCTGCAGAGACGGCTGTGGATGAGAAAACTCATCATGGTGTCTGGACAAGAAGAAGAAAAGGAGAACAACTCCAGAGACGACGTCATCTATAAGGTACCTGGATGTAAATATTATTTGTGATACTGACTAATTCTCATGTTTTTATTTGTTAGGCACATTAAAGGGGTTGTCCAGGTTTGTGCTGAGTGTGCAGTCATTCTATGTGACTGCAGACTTCTGAATTCTCACAGTGCTCACTGAACGCTGCTAGGATTCTCTCATGCCGGTAATTTACATACATGCGGTCACATGCTGACTAGACTTGTGTGGCCTCACTCAATGAAAATGAACAGAGCGAGGCCGGGCACGTCTAGTCGGAATGTGGCCAGAAGTATATAAACCACATACTTGTGCTGACATGACTGTACATCGGCAAGGGAGAATCCTAAAAGTGTGCAGTGCATTAGTTGTGAGAATTCAGAGGCCTGCAGGTTCCAGTGTCATCACATGGACACTTCACTCATATGAGATTTTCATCGTTCTGGTCCTGTGACAACGAGCTTCTCTTCCTGCTTTCAGTTTTTTACTGAACATTGAGAGGATTAGGGAGAGCAGCTCGTGGGTACATGACTGAAGGTACTGTCACACTAAGCGATATCGCTAGCAATATCGCTATAACTTGTGACGTTATAGCGATATTGCTAGCGATATCGCTGTGTGTGATACTTACCTACGACCGGCTCCCCCGCTAGTTATCGCTGATCGCGCAAGAACGTCCTGGACCGTTTCTCTTCGTCCGCTTCCTGCTGCGCTTCCTGTGGAGAGACGAGCAACGAGCCGGGCGGGAGGACGCAGGATCGCCTAGTGTGACAGGTAAGTAGCGACCCCCGTCCCCAGCGATGTCGCTGGTGAGATCTGCCTGTGTGGCAGCTCACTAGCGACCACTTAGCGATGCAACAGCGATCCTGACCGCGTCATATCGCTGGTGCATCGCTACGTGTGACAGTACCTTAACCGTGCAAGTCGCATATGTACTTTGGGGGGGGGCCGAACCAAATTCTTGCCCCGGGTGCCAGAAAGCCTAGATACGCCTCTGGGCCCCATGCAGGAGTGGGAGGAGTTTTTGTTTTTATTTTACTAGCTGAACAAACCTGTTACCTAATTTAGTCATCAATGTAGCATGGACGGTATAGTTAAGTGTAAATTCACATAACATGTAAGTGTAAAGTCAGGTTAGATGGACCGCCATGTACAATAATCATGTAAAGCGTTCACTATCCAACTTTTTGTCCTGAAGCTTGGGAGTACCAGAGGTGTTAATGTTATGACAAAAGCTAACTAGAAATGTGGAATAAAAACCCTATAAAATCAACAACAAAATCTAAAAAGAGTAGGGGAAAAAAAGTAGTTCACATACTAGGAAACTTGATGCCATTCAGTGGATTTTTGGTAAAGGTTTTGAAAAACTGAAAGAAAAAAAGAAAAGACACGGTGAGTAGGACTGTTCATACAGTTGTGGCCAAAAGTATTGACACCCCTGCAATTCTGTCAGATAATACTCAGTTTCTTCCTGAAAATGATTGTAAACACAAATTCTTTGGTATTATTATCTTCATTTAATTTGTCTTAAATGAAAAAACACAAAAGAGAATGAAGCAAAAAGCAAAACATTGATCATTTCACACAAAACTCCAAAAATGGGCCAGACAAAAGTATTGGCACCCTCAGCCTAATACTTGGTTGCACGACCTTTAGCCAAAATAACTACGACCAACCGCTTCCGGTAACCATCAATGAGTTTCTTACAATGCTCTGCTGGAATTTTAGACCATTCTTCTTTGGCAAACTTCTCCAGGTCCCTGATATTTGAAGGGTGCCTTCCCCAAACTGCCATTTTTAGAACTCTCCACAGGTGTTCTATGGGATTCAGGTCTGGACTCATTACTGGCCACCTTAGACGTCTCCAGTGCTTTCTCTCAAACCATTTTCTAGTGCCTTTTGAAGTGTGTTTTGGGTCATTGTCCTGCTGGAAGACCCATGACCTCTGAGGGAGACCCAGCTTTCTCACACTGGGCCCTACATTATGCTGCAAAATTTCTTGGTAGTCTTCAGACTTCATAATGCCATGTACACGGTCAAGCAGTCCAGTGCCAGAGGCAGCAAAGCAACCCCAAAACATCAGGGAACCTCCACCATGTTTGACTGTAGGGACCGTGTTCTTTTCTTTGAACGCCTTTTTTTTCTCCTGTAAACTCTATGTTGATGCCTTTGCCCAAAAAGCTCTACTTTTGTCTCATCTGACCACAGAACATTCTTCCAAAACATTTTAGGCTTTTTCAGGTAAGTTTTGGCAAACTCCAGCCTCGCTTTTTTATGTCTCGGGGTAAGAAGCGGGGTCTTCCTGGTTCTCCTACCATACAGTCCCTTTTCATTCAGACGCCGCTGGATAGTACGGGTTGACACTGTTGTACCCTCGGACTGCAGGGCAGCTTGAACTTGTTTGGATGTTAGTCGAGGTTCTTTATCCAACATCCGCACAATCTTGCATTGAAATCTCTTGTCAATTTTTCTTTTCCGTCCACATCTAGGGAGGTTAGCCACAGTGCCATGGGCTTTAAACTTCTTGATGACACTGGGCACGGTAGACACAGGAACATTCGGGTCTTTGGAGATGGACTTGTAGCCTTGAGATTGCTCATGCTTCCTCACAATTTGGTTTCTCAAGTCCTCAGACAGTTCTTTGGTCTTCTTTCTTTTCTCCATGCTCAGTGTGGTACACACAAGGACACAGGACAGAGGCTGAGTCAACTTTAATCCATGTCAGCTGGCTGCAAGTGTGATTTAGTCATTGCCAACACCTGTTAGGTGCCACAGGTAAGTTACAGGTGCTGTTAATTACACAAATTAGAGAAGTATCACATGATTTTTCGAACAGTGCCAATACTTTTGTCCACCCTCTTTTTTATGTGTGGTGTGGAATTATATCCAATTTGGCTTTAGGACAATTCTTTTTGTGTTTTTCATTTAAAACAAATTAAATGAAGATAATAATAACAAAGAATTTGTGTTTGCAATCATTTTCAGGAAGAAACTGAGTATTATCTGACAGAATTGCAGGGGTGTCAATACTTTTGGCCACAACTGTAGGTGATGGACGTTGTGATCAGAAATTGAGTAATAAGAAATGGCAGAATATGTAAAAGCAAAAGAGGCCGTTACCTGTACAGTGGGGAATCCTTGCACTCCAAATTCTCTACACATTGGGCTATTGGACTCTTTACCACAGTCCAACACAGAGAGATACACCGCCGGCCGCCAATCTGTGCAAAGAAGCATCGATGCGTTAGCTACAGATTTCATTTTACGAATAGATAAAAAGTTTGGGCACAATTCTAATAGTCCAATAAGAAAATCCACTTCTGTATTCAATGCTGGAAAACAAATAATTTGAAATGGGTTTTGTACTGTAACCCAATGGTTGTCTACATCTGAAAATAGAAAAAAAAACAAAAAAAAAACAAAAACGCCAGTCTACCGACTCTGCCATTGATTGCCCGCAATGGTCAATTGATGTACCCCATTAGAAGAGACAATCTGCTAGTTCTCACTTCAGGCGGTATGTGACCCATGTAGCCACTCAGTACCTGCTGATTTGTTACAGGGGTCAGTAGATGTCCCTTCCAGTATAAAAAGTAAGGAGACTGGCGATGATGAGCCGCAATACCAAGAAACAACGCGAGGCCAGTAGGAGACGTGTTGTTGTTTGTGGATGCCTTTAGCAGACACTGATTTCTCCCCCATATAAGAAAGTGTACGTCCTCCAAGATGAAGTTTCTCAAACTTTTTCTTCTGGGTTCTCTCCAATTAGGCAATACTAGTGCCTGGCAGACACCAACACTCAACATGGATGTCAAAAGAAGGACATGTATCTATGGGATGGATTGAGCATCTCACAGGCCCTCAGTAACATTGGGAAGGACAATTCCAGGCATGGTGCCCCCGGAGTGTCCTGATGTCTCTGCTGGGACAATCCCATCATTTCCTAGGAAAACTGGACTTTCCTACGGAATCTTGGGCTTTTAGGAGGGAGACAGCACCTCATCAAGAACCGAAACCCATCTAACAATAGAAGCAATGCTCTAAGGGGAAAATGGTACAAAAAAAACTTTCTGCCTCAAAATGAAATTGCAGTTTGTGTCATAACTTTTAATAAAAAGCTGAACAATTCATGTAACGCAAGAACTTTTATATATTTGTATTCCCAATTTGCATATTGAGGGGAAAAGGTCTTCTTTAAGGGGTACTTCTGTTATGAGACGTGATCACCTATCCAATCGGACAGCTATAAGTGCCCTGCTCTGCCACTCCGCTCCCACGGGGCATGAACAGTTCACGCCTGGATCATAAGAGCCAGAAGATCCAATGATGAGATCTCAAAAGGAGGAATAAGGCTGGATTCACACATCTGCATGTCGCAGGCTGTGTGGACTGCGATGCCTGCACAGGGGTCCTGACCCGAACTTGACAAGTCTCATATATGCCTATGAGGCTGTTGAGTTCGGATCAGGAATCTTGCAGTGTGTCCATGATTCGGATGTGTGAATTCAGCCTTAACACCAATTCATTTAAATGTGCATTATCCACAGAATTGGCTTTATTGACTATATTAGTGCTCCACAGCTATATCCTACGTACCCGATCCAAGGGTTTTATTTATATATAATTTCCTCTTTCAGTTGCTTCAGAGAATATAATTTTTGTCAATGTTTCTTTTAGGGGCATTCTGATATCAGACAAACTGTGAGCCATGAATTGGTTCATTTGAATATCGGTCCATTTGGATGAGACAATAATTGGCAAGCGAGTGGTTCCAACAATTGTCCCAGTTAATCGGACAAATGAGCAGATTTCTTGGTCACTGCATGAGAAGATTTTTACACCAGTATAAAAATTGATATTGCCCCCATGTATACAGGTCATGTGCAACCAGGAACAATGATATTCTGTGCACACAGAACGATAATATTAGCCAACATTCTAGGAGTTTACAATGTTCGTCGTCCTGTCTAAATGGGCCAAGGCCTTCCAAGTGACCATGATCAAGGCCCATCATGAGCGGGAGGCCTGCGCCCTCCCCACAAACTACCTGCCAAAAGAGGGAGAGGCAGAGACCCTCCCAAATATGCTCATCCAGGCTAGGGTGAGTGGAACCATCAAGGATGTGGAGGCTTATCACCAGCTCTTGTTGGACCAACAAGTGTGTAAAGCATGACCTATTGCTTTTTCTCTGGGGAGGTCGCGACGACATATCGAGTTGGGAGAAGTCAAGCAACAGAGGGGACCACAAGCCTCCCATGTGGCAGCCCCTCCCCCAAAAGTGAGGCCTTTCATCAACTGGTAACTGAGCTATATATTCTGCTGATATCTTTTGTCCTACCACTATCTGTATTTGCCTATCTGACCATTGTATATGTGTAACCATCATGTATATATTGTACTAGCTGAAGAGCCCGGCGTTGCCTGGGCATAGTAACCAACTGTGGTTAGTTATAACAAATTATAATGATTATATTGCACATAAAAACCATGCATCTAATCCTATCCTGTGTGATACTGACTGCTGAGCTGTGTATCTATTCCTATCCTGTGTGATACTGACTGCTGAGATGTGTATCTAATCCTATCGTGTGATACTGACTGCTGAGCAGTGTATCTAATCCTATCCTGTGTGATACTGACTGCTGAGCTGTGTATCTAATCCTATCCTGTGTGATACTGACTGCTGAGCCGTGTATCTAATCCTCTCCTGTGTGATACTGACTGCTGAACCATGTATCTAATCCTATCCTGTGTGATACTGACTGCTGAGCAGTGTATCTATTCCTATCCTGTGTGATACTGACTGCTGAGATGTGTATCTATTCCTATCCTGTGTGATACTGACTGCTGAGCTGTGTATCTAATCCTATCCTGTGTGATACTGACTGCTGAGCAGTGTATCTAATCCTATCGTGTGATACTGACTGCTGAGCAGTGTATCTAATCCTATCCTGTGTGATACTGACTGCCGAGCAGTGTATCTAATCCTATCATGTGTGGTACTGACTGCTGAGCAGTGTATCTAATCCTATCCTGTGTGATACTGACTGCTGAGCCGTGTATCTAACCCTATCCTGTGTGATACTGACTGCTGAGCCGTGTATCTAATCCTATCCTGTGTGATACTGACTGCTGAGCAGTGTATCTAATCCTATCCTGTGTGATACTGACTGCTGAGCCGTGTATCTAACCCTATCCTGTGTGATACTGACTGCTGAGCCGTGTATCTAATCCTCTCCTGTGTGATACTGACTGCTGAGCCATGTATCTAATCCTATCTTGTGTGATACTGACTGCTGAGCCGTGTATCTAATCCTATCCTGTGTGATACTGACTGCTGAGCTGTGTATCTAATCCTCTCCTGTGTGATACTGACTGCTGAGCCATGTATCTAATCCTATCCTGTGTGATACTGACTGCTGAGCTGTGTATCTAATCCTATCCTGTGTGATACTGTGTGCTGAGCTGTGTATCTAATCCTATCCTGTGATACTGACTGCTCAGTCGTGTATCTAATCCTCTCCTGTGTGATACTGACTGCTCAGCTGTGTATCTAATCCTGTCCTGTATGATCCTGACTGTTGAGCTGTGTATCTAACCCTATCTAGCTGTGTATCTAACCCTATCTAGGCCGCTATCTGCAGACCGGATATAACTTCAAGAGAAATGTGCTGTCTTCCAGGTGCAAAAATTAAAGATGTGTCTGACAGGATATCAGGACTCTTCAGACCTACAGATGACTACCCATTCCTGCTACTACATGTGGGGACAAATGACACCACAAGAAATGACCTGGAAACCATCTGCAGAGACTTTGAAGACTTAGGCAAGAAAGTGAAAGAACTGGGAGCGCAGGTGGTCTTCTCTTCCATCCTCCCAGTGGATGGCCATGGAACAAGGAGGTGGAATAAGATTCTGCAGGTGAACTGGCTACGTCGATGGTGCCGTCAGCAACGATTTGGAATTATGGATCACGGAGTGAACTACTTATACGATGGACTACTTGCTAGAGATGGGGTGCACCTTACGAAGACTGGAAAACATGTATTTGGAAGTCGCCTTGCTACACTTGTAAGGAGAGCTTTAAACTAGAACAACATGGGAAGGGAAGCAAAAGACCAGAAAAAGTCACACACCTGACAAATGCTATTGAGAACTCTGCTACTAGAAGTGGAAAGGAAGAACAAAGACAAAAGAATCTAATTAATAAAAATATTGGAGAAAGAGAAACCAATCACAAACTAAAATGTTTCTATACTAATGCACAAAGCATGGGCAACAAACAAGGAGAATTGGAACTACTAACACAGGAAAAGAAATATGATGTCATTGGAATCACTGAAACTTGGTGGGACAATACACATGATTGGAATACAAGACTAGAAGGATACAACTTATTTGCAAGAAACAGACTTGATAAACGAGGAGGGGGTGTCGCATTGTATGTTAGAAACGCGTATATCTGCACAGAGATTGAAGCTTGAGAGACTGGGAGTTCTGTGGAAACTGTTTGGGTAAGAATACAAGGACAGAACAATGGAAAGGACACCATTGTAGGCATTTACTACAGGCCGCCTGTGCAAGCTGAAGATATGGATGAACTCTTTATGCATCAAATGGCCAAGTTCTCCAAAATATATGACATAGTTGTCATGGGAGATTTCAACTATCCAGACATTTGTTGGGAATCTCTCTCAGGCAAAACTAACAGGTCAAGGAAATTCTTATCCTCTCTTGCTGACAACTTTATCTTCCAAAAGGTAAGGGAGAAAACAAGGGGAACTGCTACCTAGGATCTAATCCTTATAAACAGGGAGGAAATGGTTGAGGAGGTAAAAGTGGCTGGGACCCTAGGAGGTAGCGACCATGCTATTTTAGAATTTTGGATAACTAGAGGCGGAAGACCTGTGAAGACTCAGACGTCAAGGTTAGATTTCAGAAAGGCAGATTTTAAGGGATTCAGAAAGAGAATTGGAGGGATCCAATGGCTGGATATCCTTAAAGACAAAAATGTCCAGGAAGGATGGGAAATCTTGAAAAATGAAATTCTCAAAGCACAGTTGTTAACAATTCCGAAAAGAGGGAAGAATAGGAAGCATTTAAGGAAACCAGGATGGATGAACACAGAACTTAAGCACATGCTAAAAAGGAAGAAAAAAATGTTTATAAAATGGAAAGAGGGAGGCATATCTAAAGAAGAATATAATGCTGTCTGCAGAACCTGCAGGGCACAAATCAGATTAGCTAAAGCTGAAAATGAATTGAGGCTTGCAAGAGATGTCAAAAGCAATAATAAAGGATTTTGGGGATATGTCAAAAGTAAAAGAAAAGTCAAAGATGCTATAGGATTTTTACAGGATGAAAATGATGAAATGGTAAGACAGGATGTTGAGAAGGCTGAACTTTTAAATTCCTATTTTGCATCTGTTTTCTCTCAGAAAGGAAATGTAACATCAACTGTTATTCACTGTCCTATTAAGGGAATAGAAGAATCCAGGATATCTATAAACAGAAAGATAGTGAAGAAACACTTAGCTAACCTAAATGAATTCAAGTCTCCAGGTCCAGATGAATTACACCCCAGAGTACTGAAGGAGATAGCAGAAGAAATTTTTGAACCCCTCTCCATAATCTTTGAAAATTCTTGGAGAACAGGAGAAGTGCCAGAAGACTGGAGAAGAGCAAATGTTGTTCCTATCTTCAAAAAGGGGAAGAAGGTGGACCCAGGCAACTATAGGCCGGTGAGTCTGACTTCTATACCAGGAAAGATCTTTGAACAAATTATTAAACAACATGTATGTCAATACCTGGATAAGAATGAAGTGATTAAACAGAGTCAGCATGGGTTTGTAACTAATAAGTCATGTCAGACTAACTTAATTTCCTTCTATGACGGTATCACTGATTGGGTGGATCAAGGAAATGCTGTAGATATAGTATATCTTGACTTCAGAAAAGCATTTGACAAAGTCTCTCATACAATTCTTATTGAAAAAATGACTAAGTATGGAATGGACAAGGCAACTGTTAGGTGGATTCATAACTGGCTTAGTGATCGGACCCAAAGAGTGGTCGTAAATGGCTGCACATCCAGTTGGAAGAATGTCTCAAGTGGGGTACCACAGGGCTCTGTCCTGGGCCCTGTATTGTTCAACATCTTTATCAACGATTTAGATGAAGGAATTGAGGGTAAACTGCTTAAATTTGCTGATGACACAAAGCTAGGAGGGATAGCTAATACTAGAGAAGAGAGAGAGAGAATTCAAAAAGATTTAAATAAACTGGAGAAGTGGGCAGCAACTAACAGAATGGTTTTTAACAGGGAGAAATGCAACGTACTACATCTGGGCAATAAAAATGAAAAAAGCATATATAGAATGGGAGGAATAGGGCTAAGTGACAGCACATGTGAAAAAGACTTGGGTATACTAATAGATCACAGACTGAATATGAGTCAACAGTGTGATGCAGCAGCAAAAAAGGCAAATGCAATTCTAGGATGTATTAACAGAAGCAAACAGTCTAGATCACGTGAAGTCATTATTTCCCTCTACTCCTCTTTGGTCAGACCTCATCTGGAATATTGTGTCCAGTTTTGGGCACCATATTTTAAAAAAGACATCAACAAACTGGAGCAAGTTCAGAAAAGAGCGACCAGAATGGTGACCGGTCTGCAAACCCTGTCTTATGAGGAAAGGTTGCAGGATTTGGGAATGTTTAGTTTGCAAAAGAGAAGACTGAGAGGAGACTTAATAGCTGTCTACAAATATCTAAAGGGCTGTCACATTGTAGAAGGATCAACTTTATTCTTATTTGCACAAGGAAAGACTAGACGCAATGGGATGAAACTGAATGGGAGGAGACACATATTAGATATTAGAAAAAACTTTTTGACAGTTAGAGTGATCAATGAGTGGAACAGGCTGCCACGAGAAGTGGTGAGTTCTCCTTCAATGGAAGTCTTCAAACAGAGGCTGGACAGACATCTGACTGGGATGATTTAGCGAGTCCTGCTTTGAGCAGGGGGTTGGACCAGATGGCCCAGGAGGTCCCTTCCAAATCTACGATTCTATGATTCTATACTGTGTGATACTGACTGCTGAGCCGTGTATCTAATCCTATCCTGTGTGATACTGTCTGCTGAGCCGTGTATCTAATAGACGATAATACCATAGAAATGATAAGAATAATAGATCTCAGTTACCACAACTGTCTACAAAGAAAACTTGCTGATAGCAACCAATCACAGCTCATTTTTCATCTTTTAAACAGCGCTGGGACAGCGTGGCGAGTTTTGAGTGGCGACTTTTGTGTTTCGACTTTTATGTGGCGAGGTTGGTGTATGTGTGGTGAAATGTGTGCTGAGGGTGGTATATGTGTTGAAGCACATGGTAGTGTGTGGCGCATTTTGTGTGTGTGTTCATATCCCCGTGTATGGCGAGTATCCCATGCCAGGGCCCCACCTTAGCAACTGTACGGTATATACTCTTTGGTGCCAGCGCTCTCATTCTTTAAGTCCCCCTTGTTCACATCTGACAGCTGTCAATTTGCCTCCAACACTTTTCCCCCATTATGTAGATAGGGGTAAAATTGTTTTGTGAATTGGAACGCGGTTAAAATTTCACCTCATAACATAGCCTCTGACGCTCTCGGGGTCCAGACGTGTGACTGTGCCAAATTTTGTGGCTGTAGCTGCGACGGTGCGGATGCCAATCCCGGACATACATACACACACACACACACATACATACACACACACCCACATTAAGCTTTATATATTGGAAGATTTCCTAGTATGCTCTCTTATCTCAATCCACACGTCCGATTCTCGGTTTAACTTTCCATGCTGCGGGGGCTGGTTTCTGGCTCGATATAATCCCGTTAATGGACTGGGTTTATATCCAACAAGGAACTAATGGCAGTTCTACCTGGCTGGCAGCGCACTGTTTCACTAGTGCTAGTGAAAAGGGGCCTGTCTGGGTTTCAAGCAAGTGTTGTGTCACATCAGTGACTGCTTGGACCACATCCTCTCACTATCCATGCCTCTATGGACCCATGTGGACAGAGGGTGTCTGTGTAAAACTGTACCAAGCTGACTTTACGGGTCCCCCAGGGGGTGCGGAACATCACATTGGTGAAAGTGGAGAGAACGCATTATGTGGTCCGTCTAACGTAACAGTGATGTCAGGCGGGGTGGTGAGGTGCGGGTTCATCACATGCACTATTACTATTTACAGGGCACATGCTCTTTTTCCCCATTTATTATCTTGAGGAGGGCAGATGCAGGCCCTTGAAGGAACATTGCCGGCACTGATGTCACTATACATGGTTCATTATTGTCCATGGGAGATTGTGCATCAGTGAAATTGAATTCTTTTGCTTAGCAGTATTAGGAAATCGTATAGACACTCTAATAAAAAGATCACAGACTAGGGAGGAGTCGCTTTAAGAATAGTGCAGAAAGTGAACTGCTAGGTATTGTTGCAATAAAGGCTGAATCATATCTATATAACTATTTCACATATCAGCGGAGGAGTGAACCACTGAAAGTTACAAAATCAGATGGGAGGCGTGCGAAGACTGTAGATTAGGCAGATGAAACCTGCTTCCAATCTATAGCAGTAAGAACTAGAGGTAACCGTGTGCTGCACCGTCCCACAATCATAGGCTGTCAATGCATGCACACCCGGAGGACAGTTTATTGGGATCACCACCCAAGGCAGGGATCATTAGGTAAGAAAATGGTAAAACTTGTCTATGCCATTAATGGGAGGAAGTGGGGAGAGCACCTTATCGGCGCACACACTGGAGCGGAAATTGCCTGCGCAGAAGATCCCTGAATGCAATGCCCATAAAAGGGGAGGAAGAGGTACGCATTGTGGATGGAGCGCAGGGCCTCAACTGACCTTGATGGGAGGGTGGTAGTATTATAATTAAGGCTGGGTTCACATTGCGTTAGGGGGCAATGCGCTGACGGATCCGTTACATAGCGGCACTAACGCTATGTAACGGATCCGTTAACGCCGCCATTGCCCGCAATGAATGTAACGCATCCTAACGCATGCCAAAATCGGCATGCGTTAGCAAGTATGCGCTATTTCATGACGCACCCTCGAACGCTGCATGCAGCGTTTCTGGGTGCGTTGGCAGTAACGCACAGCGAACGGACCCGTTCGCTGTGCATATAACTGTATGAGCTAACGCATGGTACCGTAGCTCCACCATGCGTTAACGCATACCGTTAGCGCTAGGTCACTAAAGATGTCAAAAATGACATTAGCGTTAGCGCATCCGGATGCCCTAACGCAATGTGAATCTAGCCTAAGACAGGAGGCTGGGATTTCTTTCAGCACCGCACGCCCTGGAGCCTGGAGAAATCATTAACAAAGACAGAATAAAACATTTCTCATTAATATGAGGCATACAGGTCTAACATTTCTATTACCTGTATGCCCATATTAATAGGTCATATACGTCCTGGGGGGGAGGGGGTGGCAGATTCCCTTTAAAAGGTAAGTGAACAATCAAGAAAAGTCGAGACCTCGGACAAACAGCTGATCATTTCCCAAACATGGCAGAAGTTCAATATTCAATAATTCACAGGGTAAATGATTATAAGACAAGTCGTGATTAATATGATGAACATAATCAATAGTGCAGTCTTCATCAAAAAACGAGGGTAAAATATAGACAAAACTCCTGAAGGATATAAAGAAAATTGGAGTGCTGACGTCGAAAATTAAACATGACTTTATTGATACAATAATAGGTCATATACATATTCTTATACACAAAGGTCATCGAGGAAGGAAAAGATAGGATCCACAATAGAAGCCCTGGGAATGAGGGGTTGGGGTGAGAAGGAGAGAATGGCTAATGAAATGAATTATTAACCTTATATAAGCTAGTAGTATATGTGGTGTGGCAAGATGGCATCTACATCCTGGAACTACGCCCTGGAATCCTTGGAATGTGAGGTGGATACACTGAAGACCACATATGAAATAGACCTAGTACAGACTGATACAGTGGCTGAAGGCTTCTTCCAGCCTGCTACATGATCTTTTAAAGTTCAGTTCTGTGCCAGCTTTTGCAGAGAGAGGAGCACACATCTGACCCTGCGTCCTATGTCTTTCTTCTATGCATGCACATGGCTCATATTTATTAGGTCAGTGGCAGGCAATCACTAAGATCTCACCTTAAGAGATCACCCCAACAGAGCTAAGAGGCAATATCACAACTGACAAATATATAGTATTGGAAGATCATGTAAATGTGACACCCCAGAGTCCGGTTGTCACAGTGACATTGCCTCCCTCTAAGAGGTGAAGTCATGCTTGGAGGCAGAAGGGGGGGGCCCCATGCCAGGTAACAGATTAAATCACAATTCCTGCTGCAGGTCAGAAAAGGGAGCTGCCTTATAAATTCTGGCCAGCAGATGGGGTTGGTGAGTCAGCTAGAAGTCAGCTGAGGGAGTTGTCATGGAAACGAGAGCAGCTGTGAGCAAATGACAAGACAGTTAAAAACGAGAGGTAAAAAGATCTTTCTGGAAGATCCAGTCAGTTGAGAATGGAGAGCTGATCTGTGAAGAGGGAAAGGGACAATAGCAGAGACAGAGAGGCTCTGGGGAAGCTAAAAACTGCGTATAGCAGACCCCAGAGCGAAGCGGTAATAGAGAGAAAAGGGACGCCAGAGTCCTTGGTGGTCAGGAGCTGTATGTCCTGATCGCCGAATCTGAAAGTACAGGGGACTGTAAGTTCCTGTGCGACATTAAACACCTGAGGGCACGGCAGCAGATAAGGAGCCTGGGGCTGATGGTGAAAAGGACGGTACCCGTGGAATAGGATGATGCTGTCAGCCGTACAGGTTAGTGAAATCATCACGCAATTGAGGGTCGCAGCATAGTTATATACAGCAGAGACCCGCACACAAAGCGCAGAAGGAAGGTCCCAAACCCCCACCTGGCAAGGTGGATCCCCTGAATGCCTCCAGGCGAGCCGGACTCAATCCATCACCTGTATGTGGTACTCAAGATTGCAACCACTTGCCAGTAAAAGGTAAAGAAGCGGCACCTCTCTGTGTCCTCTCAGTTCTCTGCACCCCAACCTTCACCGCCATCTTAACTATTAATCAAACATCTTTGCCCTGGGACTATTGCTCTACCTGTGGAGAGCTATTTTCACCACAGCTGCGACACACCAACAGTCTCAGGGGAACAACACTGCAGCGCTGGTCGCCTCTGACCAGAATACCACAGGTGGCGTCACATATTTATATATAAACTTTATCTTCATTTTTTACCACACTTCAACATCACACAACTTTCCCCCCTTTTTACTGGACGACCCAGGGCCACGGACCGGGTCGCCGCCAATGTGACGTCCCCCACTCAAGTAAACGGGCCCGGTACCGAGTACCCCACGGCCCTGCGCGGGGCGCTCCATAAACACATACTCTCCTAGTGCAAACGTAGTAATAATGCAACAATCATAAAGTGCTTGTGCTGAGAGGGTCTACCATTAATTATGAACTGGTGTTGTGGAAACGGGAATAAAATAAACGTACTGCCCGCCCGGACCCAAGTTATAAGGGTTGCATACACTTTCCCATGTTGTAAGGTGCCGGTGCACAAACCACAGAGTTCACAGGGGCCGACCCCGGACGCACGTTTCTCCTAAGCTTTTTCAATGGGGGATCAATGATCAGATGGATGTTGCAAGTCATGAGGCTGTGTTCACATTGCTGTATTTTCGGTCCGAGGGCTGTCCAAACTGACAGCATGCAGGCGAATGTTATTCAACAAGGCTGTCCAGGTGACAGGTTTTTATTTTCATGAATGTGCTTGAGGAAAAAGAAAATGCAGAATGCACTATTATTTCTGTGTGACTTCTACAGGTGCGCAAAAAAAAAAAAAAAAAAAGATGCCTGACAGATCATCTGCACAGCATCGGATTTTTACAGATATATTGGAATTCTTTAACATAGGTAACTGCATTTGGTCATGTAAATTTGAATTAGCGCTGATGTATACAAATGAATGACAATATAGGTGAAAATTATGCAATTTTTTCTCTGGATTAAAATTGGACAATTATTTATACGCTTTTTGGAACTTGGCCTGAGAGAGAGAGACACATTGCTATTTTGCCACTCTGTTCCCTAAATCTGAGATCCACGTAAAATCCCCTTCTACAACCAACACAATTGTAGATAGGGTTTTTTTTTTAATTGTTTCCTGACAAATGCCTGCTAACAATTCAGATCTGCAATGTCACACTGACCGAAACGTCCATTAGGAAATCGGTAAAGTCGCGATTTCATGATGTAACGTTAAAGTGGGTGTCCTACCATTACAACCCCTGTATTGATCATGACATTACTAAATGACCCAGTAAAAAGGTGTGACGTCTACTTACGTAATATGGCACCGCCTGATGTTCACAACGTTTAACAATGTATACGTCCACATAAAGAGCTGACTGCCGATGTAAATCAATGCTCAGGTCACACTCCCCACGGCCAGGTCTCTCCATATCGAGCTTCTATTCACATCAGAGAATCCAATAGAAATAGCTATCTGCCTTACTAGGAGCAGCGCAGAAACATGGCAGGAAAGCTGAGAAAACTCTTTTTGCATAGGGTATAGAAAGGACCAATTTTGACAGCTGCTAGAGGGGGAAGGAGGATAATTTTGTTTTAGAAGCTTTTGCTCAGAGGTTTTTCTTTATTCTAAAACATTTCACAAAACTTTAAAACAGTCTATTGACAACTCCCGAGATATTTGGTATAGCAAGGATTCATTTGCTAACTCTTTTAATCTTGGTCACATACATTTAGCTGCAGCTCTAGGGCATGTACAGACCAACATGGAGAAAATAAATCTATCAGAGAAAGTTGGTCAGATTATGCTAATCAGACTCTGATCTGAGTAAGATGCAATTTTCTCAGAGGTGAATGTTTAAAAAAAAAAAAGTCTCTCCACTTTCTCCATTATGCTAGTGCGTGGAAATTGGGATGAGAGTGGCATCCGATTCTCGGAGGCAAATTGTGCATGCTGTGATTTTTTTGGTCTGAGGAAAAAAAAAATCCGACATGTTCACAGCTTCAAAACTAAGGACGGCCGTCTGCACGAGCCCTTACAATAATACCATGCAGGGCGGTAGAGAAAAAAAAAAAAAAACTTTCCTAGGTTTCGCAGTTGCACAGTCTACCTTTAAGGTGCCGAACAAAAATAAGGCCCATGTGCAGGGACAATATATGTGCCCTTTGTAGCCCAAGAGGTCCGAAAAATGCAAACTTGCACCTGATTTGGAGGTATAAACGAGCTCCCTTACCTCTTTGTCCCCTGTGCGGCCGAACAGGTTGCACTAATGAGCTATCTGCCCCCGAGTCCAACCTAAAATGTTGATCTAGACTAAAGGAAGATAAAAACCCCATGAGGAAGATGCAAATTGCCCCATTTTAGAGGAAAAATCCCTTCCTGGCTTCACATAAACAAGTAGATCAGTTCCTTAGATCAAAATCACATAACAGCCAGTCCATCTAATGAACTGCCATGGAGTCATAGGTGGAGAAATGCTATTCTCATGGCAGCCCTGCAGCTTTATAAAGAGAAATCTCTCACAGCTGACGGGACCTTTATCCCATAATGTTACGGAATTGCCATTTCTGCCATAGCCTTGTGTATTAAATTAAACTGAGACTTCAGATTTAATAACTCACTGTCTGACTGTGTCAACTATTTGTAATCCTGGGGACGTGCAGGGAACCTGCCAGGAACTACAGCTTACCCCTTCATGCACTCGTACAGTGTACACAGGATGTGCCTTGCACCAATTGTGTCTCTGAGAGAGGACTTTCCCAGCTACTGCCAACACATAAAAACAAGTGGCGGAGCACTGACGGTCAGGCACCACCATGCACGCGAGATCAAATACGATGCAAGGAGCAACTATTCTTATTTGTTTTAGGCTCAATATTTATGATAAAGGGCTTATCTAACTTCACACACATAAAAAATCTGCAAGTGAAGTGGAATAAATACTAAAACTACACTCCTGAAATCATCTCTTCTCTTCCCCGGCGATCCAGCAGTGATATTCCATCAGTACTTCTGGTCTTTGATTATTTAGGCTGGGTTCACACGTAGCGGAACTCTCGCGGAAATTACCGCGAGAGTTCCGGAATTCCATTCCGCGGGAAAATCGCATTTTAAATTCCCACGGAAAAACTAGCATTTTGCAAGCGTAATTAGCTTGCAAAATGCTAGCGTTATCCAAGCGATCTGTAGCATTGCTTGGAGAACTGATTGACAGGTTGGTCACAACCAACTTTTTACTGCTGAGGCCGCCTATGCAGCATCTGTAGTAAAAGATAAAATGTAAAAATAAAAAAAGGTGTTATTCTTACCTTCCGACGTCCCGCGCAGCGTTCCCGCCTCTCTTCATGCTCCTGTTCCCAGTAATCCTTTGCGAAAATGCCTGCGATGACGTACGTTCTCGTGGGATCGCAACGTCTCACGGTAATTCGCGATGACGTTGCGCGAATGACCGTGAGACTTCGCGATCCCGCGAGAACGGACGTCATCGCGGGCATTTTCGCAAAGGATTACTGGGAACGAGAGCGTGGAGAGAGGCGGGAAGGCTGCGTGGAACGTCGGAAGGTGAGAATAACAATATTTTTTATTTTAAATTCTATTTTTTACAGGGATATGGTACCCAAAGCCCGGAGGACAGTCTACTCTCCTCTGGACCGTGGGTACCAACAGCAATTGTTCTGCTTACTTTTCGCATGGTGTGCACAGCCACATGCGGAAAGTAAGCAGAACAATGCATTCCTATGGGTGCGGGATCGCCATGATTCCGCAAAATTAATGAGCATGCTGCATTTTTTACCGCGAAGCGATTCCGACGCGGTAAAAACCGCAGCATTAGCACAGCATTGCGGAATCCCATAGGAATGCATGGGATGCGTATTTTTTGCGTTTTCGTGGCAAAATTGCGCGGTTAAAACCACCGCGGAAACGCGAAAAAAACGCCACATGTGAACTCAGCCTAAGAGTCAGCAAGTAACTGGTGAAGTGGCGCAATGGTACTCCTGGCATCACTGCACGGTCATATGTAGTATGACATATGATCACTGAGGCCACTGATTAGCTGCAGCGGTCATACCCAGGCCACTTGTAAGCAAACGACTGTAAGGACCCTCAAAACATTCATGCTGGATTGCAGAGGTAAATAAATGGCGAGTATTTTTACCTTTTATTCTTTATAACATTTGTCAAATGGTGACATTCTACAACATCTTTTTTCCCCTTCTTCCAGATCGACCTCTTTTAGAGCCTGGATGCTGGATGGAGAGTGAGGACAACTTGTCTATCAGAGTTCTCCATAGGTGTTTGGTTTGGTTCAGATCAGGAGACACTTGGCCACTGAATCACTTTCACCCTGTTCATCTTCAGAAATTTAACAGTGACCTTAGATGTGTGTTTTGGATCAATGTCATGTTGGATATGTGCACGTCTACCAAGGGCACGGAGTGATGGCAGCATCTTCTTTTTCAATACAGAGTAGTTCATTTGTGAACTCATTATACCATTAATGAAATGTAGCTCCCTGGCACCAGCAGCACTCATGCAACTCCACATAAGGACATTGCCACCACCATGTTTCACTGTAGGCACCATGCATTTTTTTTGTACTTCTCACCTTCATGACATTCATCCACTCAATGCCGACTTTTAGCCCCCATTGACTTGCATTGGGGTCGGGTTTCAGACGAAACTCCGACTTTTTTTTTTGCCCTAGTCGGACCAGTTTCATCTGAAACAAATTTTGTTTCATGAAACCCGATTCGACCAAAGTCACTCAACTCTACTTGTAACGGCACAGAGCAGTGACAACTTTCGTGAAATTTCATATATTACACTCCTCAACATTGAAATTGCAACACCAAGAAGTAAAAGATGTAGAATTCTGGAAATCACCGGATGTGAAGACATGTTATCGCCATGCAAAAAATAAAAATAACATTTTCAAGACATCTTTATGAATTCAGAATGGAGTATAAGTGGCACATGCAGAAATCCCCACCACTTACACTCCTTGAATGCACTTGGGTAAATCATCAAGATCCGCTGCTGGCAGCTCCTTTTGCAATTGCCGACCAATAATGTCCCAGATGATGTCGATGGGAGATATGCCCGAAGACTCTGCAGGCCATGGTAATACATTGAGATCCTGCAGGCTGCTCAAGCAATATACAGCCTGGCATTGTCGTATTGAAAAATGGCTCCTGGGACACTTTGGATAAATAGTTGTACCGCTAATTCCAGGACCAAAGCAACGTAATGCCGAAATGTTCGTGTACTTGGAGTGAAGATCAGAGGGATCGGGCTACAGCACATTCTGCCACCCCTCAACATAATTCTTGGAGAAGGACTGGTTTGATTTTCCTTCATGAAGGCCCCGAGACCAATACTTGGCAATCATAGCATCAAAGACTCATCACTGAAGATGGACCTCCATTGCTTTCTTGGTCTTCATAGTAATAACCTGTGTGATGCCATACTAGATATTGAATTACACGAGATGTTTTAGAATTATTGGTTTGTATTTTTTCATCATTTGAATATCGTTAACATGTCTATGCATCCTATGATTTCCATAATTCCTGGAATTTCCTTCTTGGTGCCGCAATTTCAATATCGAGGAGTGCACATAATGGATAACGTGCTCTCTTCCACTTCCCGCTCTGTTTGATTTCCTATGAACTACATTTCCACAGCTGCAACTATTGTCCTTGGCCTGAAATCAGTCATTAACTTCCTAGGGAGAGTTGTACTTTGTTTCAGAATAAAGTTTACTTATTTTCACCAGGGGTCATCCATAATCACAACCAACATTTTTAGGATGGGACGATCTTTGTGTTCATGTTCCAGAGAGTTACATAATAGCCTGCTTACTAAGAGTCCATTAGCAAATCTGCTCGATAATTGACACCAATATGGTCAACATCAGCATAAAGTGTCTCTTCACTTTTGATTATTAGGTCATAATTGCTGATCCAATATCTGCTTTCTAATATAGGATTTAAACCAACATGAGAGGGATAACGAGTTATCCCTTTATTGACCACTGGGACCCTTATTGATTCCAAGAACGGGGTCAGCAACCTCTTCCTGAGTGGAGCAGAGGTGCACATGCTCAACCACATCTTCATTCAAAGCCAAGCGGTGTACATGGACCCCCCCATGATTGGCAAGTTATCTCCTATTGTATAGATAGTCCACAGATAAATCCAGTCGGCACTCGTGAAATTGAGTTGCTCGTGTCAAGAGATGGCGTCCTATTTGTAAGCAGTAATAGAAAGAACGGTACTCAGATAGTGTTGAAACACATATTTGATGATCTGATTAAATACAGTTAGGTACATATATATTTGGACAGAGACAACATTTTTCTAATTTTGGTTCTAGACATTACCACAATGAATTTTAAAACAATTCAGATGCAGTTGAAGTTCAGACTTTCAGCTTTCATTTGAGGGTATCCACATTAAAATTGGATGAAGGGTTTAGGAGTTTCAGCTCCTTAACATGTGCCACCCTGTTTTTAAAGGGACCAAAAGTAATTGGACAATTGACTCCAAGGCCATTTCATGGACAGGTGTGGGCAATCCCTTCGTTATGTCATTCTCAATTAAGCAGATAAAAGGCCTGGAGTTGATTTGAGGTGCGGTGCTTGCATTTGGAAGGTTTTGCTGCGAAGGAAACAAGCGGTCAAAGGAGCTCTCCATGCAGGTGAAACAAGCCATCCTTAAGCTGCAAAAACAGAAAAACCCATCCGAGAAATTGCTACTACATTAGGAGTGGTAAAATCTACAGTTTGGTACATCCTGAGAAAGAAACAAAGCACTGGTGAACTCATCAATGCAAAAAGACCTGGGCGCCCACGGAAGACAACAGTGGTGGATGATCGCAGAATAGTCTCCATGGTGAAGGGAAACCCCTTCACAACAGCCAACCAAGTGAACAACACTCTCCAGGAGGTAGGCGTATCAATATCCAAATCTACCATAAAGAGAAGACTGCATGAAAGTAAATACAGAGGGTTCACTGCACGGTGCAAGCCACTCATAAGCATCAAGAATCAAAAGGCTAGACTGGACTTTGCTAAAAAACATCTAAAAAAACCCAGCACAGTTCTGGTAGAACATTCTTTGGACAGATGAAACCAAGATCAACCTCTACCAGAATGATGGGAAGAGAAAAGTATGGCGAAGGCGTGGTACAGCTCATGATCCAAAGAATACCACATCATCTGTAAAACACGGCGGAGGCAGTGTGATGGCTTGGGCATGCATGGCTGCCAGTGGCACTGGGTCACTAGTGTTTATTGATGATGTGACACAGAACAGAAGCAGCGGAATGAATTCTGAGGTATTCAGAGCCTTACTGTGTGCTCAGATCCAGCCAAACTGATTGGTTTTGCTTTGGGTCATTGTCCATCTGTAGTATGAAACGACAACCAAAGCAACCCAGGAGTTTATTAAAGCAAAGAAGTGGAATATTCTTGAATGGCCAAGTCAGTCACCTGATATCAACCCAATTGAGCATGCATTTCACTTGTTAAAGACTAAACTTCAGACAGAAAGGCCCACAATCAAACAGCAACTGAAAACCACCGAAGTGAAGGCCTCGCAGAGCATCAAAAAGGAGGAAACAGCGTCTGGTGATGTCCATGAGTTCAAGACTTCAGGCAGTCATTGCCAACAAAGGGTTTTCAATCAAGTACTAGAAATGAATATTTTATTTACAATTATTTAATCTGTCCAATTACTTTTGGTCCCTTTAAAAACAGGGTGGCACATATTAAGGAGCTGAAACTCCTAAACCCTTCATCCAATTTTAATGCGGATACCCTCAAATGAAAGCTGAAAGTCTGAACTTCAACTGCATCTGAATTGTTTTGTTTAAAATTCATTGTGGTAATGTCTAGAACCAAAATTAGAAAAATGTTGTCTCTGTCCAAACATATATGGACCTAACTGTAATTATTGGAAAACTACTTGAAAACACGCGAGTGCCGATCTTTCAATTGCAGCGATTGTATAAATAGGGAATAACTTGTTTTTAAGGGAATAAGCCTTTAATGCGTACAGTTTATACATTGATCTCAATAATAACCCAGTATGCAGTGAGCTCCCTCTAGTGGTGGCTTCTTGTACAAGCCAGGTGATCTCTCAGTGCTATGCTATGATTAATCTGGCACGGAGATATTGTCAGCTCATTTGCATTTAAGAAAAAAGTAAATTTCTCTGGAATACAACATCGGATTGCAAAAATCAAAATATCATTTCATTCAACTTTCTATGAGCTACATGCCCATACAGATGGCTTAGGAGGGTCGATCCTACTGACAGATGCCCTTAAAAAAAGCCCAAAAAAACTACGTTTGTGTCAAACAAACAGGGTCTACACACAGCACACAACCAGAAGTACACAAGAATGGTCAGGAAGGAAAAAAAATAATAATTTTCTTGATCCTAATCCAAGAGAAATTTTTTGCAAAGAGAAGAAATCTGATATTGGGAAAACGTACAAATGTTCAAGAGCTTCATAGAGATGCTGTCATTATACAGCGTGGATCTGACAGATTAAATGGATAAGTGAACTTTTTTTCCTTTGGCTAGGTGCCAAAGTGATGTGATTGCCCCCGGTGGCCATTAGAATTATTACACGTGGTGTCGTTCTTTCTAAGTTGCCCTGGTGGAGGTGAGTGGTAGTGCACTTTAGTTTCTTTGGTTTAATGTGCACTTAATTACAAATCAGGTGTTAGGCTCTATAAAAGAGAGCCAGGTGTGTTTAATCACTGTTGGTGATATTGTGAGTTAGTGATTCTCAAGGAAGCCTGGGTGAAGGAAGGAGCTGAACATGAGTCCTGCGCAGCCCAGCCAGAGAGGACGAGTGGCAGCTATGTGGTCTGCAAGAAGGGCTGGCATGGCGTGGTGGAGTCCCAGTTTATGGTGTTGGCAGGAAGTGCTTGCATGGCTTGGTGGAGTGGCGACTATGGAGAGAGTTGCACTCAGCATGCGGGACTTGGTTGCTGAGAGCTGGACTCAAGCATGCTTGGCTTTTTGGGCAGGAGCTGAACTCATCTTTGGGACTCTGTTACTGGACTTCTGCAATTGGTGGTGGACTCTGCTCCAAGGCTGCACTATGGTGAAGGATCCAATTATGGTGATGGATCCGGGTGGAGAAGATGCACACAGGTGGTGGGCTCTGTTGCTAGGAGCGTACGCAACAGAGCAAAGCTAAGTGGTGTTTCCCCTGTTTTGTCATCTTTCCTCATGTGTGTTTTAGTGCAGTGGTGGGATTAGTTTCTGCACCGACCAATTCCCTAGTGAGGGTTTAGGTCAGGACGAGCTAGGGTTTTTAGGTTCCTGTTGCGCGCCCGGTGCGGAACCGGCATAGGGAACGTTAGGAGTGCAGGGACACTGGCTCAGGGGAGCTCAGGAGGTCTCCACTTCCCTATTCCCTATCACAGGGCCCACCATTGTTAATGTTTCCCAGGTTTCCCTTATTGTTTAAATTCGCCTTACTGGAGGCGGGGTTTCCAGACTTGTATATACGTGTAATGTCTAAATTCGCCAGTTGAAGGCGGTGTATCCAGCTGCACGTGTTTATTATTTAAATTCGCCCCACTGGAGGCGGTGTATCCAGGGTCACATGCGTCACATGGGTTCGCCTTGCGGTACTCGCTGCATCCAGACACACGTGACCGTGACAGATGCAATGGAAGAAATTCCCAGCAAAAAGGTACAAGACGCTAAAAAACTTAACAAAACAATAAACTTTTGGAGACGATCACTGTTCCCAAAGTCTGTGCAACCAAGTATTAGGGGAGAGTGACTGTCATCCTGTCCATGTCATCTCATACTAGGTTTCTTCTTTATTTCTTTTTATAAATAACTGAATTTATGATGACAGCGCACTTTTTTTTTATATCTGGATACACTCTTAAAATCTTGTAATGAGTCACAATTAGTACAAAGTCCCTTAATAAAGTTATTGTTCCCGATTCATCATTTATGATTTATTGAGGTCACTTTTCCTTTTTTTTTTTTATCTTGTGGTATTTGTTGACTTTTCTTTTTTCACACTAAAATTCTTCAAAATTGCACCCGCAGTTCATGAATTTGTTGCAAATGCAAAACTGCTCTTTACTTTTGTTTTTAAAGGTCACAAAAAAACAAAACAAAAACCCAAAAAAACAATTAATCTCTTCCTCCCCCAGCCTGTTTTCACCTTCCTGTCCAGAAGAATTTTTTCAATTCAGATCTGTGTCACTTTATGGAGGTAATTACTCTGGAGAGCTTCAATGCATCCTAGTGAGTCCGGTTTCACACGTCCTGATATTTCCGGTACCAGAAAAACCGATACCGGAGATATCAGTGTCCGTGTCCCCATGTGTGTACTACGTGCAGCGTGTACCGCATCAGTACCACACGGACGTCTTCATCACCTGCCGCCGGGGAAGAGCGCTTACAGTAGCGCTTCTTCCCCGGCAGACGTCCGTGCACACAGAGGACAGTGTGCACCGTTTTCCGTGTACACAAGTGTGGCACGTTTTGCGGCCCGTGTGTCCGGGTGTAAATGGACATGTCTGCGTGTTTTGCACACTGACACACGGTCCGTGAAAACACGCTGATATTTGCGTAGACCTATTCATTGGAATTGGGTCTACGTGTGTCAGTGACTCCGGTACGTGAGAAAACTGTCACCACACGTACCGGAGACACCGACATGTAAAAGGGGCCTGAGATTGTTTTTTTTAAAGACACCTTGTACTTTATACTAGTGGTAAACTTAGGACAATATGATCTGTGTTTATTTATGAAAATATCAAAAATTTACAAAAAAATTTGAAAATTTATCAATTTTGAAACTTTACATTTTTATACCCTTAAATGAGATATTTATTGTCTATACTGCTCAAAAAATAAAGGGAACACAAACAACAAAATGTAACTCCAAGTCAGTCAAACTTCTGTGAAATCAACACTGATTGTGATTCAATTTCTCCTGCTGTTGCGCCAATGGAATAAACAACAGTTAGAACTGATGGGAAGGACACTAACATCCATGTGCCTGCTCAGTAAGAATGTTGAGGTTTCCCTTTATTTTTTGAGCAGTGTATTTTGTGTGGAATAACTAACATTTACCACATGGCTAATTTACAATCAGCATAATTTTTTAAACAAACTTATCTTCCGAGCAAAAAAAAATTATCAGTGATTTCTCATTTTTCCAACAAAACTTACAATATCAATTTTTTATTAGGGACCACATTCCTATTGAAGTGATTTTCAGGGGGCCTGTATGACAGAAAATATCCAAAAGTTACACCATTTTAAAAACTGCACCCCTCAAAGTGCTCAAAACCACATTCTAGAAATGTATTAACACTTTAGGGGCCTTTCCTGAATTAAAGCAATGTGGAAGGAAAAAATTAAAATTGTACTTTATTCCCCATCAAAATATATTTTAATTCAGCCTCAAATTTAGCATTTTTAAAACAATGATACCCCATATGTGGTGGAAAACTACTGTCTGTATGCATGACAGCGCTCAGGAGGGAGCAACTTTAACTTTTGGAGCGCCTAATTGGCTGGAATAGATAGCGGTCGTCTTGTAGCATTTGCAGAGCCCCTAATATGTCTAAACAGTGGAAAATCCCCCATAAGTGAACACATTTTGGAAACTACACGGTAAGCACCTTGAACCTGCAGGTACTTCACCGAATCTTGTACTGTTGAGCCGTGAAAATAAATAAATAAAAAAATCACATTACTTCCACAAAAATGTTGCACTAGCCCCAAAACATATTTATTTTCACAAGGGTAACAGGAGAATATGGACCATACTATATATTGTGCAATTTGTCACGTGTACGCAGATACCCCATATGTGGTGGAAAACTACTGTTTGGGCGCATAGCGGAGAAGGAGCGCTAATAATATTCTGGAGCACAATTTTGGCTGGAATAGATTGCGGATGCTATGCCACATGACAAAACAGCAGAAACCCCCACAAGTGACCCCATTTTGGAAATTACATCTTTTGAGCAATTCATCTAAGGGGTGTAGTGAGCATTTTTATCCCTCAGACAATTCACAGAATTGTATAAAATTGGGCTGAGTCAATGGAAAATTACCATTTTCTTCAACTAAAATGTTGCCTTAGTCTCAAATTTTTAATTTTCAAAAGGGATAATAGGAGAAAATGAGCCATACAATTTGCTAGCATTTTCTCCTGAGCACGCAGATTCCCCATATTGGAGTTCAAATTTTGCTGGAGTGGTTTGAGGGTGCCATGTCACATTGACAGAGACCCTGAGGTGCCAGAACAACAGAAACCTACCATAAGTGACCCCTTTTTACAAACTACACCCCCCACTCTTCTAGGGGTGCAGTGAGCATTCTGACACACCTTGTGCCTTATAGAATTTTATACCATTGGGTGATAAAGAGATAATTACATTTTTGCCACCAAAATGTTGCGTTAGCCCCAAGTCTTTAATTTTTATAAGGGCTAATTGGAAAAATTGCACAACAAAAATATCCTACATATAATCGAGAACTACTTTACAGGCACAGTGCAAAGGTCAAAAGGGAAGGAGTGCCATATTGCAGTACAAATTTGGCTGTTATGCTTTTGCGGGTGCCAAGACCCACTGAAAGTGCCCCTGAGGTGCTAGAATCGCCCATAATGGACCCCATTTTTCAACCACCCCTCAATGAATTCATCTTGGGGTGCAGTGAATATATTGGCACCACAGGTTTGTCACAGAATTTTATACCATTGGGCAGTGAAGAGAAAATTTACATTTTTAGCACATCAATTCTGTTATAGTCCCAGATTTTATATATTTAAATGAGAAAATTAATAAAGCTGCAAAAATTTGTCAATTTCTGCTGAACGTGGTAATTCCGCATATGTGGCTGTACCGTACTGCTTAGCCATACGGCGAGACTCACAATGGAAGGAGCGCTATTTAATAGAATCACAGAATGTTAGGCTATGTGCACACGTTGTGGATTCTGCTGCGGATCCGCAGCGGATTTGGCAATGCGGATCCGCAGCAGTTCTGCTGACATGGTACAGTACCATGTTAGCCTATGGATTTTAAAATCCGCTGTGCACATGGTTCGGATTTTTCCGCGCGGATTTGCTGCGGATTACAATCCGCAGCATGTCAATTGTTTGCGCGGAATCCGCAGCGGTTTCACACCTTTAACATTGTAGAGGTGTGAAACCGCAGGGCTTTTGCCAATTCCGTGCGCAAAGATCCGCAGCCCAATCCGCAACGTGTGCACATAGCCTTAGGGTTATGGCATCCAATCCCCTGCTCAATTCAGGATTCACTAAACCATCTCAGGCAGATGTCTGTCCAGCCTCTGTTTGAAGACTTCCATTGAAGGAGCACTCGCCACCTCTCGGGGCAGCCTGTTCCCCTCATTGATCGTTACACCGATGCCTCTACCTTGTGCCAGTCATTACACTGTCTACCCATCCACTCCAGAATTCAGTATAAACTTATTACCCTCACCCACAAAGCCCTCCATGGCTCAGCACCACCCTACATCTCCTCCCTTGTTTCAGTATACCACCCAACCCGCGCCCTCCGCTCTGCTGATGACCTGAGGTTAGCATCCTCAATAATCAGAACCTCCCACTCCCGTCTCCAAGACTTTACACGTGCGGCGCCAATTCTTTGACACAGTATTCCAGATGAGGTCTGACCAAGTAGGAGTAGAGGAGATAATTACTTCACGTAATCTAGACTATGCTTCTCTTAATACATCCTAGAACTGTGTTTGCCTTTTTTGCCGCTGCATCACACTGTTGTCTCATGCGCAGTCGGTGTTCTATTAGTATAGCCAAGTCTTCTTCACACGTGCTATTTGCTTAGCTCTATTCTTTCCAGTCTGTAGATGTCATTTATGTTTTTCTTGCCAGATGTAGAATTTTGCAATTTTCCCTATTAAATACCATTCTATTAGTCACTGACCATTGTTCAAGCTTATCTAGATCCTTCTGAATCCTTTCTCAGTCTTCTCTAGTGTTAGCTATCCCTCCTAGCTTTCCATAATCTGCCAATGTGATTAGTTTACCTTCAGTTCTCTCATCTAGATAATTTATAAAAATGTTGAACAATACTTAGGCCAGTATAGAGCCTTGTGGTACTCCACTTGAAACACTTCCAATTGGATGTGCAACCATTTATTACCACTCTTTGAGTACGATCACTGAGCCAGTTATGAATCCACAGTAGCCTTGTCAATCCCATACTTGGTCATTTTTTCAATAATGATAGTATGAGATACTTTATCAAATGCTTTGTTGAAGTTGAGATATACAATATCTACTGCATTTCCCTGATCCACCTAGGCAGAGATACCAAGAACAAATTCTTGGAGAACAAAATTATCGTAGAATAGTTTGTGGACTCCCCCTCAAGTGACCCTATTTTGGAAATTACACTCCTCTGGGAATTTATCTACAGGTGTAGTTATGATTTTGACTTCATGTGTGCGTTCCATAAACATGCAGCAGTGGATGTTGCTAAGTCAAAGTTGCAAATCTGCAAATTTAATGCGCAGTACATTGTAGAGCCCGTACATTGCAATGCCCAGTACATTAGGCGGGCTCTCATCGCTACAGAAATGCCAAACATGTGGACACTAAATGTGGTTTAGGCACACTGGTGTTCAGAAGGGAGGGGGCATTTGGATTTGGAAGCGCAGACTTAGTTGATTTCTTTTGGGGATGATAGGGCTTTTCAAGAGCCTTTGCACTACCAGTAACTTGGAAGCCCCCTATAGTCACTCAGATGACGGACCTGAGTGGGGACTAGTTTTATTTGTAGATTGAGTTGAAGCTTTCATTTTACATAAAATTATCTATCACATTTATCCTTCGCTCTACACTAAGCACTTACTTTGAGGTTTCCATCTAAATCTCCAAATGACGTGACTCAGATGAAACCCCTGAGGGAACCATTCACTATAATGAGGTAGCAGAGTTACTCTGGACTCTGTCTGGCCTCTGTTCAGTAACGTCATTCTTTTCAGAAGTGCATAAAACTGTGCCCGACTTAAAAAGACGGACACCACCGGATCATGTGCCAGACAAAGTCCACAGTGTCTCCATCTTCCTCACTATAGGGAATCTTCTGCCAGGGTATTCCATCTGAATCACGTATTTCAGAGATTTACACGGAAACCCCGATGGAAGTGCTCAGCGTAGAGCGCAGGATAAATGTGAGCAGAGCTGTACTGCAATCTTTGGGATGCAGAATGAACAAATCAACAGCAGGTGAAGAATTGTTTTTATTTATTTTTTAGGCCGTTCCTCGTGCAGTATAAATGATTAGGCAACTTTATTCTTCAGGTCGGTGGAATTAGAACGATACCAGATTTATATGTTTTTTTATAATGTTTGGCTGCTGTCACACACTAAAAGACATTTTTATTGCAAAAACAATTTAATTGACATTTTGAGAGGTACAATTTTTCCAAATTTCTGACCACATTCCAAGTTATGTGATGACTTGTTTTTTTTGCGGGACGAGATGACAATTTCAGGCACATAACATTTTTTGATCGCCTTCTATTCTGATTTTTGGGAGGCAGAATGAACAAAACCCAGCGATTTCAGGAATACATTTTTTTTCCAATGCCGTTCCGTGTGTAGTAAAATTGATAAGGCAGTTTTATTCTTCGCATCAGTACGATTACAGCGAAGTCACATTTCTATAATTTTTATATGTCTTGGCGCTTTTACAAAAAAACTATTTTATAAAAAAAATAATTATTTTTGCATCACTGTACAACTTTTTTTAATTTCTCTGCTGATGGAGCTGTGTGGCAGATTGTTTTTGGAGGGACAAGAAGACATTTTCAGCTATACCATTTTTATTTACATTTGTCTTTTTGATTGCGTTTTATTCCAATTTTTGTTCGGCAAATGATAAAGCATAGTTTTTTGCACTGTTTTTATTCAATTTTTATATGGCGGTGTGATTGGTTTATAGGTCAGGTCGTTCCGGACGTGGCAATAACAAATATAAGTACTTTTTTTCCCATAATTGTGCATTTATTGTTATATTTTTTTTTCGTGTTTTTATGTTTTTTTATTTAGTAATTTTTTTTTTTTTTTTTTATAATTTTCTAATTTTTTTTGGTTTACTTAGTCCCTCTATGGGACTTTAACTTTTATTAGTCTGATCTCCGGTATAATGCAATGCAATGCACCAAGAGTGCACTGACAGAAGCCTTTTAGACCATGCTCAGAGACTATCTGCCACAACCTGTAAAGGACTCGTGCGCTGTGGTCTCTATTTGTAGAACTGTTCTGTTTATTGGCAGCGATCAAAAATGAACGGATCAGCTCACACGTCCCACTGACTGATCCAACGCACCATTCTTTATATAGCTTTGCTATCTGAAGTGCACGCTTTAATTATCTGGAGTGCTCTGGACCTAGAAATACAACAGGCGGAAGCCTCCCTGTATTCATAATTTGGAGCAAATGGGTCCACCCACTGTAAACATGCAGGGATCACGTACGTACATACATGTGCAAACATTTGCTTTGCCACAAGAAGTTCTCTGAACCTGCCCTCATTTCATCACAGGTCTAGGATCACAGGTTCAGTGACAATTTGCTGATGTGTATCAGGGATCAGTACAAGAGGAGCAAAATAAGACATGTAGGATTTAATGTCCACAGTATATAGGCAAACGGTGGTACAGTAATACTAAAATAATAGGTATAAAACAATAAGCAAGAAAACTGAACAATACATATAGCATGTACTAGTCACACAATAGCCAGCTATTCTCGCCTGGCATGTGTTTCGCGTTAGTGCTTTGTCTGGGGGTGTCCTATATTATCAGTTTTGTTGCTTCCTTGTTTAAGCACAGAACATTTTGTGTTTCCTAACTTTATGTGAAGCAATTAAAAGGCACCCACTGATTTAATTTGGCATCATGTAATGATACATTTAACCTATAAAAAAGAAAAAAAATGGAGTTCCATACAAAAACTGTATATTAAAAACTGTATAAATTTTATTACATCAAGTGACATACATATTTAAAAATATTTAATAGAAAAAAAACCCCTAATAAAAATACATGGGTCCAGGGCATGTAATAAAGTGATATACTATTATATATAGTGTATATAATCATATCATTTCAAAAATAAGACAAAAACAAAAATACAATATCAAGTGAAAAATTCTAATCACATTTACAACGGGCCTTAACACCTCAAACAGACAAGTGCTTTACTCCTAAGACCTGGAGCACCTCCAGTGTATATACCATCAAAGCGCTGCTGAGTGGAAATAGTTAAATGCCATACAAAAGTGCTTTCAGTGCTTACCCATAAAATGTGCTGCTGTAATGCCCCGGAGCCACGTGCCACCCCTGACGCGCGTTTCGCGTTTGCTTTATCAAAAGGGAACCCACTGATTTAATTTGGCATCATGTAACATAGTAACAGTTTTGAAGGCTGAAGGAAGACCTTATGTCCATCTAGTTCAGCCTATTTTTAGTGCAGCTGTTCTGCATTGTTGATCCTGGGGAAGGCAAAAACCCCACAGAGTAGAAGCCAATTTTCTCCATAGGGAAAAAAATTCCTTCCCCTAAGCTGGGTCAACCATCTAACTATAATATTCTGTTATTCGTAACCTTCTATACTGTTACAAGAAAAGCATCCATTCCTTTCTTAAATTCATTCAGTGAGTTGGCCATCACCACTTCCTCAGGAAGAGAATTCCAGAGCCTCACTGCTCTTACCGTGAAGAACCCTCTTCTATGCTGGTGCAGAAATTGTCTCTCCTCCAAACGAAGAGAATGCACCCTTGTTCTTGTCACAGTCCTTGGTACAAACAGTTCATTGGAGAGATCTCTGTATTGCTCTCTGATATACTTGTACATATATACAGTTGTGGCCAAAAGTATTGACACCCCTGCAATTCTGTCAGATAATACTCAGTTTCTTCCTGAAAATGATTGCAAACACAAATTCTTTGTTATTATCATCTTCATTTAATTTGTCTTAAATGAAAAAAACACAAAAAGAATTGTCCTAAAGCCAAATTGGATATAATTCCACACCAAACATAAAAAAGAGGCTGGACAATTGGCACTGTTCGAAAAATCATGTGATGCTTCTCTAATTTGTGTAATTAACAGCACCTGTAACTTACCTGTGGCACCTAACAGGTGTTGGCAATAACTAAATCACACTTGCAGCCAGCTGACATGGATTAAAGTTGACTCAACCTCTGTCCTGTGTCCTTGTGTGTACCACATTGAGCATGGAGAAAAGAAAGAAGATCAAAGAACTGTCTGAGGACTTGAGAAACCAAATTGTGAGGAAGCATGAGCAATCTCAAGGCTACAAGTCCATCTCCAAAGACCTGAATGTTCCTGTGTCTACCGTGCGCAGTGTCATAAAGAAGTTTAAAGCCCATGGCACTGTGGCTAACCTCCCTAGATGTGGACGGAAAAGGAAAATTGACAAGAGATTTCAACGCAAGATTGTGCGGATGTTAGATAAAGAACCTCGCCTAACATCCAAACAAGTTCAAGCTGCCCTGCAGTCCGAGGGTACAACAGTGTCAACCCGTACTATCCGTCGGCGTCTGAATGAAAAGGGACTGTATGGTAGGAGACCCAGGAAGACCCCACTTCTAACCCCGAGACATAAAAAAGCCAGGCTGGAGTTTGCCAAAACTTACCTGAAAAAGCCTAAAACGTTTTGGAAGAATGTTCTCTGGTCAGATGAGACAAAAAGACAAAAGTAGAGCTTTTTGGGCAAAGGCATCAACATAGAGTTTACAGGAGAAAAAAGAGGCATTCAAAGAAAAAAAACACGGTCCCTACAGTCAAACATGGCGGAGGTTCCCTGATGTTTTGGGGTTGCTTTGCTGCCTCTGGCACTGGACTATTGGACTGCTTGATCGTGTGCATGGCATTATGAAGTCTGAAGACTACCAACAAATTTTGCAGCATAATGTAGGGCCCAGTGTGAGAAAGCTGGGTCTCCCTCAGAGGTCATGGGTCTTCCAGCAGGACAATGACCCAAAACACACTTCAAAAAGCACTAGAAAATGGTTTGAGAGAAAGCACTGGAGACTTCTAAGGTGGCCAGCAATGAGTCCAGACCTGAATCCCATAGAACACCTGTGGAGAGATCTAAAAATGGCAGTTTGGAGAAGGCACCCTTCAAATATCAGGGACCTGGAGCAGTTTGCCAAAGAAGAATGGTCTAAAATTCCAGCAGAGCATTGTAAGAAACTCATTGATGGTTACCGGAAGCGGTTGGTCGCAGTTATTTTGGCTAAAGGTTGTGCAACCAAGTACTAGGCTGAGGGTGCCAATACTTTTGTCTGGCCCATTTTTGGAGTTTTGTGTGAAATGATCAATGTTTTGCTTTTTGCTTCATTCTCTTTTGTGTTTTTTCATTTACGACAAATTAAATGAAGATAATAATACCAAAGAATTTGTGATTGCAATCATTTTCAGGAAGAAACTGAGCATTATCTGACAGCATTGCAGGGGTGTCAATACTTTTGGCCACAACTGTATTAGGTCTCCCCTAAGACTTCTCTTTTGTAGAGTAAATAGACCTAATTTTGATAACCTTTCTGGGTATTGTAGTGAACCAACTCCATTTATCATTTTAGTAGCCCGCCTTTGAACCCTTTCAAGTTCAGTAATGTCTTTCATGAGCACCGGCGTCCAAAATTGCACACAATAGTCCAAGTGTGGTCTGACGAGTGATTTGTACAGTGGGAGAATTATGTTTTCATCTCGTGTCCCCAGACCTCTTCTAATGCATCCCATGACCCTATTTGCTTTGGTGGCAGCTGCCTGACACTGGGCACTCCAATTTAGCTTCTTATTTACTAAGGTGCCTAAGTCTTTTTCCATGTCTGATTTCCACAGCAGTTTCCCATTTAGTAAGTAATTGTAGCATCTGTTTCTCCTTCCCATGTGCATAACCTTACACTTATCTGTGTTAAACCTCATTTGCCATATTTCAGCCCAATTCTCCAATTTACTCAAATCTGTCTGTAGTTCCAAACTGTCCTCCTTTGGATAATGATACGTTTAACCTGTAGCAGGACAGTTAGGAACACAAGTAACTAAACGGCTTCATGTTGTTACATCGGACCATAGGGAGAGGTCATGAGTCCATGAAAAAAAAATTGGACCACACTTGGGTGACGTCTGAGTGCAGTCCCATTTTTTACGGGCTGACGGCATTCAAAAGATGGAGAACTTTTTATTTTTTTCTTTTCTCTCCACACCTGATAAAACCTGAAGCAACTCTAATCAAACTGTGATCAAAGTCTGGTGAAGGTCTCATCAGAATAAATGGACCATATTTCTCAGACGTGTGAAAACTGTCACCACATGTACAGGGCACAATGAGCCCTAAAGTGTATTTTTAGCACGAGGATTCTGAATCCAAAAGAAGTGGAACGCATTCAAGTGTTTACAGTAGATCTAACTTTACACTTATCTTCCATAGCAATTTTCATTATAAAACTTTAAATTTGCCAAATTTCCAGAATAACATTTCTTGGGGAATGACTGATCGAATCATTAGAAGGATACAGAGCTGACTTCATCTGCAGATTTGATTCCACTATCCTGGGGTATAAATTTTACAGGAAAGGTAATTACGACTTCTACTCTAATGCTATATGTTGTGAACCTGGTAATTATTGCACATGTCGGTCTGTGCATATGTTTCATACCAAATACCAGACATGGAAACAAAGGTTGTGACCAACTTGTTCCATTCCACGTCTGCAGTCTGATCCGTCAGACGACACAGGAAATACTTTTACCTTCTACGAAAGTCGTCTGTCCGCACGTTCTGGACCAGATGGCGTTGCTCACAGTACAACAGTTACATAGATGTAATTGTTCACAACAAGGGAATTGTCGCCGCCTGGGTCTGACACGTACGCCCATTTTCATAAAGTTCTGCCATACTTAATAAAGATGAAACATTTTGTTCTCAACATTACAGCATAATTCCCTATATATGAATGGGATTTTCTGTCCACGGGACGCATCAGTCACTGGTGACTCACTGAATAATAGTATATGTCTTACTAATTAGAGGAGAGTGATAAACCAGGTCTGGCATGTCAGAGTGAGGAGACTTACAGTATATGCCATGCACGTTCCTCTGGGAAATTAAATATGTAAATTGTCTCTTCAGAGGGGATGAGGACTTGAACTCAAGCGACACCTATTTGAGGTAGCAATCCTACAAGTCAATACTGACCCTTTATCCTACAACATAGGATAAATGCCAAACCAGAATCTCAAATTGCAGACTCAGTGTTTCTGGGTATTGCCCTTCATCAGTGCAAAGTATGAGATCTGATTTGGCTAGGTGAGAGGCTTAAGACTGGGATCTAGGGAGTAACGTTTCTCCTTGTGAAGTGTGACAAGCCAGGCCTGACATGTCAGAGTGAGGAGACTTATACACCACACCATGCATGGTCCTCTAGTAAATTTAATATGCAAATTGCCTCTTCAGAGAGGAAGAGGACTTGAACTCTACTTACAATTATTGGCAGTAGTTATGCTTAAAAAAGGAGAAACGTTACACCTTAGATCCCAGTCTTAAGCCTCTCAACCAGCCAAATCAGAGCTCATACTTTGCACTGATGAAGGGCAACATCCTGAAACACTATCTGGAAATTGAGATTCTGATTTGGCTTTTATCGTAAGTCACGTGAAAATGCTCGTTAACGGGTCGATATTGACTTTTAGGATTGCTACTTCCAATAGGTGGCACTAGAGTTCAAGTCCTCTTCCTCTTTGCAGAGGCAATGTGCATAATTGCTAAGTAGATCGCTGACCACATTACAGATCTCAGTAGTAAAATGCTTCTGTGATATTAAACTGCACACTACCATTTTCAGGACATTTGCTGGTCAGTAAGTTCCCAGTGTTTGCACAGCTGGCTACTTGCTAAGTTCACGGGTGGTGCAACATAAGAATTCCTGCTCTCGGGAGTCTACACTTCAGGGTGAATTCACATGCAGACTATTTGTTGCAGAGGTTTCTCCATTTACTTTAATGGAGCATGCAGAAATTCATGTGTTTGCCACCAAATCAACCTCATTCCAATTTATAGAGCTGATTTTTAGTTTCAGAAATTTCCACAACAAAAGTATCACTTGAATATTCACTTGTTTGCCATCTTGGGGGGGGGGGGGTATATTCTGTCTGCTCTACCTCAATACCCTGTGGGTTGGGCCCCCTTTTGTAAGGACCATGAAAGTTAGCGCTCGACACACTATTAGTGATTGAAAACATCATTAGCCTTTACAACATGTTTCACCAAAGTATCAGCATTTCCCCCTGATGAAGCCGATGCCTCGGTGAAACATGTTGGAGAGGATACGGATTATTGTGCTAATTAAAGTTACGTTTTATTAATGGTTTGTAAACAAGTGGATTTTGTGCTCTTAACAAATCAGTTGCATCTTACACCAACGTGACTTTTTATTAAGACCGGCATAAACTACACCAGTCTTAATAAAATTTTCCCCACTGTCTTGATGTACTTCCCAGAAAAACTAGTAATATTTAATCACCGTACAATAATCAGATGTAGGAAAAACTAACAGTCCTGCATTACAGGAGCTCAAACAAGCCACTGAATGTTATGTCTGATTACAAAGACTGTTAACTGTTTCTAGTGATGTCCGGCAGGATTGTGAATGCATCTCCGGGCTCGTCCGATGGTACAACGTCAGATCAGAGCAGAAAAAGATCATTTCATTACACATAAGTGGCAAAAAGGTTTAGAAGGCTACTTCTGGAAATGATCTTACGTTATGAATACTTTTCATTCCTTATGTAATTATTTACCAAGGGCTGACATTTTGGGCTCCGATTTTGTTGAGCACTTATGCAAACACAGATTTGATCCCTGGAAGAAGTGACAATCTATTCTCTACTTTCCGTATCGTGAGGATCCTGCAGGGTCTCCGGGATAATACTTCCATGTGGACGATCAGTTCCCCCAAACTAGCAGCATCTCCTCTACAAGGCACAAGTAAATGTTTTATATCACTCCACATAAAAAAGACCTCTTTATAGCATGCAAGCACCATAGGGGTATATTCACTCGGGGCAAA
Organism: Dendrobates tinctorius; assembly: GCF_039654945.1. Taxonomy (NCBI): domain Eukaryota; kingdom Metazoa; phylum Chordata; class Amphibia; order Anura; family Dendrobatidae; genus Dendrobates; species Dendrobates tinctorius. The sequence goes on from NW_027361697.1 coordinate 8,569,849, forward strand.
TAAAATGAAGACTTTCCAACCAAATTGGCGTGTGGAAAATCCTCAGCGTATTACAGTGGCAGCAAAGTGGATGGGATTTTAATAAATTAGCGACCAATCAATGGTCTTATCGGTAATGTGTCATCAGTGTCGGACTGGGGTGCCAAGGGAACAAACCAGTACCATTGACTTTGGGGTTCCACTGGTCTTACATTATCCTTATTCTCACGTTTTCCTTCGCTTCTATATAATAAACTCGGCAGTTTGTTAAACGAATGATGAGATTCTGCTTACGTCTATACACGGTGAATCCAATGCATTGTGCCAATTGCTGCTCATATAGAGGGGTGGCCCACTGGAGAATTTACCTGCTATCCGGTGGGCCAGTCCGAGTCTGTGCGTCATACTTGCAAACATCTTGGCTGAAGCCAGAGAAAGGCTGACAGTGATCATGTCATGATGGATGGGAAGTTATCACTTCCAGTATCAGCATGGGCCATCGATGTAGAGAGGTAAGGGAGGCCGACTTAATTTTATCAAATTCCATATTCTTTGCCCATTTAAAAAAAAAAAAAAAAATCCTGGAAAACCTCTTTAACCATCCACCTGCCAGATCTTGTAAAACAAAAGTTTTACTATGTAAACAAGACTAGAGTCTATCTTCAAGTTTATGGGAAGCAGATGTGTCTTCATCCAGAACCGAGCGGCCATGTGTTACATGCGGATTGGCGTTTTTATTAGATCAGGTCATTTTCTGTTGATGTCTATTAAAGTTCCAAAATCACAGATTTGGCAGAGATTTGCTAACGCAAATTTTCTTGAATCTTTCTTACAAATCAGTATATGCGAAATTATCCTAAAGAGGATCGCATCAACCAAAACGCACTTCTTGCGACTCAGCCCTTTAAAAAGGAGCAAATACTGAAATTTTCTGTTCATTTATAGTCACATTTATGAGTTATTGGCCACAACGACAGGAGGATGTCTGACACAAAGGAGGCATTCTTCACACCAGAAGCAAAATATTCCTGGAGACATCCCACGGCTGGCCAAACTACTTGAAACTTTGCACAAACTATTTTGTATTCTTCTAACAGACTGCCCCCAGACCTGGAAACTGATCCAGACATGATCTGCATGGTGCGCTGTCAGCAGTCCTTGAACTGAACATATAGAAAAGGAAACCAAAAGATTCTTTTAGCATTTTTCTAATGTTTGGATATAACGGCATCTCCTAGATGTCATCCAAGAAAGTGGCCATCATAAGGCTGGAAATGAGAAGTGGATTGTGCACACAGGAAAGGTGGGATTGGTATAGGTGCCTCCCAAAAAAGTAAAATGGACAGAAGAAAGTGTTTCCAGAGTTGGAATATTAATGACATCCTTAAAGGGGTTGTCCAGGCTTAAGCTATGTGACTGCAGACTTGTGAATCCTCACATCGTGCACATTGCTCACTGTGAGGATTCTCCGGCTCAGGAAGTAGCAAGACCACAAGTATGTGATTTGCATCTATGCAGTCACTTGCCAGCTAGCTATGCACTGCCTCACTCAATGCAAGTGTACTAAGCGATGACGCGCACGTCTAGTTGGCATGTAGCCGGTAGTATACAAATTACATACTTGCGGTTACATGAACGTCTGGTCCTGGCGCCAAGGAATACTCACAGCAAGCAGTGCGCAGGATGTGATGCTTCACAAGTCTGAAGTCGCTTAGAGTTTCTGCAGACTTGTAGCTTAACACCGGACAACCCCTTTAAGGATAGGCCATCAATATTAAAGGGTGACTAGTCACGGTCTGCTCACTGTTAGCACATCTACTCTTGCTCAGTGCATGAAGCCAGTGCTGGCGCAGTTTAGAGAAGGAGTCAATCAGCCCCGATGCTGCGGCACGTGACTAGAGAGAGTGACACATGGTGGTTTTATAACATTTTTTTTTTTTTTATTTGCACACATGGTCATCTACAAAAGTATTTATGAGTCCATTAGCATGCTGTTCGAGATATAATAGCCACATCTGTGATGACTGGTTCCCTTTAAACTTGGGAGAAAGGTGAGATTATGCAGCTCTGTTATTCTGAGCCCTGACCAAAAATCAGTGACATAGCAAACAAACCTCCTAGGGAAGAGATAACATTGCAGGCTGTTCTGCAAAAACAACTAGAAGAGGAAATGTTTCAGTACACTCTGTATCACAGGACGGCAGGGGATGTTACGTTACATATATACAGCAGCAGATGTGAGTTGTGTCATTATACAAGTATATGGAGAAGGCGGTCAGAAAAGTATCCACTGTGGACAGGACTTCTTGTGCTCAAATTCTGTTCTCTTTCATCCAAGTCTTTGGAAGGATTGTAATAGCCTCACTATGAATACTAAATACTGTTTGAGCCCTACACATAGATCCCTACAGAGAGAGATAAATTATGACCAGTGGATAGGTAATAGCCATTACATCAGTACGGGTCACACTGTGGGAATCCCCTATTTTTTCCTGGAAGCAAGCAGGAGGTTTTGAATGGAGCAGCTGACTGCACATGTGTCCTGTCATGCTGTCCTAAGGAAGCTAGAACAGTGGGTTCTACTCCTCTTGGGCGTGTTCTACTCCTCATGGGCATGTTCTTGCAGCCAGAGCAAAATGTGAGGCACGAGTTCCCTATACTGGTGATTAGCAGAGGTTCCAGCAGTGGGATCTACATTATCTTTTCAGTGGAACAGGTAATAATTTAAGACTGGAATTCCTTTTTAATCATCCAAGACAATTTCAGCATGAGCTGGTTAGTTCTACACAGACTCTTTATGTGGGTAGAACATCAAACTTTCAGGATTTACAGAAGATAGACAAGTAGTTATTTAAAAAAAAAAAAAAAATCAAACTACACTAAATTTCCAAATGAAACTTGTCTTGCAATAGATCCCTCCAGATTGTTTTTAAAAGGATTTTTTTGGAGGATTTTTTGGTTTTCAGAAGCCGTTTTGAAGAGTTTGTTTTTGTGGCGCTTTTTGGATAGTGCCTATTTTGGAGCAGATTCCATCAGCGTCCACTTGAAAGAATTGACATACACTTTATTTTTTTCACCAAGTATTTTTACAAATGTTTAAAGGGAATCTGTCACCCATTTTTAGTGATATCATGTAGAGATATCACCCAATTGTACATCCCATAAGGATTCTATTAGGACTTTTGAGTCCCCCTGACCCCGCACCTTTGATGCATAAATACCTTCTTTATCTTGGTGGAGATGTATGGAAATCGCCTCGGTCCGGTCCGATGGGCAGGGCTTATTTGCCTTCTCCCCCCCCTCGGCTTGCTGAACGTAATCTTCATCTGTGAATATCACAGATGCCATAGTTTTCCGCGCTTGCGCATTGAAAAGGCCTCCGGCGCTTGTGCAGTATGCTTTGCCCAACTGTGGGCAAAGCATATAATCAGTACTGCGCATGCGCCGGTATTTTTCAGCGCGGTCTATGCCCCGGAAGTGTGTCCTGCATGTGAAGATTTCTGGGGCATAGACCGCGCTGAAAAATACCGGCGCATGAGCAGTACAGATTATATGCTTTGCCCACAGTTGGGCAAAGCATACTGCGCAAGCGCCGGAGGCCTTTTCAATGCGCAAGCGCAGAAAACTACGGCATCTGCGATATTCACAGATGATTACGTTCAGCAAGCCGAGGAGGGGGGCGGGGGAGAAGGCGAATAAGCCACACCCATCGGATCAGACCGGACCACGGCGATTTCCATACATCTCCACCAAGATAGAAAAGGTATTTATGCATCAAAAGTGCGGGGTTTGGGAGAATCAAAAGTCCTAATAGAATCCTTATAGGACACACAATTGGGTGATATCTTTACATGATATCACTAAAAATGGGTGACAGATTCCCTAAGACTGAACATATGAACAGCTAAGGGGTTTTACAACAGAAAGGAATAGGAAGAATCTTTCAAGTGTTCTTTCAGTTTATTTTTTTTTAGAGCAGACTCACTCCAAAGAACTCCTAGAAAAACTGTGCACATACCCCAACAGTGACGTTTTGTATTCTTGAAAAGGGAGTGATGAGGATGGAGACAGCGAAATTTCAAGACACCATTTTTATGCATTCACAAGACTTGTTCCCCATGGGTTTGTTTTTGCTGCAATTTTCTTTAAAAAAAAAAAAATCAGGAAAATAAATTTGTTATTTTTGGAAAATTGCAGAAAAAAAAAATCACATATGGAATGTATTGTGTAAACACGGCTTTAGTAAGTGCTATATAATTACAAGGGATTAAAAAGACCCTCATCCCTGGATATTAAATGTGACTATACATTTCTTAAATATTGTTCCCATATCGAATGCCTGCTGCCTTGACTTTGTCCCATTTTATTCTCAAAAATTGATGCCACAGAGGCATGGGGAATGCTGGGAAAAAAACAGAACCACTCCTCTATCTTTTGGTGCTGGCTGGACCAGTGCCAATGATGACCGTGGCAAATAAAATACAGAAGAGACATGGATAAAGGGAATCTGTCAGGATCGGCCATCCTAAGACCTGCGTGCTTAAATAGACGGCTTAGGAAGTTGATTAAAATGGTACCTAGATATCTGCAATCTGATGTCTTATTACAGAGGAATCTAAAAGTTTATTATTATATAAACGAGCTGTTAAAATCTATAGGTCTCCCTTAGAATCTGCTTCTATAAATTATTTTAAATGACCAGTGTGAGACATGTAGATCAGAAAAGTAGACTGTCGCTCATTACAGGTCTCCCTGGTCGTTTAAAATGACAGATTTTCAGCGAGATCTATGTCTGGCCCATAGATCTTAACAGCTCATTTACATATGGAGAAAAATGTGGATTTCTCTGGAATCACCTGCCTACCCATACAGATGGCTTAGGAGGGCTGATTCTACCGACACATTCCCTTTAAAGAGTTTCCGCAGCGCTTCCCATGCTTCTGGAGTCATCATTTTGGCAAAGTAATCAGGACACCAGTCTGACAGATGGAGGAAACGCCAGCATAGCGGAGGGCATTATGGTGACTATATGTCAGAAATGTAGGCTTGTTTTAATAGAAATTTACTTTTTAAAAATTGGATAACCCCTAAAATAGGTCAATAATTTAGGCAGTAGAAAATGATATTTGGGAATAGGACATCTCAGCTGTTATCTGTTTTGATACTTTTTAACAACAGAAAACATAGCTGTTTGTGTTATTGATAATGTAGCACATCACAAAGGAAAACAGCGAGCAAGAGCTGAAAAACAGTCTGATGTACAGCGTCAAGCAGAAAAGTTTCCAGGAGGTTGTCACAGCCCAATGACGGTAAATGAGAGAATGTCAAACACTGCAAGCAGTATAAGACACTGAGCAATTAGAAATAGTTAGAAGATGATATATCAAAACTAAAGCAAATTACAAGTAATTGTCTGCAGCAGTCATACAGGTTACTGGGATACGATTGTCTAGCATTGAATCCAACTCGTTTCCTTTGCAACAATTCTAACGTATCACTTCCAGCTTGTTTGTAAATATCACATAGTTGGGATACAAATGTTCAATGTTGGTCCTGGCTGGGAATACATCGGGGAAAACTCCTGGCCAGCGGATAGGAAGGCTCTTATGAGATGTGCCCAGAGGATAGACAGGTGAGTGGTAGCTGTGGGTGCCGGCAGGACCTGCTCACACCTCGAGAATTGGACTCCCCCGACCCTTCATCTTGACTGGACACACCACTGGGACTTGAATCTACCAGACTTTCATGGCCTAAGTGTCCAAAATGAGAAAATCTATGATGCCTACTTTCAATCAGAGAGAATAAAAGATGCATCTGCGCCAAGAGAGCAACAAGTAACACTTCTAGATCACATTTTTTTTTATTGTGAATTTTTCTGGCAGAAAGAAACCTGATGAGGAAAGTGCGTAACAAAAAATAACATTGTGGGTTGATTTTTTAGTTCTGGGTTTGCAAATAAGGCATTTTATTCTTCTATGGGGCCAATCAATTTTACATGCTGAGAATGCCCAAAAGAACTATAAGGGTATGTTCACATCATCCAAACTCGCTGCAGATTTCCAACATTGAAATAAAAATTTAAATATTTGTGGCAAAAAGGAGGCCGTGTCACAGACAGAAGCACCAGCATTATTAATTGTAGCATTGGTCAGACGTTTTAGTGATAATTTTGTCTGTTACACCTTCCTGAACTATTTAGAGCAATATGCAGTATATTATTGAGTCCGGCATGTTACATACCAGGAAGGAGGAATGATGGCTACAAGGGGCCAGTATTTGGTGAGGGGGATGAAGAAAACTGGAAGAACAGTGCGGAATTCTATGCCCGGGTATAACAACCTATCTACTCCAACGACCACATATCAATCTGGCAATCCAGGAGCGATCACAGACAGAAAAGGAGAAGGGGGCCCCGCGCGAGGGCAGTACAGGGGGCCCCGCGCGAGGGCAGTACAGGGGGCCCCGCGCGAGGGCAGTACAGGGGGCCCCGCGCGAGGGCAGTACAGGGGGCCCCGCGCGAGGGCAGTACAGGGGGCCCCGCGCGAGGGCAGTACAGGGGGCCCCGCGCGAGGGCAGTACAGGGGGCCCCGCGCGAGGGCAGTACAGGGGGCCCCGCGCGAGGGCAGTACAGGGGGCCCCGCGCGAGGGCAGTACAGGGGGCCCCGCGCGAGGGCAGTACAGGGGGCCCCGCGCGAGGGCAGTACAGGGGGCCCCGCGCGAGGGCAGTACAGGGGGCCCCGCGCGAGGGCAGTACAGGGGGCCCCGCGCGAGGGCAGTACAGGGGGCCCCGCGCGAGGGCAGTACAGGGGGCCCCGCGCGAGGGCAGTACAGGGGGCCCCGCGCGAGGGCAGTACAGGGGGCCCCGCGCGAGGGCAGTACAGGGGGCCTGCACAGACGATCCGGAACTGGCAGCGCTTTGGACGCAGCGCAACACAGATGAATCCACATGTGTTCACTGAACTGTGGGGATTCAATGAGTCCAATACATTGTATGTGTGAGATTTCTCTTGCGGAGATGAGTGTCTCTGCAAGAGAAATTAACATGCTGTGGACTGCAAAGAGGTGCAGCATGTCAGTCTCTGCTGGACGAATAGTGGGCGTGGGATTCCTTAAAACCCCATACGCTATACTCTAACATCTGGACGCTGTGGGTTGGATGCTGCACAAGCACACAGTGTCCAACCCGCGGCGTTTACTGATTGTCTGCACATACCCTAAGGGCCCTGCGCAAGGACAGTATAACACTAGAACTACCAACTGAGTCATTTTGACTCCTCACAATTTTTAGGTCTCTTCTGTGACTACATTTTTCCGAATTCCGGTTTGAGACTCGGTGACTTTTACTCATTTAGGATGCAAAAAAAGATTTTGTGACAATAAATAATTTTTGAAAAAAAAAAAGAATACCTTTTTTTGCAAAATTTACCTTTAATTACCAAATATAGTAGGTAGTCAAAATGACTCCCTTTCGTAATGAAAGGTAAATTTTGAAAAAAGGTACTTTTTTCTTTTGCTAGTCTTTGTCGCTAAATGTTATTATTCTTTTAGTTTTCATTTCTAGGGGGGTGGCCAGTCCGGTAGTCCTAGTGATAAGGTCCCTTTATATTACAATATCTCTTGATAATTAACAGTTCCACCTGTGTTGTAGGTGGTAGGGTCTCCCTTATCTCATGGACCTTGTGCGGCTGTATTGGTTGCACCTTTATATGTCCACCTCCTCTACGGGTATCGCATGATATATTATACATATTTTATAGTAATGCACATATCTCCCATCTATGTGTGGCCACTATACATTCCAGTACCTATCCTTATACTGGCACCATACATTATATATCTCACACCTATATGAGGGCAACGCACATTATATCTCACACCTATATGGGGGCGCCGTACACTATATATCTCACACCTATATGGGGCGCCATACATTATATACCTCACACCTATATGGGGGCGCCGTACACTATATATCTCACACCTATATGGGGGCGCCGTACATTATATCTCACACCTATATGGGGGCGCCGTACACTATATATCTCACACCTATATGGGGCGCCGTACACTATATATCTCACACCTATATGGGGGCGCCGTACACTATATATCTCACACCTATATGGGGGGCGCCGTACACTATATATCTCACACCTATATGGGGTGCCATACATTATATACCTCACACCTATATGGGGGCGCCGTACACTATATATCTCACACCTATATGGGGGCGCCGTACATTATACAGTGCCTACAAGTAGTATTCAACCCCCTGCAGATTTAGCAGGTTTGATAAGATGCAAATAAGTTAGAGCCTTCAAACTTCACACAAGAGCAGGATTTATTAACAGATGCATAAATCTTACAAACCAAAAAGTTATGTTGCTCAGTTAAATTTTAATAAATTTTAAACATACAAGTGTGGGTCAATTATTATTCAACCCCTAGGTTTAATATTTTGTGGAATAACCCTTGTTTGCAATTACAGCTAATAATCGTCTTTTATAAGACCTGATCAGGCCGGCACAGGTCTCTGGAGTTATCTTGGCCCACTCCTCCATGCAGATCTTCTCCAAGTTATCTAGGTTCTTTGGGTGTCTCATGTGGACTTTAATCTTGAGCTCCTTCCACAAGTTTTCAATTGGGTTAAGGTCAGGAGACTGACTAGGTCACTCCAACACCTTGATTTTTTGCCTCTTGAACCAGGCCTTGGTTTTCTTGGCTGTGTGCTTTGGGTCGTTGTCTTGTTGGAAGATGAAATGACGACCCATCTTAAGATCCTTGATGGAGGAGCGGAGGTTCTTGGCCAAAATCTCCAGGTAGGCCGTGCTATCCATCTTCCCATGGATGCGGACCAGATGGCCAGGCCCCTTGGCTGAGAGAAAGCCCCACAGCAAATGCTGCCACCACCATGCTTGACTGTAGGGATGGTATTCTTGGGGTCGTATGCAGTGCCATCCAGTCTCCAAACGTCACGTGTGTGGTTGGCACCAAAGATCTCGATCTTGGTCTCATCAGACCAGAGAACCTTGAACCAGTCTGTCTCAGAGTCCTCCAAGTGATCATGAGCAAACTGTAGACGAGCCTTGAAATGACGCTTTGAAAGTAAAGGTACCTTACGGGCTCGTCTGGAACGGAGACCTTTGCGGTGGAGTACGTTACTTATGGTATTGACTGAAACCAATGTCCCCACTGCCATGAGATCTTCCCGGAGCTCCTTCCTTGTTGTCCTTGGGTTAGCCTTGACTCTTCGTCTTCGGACAAGCCTGGCCTCGGCACGGGATGAAACTTTCAAAGGCTGTCCAGGCCGTGGAAGGCTAACAGTAGTTCCATAAGCCTTCCACTTCCGGATGATGCTCCCAACAGTGGAGACAGGTAGGCCCAACTCCTTGGAAAGGGTTTTGTACCCCTTGCCAGCCTTGTGACCCTCCACGATCTTGTCTCTGATGGCCTTGGAATGCTCCTTTGTCTTTCCCATGTTGACCATGTATGAGTGCTGTTCACAAGTTTGGGGAGGGTCTTAAATAGTCAGAAAAGGCTGGAAAAAGAGATAATTAATCCAAACATGTGAAGCTCATTGTTCTTTGTGCCTGAAATACTTCTTAATACTTTAGGGGAACCAAACAGAATTCTGGTGCTTTGAGGGGTTGAATAATAAATGACTCTCTGAATAAACTTTTCACAATTTAAAAAAAAATTAAACAAAGAAATAACATTCGTTTTTGCTGCAGTGCATTTCACACTTCCAGGCTGATCTACAGTCCAAATGTCACAATGCCAAGCTAATTCCGAATGTGTAAACCTGCTAAATCTGCAGGGGGTTGAATACTACTTGTAGGCACTGTATCTCACACCTATACGGGGGCGCCGTACACTATATATCTCACACCTATACGGGGGCGCCGTACACTATATATCTCACACCTATACGGGGGCGCCGTACACTATATATCTCACACCTATACGGGGGCGCCGTACACTATATATCTCACACCTATACGGGGGCGCCGTACACTATATATCTCACACCTATACGGGGGCGCCGTACACTATATATCTCACACCTATACGGGGGCGCCGTACACTATATATCGCACACCTATACGGGGGCGCCGTACACTATATATCGCACACCTATACGGGGGCGCCGTACACTATATATCTCACACCTATATGGGGGCGCCGTACATTATATATCTCACACCTAAACGGGGGCGCCGTACACTATATATCTCACACCTATACGGGGGCGCCGTACACTATATATCTCACACCTATACGGGGGCGCCGTACATTATATATCTCACACCTATACGGGGGCGCCGTACACTATATATCTCACACCTATACGGGGGGCGCCGTACACTATATATCTCACACCTATATGGGGGCGCCGTACACTATATATCTCACACCTATATGGGGGCGCCGTACACTATATATCTCACACCTATATGGGGGCGCCGTACACTATATATCTCACACCTATATGGGGGCGCCGTACACTATATATCTCACACCTATACGGGGGCGCCGTACACTATATATCTCACACCTATACGGGGGCGCCGTACACTATATATCTCACACCTATACGGGGGCGCCGTACACTATATATCTCACACCTATACGGGGGCGCCGTACACTATATATCTCACACCTATACGGGGGCGCCGTACACTATATATCTCACACCTATATGGGGGCGCCGTACACTATATATCTCACACCTATATGGGGGCGCCGTACACTATATATCTCACACCTATATGGGGGCGCCGTACACTATATATCTCACACCTATACGGGGGGCGCCGTACACTATATATCTCACACCTATACGGGGGGCGCCGTACACTATATATCTCACACCTATATGGGGGCGCCGTACACTATATATCTCACACCTATATGGGGCGCCGTACACTATATATCTCACACCTATATGGGGGCGCCGTACACTATATATCTCACACCTATATGGGGCGCCGTACACTATATATCTCACACCTATATGGGGGCGCCGTACACTATATATCTCACACCTATACGGGGGGCGCCGTACACTATATATCTCACACCTATACGGGGGGCGCCGTACACTATATATCTCACACCTATATGGGGGCGCCGTACACTATATATCTCACACCTATATGGGGGGCGCCGTACACTATATATCTCACACCTATATGGGGGCGCCGTACACTATATATCTCACACCTATATGGGGGCGCCGTACACTATATATCTCACACCTATACGGGGGCGCCGTACACTATATATCTCACACCTATATGGGGGCGCCGTACACTATATATCTCACACCTATATGGGGGCGCTGTACACTATATATCTCACACCTATATGGGGGCGCTGTACACTATCTCCCTTATGTCTCACCCTTCACATCGTGCGCCAGGATCATCCAGTCGGGTCTGAAGTTCTGGCAGTGCCCGCACCAACTGGCGAAGAACTGGGCGACCCAGGAGCTGGAGGAGTTCAGCAGGAGACCCCGGGCCCCTTTCTCCAGTGACACCAGCGGATCATCCTCGTCGTACAGGTGCGCCCGCCCCGGCACCAGCAGCGCGGAAAGCAGCAGCAGCAGCAGCCGCCACAGTCCGGGGACACTCAGCACCGCGGCCGGCATCATCAGTGCGGAGAGCCGGAGAGCACAGGAGCGACATCCCGGGGAGAGGAGGAGAGAGCGGCGGCGTCTGCAGTGAGGGGCGGGGCCTCACCATTGCCACGCCCAGAAGGCGGGAAACCCCTGTGACTGAGGGGACGGCGCTCAGTGAGGGGACAGCCCTCTCCGTGTACGGGAGCTCCGCGCGTTGCTGCCGGGGAAGTGACACGGGTGACCGCAGTCACACAGGAGCTTCCACCAGGTAAAGGGTCAGTGTAAGCTGCTCCCCAGAGAGGGTAAAGACACGAAGACCGCTGACCTCGCTATGAGGAGCAGACTGGCTCTGGCCGCCCTGCTGCGAGAATTGAAGCAGATTAATGTTCTTCCAGTGATCCACCATTGTTTTTTCAGCAATGACCGGTGATGCTGGGCCTCCAGGGCGGGTGGTCATGGAGATGTGACATTTTCATCACTTTTTATTGCATTTTTTCCCCCCGAAGGTTAGATGACAAAAAATGCTGTTCAACTTTTAATTTGATAAACCGGCCTTTTATGAATGTGATAACGCCAAATAAATTATTTTTTTCTATTTACAAAGGAGAGGCGGGGTCATTAGAACGTTTTTAATCTATGTGGTTTTTATCTTATTTTTTAAAACCGCACCAGACTCAAGATCACTACATGAACAATCACTATAACCTACATCAGTAGATGAACGCAGCACTAGAAGCACCATCAGTACATGACCAGAGCCGCCATCAGTACATGACCAGAGCCGCCATCAGTACATGACCAGAGCCGCCATCAGTACATGACCAGAGCCGCCATCAGTACATGACCAGAGCCGCCATCAGTACATGACCAGAGCCGCCATCAGTACATGAATACATGCACTGGTGGACACAGACAGAAAAGGGCCCCTGTGCAATATAAGGGCCGTTTGCAGCCCAAGAGCTACTGAAACTACAAAATCACCCCTGTTTTGGAGGTAATGGGCTCCCTAACCTCTTGGGTCCCTATACAGAACCACAATCAGTATATGAATACACAGGAGCGGACATACCGCCGTTGCAGCTGTCCTCTGCCCTGATTGCTGCCTGGAAACTGAAGTTGCTGAGGAGACCTGCAATTCTGTATGGAGCATTAAATGGGGCCTATTAAACTGTATGGAGGACTTTATAAGAGAAAACTGACTTTTGTAAGGAGTACACTGAGGACAGTTTCTACTGGTAGGGTACATTTGTCAATATCCCATTTCCCTCTAATACTACAGAATTGACATAGAAATAACCTGGAGTATAGTTTCACCTTTGCTATAAATTGAAATGCCAACAACTAAACCCATAAGAAATTAATTTTATTGATATATGATCATTCAAAAACACTTAAAATATAAAAGGTGCAAGAAAAATACTACAGGTACTGAAACCTCTGCTTTATGGTATTGTAGAATGTACAATAGTTATCACTCGTGATGTCCAGAGCCCATGAAAGCGTGCGTGTACATATGAATCATAGAATCGTAGAGTTGGAAGGGACCTCCTGGGCCATCTGGTCCAACCCCCTGCTCAAAGCAGGATTCGCTAAATCATCCCAGTCAGATGTCTGTCCAGCCTCTGTTTGAAGACTTCCATTGAAGGAGAACTCACCACTTCTCGTGGCAGCCTGTTCCACTCATTGATCACTCTAACTGTCAAAAAGTTTTTTCTAATATCTAATCTGTGTCTCCTCCCATTCAGTTTCATCCCATTGCTTCTAGTCTTTCCTTGTGCAAATGAGAATAAAGTTGATCCTTCTACAATGGGACAGCCCTTTAGATATTTGTAGACAGCTATTAAGTCTCCTCTCAGTCTTCTCTTTTGCAAACTAAACATTCCCAAATCCTGCAACCTTTCCTCATAAGACAGGGTTTGCAGACCGGTCACCATTCTGGTTGCTCTTTTCTGAACTTGCTCCAGTTTGTTGATGTCTTTTTTAAAATGTGGTGCCCAAAACTGGACACAATATTCCAGATGAGGTCTGACCAAAGAGGAGTAGAGGGCAATAATGACTTCACGTGATCTAGACTGTATGCTTCTGTTAATACATCCTAGAATTGCATTTGCCTTTTTTGCTGCTGCATCACACTGTTGACTCATATTCAGTCTGTGATCTATTAGTATACCCAAGTCTTTTTCACATGTGCTGTCACTTAGCCCTATTCCTCCCATTCTGTATATGCTTTTTTCATTTTTATTGCCCAGATGTAGTACTTTGCATTTCTCCCTGTTAAAAACCATTCTGTTAGTTGCTGCCCACTTCTCCAGTTTATTTAAATCTTTTTGAATCCTCTCTCTCTTCTCTAGTATTAGCTATCCCTCCTAGCTTTGTGTCATCAGCAAATTTAATCAGTTTACCGTCAATTCCTTCATCTAAATCGTTGATAAAGATGTTGAACAATACAGGGCCCAGGACAGAGCCCTGTGGTACCCCACTTGAGACATTCTTCCAACTGGATGTGCAGCCATTTACGACCACTCTTTGGGTCCGATCACTAAGCCAGTTATGAATCCACCTAACAGTTGCCTTGTCCATTCCATACTTAGTCATTTTTTCAATAAGGATTGTATGAGAGACTTTGTCAAATGCTTTGCTGAAGTCAAGATATACTATATCTACAGCATTTCCTTGATCCACCCAATCAGTGATACCGTCATAGAAGGAAATTAAGTTAGTCTGACATGACTTATTAGTTACAAACCCATGCTGACTCTGTTTAATCACTTCATTCTTATCCAGGTATTGACATACATGTTGTTTAATAATTTGTTCAAAGATCTTTCCTGGTATAGAAGTCAGATTCACCGGCCTATAGTTGCCTGGGTCCACCTTCTTCCCCTTTTTGAAGATAGGAACAACATTTGCTCTTCTCCAGTCTTCTGGCACTTCTCCTGTTCTCCAAGAATTTTCAAAGATTATGGAGAGGGGTTCAAAAATTTCTTCTGCTATCTCCTTCAGTACTCTGGGGTGTAATTCATCTGGACCTGGAGACTTGAATTCATTTAGGTTAGCTAAGTGTTTCCTCACTATCTTTCTGTTTATAGATATCCTGGATTCTTCTATTCTCTTAATAGGACAGTGAATAACAGTTGATGTTACATTTCCTTTCTGAGAGAAAACAGATGCAAAATAGGAATTTAAAAGTTCAGCCTTCTCAACATCCTGTCTTACCATTTCATCATTTTCATCCTGTAAAAATCCTATAGCATCTTTGACTTTTCTTTTACTTTTGACATATCCCCAAAATCCTTTATTATTGCTTTTGACATCTCTTGCAAGCCTCAATTCATTTTCAGCTTTAGATAATCTGATTTGTGCCCTGCAGGTTCTGCAGACTTCATTATATTCTTCTTTAGATATGCCTCCCTCTTTCCATTTTATAAACATTTTTTTCTTCCTTTTTAGCATGTGCTTAAGTTCTGTGTTCATCCATCCTGGTTTCCTTAAATGCTTCCTATTCTTCCCTCTTTTCGGAATTGTTAACAACTGTGCTTTGAGAATTTCATTTTTCAAGATTTCCCATCCCTCCTGGACATTTTTGTCTTTTAGGATATCCAGCCATTGGATCCCTCCAATTCTCTTTCTGAATCCCTTAAAATCTGCCTTTCTGAAATCTAACCTTGACGTCTGAGTCTTCACAGGTCTTCCGCCTCTAGTTATCCAAAATTCTAAAATAGCATGGTCGCTACCTCCTAGGGTCCCAGACACTTTTACCTCCTCAACCATTTCCTCCCTGTTTATAAGGATTAGATCCAAGGTAGCAGTTCCCCTTGTTTTCTCCCTTACCTTTTGGAAGATAAAGTTGTCAGCAAGAGAGGATAAGAATTTCCTTGACCTGATAATTTTGCCTGAGAGAGATTCCCAACAAATGTCTGGATAGTTGAAATCTCCCATGACAACTATGTCATATTTTTTGGAGAACTTGGCCATTTGATGCATAAAGAGTTCATCCATATCTTCAGCTTGCACAGGCGGCCTGTAGTAAATGCCTACAATGGTGTCCTTTCCATTGTTCTGTCCTTGTATTCTTACCCAAACAGTTTCCACAGAACTCCCAGTCTCTGAAGCTTCAATCTCTGTGCAGATATACGTGTTTCTAACATACAATGCGACACCCCCTCCTCGTTTATCAAGTCTGTTTCTTGCAAATAAGTTGTATCCTTCTAGTCTTGTATTCCAATCATGTGTATTGTCCCACCAAGTTTCAGTGATTCCAATGACATCATATTTCTTTTCCTGTGTTAGTAGTTCCAATTCTCCTTGTTTGTTGCCCATGCTTTGTGCATTAGTATAGAAACATTTTAGTTTGTGATTGGTTTCTCTTTCTCCAATATTTTTATTAATTAGATTCTTTCGTCTTTGTTCTTCCTTTCCACTTCTAATAGCAGAGTTCTCAATAGCATTTGTCAGGTGTATGGCTTTTTCTGGTCTTTTGCTTCCCTTCCCATGTTGTTCTAGTTTAAAGCTCTCCTTACAAGTGTAGCAAGGCGACTTCCAAATACATGCTTTCCAGTCTTCGTAAGGTGCACCCCATCTCTAGCAAGTAGTCCATCGTATAAGTAGTTCACTCCGTGATCCAGAAATCCAAATAGTTGCTGACGGCACCATCGACGTAGCCAGTTGTTCACCTGCAGAATCTTATTCCACCTCCTTGTTCCATGGCCATCCACTGGGAGGATGGAAGAGAAGACCACCTGCGCTCCCAGTTCTTTCACTTTCTTGCCTAAGTCTTCAAAGTCTCTGCAGATGGTTTCCAGGTCGTTTCTTGCGGTGTCATTTGTCCCCACATGTAGTAGCAGGAATGGGTAGTCATCTGTAGGTCTGAAGAGTCCTGCTATCCTGTCAGACACATCTTTAATTTTTGCACCTGGAAGACAGCACATTTCTCTTGAAGTTATATCCGGTCTGCAGATAGCGGCCTCTGTTCCTCTCAACAGGGAATCCCCCATGACCACCACTCTCCGTTTCTTCTTCACAACATTTTTCTTTCTCCATCCAGGAGGACTCTGAAGGTGTACAAGGTTGCTGCTTGTTGGCAAAGTCTTATCCTGATGTATTTCTTCATTGTTTTCCTGCGTGAGAGCCTGGTACTGGTTTCTGAGCAGTATGGGTGCTGACTGCCTCCTGATCCTCCTGCTTCTCTGGGTCACATGTCTCCTTTCCTCTGTTTCTTCAGGTGCACTTCGAATTTCTTCTCTTTCTGTAACACTAGATTAAGGCCCGATGCTATCGCATCGAGAGGATAGTGACACACCTCTTGCCATGATAACCCTCAATACACACACACCTCCTCAACATACACTCCTCTCACCTTTCACCATCTCCACTCACATCCACTCACTCTTTCACTCCACATACGACCCTTTCTCTCACTCCGTCTCTCATACTCACACTGTCATCGTCGCTGCTCCATGATCCCCGACATCTTCTTCCGCCGGCGCCATCCTGGATCCCGACGTTGTCCACGTCGGCGACATGTTCTTGCGGCCATGCCATCTTGAGTATTCTGAAATCCTGCGAGTGGACATTATTGGAGATAGTGAAAGGTGAGAGGATTGTGTGTTGAGGAGTGGTGTGTTGAGGGTTAACATGGCAAGAGGTGTGCTGTGACGTCACCAGTTACAACTGGACGGAAGTTGTTACAACCCGGAAGCTGCTTAGCGCATTTATTATAGTAGATTAAGGCCCGATGCGATCGCATCGAGAGGATAGTGACACACCTCTTGCCATGTTAACCCTCAATACACACACACCTCCTCAACACACCACACCGCCTCAACACACACTCCTCTCACCTTTCACCATCTCCACTCACGTCCACTCACTCTTTCACTCCACATACGACCCTTTCTCTCACTCCGTCTCTCATACTCACACAGTCATCGTCGCTGCTCCACGATCCCCGACATCTTCTTCCGCCGGCGCCATCCTGGATCCCGACATTGTCCACGCCGGCGACATGTTCTTGCGGCCATGCCATCTTGAGTATTCTGAAATCCTGCGAGTGGACATTAGTGGAGATAGTGAAAGGTGAGAGGAGTGTGTGTTGAGGAGTGGTGTGTTGAGGGTTAACATGGCAAGAGGTGTGCTGTGACGTCAACAGTTACAACTGGACGGAAGTTGTTACAACCCGGAAGCTGCTTAGCGCATTTATTATAGTAGATGAAGAGATAATTCTGCTCTGTCCAAGAACTCTTCACCTTCCTTAATGATCTTCAACGTAGCTAACCTCTCTTCGAGATTTTGCAACTTTTCCTCCAACAGGGACACAAGCTTGCATTTCTGGCATGTGAAGTTTGGCTTTTCCACTGGTAAATCTGTGAACATGTAGCAAGAAATGCAGCTCACCAAATGGCTCCTGGCCTCTTCCATCTTGAGATTTCTTAAAAATGATGAAAGATGAGCCAAAATTCGCGCGCCGACAAAATTCCTCTTTTCAGCTGCAACGGCCAAAACCCAGTGATCGTTGAGCTTGCGGAGACTCTTCACTTATCCCAGAAGGCTCTGGGAATATGCAAATGATCTCCTCAAGACTCTTCCCCTGGTTATGTTTATGCACTTGTGTGCCTGTGTGTGTATGTATGTGTGTGCATGTATGTATGCATTACATATATAATGTTTTTGGTTCATGTATTATACTGTACTGGTAAAGAATAGGAAAATCAACCGGGCTCTTTAAAGGATTATTCAACAAATAATCAAGTTATCTCAAACAGAGTTTCTGAGAACAGGGGTCTGCAGTCTTGCCCTGAATGGAGCAGAGTTGTGCATGCTTGGCCTCTGCTCAGCTATTTCCATCAGTTCCAATGAATATAGCAAAAGTCAAGCATGCGCCCCTCCAATCCATTCATGGATGAGCTGCAGAGTCCTGTTCTCAGGATTGCTGGTGGTCCCAGTGATCAGTCCCCCAAAAGTCCGTAAGTTATCCCTTATCGAGATTGGGGTTAACGCTATATATTTGGGGAATAACCGTTTATCAGATACCAGATGGTATAGATAACAGACATATAATTTAATATAATATATACAGTTAGGTCCATATATATTTGGACAGACAACATTTTTCTAATTTTGATTCTAGACATTACCACAATGAATTTTAAACAAAACAATTCAGATGCAGTTGAAGTTCAGACTTTCAGCTTTCATTTGAGGGTATCCACATTAAAATTAGATGAAGGGTTTAGGAGTTTCAGCTCCTTAACATGTGCCATCCTGTTTTTAAAGGAAAGGAAAAGCAATCGTGCACTGTGGATGCCTGGATGAAAGTTATATTCAGTGATGAATTGCGAATCTGCATTCGGCAAGGTGATGATGCTGGAACTTTTGTTTGGTGCCGTTCCAATGAGACTTATAAAGATGACTGCCTGAAGAGAACATGCAAATTTCCAGTCATTGGAAAAAATTACAGTCATTGATGATATGGGGCTGCATGTCAGGTAAAGGCACTGGGGAGATGACTGTCATTACATCTTCAATAAATGCACAAGTTTATGTTGATATTTTGGACACTTTTCTTATCCCGTCAAAAAAAGACACAAGGTCAATGTCATGGCCTGCAAATAGTCCGGATCTCAATCCAATTGAAAATCTTTGGTGGAAGTTGAAGAAAATGGTCCATGACAAGGCTCCAACATGCAAAGCTAATCTGGCAACAGCAATCAGAGAAAGTTGGAGCCAGATTGATGAAGAGTACTGTTTGACACTCATTATGTCCATGCCTCAGAGACTGCAAGCGGTTATAAAAGCCAGAGGTGGTGCAAGAAACTACTAGTGATGTGTTGGAGTGTTTTTTTGTTGGTTTGTTTTTCATGATTCCATAATTTTTCCCCTATGCTTGGTTAAAAAAAGTAACCATTATACTGACTACTACTGTTCTTGATTTCTTTTAGTGTTTCTTAAAGCCAGAAAGTTGCCAATTTGAAATGACTTTAATTTTGTGCCATGTCTGTGATCTGCCTTTTTTTTTCTACAAAATTAAACAACTGAATGAACATCCTCCAAGGCCGGTGATTCCATCATTTTTGCCAGGGGTTGTATGACTAGAAAATTCCGTTAATCATTATGTAGAGAAAGTGCGTGTAGAGCTTCACATACAAAAAGTGTTGACCCGAGGAGGTAAAATGAGCACCTGCCACTAGTCCATGCCAACACTTGTTCTTCTGTGAAAGAAGATAAATTATATCTGTTAATAAATCTTCAGTAATTACTGTTCTCATGACACATGAATACATTTTGCTTTGACAAATGGTTAATTTATTCACTGGCAATAACCCCCCGTAATGAAAAAAAAAATAGACCAAAGAGAGGTGGGAACTGGTCTAACCCTTGGCTTTATATATTGTATATAATGTTTTTCAAGGAAAAATAGCAATAATAATAAAGTTATTACAGTTAGTATATAATTGGTGATGTAGCAATTCCATCATTGTTTCTTTTCTTTTTATCCATTAGATAAAGGCGTTTGCTATATTGCACCACAAACTTTTTCTAGTTAGCAACTACCTGTATATTCTATCCGGCGTATGTTCAAGGAGTGAAAATATGAAAGGAAGTACCGTAATCCAAAAGGTAGGAATAGGAAGGTTATGGCTCTAAGTGACAATTATGTTTTTGATTAAATTAAGCATAAAACATTTATCACTGATCTTACTCGTATGTGTTTACACTTGCGAGAAACTGGCACGAGTCTCACGACTCAATACCCGGCACTTGGACCGGAGCGCTCAGCTGCATAGAAATACTTGCAGCCGCATACTTCAGTCCCGAGCGCCGGGTATTGAGACGCGAGACTCGTGCGAGTTTCTCACAAGTCAGACATGGATGTCTAGTGATGGTCCTTCTGGCTTCAATCAATGGTGCAACTACATTTCCCGATATCACAGATGACAACTAACTTTTTAAGGCCGGGGTCACACTTGATCGCACCATCCTACCTGATAAATTACTTTGATTAAAAAAAAAAATATGGAAACAATTTTTCAAACCATCAATGAAAAGTTTGTTGCTTTCTAAAATTGTGACTTGTGACCGGCTTTACTATCACTGTTTCTTGGTGTGTCTTATACACTGATGCCGACAGCAGTAACAACTTTTACGAGGCATTTTAATATTATAGTATGTCACAGGTATTAAGTGGAATACATACAGTGAGGTGCATGTTTACTAAGGCTATAGTTTTATTATGGGAGAGGGTGAGACTATAGTAAATGGAAGAACCTAAGGTGCCTAGAAATTGAGAAGTTAATCTAAGTCTGGACAGAGTTATGCATGGGGTTGTCATTTTAAGGCTAAGTTCACACTAGGCATCTTTGCTGTGTTTTTTTTCTGCACCAAAACCTGCACTCTTGGCAGAAAAGAAGCAACGCATCATGTTTTGATGGGAGTTTTGGTGTGTTTTTTGGTGCGTTTTCCAGGATCCCAATGTTCAGTTTTGCTGCTTCCACCACAGAAGCATGAACACAGGTCATCAATACAAGACATAAGTTCATGAAAAAAATACACATACAAATGTAACAACTAGAGGAGGTGAATTGGTCTGGAATAATTTACCTAAGACACTGGCAGTGCATTGAGTTTGTAGGACACTGTTTAACTTTCACACTTTGGTCTGCCATGGGGTTGCTCACACATTGTGCCATCCCACACCTTGGTCAGCCAGAGGCATTGTTCAATGTCACAACTTTGTTGGCCAATGTTTTACTTTCTACGCATCACTAATTTAATTCAAATGTACTAATCCAAACTACCATCTCAGGTGACCAAAACAAGGTTGTAAACCTGGGAAAATAATTCAAAAATGTTTTTCATATATTACTGTACTTGCGTTTTTTCCATTTTGTTAGCATTTTTTTCATCATTGCTTTCAATGAGTGAAAAACGCTGAAAGAAGTGACATGCACTATGTCAAAAAACACGCAAAACACACAATACTAGTGACAAAAAAAGCAATGTGCATGAGATTACTGAAATCTCATAGGCTTTGCCGGTACTGTAAAATGCAGCTGAAAATTAGCATTAAAAAATGCCCAGTGTGAACTTAGCCTAAAGGCATTTTTTTTTTTTCTTGTGTGTGGGGATTTTGAAATTGAAGGCCTGTCATAAGGATGGGTGGGGTTCTGACTCCCATTACCCACATTGATTAGCTCATTTAAAGGGCTCCTGCCAACATTTCAGCACTTTCATTATTTACTAGGCACACCTATGCACATTTTCAGTGACTGTACCTAGTGTTGCAGCTGCATCTCAATCACTTGAATGAAAAGTAAAGAATAAAACTGTGGTTGGTTGGACCCCACTGATCTGATATTAATGGCCTATTAATTTTATAGTCCTGGATTATTATCAGGAGTCAAACACCAGCATGTGCAGCCCAGCCACAGACAGTAGCCCTGTAAGGGACAGAAGACAGAGGTCACTGAATATGACCCTTAACGGTAGAAAACAAGATAAGCAAACAGGAGCCCATGAGTTCAGTAGTACATGTATGCTTATCTGGCTGTTGTCAGCATGTTATTTTTCAGTGAGTTGGAATCATATTGGGCAGAAAAGTTTTCCATGTCACATGGGAAAGACAAACACATAGTACTGTTTGAAAGGATGCAATTTATAATAGTTTTATTTGTTGCTTATATGATTGGTGCACACAGTAATGATAGCCGTAGACTGCCCTATGAAGATAATGCTCACCTAAATGT
Organism: Dendrobates tinctorius; assembly: GCF_039654945.1. NCBI lineage: Eukaryota > Metazoa > Chordata > Amphibia > Anura > Dendrobatidae > Dendrobates > Dendrobates tinctorius. The sequence goes on from NW_027361697.1 coordinate 8,592,193, forward strand.
TGGCTCATTATATCCTTATCACTCCGGCCCCCATCTCACGTTAGGGTTGGGCTAAGTTCCCACAATGAGTATTTGGTGCGTTTTTAATGCTGCAGTTTTTTTTGTTACAGCAATTAGCTAAATTAGGCCTTGTTCACACGCTGCATTTTTGCTGTTTATCAAAAATGGAGGACACCACTGCACGGGATCACCCGTACATGCTAGTAATTGATACCGGGAAAAAACAGAAGAGGCATGTACATTACAGGGATCACCAGACAATAATTGTAAATAAAATGTTTGTACTTTATTATAACACCAAAAACACACTGAAAGACATTAAAAACACTTAAAATGCACAAAATGCAATGGAAAAAAATACAAAACCCCCCAATAGGGTTTAAAAGACCACTGCCTGAAACCCCACTATGACAGTCTGTGAGGAGGAAAAATGAATGACGCTGTGGTCCTATGCACATCGATGGATGAATATAATTGCACCTCACACAACATCCAGAAGTCACATAAGTGGACGCTGCACAAAGCTGCAGGACAGCAAACAAAAGGCGCACTGCTAAATACAAAATGTAAGATACAGCCCCAGATGGCAGAAAAGCGGTGCGCAAAGTAAAACCTGTGCCCAAGGAGTGAAGGTCTGGAGCCAAAGTAGCAAATAATGCTGAGGCAGCATAGGGTCAAGAATGTGAGGCAGGCAGGGGCCCAATAGGAGCACGACGCGTTACGCCAGAGAACCTGGCTTCATCAGGGGCAGATCCCAATGTGTGAGCCGGTGTCTCATAAATACCTTATGTGAGAGTCGTGGTAGCCAGAGAACAGCTGAAGAAAAGAGGCATGTTGTAAACAGAGTGCTGAGGCCGGTGTGTGACTTCAGCAGAAGTCATTCCAGGCACTCATCTGCGCAGAATCAAGGGAGGCAGTGTATTCATCGCCATGGTGATCAAAGATGGCCGAAAGATGGTCAAATGCGCAGGCGCCAATCTGCACTCACGCAGTGCCTGCATGACCATAATTAGTCAGTTAACAGTCGAAAAAAGCGTGTACTAAGGGGGCATGGGACACGCTATATGCCGCGCATTCAAATACTGATAATATTCCATTATAAATAAAAAAGAAAATACCAGTCAAGGTCCCGACATGTCAATTATAACCGCCGGTGTGTGATGCAGGCGGAAGTCGTCAGAGGCCCTCATCTGCGCAGAATCCAAGGTGGCAGTGAGTGCTTCGCCAGGGTGATCAAAGATGGCCGAAAAAATGTCCAAGTGCGCATGCGCCAATCTGCACACGCGCAATGCCCACAAAACCATACTTGGTCAATAACCAGGAAAAAGAGGCATATGCTAAGAGGGCAAACCCACGCTGTGTACCGCGCGTTCTAATCGTTATGCATGTCATTTGTACATACAGTTGTGGCCAAAACACCCCTGCAATTTTGTCAGATAATACTCAGTTTCTTCCAGAAAATGATTGCAAACACAAATTCTTTGGTATTATTATCTTCATTTAATTTGTCTTAAATGAAAAAACACAAAAAGAATTGTCCTAAAGCCAAATTGGATATAATTCCACACCAAACATAAAAAAGAGGGTGGACAAAAGTATTGGCACTGTCCGAAAAATCATGTGATGCTTCTCTAATTTGTGTAATTAACAGCACCTGTAACTTACCTGTGGCACCTAACAGGTGTTGGCAATAACTAAATCACACTTGCAGCCAGTTGACATGGATTAAAGTTGACTCAACCTGTGTCCTTGTGTGTACCACATTGAGCATGGAGAAAAGAAAGAAGACCAATGAACTGTCTGAGGACTTGGGACACCAAATTGTAAGGAAGCATGAGCAATCTCAAGGCTACAAGTCCATCTCCAAAGACATGAATGTTCCTGTGTCTACCGTGCGCAGTGTCATCAAGAAGTTTAAAGCCCATCGCACTGTGGCTAACCTCCCTAGATGTGGACGGAAAAGAAAAATTGACAAGAGATTTCAACGCAAGATTGTGCGGATGTTGGATAAAGAACCTTGACTAACATCTAAACAAGTTCAAGCTGCCCTGCAGTCCGAGGGTACAACAGTGTCAACCCGTACTATCCGTTGGTGTCTGAATGAAAAGGGACTGTATGGTAGGAGACCCAGGAAGACCCCACCTCTTACCCCAGACATAAAAAAGCCAGGCTGGAGTTTGCCAAAACTTACCTGAAAAAGCCTAAAACGTTTTGGAAGAATGTTCTCTGGTCAGATGAGACAAAAGTAGAGCTTTTGGGCAAAGGCATCAACATAGAGTTTACAGGAGAAAAAAGAGGCATTCAAAGAAAAGAACACGGTCCCTACAGTCAAACATGGCGGAGGTTCCCTGATGTTTTGGGGTTGCTTTGCTGCCTCTGGCACTGGACTGCTTGACCGTGTGCATGGCATTATGAAGTCAGAAGACTACCAACAAATTTTGCAGCATAATGTAGGGCCCAGTGTGAGAAAGCTGGGTCTCCCTCAGAGGTCATGGGTCTTCCAGCAGGACAATGACCCAAAACACACTTCAAAAAGCACTAGAAAATGGTTGAGAGAAAGCACTGGAGACTTCTAAGGTGGCCAGCAATGAGTCCAGACCTGAATCCCATAGAACACCTGTGGAGAGATCTAAAAATGGCAGTTTGGAGAAGGCACCCTACAAATATCAGGGACCTGGAGCAGTTTGCCAAAGAAGAATGGTCTAAAATTCCAGCAGAGCATTGTAAGAAACTCATTGATGGTTACCGGAAGCGGTTGGTCGCAGTTATTTTGGCTAAAGGTTGTGCAACCAAGTATTAGGCTGAGGGTGCCAATACTTTTGTCTGGCCCATTTTTGGAGTTCTGTGTGAAATGATCAATGTTTTGCTTTTTGCTTCATCCTCTTGTGTTTTTTTTCATTTAAGACAAATTAAAAGAAGATAATACCAAAGAAATTGTGCTTGCAGTCATTTTCAGGAAGAAACGGAGTATTATCTGACAAAATTGCAGGGGTGTCAATACTTTTGGCCACAACTGTAGAAAAAGAAATCAATATCCAATGCAGAAATGCAGATTAAAGACAGCAAAAGCCCCAACCATATATATCACAGTGTGCCAAATCATACGAGCCGGGAACAGTGCAGGATATCAATTGGATTAGATCCATCAAATCAATGAAAACATATACCAGAAAAAAAAACATGTTTTTTTAGCAGATAGAAGCTAGTTCATCTGCAAAAGGTATTAAATACAAAAATACAGAAAAATATATATAGGCAATATAGCCAAATGTGCACAGTCCAACTTCACTTATCCACACAATATTGTAGAGAAATTATTTGCAAAGGAGATAAGATATATATACTTACAAATAGCAGATGTTAAAGTATATACAAAAAGCTGCTGTACATATGGCAAATACAACCTTCATTACTGTGCTAATACATAGAATTCTAAGAATGATTTCAATAGAATATTCTCAGGATGTCCTATGAGGGGGGAGTCCAGGTGGCCTGTTAGGGTATGTGCACACGCTGCGGATTCCGCTGCGTTTCCGCAGCGGTTTTGGCCGCTGCGGACCCGCAGCAGTGTACAGTACCATTCAAATGAATGGTCAAAAAAACCCGCTGTGTAGACGTAGCGGAAAAATCCGCGCGGATTTGCTGCGGTTTTGAAACCGCAGAAAGAATTGACGTCAATTCTTTCTGCAGAATCCGCAGCGGGTTCCTATCTCCACCATTGTGGAGATGGTGAATCCGCAGGACCAAACCGCAGGCAAAACCGCAGATAATCCGCAGGTCTTTTGACCTGCGGTTTATCTGCAGTTTTTGCAAAATCCGTGCGGATTAATCCGCAGCGGATTCCGCAGCGTCTGCACACACCCTAAGAAGGAAAAATCCAGTAACCCAACTCTCTTCTTGCTGAAAATATGGTGTAAAGAAGAAATTGTTGCTCCTCTCTTATTCCATATCTGATGTAGCATCTCCATAAGATGGTCCAGATGTATACTATGGGACTACATATGAAAGGAAAAGAATTAGAAGTAAAGAATAAATAAACAAATAATAACCATCCACAAATGCATCGGAGATGAGGAGAGTAGAAGAAAAGATGGACAAAGGTTTAGAGCCGTTTATAAAAGCCTGTGAAGAGAAGCTCCTCATTCAGGCCATGGGGGGGTCAGGCTCCTCAAATTGTGGATCCATTTCGCTTCACATCTCAGAAGTTTTTTACCCAGATCCCCCCCTCTGATGTTGTCCAACACTGTCCCCAACCCCATCACCTTAAGACCCATTGTACGTCCCTGGTGAACATCTAGGAACTGTGATGCTACTGATGAAATACTCTTGCCTTTTTCCAGGTCCTTTTTAGCCGTAGAGACATTGGAGAGGTGTTGTTGTATCCTCCTGCGGAATTCCTGTGTGGTCTGTCCCACATACCCTCTTGGACAATTGCAGATTAGCGCATAAACCAAATTCCGTGTCTTGCAGTTAAAAAAGGTCCTGTTAGGTCTAATCTGAAAAGGAAAGACAGAGTGTAAAGTCATCCTGGGCAACAATCCATTGACATACGTTGCAGTTACCACAGGGGTAGGTGCCATAAATCCTGTGCCCCCTGTTCAATCTAACTGTTGGACGAACGTAATGGCTATGGCAAAGACAGTCATTCAGATTCTTAGCACGCCTGGCTATCAGGTTGGGGGCAGTTGAGATGTAGGTAGACAGTTTGGGTTCGCTCAATTAAATTCCCCAACTACGATTCAAAATTTTTCGTAAGTCTTGCCACTGGTTATTAAAAGTAGTGACAATGCCCAGGGGTCTAGAGGGCTCACCTGGCTTCCTTTGAAGTAATTCTTGACGTGTGCTCCTGCTTGCTCTTTGATAAGCTCTTGAAATAACCTTTTTGGGGTAACCACAATTTTTAAACCGGTCTGTCAGTTTTCTAGCCTCAGAATGGAAATCCAGCCTGCTGCTGCAGTTGCGTCTCAAACGCAAGAATTGACCTGTAGGAATGCCATTTCTGAGATGTCTTGGATGGAAGCTGGTGTAATGCAAGAGACTATTGGTGGATGTTGGTTTACGATAAAAATTTGTGGAAATATACAAACCCTCAATGGTGAGTCTGAGGTCCAAAAATTCCACAGAAATGGGTGAGATGTTAGAAGTCAATTTGATGTTGAGGAGGTTGATATTCAGTTCCGTAATGAAGTTTTTACAGCTGGCTTCGGAACCTGTCCAAAACATTACAACATAGTCAATAACGTAGCCATTGGAGACAATGTTGTTGAAAATCTGTGTCGATACACAACTAACTCCTCCCACCACCCCAAAAACAGATTGGCGTAGGAGGGGGTGCAACGTGCTCCCATAGCAGTACCAGTAATTTGTCTGTAAAAATTTCTATCAAAAACAAAGAAATTTTTATTAAGGACAAAATGCAAAAGATTGAGAAGAAACAGATCATGGTCCCTATCCCCTGTAGATTTTAGTTCTAGGAAATAAGAGACAGCTTCCAAGCCAAGATCATGGCTGATGCTTGTATATAGTGACTCAACATCCAACGTGACCAAAAATGTATGTGGTGGAATACTTAGGTCACTTAGGAGTTGAATCAGATGCGTTGAGTCACGTATGAAAGATTGAAGTGTTGAGGCCAATGGTTGCAAAGAATAGTCAAGGTATATACAAGACTTTTCCAATAATCCTCCTATACCCGAGACTATAGGCCTACCTGGGGGATTGTTCAAGGACTTATGTACCTTTGGCAGAAGGTAGAAAGTTAGTGTCACCGGGTCATCTGTAGTAAGAAATTCAGCTTCCTTCTTGCTGAGGATACTGCGTCGTTATGCTTGTACAATCAAACCATCCAATTTGTCTTTAAACACAACTGTGGGATCCCCTGGAAGTCGAGTATAACAAGCAGAGTCCTGTAGCTGTCGTGTTACTTCCTCTAAGTAAAGGGAATTAGGCCATAAAACAATATTACCTCTCTTGTCCGCTTCACGGACTAAAAAATCTTGGTTATTCTGGAGGTCTCGAATGGCTTTGTGCTCTGTCTTACTCAAATTCTGGTATCTGTTGACATCGAGACGGAGATCTTGAATGTCGCGGGAAACGTTATTAAAAAGATGTTGACTGCTGGAAAAAGAGAGCAGGGGAGGCCTGTGAGGGAAGTCGGCCCGCAAACTTCCTTCTTAAAGATGTGCCTTCATTCTCCTGGAGTAGGTCTAACAGGTCTAAGAGTTTGTCTTTCGTCCATGGGGAGCTGATCGGCTCAGGAGGGATGATGGTACAATAATTTGAATGTCAGTTGCTGACAAAATGAATACACATCTTTTACAACAGTAAATTTGACAAGGGTGCTTGTTGGAGCAAATGTAAGCCCCCGTTGTAGTACAGACGTTTCAGATTCTGTCAATACTAATTATTTGCAAATTACCTGTAGTTTTGGACCCAGCTGTTTCAGAGTCAGGTTCAGGGCAGTCTACTGTTTCCTGCGATTGTATCGAGTTTCCCGTTTGTAGGCTGGGGATATCTGTTTGTAGCCCCTGTTCCTCTTCCTGGCGCCTCTTATTCTTACGTCTGCCCCTCCTACAGCTCCTTCTAGATCGCTTAGTTCCGATGATAAAAAATCACTGGAGGATAGATCTTGTTTGTTGTTAGTGTCCCTATGTTTATTCAAATCAAAAGAAACTGCCCGCTTATTGCCCTGATGTCTCCATTTAAAGGCACGGTCATTGTTGAAATCAATTTTATCCCTCTGAAATTTCTGGTGTTTCCCCTCAATGATCTCTTTCTCAAACTTATCAATCACCGTTTTAAGTTGCTGTTTAAAAGTGGTGACCTGGGAGGAGTCAAATGCTAAAAGCTTATTTTCCCTTAATTTGATATCCTCCTTGAGTTTCACCAACAGAGCTTGATCATGCGCTATTAACATGTCCATAAGTAAAAGTGAACACTTAACTAAACCAGCCACCCATGTATTTTGGAAGCTCTGAACTTCCCACGCCGGAAAGATCTGCACCCTAAGGCCACGTGGCACCAGACCTGACACCTTATATTGCTCAAGACTCCTGATATTCCACCACACTTTAGTTAGTGATCTATGTAAGTTGGTTAATTCAGCCGTAACTGTAGAAAACCCCTCATCATCGTTTACTGCTTCAACAGATGCATTACACCCCGTATCAAAGATACCTTGGGCCCTCTGGCTCCAAGCCGTTTCTCTGGCTGACAAATCCATAATTGATATTTTGTATAATACCACCAAATAAAACGTAATCAAGGAAAAAGCCGCAGTGTGCCACCTCCAAGAAGAGGGAAACAAACAAGGAGACCCCTAAAAACTGTAATCGTAAATGGAAAAAATGGAGGGCACCACTGCACGGGATCACCCGTACATGCTAGTAATTGATACCGGGAAAAAACAGAAGAGGCATGTACATTACTGGGATCACCAGACAATAATTGTAAAAAAATGTTTGTACTTTATTATAACACAAAAAACACACTGAAAGACATTAAAAACACTTAAAATGCAATGGAAAAAATACAAAAACCCCCAATAGGGTTTAAAAGACCACTGCCTGAAACCCCACTATGACAGTCTGTGAGGAGCAAAAATGAATGACGCTGTGGTCCTATGCACATCGATGGATGAATATAATTGCACCTCACACACCATCCAGAAGTCACATAAGTGGACGCTGCACAAAGCTGCAGGACAGCAAACAGGCAAACAAAAGGCGCACTGCTAAATACAAAATGTAAGATACAGCCCCAGATGGCAGAAAAGCGGTGCGTAAAGTAAAACCTGTGCCCAAGGAGTGAAGGTCTGCAGCCAAAGTAGCAAATAATGCTGAGGCAGCATAGGGTCAAGAATGTGAGGCAGGCAGGGGCCCAATAGGAGCCCGACACGTTGCGCCAGAGAACCTGGCTACATCAGGGGCAGATCCCAATGTGTGAGCGGTGTCTCAAATACCTTATGTGAGTCGTGGTAGCCAGAGAACAGCTGGAGAAAAGGGGCATGTTGTAAACCGAGTGCTGAGGCCGGTGTGTGACGTCAGCGGAAGTCATTCCAGGCACTCATCTGCGCAGAATCAAGGGAGGCAGTGTATTCATCACCATGGTGATCAAAGATGGCCAAAAGGTGGTCAAATGCGCAGGTGCCAATCTGCACTCACGCAATGCCTGCATGACCATAATTAGTCAGTTAACAGTCGAAAAAAGCGTGTACTAAGGGGACATGGGACACGCTATATGCCGCACGTTCAAATACTGATATTACATTATACATAAAAAAGAAAATACCAGTCAAGGTCCCAACATTTCAATTATAACCGCAGGCGGAAGTCGTCAGAGGCCCTCATCTGCGCAGAATCCAATGCGGCAGTGAGTGCATCGCCAGGGTGATCAAAGATGGCCGAAAAAATGTCCAAGTGCGCATGCGCCAATCTGCACATGCGCAATGCCCACAAAACCATACTTGGTCAATAACCAGGAAAAAGAGGCATATGCTAAGAGGGCGAACCCACGCTGTGTACCGCACGTTCTAATCGTTATGCATGTCATTTGTACATAGAAAAAGAAATCAATATCCAATGCAGAAATGCAGATTAAAGACCGCAAAAGCCCCAACCATATATATCACAGTGTGCCAAATCATACGAGCCGGGAACAGTGCAAGATATCAATTGGATTAGATCCATCAAATCAATGAAAACATATACCAGAAAAAAACATGTTTTTTTAGCAGATAGAAGCTAGTTCATCTGCAAAAGGTATTAAGTAATACAAAAATACAGAAAAATATATATAGGCAATATAGCCAAATGTGCACAGTCCAACTTCACTTATCCACACAATATTGTAGAGAAATTATGTGCAAAGGAGATAAGAGATATATACTTTCAAATAGCAGATGTTAAAGTATATACAAAAAGCTTCTGTACATATGGCAAATACAACCTTCATTACTGTGCGAATACATAGCATTCTAAGAATGATTTCAATAGAATATTCTCAGGATGTCCTATGAGGGGGAGTCCAGGTGGCCTGTAAGAAGGAAAAATCCAGTAACCCAACTCTCTTCTTGCTGAAAATATGGTGTAAAGAAGAAATTGTTGCTCCTCTCATTCCATATCTGACGTAGCGTCTCCATAAGATGGTCCAGATGTATACTATGGGACTACATATGGAAGGAATAAATAAAGAAACAAATAATAACGACCATCCACAGATGCATCGGAGATGAGGAGAGTAGAAGAAAAGATGGACAAAGGTTTAGAGCTGTTTATAAAAGCCTGTGAAGTGAAGCTCCTCATTCAGGCCATGGGGGGGTCAGGCTCCTCAAATTGTGGATCCATTTCGCTTCACATCTCAGAAGTTTTTTACCCAGATCCCCCCTCTGATGTTGTCCAACACTGTCTCCAACCCCATCACCTTAAGACCCATTGTACGTCCCTGGTAAATATTTTTGCTGTTTATCCTCACGGTTTTTAAATATGTAACAAGTTGCATTTTATAATACTAGCAAATGAATGAGATGTCTGAGATTGCATGTACATGCTGCTTATTTAATTTTCCTTGCAGATTTGAATCATTAAAACATTTTTTTTCCACATGGTGTGTAATTTCTTTTAGGATTTGTTACCCAATCATAAACAAACAAAAAAAAGCAAATAAATATGTGTGTATTTTACACGGTGTTTTTCTTGCTAGCCCTTTGGTTTTTGTTATGCAGAAAAATCTGTTTCTTCCCTCTACAGAATCTTCCATGCGGGTGACCCAGTAGATCTTTAGATCTAGATTACTAATATTGTTATGAAATTACCGTAATACTTGTGGGATTAATATTTGACAGAATTACTTTGGAGCTACAGTGATCAGGACGTGTCCATAATTTTTATTTATTTTTTTTTACTAAAAACGTGTCTAATTTTGACCCGATTCACGGATCAAAATTGCCCACACAAGTTAATGGGTCAGTGAAAATCACGGACAGCACCGTAATATTATCCATGTACAATGGGCCTGTTTTTAGCATTGTAACGAATAGGAGAAATTTTTATTTTTTTCATACAAGAAAATCACTGATGGAATTCATGCCATTTTTTTTTTTTTACACATGCAAGAAAAAAAAAAGGCCCAAGTCTACTTAATTCTCTTTCACCCTGGGCTTTTTAGACTTCCTCCAGTTATCACAGTTTTTTATGTTATCACAGTTTTTTATTAGCATGGAGATTATTTTCTATGCAGTCGATCCGAGTATGTATGTGACTTTTACAGGATTGGTGTGTGGTATATATAAGCCCTATAATACACTAGATACAGACTAGCTACCTTTTGGCTGTTCATGTTTCATTGCTCAGTGCCTCGTAAAGCACATTTAATTATGTTCTGCAATAAGTATAACAAGAAGGATTATCAAAAAGGAAACAGGTTTTGCATTACTTAAATCCTTCTAGTTATTTTCTTTAGAGAACAGATCCACCCTATAGTTTGTATGTCTAAGGGAAATCCCATAATTAACGCAGTGAGGAGTAAGCCAGGAATACAGAACAATGTGTACGTAACGTAGTGCCGCTTCTTACCTTTTATCAAGTAACAGCGCCAAAAATCCAGCCACCTTTCTTAGGTGAGGGCTACACTTTTTTTTTTTCTTTTTTTTTAAAGCATTGTAGATTTTCATACTGGACCTACATCCCAGAAGGAATACATGGAGCAGTGTATGCATTGCTGTGGTTGGCAGCTGTCACTCCATGAATTAATCAGTAACACTAGAGATCTAAGTGCAGCCCTCGCCCCAGGACAGTTTCTCACAGCAGCATTTTACATCACTATTTGTAAGCTGAAACCAGGAGTGGAGCAGAGGAAAAACTAATGGGAGATATGACCAAAGCACTGCCATGTGACAGTGGCATGTGCCAAAGTGCAGCCAAAAATGCCTGCGACCTGCTGCTTAGCTGAAATTGGTGGTTTTCAAATTAGTTATTGCAATATGCTGCAAAAGAGAATGGACAGCACCTCCAAAAATTATACATTGATCTAATGCCACTAGGCAAAAACGTATATAACTGAACATGAGGTTCTTAGTTTTAACAATCTGATCATACTGTATGAAGCCCACTGCCACGCCACGGCAAACCTCTTAGTGGGTCCCAGATCAGCGTCGGACTGGAGCACCTTGGGCCCACCAGATCAAATCATTCTTGGGGCCCACTATGTAGCTACATTGAAATAAATACAAGACCACCAATTGTGTGGTAAAACGTGCTAATATTAGGGTATGAAATAAGGTAGTACACGTCTTAATTATGTAGCAGGGGTCGGGGTAGCGCCCTCATAGAATATTATGCAGCCCACCTCATAGAATATAATGCATCACCCCACAAAATATAATGCAACCCCTATCATAGAATATAATCTAGCACCCTCATAGGGTATAATGCAGCCCCATCAGAGTATACTGTAGCCCCCTCATAGTATGATGTAGCCCCCAGAATATAATGTAGTCCCTTGAGAAAATAATGCAGCACCCCCATAGATAATACTGTAGCCCCCCAGAATATAATGTCCCCTGAGAAAATAATGCAGCCCCACCACAGAATATAATGCAGCCCCCCATAGAGTATACTGTAGCCCCCTCATATAGTAATATGTAGCACCCCAGAATATAATGTAGTCCCCTGAGAAAATTCAGCCCCACCACAGACTATAATGCAGCCCCAATAGAGTATACTGTAGCCCCCTCATATAGTATGATTTACCCCCCCAGAATATAATGCAGTCCCCTGAGAGAATAATGCAATCCTCCCACAGAATATGATGTAGCCCCTCTCATAGGATATAATGCTGCCCCCCTCCACCCCCATCATTGTCCTCATCACCAACTCCATCATTGCTTTCTCCCCCCCCATAACCCCCATCATTGCCCATTCCACCACTCAATCATTGCCTCCTCCCCCACCACCACTATTGTCCTTTACACCACAACATCATTGCTTTCTCTCCCACCACCCCATCATTGCCTCCTTCCCCACCACCCCGATCATTGCCAATCTCCAATACACACACACACAACACCGCGCCACATTCTCACAAAGCACCGCACTGTACCCCGTACACATTTCCAACAGTCTATGAAGGCCAATGCTTATCGGATCACTGACCACCACTGATATATTATTTTCATAGCTACATATTTTATCATTGTCTTGCTTTCTTCCCCACTTTATACAAGTAATTTTACATCAATTACGCAAAAGTAATATTGATTTGACATAGGAGTAAGAAATCCTGCAGAAGACAGAATAAGATAATTTGGCTGCGGAGTAGCTCTTTGCTTGTTTTCTCTTTTTCCAGCATGCATCAAAGGTGAACAATTCCCCAACAGAGCAAAGATCTCACATCGTCTCAGTGTCAACATTAGCTTAACCTGCAACTACACACAGCCCCGTGTCTGATTCCCTGGTGACAAGTTGCTGCTAATTTTTACAGAATGATGCTGAAATCCTAGAACCAAAACCAACACATTTTTAACAATAAATAACATTTTTTTCTTTACGAAATATGTATTGTCAGGACTTATCCTAAGTTACCTTCTCAAAAATAAAGACAACATATAGGGAGGATTTTGATTAAAGGGAACCTGTCACTAGATTTCCGCTGCCCAAAGTACAGCCAGCATAAGAGAGCCTCGGTGTGCGATTACAGCTAGGTATGTCTTTCTCTAAAACACTGCAGTATCACGACGATGGTCCTATAAAAGCCAAACTGTGCCAAACTGGAGTTCATAGGAAACCATGATTTTCACCAATACATACTGTATATTATATATACATACACATACATATATATACACACATATATCTAGCTAGCTCTGGAAAAATTAAGAGACCACCACATCAAAACCCTGTCACGGGCAGCCCAATCTCCAGACGTGAACCCCATTGAAAACCTCTGGAATGTAATCAAGAGGATGATGGATAGTCACAAGCCATCAAACAAAGAACAACTGCTTACATTTTTGTGCCAGAAGCAGTGTGAAAGACTGGTGGCAAAAAAAAAAAAAAAAAAAAATGTATTGCTTGAAAATTCGGAGACATGTCAGAAGTTTGTAGACTAAAAGAACAATTTACATTTTACTCAAAAATATACCTATAAAGAAAAAAAAAAAAAACTTGACATTTGGAAGTGGTCTCTTAATTTTTGCCAGAGCTGCGTATAATATATATATATATGTGTATAATATATATATATATATATATGTGTATATACACATTCCAAAGACATACTGATAGGGAATTTAGATTCTGAGACCCATCGGGGACAGTGTTGATAATGTGTGCAAACTGTAAAGCGCTGCGGAATAAGTTAGCGCTATATAAAAATAAAGATTATTAATATTATAATATATATATAAATATATATCTACTATATAATTTTCTAATTCTGTCTGTAATAGAAATCCCGCCTCGCCATTTGCAGTGTGTCCTCAGGAAAATGGCGCTGGACAGCGCGGTATGGGCATGCGCGCACGCCAGTGCCACACTCCTCCCGGCACCCCAGCCTCCGGCAGAACGGGACAGCGCTGGACCACAGAAAAGATGGGTGAGTATAAATGTTGTTTTTTTTTTTGTGTACAGTTTCTTAGGGGTGAGGGGGACCATGCATACCAGTAAAGGAGGTGACGGGACCATGCATACCAGGAAAGGGGGGTGAGGGGTCCATGCATAACAGGAAAGGGGGGGTGAGGGAAACCATGCACACCAGGAAAGGGGGGTGAGGGTAACCACGCACACCAGGAAAGGGGGGTTAGGGTAACCACGCACACCAGGAAAGGGGGGTGAGGGTAACCACGCACACCAGGAAAGGGGGGTGAGGGGGACCACGCATACCAGCAAAGGGGGGTGAGGGGACCATGCATACCAGGAAAGGGAGGTGAGGGTGACCATACATACCAGCAAAGGGGAGTGACGGGACCATGCATACCAGGAAAGGGGGATGAGGGAGACTATGCATACCAGGAAAGGGGGGTGAGGGAGACCATGCATACCAGGAAAGGGGGGTGAGGGAGACCATGCATACCAGGAAAGGGGGGTGAGGAGACCATGCTTACCAGGAAAGAGGGGTGAGGGGACCATGCATACCAGGATTGGGGGGTGAGAAGACCATGCATATCAGGATTGGGGGGTGAGAGGACCATGCATATCAGGAATGGGGGGTGCATTATTGCATTATTATTAAATCTTCATAAATAAACTACATACATATTCTAAAATACCTGATGCGTTAGAATCGGTCCACCATCTAGTGTGTGTATATTATATATATATATATATATTATATATATACACATACACACACACTGCTCAAAAAAATAAAGGGAACACAATGTGTGATTTACTTGGAGTTACAATCTGTCTGCTTAGGATGCAACACTGATTGACAATCAATTTCACATGCTGTTGTGCAAATGGAATAGAGAACAGATGGAAATTATTGGCAATGATCAAGGCACACTCAATACAGGAGTGGTTCTGCAGGTGGGGACCACAGACCACATCTCAGTACCAATGCTTTCTGGCTGATGTTTTGGTCACTTTTGAATGTTGGTTGTGCTTTCACACTCATGGTAGCATGAGACAGACTCTACAACCCACACAAGTGGCTCAGATAGTGCAGCTCATCCAGGATGGCACATCAGTGCGTGCTGTGGCAAGTTTTGCTGTGTCTGTCAGCGTAGTGTCCAGAGGCTGGAGGCGCTACCAGAAGACAGGCCAGTACACCAGGAGATGTGGAGGGGGCCTTAGGAGGGCAACAACCCAGCAGAAGGACCATCCTTCAGCATGACCGGTTTGGCAGTGGGTCAGTAATTGTGTGGGGTGGCATTTCTTTGGAGGGCCGCACAGCCCTCCATGTGCTCGCCAGAGGTAGCCTGACTGCCATTAGGTACCGAGATGAGATCCTCAGACCCCTTGTGAGACCATATGTTGGTACGGTTGGCCCTGGGTTCCTCCTAATGCAGGACAATGCCAGACCTCATGTGGCTGGAGGATGTCAGCAGTTCCTGCAAGATGAAGGCATTGAAGCTATGGACTGGCCCACCCGTTCCCCAGACCTGAATCTGATTGAGCACATCTGAGACATGTCTCGCTCCATCCACTAACGTCACGTTGCACCACAGACTGTCCAGGAGTTGGTGGATGCTTTAGTCCAGGTCTAGCTGTGTGGCATGGCGCATTTTCCTTCTGGAAAAACCAGTCCTCAGAGTTGGGGAACATTGCCTGAGCAGAAGGAATCAACGGTTTTTCCAGGATACCCTTGTATGTGGCTTGATTCATACGTTGTTCGCAAAGATTAACCTCCCCAATTCCAGCCTTGCTGAAGCATCCCCAGATCACCGATCCTCCACCAAATTTCACAGTGGGTGCAAAACACTGTGGCTTGTACGTCTCTCCAGGTCTCCGTCTAACCATTAGATGACCAAGTGTTGGGCAAAGCTGAAAATTAGTCCCATCAGAGATTACCTTACTCCAGTCCTCTATGGTCCAGTCTTTATGGTCTTTGGCAAACTTCAGCCTGTCTCTTCTTTGCTATTCACTGATGAAAAGCTTTTTTTCTAGCTTTACATGGCTTGAGCTCTGCCTCTAGGAGCCTGTTACGAACTGTTCCTGCTGTGCACTTCACCCCAGATGCAGTTTCATTTGTAGGTCACTTTATGTAATCCTGTGGTTGCTGAGTGACATTCGAATAAGATGACGGTTATCCCGGTCAGTGGAGTGTAGTCTTCGCCCTCTGCCGGTCTGTAGCTTTGTTGTCCCCAATGTCTGCTGCCTGACCTTGTTGTAATGGACTGCCGTCTTAGAAATTTTAAGGATGGAGGCAACATGACGATCACTGTATCCCTCTGCTAGTAAAGCCAGAATTGAGCCCTTCTTTTCCTCACTCAAGACTTTTCTTTTCAACTCCTTTGGCATGGTTAAAAGTTATTTTTTAATTCCTATTACTTTTGGGATTTTACTGGCACTTGTTTTGCCATCCAGCTTGTCCTATTGCAAGAGGATTGTGAACAACACAGCAGGGTTTTTATACTTTCCTTCATTAAATAAGATTTGGTTCAGGCGATCACCTAACCAGAAGCACATTAAGTAGAATGAGTTGCACTCTGGTTGGAATTCAACTGACACTGGAATAGAATGGCTGTCAGACAAGTAGAGAAGCCGATTTTGATAAAATTGTGCAGTGGTCTCTTAATTTTTGCCAGAGCTATATATATATATATATATATATATATATATATATATATAAAAATGAAAAAGCAGCACAAAAGGAAAAAAGTGGGTGCACGCTTCCAGGCATATACCAAACCTCAAAACTATCCATCAGAAATGAAAGCAGTACGCCATGGAGACTTCAATTTGAGTGGATGTTTATTAGCCCATCCGGCGCAACGTTTTGGTCCAAAAGGGGTACGGACCTTTCTCAAGCATTATATATACATATACACATACTCTCACACACACGGTGGGTACGGAAAGTATTCAGACCCCTCTAAATTTTTCACTCTTTCATTTCAGCCATTTGGTAAATTAAAAAAGTTCATTTTTTTCTCATTAAAGTACACTAATGTACAGCCATGAGTCTTCTTGGGAATGATGCAACAAGTTTTTCCACACCTGCATTTCGGGATCCTCTGCCATTCTTCCTTGCAGATCCTTTCCAGTTCGTCAGGTTGGATGGTGAATGTTGGTGGACAGCCATTTTCAGGTCTCTCCAGAGATACTCAATTGGGTTTAGGTCAGGGCTCTGGCTGGGCCAGTCAAGAATGGTCACAGAGTTGTTCTGAAGCCACTCCTTTGTTATTTTTGCTGTGTGCTTAGGATCATTGTCTTGTTGGAAGGTGAACCTTCGGCCAAGTCTGAAGTCCAGAGCATTCTGGAAGAGGTTTTCATCCAGGATCTCTCTGTACTTGACCACATTCATGTTTCCTTCAATTGCAACCTGTCGTCCTGTCCCTGCAGTTGAAAAATACCCCACATAGCATGATGCTGCCACCACGTTTCACTGTTGGGATTGTATTGGGCAGGTGATGAGCAGTACCTAGTTTTCTACACATATACTGCTTAGAATTATCACCAAAAAAATTCTATCTTCATCTCATCAGACCAGAGAATCTTATTTCTCATAGTCTGGGAGTCCTTCATGTGTTTTTTACCAAACTCTATGCGGGCTTTCATATGTCTTGCACTGAGGAGAGGCTTCCGTCGTGCCACTCTGCCATAAAGGCCCGACTGGTGGAGGGTTACAGGGATAGTTGACTTTGTGGAACTTTCTCCCATCTCCCTACTGCATCTGTTGTGCTCAGCCAGTGATCTTGGGGTTCTTCTTTTTTTTTTTTTAATCAGATAAATTTTTATTAAATGATAACAAGTATATCATATGACATCAAGCAGTTGTTCACATATAATCATAAATTTTTATTAACAAAACTCCCCCCCATCCCCCGCCTCCGAGACCCCTTCAGTGTCTTCCTCATTTCTATTCCGATACTCTTTCCCACCTCCATATATACTTGTTTATTATGAACATCTATATCATAATACATCCTCCCCACAAATCTAACTCCATTCTACCCATGGCTGCCATATCTTATGAAATACATCGAGTTTATTTCTCTTAGTATATATGCTTTTTTCCAATGAAATTATATGCTCCACTTGCGTAAGAAAGTCTCGTCTAGTCGGAGGCTCTTCTCTGATCCAGAACCGAGCGATCAACTTCCTTGCTATGAACAACAGTCTAGCAATCGCCAGTTTGACCATGGATACTGCTACTAATTCCTCTACATACCCTAATATACAGACCAAAGGGTCTCTGGGGACTGCACAACTATATATCAATTCAATCCGACTCAATACGACTGTCCAGTACGTAGACAATCTAGGGCAATGCCACAGCATGTGCAGCATGTCTGCCCGATCCTGCGAACATCGTGGACACTCGGAATCGGACCTCAAACCCATCTTGAACAGTCTATCAGGAGTTCTGTAAGCTCTATGAATTACGTATAACTGAGACATCCTCCCAGGTTCGCTCATAGAAATCTTAGGCACATATTCTAAAATAGATTCCCATCTATCGTCATTTATCTCTCCCAATTCAACCTCCCATTTCACTCTAGACTTGATGGGATGTTTGACTAGAAAAGTGAACAATAAATCTCTATACACTTCTGAGATTGCCCCCCTTGTCACGCTGTTCTCCAAAATGGAGGCCAGCGTGATATCAAACTGGATCTCAATAAGTTTTCTCCGACATTGCGACCGATACGCATGCTGAATTCTTTTATAATGAAACAAATTTGAATGCGGTAACTGGAATTCTGTCTGCAGCTCCATAAATGACTTAAGTCTTCCCTGACCCATTAGCTGTCCCATCCTTCTGATTCCTGCCTCTCTCCAGGGCCCAAATCCTTCCATTTGCCCAAATTCTGGCAAATTTATATTATCCCATACAGGAGAGTATTTGGTAAGGCCCGTGACACCCCTTATCTGTTTAACTTTTTCCCATACCTTATGAATTAGGAGAACAGTAGGAAACCGAGAGCCTAATTTTAAAAACTGCCCCCCTTCTAAACTCTCTCCCAGAGGCCATTTTCCAAACAAATATCTCAAACTACTGGGCGATTGTCCCTGTCCCGTCTCCACCCCCCATCCTACGATATGCTGGCATTGTGCTGATAAAAAATATACCCAGGGGTTGGGAAGCGCCAAACCTCCTTCCTCCTTCGGCCTCTGCAAAGTTTCTTGTTTAAACCGTGGGCTTTTCCCCCCCCATATTAGTTCACCAAACAGCGATTTAATTTTGTGGAACCTACTCTGCGAGATCCAAATTGGAGAATTATGCAGTACATATAACAGCTGTGGCATCACAATCACTTTTAAAAGGTTCACCCTTCCAATTACCGAAAGATGTAATTTATTCCATGCTGATATTTTGGAACAAATTTTTTGTAGCAAAGGGCTTAGATTAAGTTCTTCAAACCTAGTCAAAGGAAGGGCGATTTGTATCCCCAAATATTTAAATTTCGAAACTACCTTCAATTTTGCAGACCTTCCCACCTCCCCCATATCCCCATCTACCTCATCAATGGGCATTATGCACGATTTGTCCCAATTGACTTTGAGTCCGGAAAATTCCCCGAATTCCTCAATTAATGCCACCGCGTTATCCAAATTCTCCCCTGAGTCCTCCAAAAATAGCAAAATATCGTCGGCATACAAAGACACCCTCTCCTCCTTCACTCCATAGACAAATCCTTTTATCTCTTGTGCATCCCTTATTTTAGTGGCCAGAGGTTCCACGGCGAGGGCAAACAGCAACGGAGACAACGGGCATCCCTGCCTCGTACCCCTATGTAATGAGAAACTATCAGATAATTCATTATTCACTCTAATTTTTGCCGTTGGAGAGGAGTATAGCAACCCCACCCACGATATAAACTTGGGCCCAAACCCAAGGCCCATCAAAACCGACCATAAGTACTTCCATTCTACACAATCAAAGGCCTTATGGGCATCCAAAGACACTACTACTCTCTTTCCAGCATTTTCGGCTGGAATTTGCATATTTAAATATAGCCTCCTTAAATTGATTGCTGTAGATTTATTGGGCATAAATCCCGATTGATCTGGGTGGATTACTTTATCAATCACGTGGGTCAGTCTGTTGGCCAAGGCCTTCGCCAGAATCTTTACATCTGCCGTAAGGAGTGAAATTGGTCTGTAGGACTCCGGATTCAATGGGTCCTTATCAGCTTTAGGAATGACCACCACAATGGCCTCTCTCATAGATGTAGGTAACATTCCCCTCTCCAACGACTCATTAAATACCTTCTCCAATTTGGTTATTACTTCTTCATTAAAAATTTTATACACCTCTGCCGGAATGCCATCCGCCCTCGGGGCCTTATTTCCCGCCATGTCCGCCAGTGCCACCCTCAACTCCTCCGCTGCAAGCGGCCTATCCATCCATTCTCTGTCTTCATCCCCTAGTCTAGGAAGCTTAATCGCCCTCAGATACCTGTCCATCTCCTCTTGACCTTTATGTACAGTATCTTTGAGGAGTATAGCTCACTATAAAATTGTTTAAATACATCCAAAATTTGATCCCCCTTTGTAACCACATTACCTTCCTTAGATTTAATTGCATACACATGTGAGGATTCCCGTTGTGCCGAAGCTATCACAGAGAGCAGGTGCCCCACTTTTTCACCCTCCGCATAGAATGCCTCGTTCTGAAATGCCCGCCGTCTCTCCGCCTTACGGATGTGAAGTTTATTAACTTCCGACTGGGCCGCTCTCATGCGGGTCTGAGTAGCTTTAGTACACTGCGCACCCAATGCTTCCTCCGCCGCCCTTAATTCCTCCATCACTGCTTCATCTAGATTTTGAGACCTAGTCTTATATCGAGACACTTCTCTGAATAAAATCCCTCTCAAAAACGCTTTCATAGTATCCCAGACTACATGACCCTCTGCACTACCTTCGTTAATCCTAAAGAATTCTCCCAGTTTGGGGTTCTTCTTTACCTCTCTCACCAAGGCTCTCCTCCCTCACGATTGCTCAGTTTGACTGGACGGCCAAGTCTAGGAAGACTTCTGGTGGTCACAAACTTCTTCCATTTAAGGATTATGGAGGCCACTGCGCTCTTAGGAACCTTGAGTACTGCAGAAATTCTTTTGCAACCTTGGTCAGATCTGTGCCTTGCCATAATTCTGTCTGAGCGCCTTGGCCAGTTCCTTTGACCTTAATTTCCTTCTATGACGGAATCACTGATTGGGTGGATCAAGGAAATGCTGTAGATATAGTATATCTTGACTTCAGCAAAGCATTTGACAAAGTATCTCATACAATCCTTATTGAAAAAATGACTAAGTATGGAATGGACAAGGCAACTGTTAGGTGGATTCATAACTGGCTTAGTGATCGGACCCAAAGAGTGGTCGTAAATGGCTGCACATCCAATTGGAAGAATGTCTCAAGTGGGGTACCACAGGGCTCTGTCCTGGGCTCTGAATTGTTCAATATCTTTATCAACGATTTAGATAAAGGAATTGAGGGTAAACTGCTTAAATTTGCTGATGACACAAAGCTAGGAGGGATAGCTAATACTAGAGAAGAGAGAGAGAGGATTCAAAAAGATATAAACAAACTGGAGAAGTGGGCAGCAACTAACAGAATGGTTTTTAACAGGGAAAAATGCAAAGTACTACATCTGGGCAATAAAAATGAAAAAAGCATATACAGAATGGGAGGAATAGGGCTAAGCAACAGCAAATGTGAAATAGACTTGGGTATACTAATAGATCACAGACTGAATAGGAGTCAACAGTGTGATGCAGCAGCAAAAAAGGCAAATGCAATTCTAGGATGTATTAACAGAAGCATACAGTCTAGATCACGTGAAGTCATTATTTCCCTATACTCCTCTTTGGTCAGACCTCATCTGGAATATTGTGTCCAGTTTTGGGCACCACATTTTAAAAAAGACATCAACAAACTGGAGCAAGTTCAGAAAAGAGCGACCAGAATGGTGACCGGTCTGCAAACCCTGTCTTATTAGGAAAGGTTGCAGGATTTGGGAATGTTTAGTTTGCAAAAGAGAAGACTGAGAGGAGACTTAATAGCTGTCTACAAATACCTAAAGGGCTGTCACATTGTAGAAGGATCAACTTTATTCTCATTTGCACAAGGAAAGACTAGAAGCAATGGGATGAAACTGAATGGGAGGAGACACAGATTAGATATTAGAAAAAACTTTTTGACAGAGTGATCAATGAGTGGAACAAGCTGCCATGAGAAGTGGTGAGTTCTTCAATGGAAGTCTTCAGAGGCTGGACAGACATCTGACTGGGATGATTTAGCGAATCCTGCTTTGAGCAGGGGGTTGGACCAGATGGCCCAGGAGGTCCCTTCCAACTCTACGATTCTATGATTCTTATTTGGTCTGACATGCACTGTGAGGTCTTATATAGACAGGTGTGTGCCTTTAAAAATCAAGTCCTATCAGTTTAATTAAACACAGCTGGACTCCAATGAAGGAGTAGAACCATCTCAAGGAGGATCGCAAGGAAATTGACAGCATGTGACTAAAATGTGTCCGATCAAAGGGTCTGAATACTTATGACCATGTGATATTTTAGTTTTTCTTTTTAAAAAATTTGCAAAAATTTCTACTTTGGTTTCTTTCAGTCAAGATGGGGTGCAGAGTGCACATTAATGAGAAAAAAATAGGGATTTTTGTGTACTCACCGTAAAATCATTTTCTCTGAGTCAATCATTGGGGGACACAGGACCATGGGTGTTATGCTGCTGCCACTAGGAGGACTCTAAGTGAAAAAACAGAAAAGTTAACTCCTCCTCTGCAGTATACACCCACCCACTGGCTGAGATTGAACCAGTTTGGTAACAAAGCAGTAGCAGCTTTAAACAAATAACCATAACAATAACCCTGAATTATGTCAAGACTAAGAACGAAACAATAAGCCAAAAGGCTATCAGGGTGGGTGCTGTGTCCCCAATGACTGACTCAGAAAAGAATTTTACGGTGAGCACACAAAAATCTCTATTTCTCCTACGCCTCATTGGGGGACAAAGGACCATAGGACGTACTAAAGCAGTCCCTGAGTGAGGAGCAACACAACTGCTAATACCCCATGTACCACTGGCTTACAGATATGGTACTGCTGGTTGCAGAATGCGCCTGCTGAAATCTGAAAATGTATGTGATCGTTTTGTAAAAGTATGTAAGCTGGACCCAAGTCGCAGCTTTGCAGGTCTTATTCTGCTGACGCCGGTGTCGACCGGTCGAAGAGGCGTCCACTGCCCGAGTAGAATACTCCTTACTCTCTACTGGGACAGGTCTGCCCCTGTCACAGTAGGGGTCCTGAATAGCTGAGCAAATCCACTCGGCTAGTATGGCATTTCAAGCGGCTAAAGGCTTCCTATGCCCCTCTGGAAGCCCGAACAAGACATCTTACTTGCGCAAGGGAGATGTCCGTGAGAAATACCGTCTAAGAGCCCTAACCACATCCAGAGTGTGTAGAGCTCCCTCGATATGATGGACTGGTGCCGGACAGACTGAAGGCAAAACTATGTCCTCATGAAGATGAAAAGAAGAAATAACTTTTGGCAGAAAAGATGGTAACGTCCACAAAATTGCCTTGCCGAAAAACTAGGAACGGAAGTTGGCAGGATAAAGCCGCCAACTCAGACTCGTCTGATTGACGTAATTACCACTAGAAAAACACACTCCAATGAAGAAAAGTTAGTGGCACGTCCTGCAGTGGTTCGAAAGGGAGTTCCCACAGAACTCCGAGGACCAAGTTAAGATTGCATAATTCCAACATTTATAGGGAGGTGCCACGCGGGAAACTACCTGAATGAACAGCTTCACCTGTAACCTGGTGGTAATCTTGCATTGGAATTAAACTGACAAGGCTGAAAATTGTCCTTTGAGCAGACTAAGTGTGAGACCCGACTGATTCAGATTGCAGGAATTCCAAAATGGAAGGAATGGAGAACACCAGAGAAGATAATCTATGGCCTTGCTCCATGAGAAGAAAGTTTTCCAGGTGCGATGAGAAATGCGTATGGGCATGGGTTGCCTAGCAGTAATCATGGAGATTACAGAATGAGAGAATCCAGCTTGAGCTAAAGCCCAGGATGCAACGGCTCCACCATCAAAGACAGGGCCTCGGAGCTCTGTGTACTATGCCCGGCGTGCCCAGTCCGGGCGACTAGGGACAATGGTAACCCCCTTTTTTTTTTTTTTTTTAGTGTTCTAGATGACCTTTGGTAGCAAAAGAGGTATGGGAAATATGTACTGGAGCCGAAACGGATGCCAAGGCAGAACCAGAGCGGCTGCTCCAATGGCGCATGGATCTTGTGATTAGGCAATGCCCTGGGGAACCCTGTTGCTTAGCCCTAATGCCATGAGATCCCCAACTGGATTCCCCAGCGACGACAGATTTGCTGAAAAACTCCCTGATGAAGATACCATTCTCCTGAGACAAGGTTCTGGTGACTGAGAACAGTCCACCGCCCAATTCACAATGCCCGGGATGTAAGTCGTCAAGATGGCTGAATGGTTGCTCTCGGCCCAACGGAGAATGTGACTCACTTCGTGCCTGGCCTACTAGCTGCAGGTACATCACTGGCAGATGATATATGCCACATCTGTTGTGTTATAGGGTTGGAACCTGATGGGATGACCCACGAGGGTATGATGAAAAACTGAGTTGGCCAGCCTGGACGCCCGCATTTGCAAACTGTTGATGGGGAGACGCAACACTCGAATGGACCAACAACCCTGTGCCGTGTGGTGACGAAAAAACTGCACCCTGGACAAGAAGATTTGTGTCGATGGTCGACTAACCAACGTACTGGGTGAAAAAACCTTTTCTTGGTTTAAAGAGGACTTCAGCGTCCACCACCTGAGGGTCTGTTTGACCCGCAGAGACAGACGGAACCGACGGTCGAGGACGGGTTCCTGTCCCAAGGTAACAACAGCGCATGTTGCAAAAAAGACCGAGATAGAACTGTCTGAACGGAACCACTTCCAGCGCCGCTACCAGTTTTCCGCGAATCCCCATGAAGATGAATGGGAAATAATCCGTGCACCTTGTAGTAAGGCAAAAAACCTTTTCTGGAGGGAGAATGACTAATCCGCGGGAAGTGTCCTGGACCATTTCCAAGAAGAAAATCTCCGGTACTGGAGAAGACTTAATTTTTCTCCAGCCCAGGCGAGGTGTATCCACTGTGATACTTACAGACCCCTCACAGCTTGAAAGGGGAGAGCCCTTGATTAATGGGCCGTCCAGATGTGCAAGTACCACCACCCTCTGAGCGTGAGGATGCCCGCAACGAGTCATTGTGTGGAGGGTTTAAGGGATCTGGCTCCCTTAGTCCCAGACATTCTTGGCCTGGATTTCCAGGTACGGCTAGGGCTGTATGAGACTTGGGAACTTCTGTTTCCATGCGTGGACCGTCTAGATTCAGACAAGAAGGTTGTAGAACTTCGACTGGAATTGTTGATTTCGAAATGGCTATGTGGCCTTTATTGAGGAAGGGATTTACTGTTCCCTACGGTAATGTAAGATACGAGCTGGTCTCTCCAAATAAGCGACCAGTCTGGTAGGGCAGAAAGGTTAACGGTCTCTTGGAAGTGGAATCTGCTTGCCAATCTTAGAGCCATGGGGCCCTTCTGATGGAGATTGCATCTACAACTGCCTGTGCAGCGCAATTGGCCTCCACTAAAGCGTTAACTACAAGGTCCCCGACCTGAGCTGACTAGTGACCATAGCCTTAACTACCCACGTCGCGGCGAAAGATGGAAAGAGCGCCGCTCCTGAAGCCTCAAAGACTGAGCGAGCAAGGTAGTCAATTCGATGGTCAGTATGATTTTTGACTGAGGAACCATCAGACAAGGATAGGAGTGCTTTGGATGCAAGACACGATACGGTAGGATTCACTGAAGGGGATCCGGAGTAAAAGAGGTATTTCGGCTTTATAGGCCTTTGACCCGTGAACCGTTTATCTGGCCGATCGCTGTGTTTCCAGACAATGTCCTTTAAACTCAGGATTGGCAAATATTTTGTGAATATGTTTAGTCTTTTTAAAAAGACACTACGTGTTCCAGAGGAGATATATTTTCCTCGTCCACCCTCAGGGTCTTGTTAACCGACTCAATAAGGGAATCAAGCTTCTCATGATAAGTTGCGGAAACCTGGACTAAAGATGCATCAGACTCGTACTCTGAGTCATTTGTGCAGTGAACCTCAGGAGATGGGGGAGCGAGAAATGGAACTCGCAGACACTGAAGCACGAGAATGATCAGGGGACGTGTCATTGGTCCTTTTTCTACAGAACTGAGCCCTACTTGACTGAGTACGACTCCTGCTGGTGGACGGTTCCTGACCATCGCCAGAGTCCTCCACTTGACTTAAAGGAGAGAGACTATTGCTTTCGGCCAGGAAACCCAAAGACCGTGACAGGGAAGCAGCCCACTCAGGGAGACTAGACTCAGTGTGGCCGGTGGCGGCAGCGGGTTGCATTTGGGCCAA
This sequence comes from Dendrobates tinctorius, assembly GCF_039654945.1. Lineage (NCBI taxonomy): Eukaryota > Metazoa > Chordata > Amphibia > Anura > Dendrobatidae > Dendrobates > Dendrobates tinctorius. The sequence continues at coordinate 8,618,300 of NW_027361697.1, forward strand.
TCGCAGGTCATCCGCGCATAATGGAATATTGTGAGCACGGGCAAGGCTGTATTGCAAGTGGCACATGAGGTGGAAAAAACACCGTGTGTTACTTGTTAGCCTCTTTGGACTCATTTTAGTGAGACTTAGTGCTCTCAAGGGTTAAGGGCAGAGTATGGGCTGCAGATGCAGAAGATAGGGGGTTAAAATCTCCTTCCAAGGCTCAATGCAGTTTACCAGCTCCTGTGCAGTACCGATTAGTCCTGTCCCAGGGGAGAGGCTCTTCGTATTCCTCCAGCTTCATAGCAGTGATGCTGTCACTCGGCGCTGTGCCCCCCGCAGGTGACAGATAACAGGCCGCATAAGAAAAACCATCATGGCTCCCGAGATTAGGAGGGCGCTTCTCGTTTAGGACGAGAAGCGCCAGGAGCGTGGGCAGCGTCATGCAAATTGGGGACTAGTCCGGCTGAAAAGCCGGGGGCTAAATTTCTGCAGCCTGCCGGCGATGTGGTGGCGGGGGGGGGACCGTGACGGGACACAAAGACGACTGCCGCCGGCACCGAGCCAGTGCAGTAAGACGTGCTGTCAGCCCACCATACTCACAGGTATCGATGCAGCAGAGCCAGCATTACTCTTAAAAGGTATCTGCCTCAATCCATCCTCCCTATAGATAGGGGGATGGAGAGCACCCTTCTGTCCATTCATTGTGCCTGGCAGCTGTAGGGCGATGCAGCTGAGTCGATTGTGCTGCGCTTAAAGGAATCTGCCTCAATCCATCCTCCCTATAGATAGGGGGATGGAGAGGACCTGCCATCCGTTGTTGTTAGCCCAGGAGAAGGAACGTGAAGCCGACACTCCAAGTGCTCGCCCTTTGTAGTTGTAGGGAGATCGGGACCGAGTAGGAACCGTTGCCCCAAATAAGGCCAGGCATGCCCCAGTCGTCGCAGGAGAGGGTATGGGGAGGTATACTCCGCATTCTCGCTTGTTGATTGTTCGGGGGAGAACGGCCTCTTGAAAGGGTCCGTCGCCCCTTCACTCCGTTAACTAAAAAATAACTTACAGAAATATCAAAAATTGAAAACAAAAACTGTGTTTTCTTTGGGTCTGGTATGTATATATTCACACAGACATACACTTAAGTATACAGTAGAAGCAATTAGACAATTGAAGGTTAGTACTTGACAGACTTGAATTTTTTTTTAAATAAATTAACAATAAAATATAAAAGTTTAATCACTCCCCTTACACTTTTTCAACATAAAAAGAATGTATTGTACTTAGTATCGCTGTGTCTATAAAAGTCTTGCCTATCCAATGTGGAGCTATTATCAACTCAGTTTTCAGACTTCATGAGGATATTACCATATATAATTTGTATGTAGTTATATCCTAATGAAGACGATTGAAGACTTTGGAACGCATGGATAATAAAACTGCTTTGAATCTTTCGGCTGTCCATCAGCAGTGCAGACGGCCACCTTCTGTCTCTCTACTGGTAAAATGGGTATATAGACAGATATCTATGTAAATAGATATATATCTATATCTCTATGTGAACACGTTTGGTATCGTAACTGCGCTGACGTTGAGAATCAATTTTACCAAACAATGAATACCATAAAAACAAACCCTCCCAAATTGTGGAATTTCACCACTTTCAATTTACTGGAAAATGGAAAAGAAAAATTCTATGTCGTCATTCAAAACTGCAACTCGTCCAGCGAAAAAAAAAAACCCACCAAGATATACTTCATTGTTGACAGAAAGAAAAAAATAAAGTTATACCTCTCAAGAGAGGAGGAAGACACAAAAAGCACCAAAATGAAAAATCACCTGATCGGGAAAGGATTAAAAGTCCACTGCAGTATGATGCCCTAACTTCATTAAAGGTAATCTGTCACATTGTCCAATCTGTGAACATATGGACAGCATGAAGGAGAAACTGAACTGAATGATATTTAGGTTTGTTGGAAAAGAGTCAGTGTAATTTGTATTTTGTTCAGTAACTAATGAGATACATTTTTGTAGTAATATACAGCATTTTCTGGTGTAAATTATAGTGAATATATTGGAATCTGCCCTTCTGCTAAGCCCAGTCCACCCACTTTTTTGAAAGGTACTAGGCCGGCGTGTTAATATAAAAAGATGCTAGAAATACATTTTGTACAAAATGTGACTTTTGTTAGTCGTCGTGGTAAATCAGCAGCATAAATGGACATCATGCAGATACCAAATCTGCAGTCTGTGGATAATTTGCAACATAAAATGACTAAGCGCGTGTTCACACTAGCGGCTTTTATATTCTGTCTCATCTCCAGAAGAGGAGAAACGGAATATATCTAGTTTATTCAACATCAAATTGAATGGATGGTTTATGTGTTCAGATTGTGTCAATTCAGCTGCCACAATTGTGTAACTCGCTGCCATTTTTTTTTCACTGGGAGAAAAAAACAAGTTGAATGGAATTATAAACAGATTGCAGCAGGAACCTTCCCTTTTACATCACTGGGGATTTTTTTTTTTTTTGTAAAGAGAAAACTGATCGGTTTAAAATGGAAACAAATGCCAGTGTGAGCCTAGTCTAACATGTAAAAAAAAAATTCTAGGTCAAATGAATACATAACTAGGTGTTACAGTTACAAATTATCTAGCCATTGAATAGACTGTCTGGAAACTAGAGGTCACACAGTTTATGAGTATGGGTCATATGCCTCCCCCATTTGATTGGAGCTGCTCATGTCAAAGGGGACAATTGAGAGAAATGGAATCAGTGCACGTCTATATTAAAGCCCCCAGTACATATTAAACTGTCATCCATAGTTGCCGATATCGACATGTTTGGTCGACAGTCTATTGTTTATGGGGGCTAAGCACAAGCCAGCCAACCGATTGTCAGGTGAGATGACAATGAGCCTTGCTTGATTTCAGATTGCTTTGTTCTCCTGGGGATAAGCCGTGGCCTGTCAGCGACTTTCTCATAGAGAACAGAAGAGTGCACCTATGTATAGGGGGCTCATGGGATGATAGGCAGTGTGCATGTGACCACCACTCCATGCAAACAGAGGATGGAGACCCCCCTCATTCATTAGAAAGGTTGGCGCTCTCACTAATCGAAGGACAACCCCTTTTAAAGCGAGGGTTAGGGAAAAAAAGCTCAACAGAGGGGTCAGGTTTTGTACGTTAACAGCCATTTCACCTGCAAAACTGCTGGACCAAATGTAATGACCATGCAGATTTTTGTAGGTGAAACAGCTCTTCCCCCGCAATAACAAAGGAATGATTGTTGAAGAATTACAAAACTACAAAGACTAATGGACACTCATTTTTGACTTTCCCTAAAGCCAATGTCGCACTTAGTGGTTCTGCAAAACTGCATGGCCATTAATAATAAGCACGCCATTTTTTTTTTTTTATTTACTTCTAAAAATGCAGCAGAAAGCTGCTGGTGACTTACGAAGTGACTGCCGAACAGCCGTCCCTCGGACACGCTCAACAAACGAGACACTGGCCGCACTGTCTGAGGGTTATTTCTTGCTTCTTAATGGGGACGCTCATTGTCAGGATCTTGGTGCCCCCTGTGGTCGGAATATTGTAAGAAAGCCTCTACGCATTGCATGTATAGCTTTGCAAGAAAGCAAATAACCACGTTGAAGATACATTGGCCATGAATGAATGCAATATGTCAAGTAGGAAAGAAGCCTTTCTCCAGATATATTTTGGTTTTCTAAAGCATTTGATATTTTGGATCCAAGACAATTCAATGCATCCTCTATTATAGCGAGGCGAGGATCTGCTCCAATCTATACTTGTGGAGATCTGGACAATTATTTTAGGACTAAATTGCACCCTCTTCTAGTTTATTGGCTGCATTTCTCCTTTAGGAGCAAGAAATGTTGCATGTCAGCTCTATAAAGAGTACAATAAAACAGTTCTTGGACTGTAGAAATCTGATGTTCCTCTTGGTAACGTACAGTGTGATATTAGGAGTTTTATTTTCCGAACACCTCGTTGGCATCCAAGCACTGTGCTGGGTAGGGTTTTTTTTGTGTCAGACAAAAAGAATACCTAATGAAACTGAATATCCTTAGTAATTAAATCTGCAATGGGCTGGGTGTAGGCAGCTTGCACATATGAAGCAAATCCACGTTACTCCAGTATTATTAGCAATGACTCCTAAAAGACAAGACAACCGCACCCAGAGTCACAGCTAAAGCCAAAAAGTGTATAAATCACTATTTATTTACAGCTTTACTTTGTTACTGTACATTCCTGCAGGTTATTCACAAGGCTATACAAAGCAAGGGACTGTACAATGCAGCATTTTTTTGGGTGACAGGTACAAGTGGCCCCTGAGCTGAATCCAGCACTGGAGAAATAGGGAGCCGATACAAGTGCAGGTCTCTCCCCTGCTACAGAGAAGGACACACTAACAACGATGCAGCCTGATGTCACAGATCTACATGTGCCGCATGTCTTCGTGGCATCTGGAGTGTCACTAGATGCCAGCCCCGGATGTTGTGCATACAGCTCAATGTGCACTAGCTTGATAATGTGCCGATACGGTAAAGGATTTATTACAGTCCTTTTGCCTTGGCGATACTTTTTCAGTTGCCTTGAACTTGCTACAAGGAAAGGCTTAATACTGTCAAAATAAAAAGTGAGCCCAGTTCTCTGGCTGTGGTCCAGAGCACGTCACACGGAGCCAGTAATGACCTGCTCACGGCTCCCAAGGTGCAGGTCATCCGATATCTTCTCCTCGCCTTCAGTTCAGTGTATTTCATGACGGGTCCTCTAGGGGAGCGCTGAATTAAGTGTTTTTGGACAATCATGTCTACCTCCTGTGACAGCAGCAATAGACTAAACATGTCCTAAAGAGACACTAACGCAATGTGCTTGGTAGCTCTTGGAAATTAGAAAGACATGATTGGAGTTTTAGGGAAATCATGAAGCGTTCCTCTGGATTACATTATCCTCGGTCATGCAGAGCAGCGTATAAATAAGAGTGAACGTTGTGAGTAACTAAATATACTGTAAATGCAGCCCAATAGCTTCATCGCTACTGAGCTGCTTGTACAATGGGAGGGAATTAATGCTAAATATTTCACATTATCTTCATCCTGGGAGGATGCACCTTTTTTTGATAACTGCTTAATGATAAATTAGCTTACACAATCATCCTACGAGTAATACATGTATTTGAAGAAACTTCTTTCTGATGCCAGCGTTCTGAACTGGGGAGACTGCCATCACCCTTGCATCGTATTGTACACCCAGCAATTCAAGTATTGCAAGAAAGTAGGTAAGGACACTTGATGAGGCGGCTTTACACACCCATGTTAGGTTACATGGTTTATCAGTATCACACCCTTATGCACTGACAGTGAACCGGTCACATTCCCACATATGGTAAGTCGCTCAAGCCAAGTTCAGTTTGCTGATGGTCACTACAAGCTGCTTGCACTGTAAATGGTCTTTAAGACAAAGTGTCACAGTAAGAGGCTGATGAAGTCACTACTGTTTCTGATCCTTGAAAATTCATAAATAATTTAAAATCAAGTCCAAACACATAATAAAAAGTATTATTAAGTCCAAAACTTTCTAGTTAGGGGAGGTTTGGGTGCAGTCCTCCTTGTTTTTTCACTTTCTCTGATCAGAGAACAAGGTTAACACTTCTAGGCCTGGCTCGTTGTTGCAGGAACAGCACAGCCCGGTGTCTTCATCCCGTTTTGTAAGGGGAACTGGTGCATCCACAGTAATGTGGCCATCAGAACCTAGCCAGTTTGTATTCACACACTGGGGCCCTGGTTCTTCTTGCTTTGAATGCCCTGGAGAACCTCTATGGTGTCACGTATTAAGGCCTCAAATATTCCATCAGCCAACTGCATTTTCACAAACAGCTCATCCTCATCATAGTTCACCCATTGTGCCTCTTCCTCGTGCAGCTCTTGTACCTGGCAAGGAGAAAAATTCACAATTAGCAAGAAAATGCGCTTTGCAGAACCCATGTACGGTCCACTTTACCTATATTTCTATACGAATCGCACTCAAATAACCCATAACAGCAGCAGGACACTATGTTTGCAGGTCCTGCACACACATTTTGTGACCAAATGCAAGAGTGAATATTAAAGGGCTGAATACTGAACAGAAGCCTGAATCCTTTGCTGCACGTGCATATTAAAAGTGATAAAGAAGTTACCACACCTTGATATACAGCTTCACAAGCAGAGTAAAAATAGCAGGAGCTCCTGCAGTGATGCAACAGCCGGGATGAGGAAACCTCTACTCTCAGCTGTTTAATGCAGTCACTAGCAGCTACAACATCTACATAGTTAGACCTCACTCACATGTCAGTTTTTTTCACATATGAGAAAGTGACCAAGTTTCATCAGAGAATTTTGTTTTGAGTGTCATCAGTATTTTTTTCCTATGCAACAGTCCATGGAAATCAGACTGCACTCAAATGCTATCAGAGTGCGGTGCAACTTTTTTCATGAACCCATAGAGTAGCACTGCAAATTCTGATCACACTCGGAGCAACATCGGACATGCCTCCATTATTTTGCACAGACCACTCACTCCGCAGAAAATCACGGACATGTGAATTACCCTGTTCACTATTGTAGGTACGAATGCTATCCGTGTTTTCCACACACGAAACTGACGTCTGAATGAGGCCTTAAACAGACTGGTGAGACTTTCAAAACATTAGATGGTTAGAAGATCATGCGCTGAATTGAGTGTATTTATCTGATGAGTATAGGCCCCTTAAAGCAAATCTGGCATCACACTGTGCAGTCTTATTTAAGGACAGCATATTATAATGACAAATCATTGGGCTATTAGACCAAAAATGTCAAAAAAATCTTATTGTGCCATTTATACAATAGCTGGTGAGAAAGAAGACAGATTTCCTTCTCCCCTCATGAAGAGAGTGGAAACAAACTGCTATAGACTGGCTATTATTATATGCTGCCAAGAGAATGGGGCATTGATGAGCTTAAAATAAGAAATGGTCGCATATTCACCTTCCAGCAAAGACTGATAGCTCTAGAAGAAATACCTGCTACGTTCAGCAGTCACCCGTAGACCTATGGTAGTTGGTGATCGGCAGCAGTGGTCAGGTGACTACAACAGTGCATCCTCAAAGAAACATCAGATGATGTGTTGTTCTAGTTATCCGACCACTGCAGTCAATCACAGGCTGCAGCTGTACTGTGACTTCTAAATGGAGCAGGCTTAGACCTCCAGAGTGGCCTGAGCTGGACCCGCATGGGCATCCATGCCTTATTAAAATACATATTGTTTTTTTTTTTATATCAGACACCCTTTTTATCTTAACTATGGCAAACCCTTTCCAATTACTCTACAATACCTTACAGGTTTTCAACCAGCATTTATTACTGTGACTAATATATCGAATTGCTTTAAAATGACCTAATTCGCCTTCATCTGAATTATGTTTTAAAGAAGGATAAAAGGAGTAGCACAAATCTTCCATGACTGGTGAAAAAAAAAAAAAGGAATGTACATCATGCTGGACAATGTTATTTTATGGGATGTAGTAATTATCTTTGTTATCTCCTGTACAAGCCTCAGTCCGTCTCCAGAGTTGGTTGCAGGTAGTTCCTAATTGTCATAGTCCACATATACTTGTGTAATAAAAAGTGTATACTACTTAAAATCTTTCTAACAAGATTAAAATTGGGTTTCTATCAATTTGGTTGTGTGGCGACCAGCTTTTATAACAAGTAAAGGAAAAAATGTCCAATTGGACTTTTACCAGATACAGTAGAAAACTTCGTCCATGGGAGGTCTCTGCTATTGCAGATGAGCCCCAATTACTTGTACTGTCTGGTATTGCAGCTTATCAAAAAGTGGCACATTTTGGAAAAAAGGAGCCATGTTTTAACATTCACCCTATATTATGGCGCTGTAGGGAAGCCGCACAATAACGATGGCTCACACCTAAGCAGATGTCTGTATAAGTGCCATCACAGTTCCCACTCACCTCCGGGTGCGGAAGTGATAGGACATGGAATTGCTCTTTATAGAAGATTCCGAGCTCTGCAACATCTGCAGTAGAGAAAACGGACTCCATCACAACTTGCACCCAGTAAACTAAGCGTTGCATCTCTAATCAGGGTTTCTGCAACCTACAGCATGCTGATGTCAAACTACATAGCAAAAACCTGCTGACAGATCCCTTAAATATCAAAGTAGGGACAACATTAAAATTAAACAAGCACCTTATTGCAAGGAAAATGCAATCAATCTCTGATTTGTAAGGGAGGCTGCCTCCATCGTTCACAAAATTGCCTGGGGTGGGGGGGGGGGGGGGGGAGACTCCTTTGAATTTTTATGAGATGCTGTAGAAAAATTGCAACTTCATTCTAGTGATTTGTGAACAAAAACTTGCAGCAAAACAAACAATATTTAGTACTTTACCAATATATGATCCACTCTGTCTCTCTTTTTCCTTCCAAACTTCATCATCCTCTGCCAGTCTGTTTTATAATTTTGCTCTTTTCTTAGGCTCAGGAGATTAAGAACTTCACAGGTTAAAAAAGACTAAATGAGGGAAAAAAAAAAATACAACTCAGTTTGTATAATGGACAAAGAAAGATAGAATAAAAACAAAATGAAACAACTCCTCCCAAATGCAGAAGTTACCTTCACTTCCTTCATGTTACTGTGATCTTTCACTCGACGTGAATAGGACGGAGTTACCCTTACTGGTTTCTTCCACGAAGGCTGAGATCCTCGTGGGTCCGGAGAACATATTTCTTCAAATATATATAACGTCAAGTCAAACAACATCTGCAGAGAACGGAAAGAAAATAAGCAAACTTATAAATGAATGACACACTGAGCTGGAAATTAAATGCAATGGACTGTGAAGCCATACTTCTTTATAGGCACTGTACGCAGGGCTCTCGTCCTCCTTGTTACATGTGAAAGTGTTTCGGATCTCCTGAAGGTTTCCATTCAGCTGCTTCCATTCCCACAACTTATCCGCTGCCACCTCCACCAGCTGTTCCACCTCTGGCACGGTGTGAGGGACAGCAAATATGAGATCTGGTGGGGGCACTGGCTGAACAGACTTTGGTGATGGTTCAAGGCGAGGTGCTAATGTTTTTGGCTCTAACACAGGACCAGAGGAGAGCGGTCGTTCCAATTCAAACTGTTGACTTTTACGGTTGCTCAGTCCAAAATCCTCATCAAACCAATCTGGTTCATCCCCAAGGATGGAAAGGATGCTACGGCTCGGCTCAAATCCTGTCGCTTCATTTTCCCCAAATGCCTCGTGTAAAGAATCCTATTTAAAACAACAAATAAAAAAGTGAGAGACATTGTTCTATATGCAAAATGTGTATCCCACAAACTTTTCCAACTACTCACCAGCTTTTGGTAGTCATCCTGCTTAAGGACCTTTCTTCCCTCTTTGTGCAGGTCACTAATAGCCTCAATGCTGCGCAGTTCCTGATTGCTTTGTTGAATTTTCTGTGCCTTCCCTCTGCGTATACTTTGTAGGTAAGAAACTGTATCCTTCAGGCAGACTTGTAGAAGACTATCGGACAGTGTGCTTACTTCAGGCGCTTTCTTATTTAATCTGGCCTCGCTATGATTTTCAGTCAGTTCTAGCAGAGGCGTTTTTGGCCGCTGATTTTCCTCCTCGGCAATGGGGGTGTCTGTAGTTGTACCTGCCTGCAACTCTTGCTCTATCAATGTCATGTGCGACTCGGAAACACTAGACTCGGAGCTTTTTGAAGATGTCGTCCTTGCTGGGCCTTTTAATTCAAAGTCCTCAATTGGAGAAGTCCTGTCATCAATTTGTTCCTTGGGTTCACAGGAGATTTCCACGTGATTTTCGACTTCTAGTGGAGGCATATGTTCCTCCAGTGAGAGCAATGCAATCTTTTGAGGTGGCGCAAATATTCCATGTAGTGGTGAACAAACAAAATAGCGATTGCCTTCGAGGGAACCATCATTACTACCTTCTGCTTTGTCAAGCTCCACCCCAGCCCACACACCATCCGCAAACAACGTCTCCCCTTTAAAACGAAGCGTGCCAGGCTGCACTCCACTCACCAGGACCCTGTCTCCTAGCCTGAATTCTGAAAGTGGGTCATTAATCTCACGGGAGAGCTGAATTTCAGGTGAGGGAGGCTTCAATTCTGCGATCACTTGAAAGTTAGGACTTGGCGATTTAAACTCACTATGTTCATCATCTCTCTCATAAAACCCTTCAACGGGTACATCCCTCCCTGGTGTGGTAGCGTAGGAAATGTCTATTTCTTCTCGAGGAGTTTCAGACATTGAATACTTAAAGGCTGTGGAGCTCTCAAAATCTTCAGAGTAAGAGTGATCCCTGCGAGGGGAAACATTCTCTTCAGGCGTTTCACTCCTTAGTTTTAGGTCTAAAGCTGGAAGCGGCGAAACAGATCTATTGCTGTGCGTGTCCAGCATGTCTTCAGGGATCTCCGACTGGATGCTTGAAACTGGACTATCATGTGCAGACAATAACGGCTCCCTGACTGTGGAAGAAGGAGGCGCAGCACTTGGGGAATCTTCTCTGGTTGGGAAAGGGACAGATTTATCATGCATGCTCTCAGTCACAGCATCTTTTTCACTTGCCAGTGATTTTTCGGGACTCGTGCTTTCTGCTGGAGAAAACGAAACATATTGTTAAAAAAAAATAAATAAATAAAAACCGCACAAAGAAAAAAAAAAAAGCGACCATACACACAAACTCCACTTATACACAGAGCACTTCTTACCATCAGACTTGGCGCTGACCTCAGTTACATGCTCACGCTCAGCTTTATAGGACGTAGTGCTGTCAGTCCTATGGAAGATTACCAAAAGTTGTATTAATGTAATAAAGAATAATAAACAGAAACGACCATATAACAGACATCAAATATCAAATATAAGAATAACTGATCACTTTACCTCTGGAAGGAATCAGATCGGATGGGGACTGTCTCTCTGGATAATTTTTGGACACTTTTAATGCTGGGTACTGTGCCTTGTTCAACACTCAGTTCTGCTTGTGTCTTCTGGATATACTCATCATAGGACTGAAAATAGTTGGAGAGAAAAGGGGAATAAAATGATTTTCAAGATCACAATAATTGCTATTGAAAACGAGTTAAATCTTATTTGCCACCAAGATAAAAAAAAACCCTCCCCCATTTACTGTACATTAAAATGTGATGGAGAAATCTCTAATTACATTGTGCAAATCACAACTGCTGGTATTAACCACTTCCAGTCAAAGCCAGTTTTATGTTTTATGGCAAACCATTTTTTTCCAATATTTTTTTCCAGCAATGTAGTCGAATGAGGTCTTGTTCTTTTCGGGATGAGGTGTATATCAGTGGAATCCTTTTTGGTACAGTTAACTTATTAAAAAAAACTTTTAGGAATTCTTTAATTGGAGTAGTAAACAAAACTGGTACACTATTTACCATGCTACACAAAATCTACAAAAATAAAGTGCCAACTATATTCTGCTGGTTAGCACGATTATGGTGTCACCATATTTCTAAAGTTTTGTTTTGGTTGCACTGTTTTGATAGGCTGATGTGTATGACGGACTAAGGGGCCATTGTTGGGCTTCCTTAATACTATAGCATGACTGTGGCCTGCCAATGGTTGCTATGGGGGTGCCAATGAGCTGATAGAAGGAGCGATCTCCCTCTGATAAATTCCTCACATGCTACCATTGACTATGGCATCAGAGGGTCTATAGTGCTGAGATCGGCGCTAGCACCCGTCCCAGCAAACCAAGTCGTACATTACAGTCAGCTTCTGCTTCGGATAGCAAATGCACAACGCCTGTGATCGTGCCATCCCTGAGACTTAACTGCAGTAAACTACTTCAGTCTGGAAGTACAATTACATCCATTTGTGGGAAGGGGTTAGGGTAGTATTTGGCCACATTCAGAAGGGCAAGTGTCCTTAGAGTTTCTCAGAAGCAATGTATCGTGCTCTGGGCCTATAACTTCAAGGCATAAAAATTATATATAAAAAATGAAATAAATTCACATTTATGTATAGTTTAGGGCCCTTACATTTTTTTTTTCAGTTGACAAGACTAAAATACAAAGATATTTATGTAGACAAGTATTGAAAAATGACCATCCTGTATTTAACAATCTACAAAGTACGTTATTATTAGGCCTCTTTCACACTTCCGTTTTTTACAATCAGTCACAATCTGCCAGGTTTTGAAAAAAAACGGATCCTCAATTTTTTTTTGAGGATCCGTTTTTTTCCCATTGACTTGCATTAATGGCGGATTGTGACGGATTGCTGTCCGTTGCATCCGTTTTTTGTGAGGATCCGCCAAAAGTTGCTGTCCGTCACCATCCTCAAAAATTTCAAAACGGAGCTTGTAACGTTTTTTTCTCTGGCGGATCCTGCAAACACTGATTTAACCCGAATTTCTTTCTGGGTGCCGGACAAAAAATCTCAATCTCATTCTCTCTCTCATTCTCTCTCTCTCTCATTCTCTCTCTCTCTCTCTCATTCTCTCTCTCTCTCTCTCCTTCCCAGCCAGCGATTCCTTTAAATTTCTTGATTTTCAGGATCCGTCTGAAAACGGATCCTGTGCCATCCGTTCACATCAGTTTACAACGGATCCGCTTGTCCGCCTTTTTGGCGGATTATAACTGATGCAAAAAACTGAAGTGTGAAAGAGGCCTTACCTGAAGTTGTTGAAGTAATATGGCTTCCTGTGCTCGCAATCTTTCTTTTTGTCTTCTCCTTTGCTCTCTTTTGAGATTCTCTACAACGGATTTACGTTTTTTAAGTTCTTCCTTTAGTGCACGTATGCGGCCTTCGATGTCACTTTGATCAGATGTAGCCTCTGAAAAAAAGGAGATTTTTGTGTACTCACCGTAAAATCTCTTTCTCTTAGCCTCTAATTGGGGGACACAGAACCATGGGTATTATGCTGCTGTCCACTAGGAGGCGACACTATGCATAATCTGAAAAAGATTAAACTATGGCTCCTCCTCTGCAGTATACACCCCTGGATGGCATCAGCCTTCTCCAGTTTTGTGCAAAAGCATTAGGAGGAAGTTAACAGAAATAACATAACCATTCCTGTAATAAGGCCACCATGTACGAGCTCAAAGAACAATATGAGAACTCAACCGTAACAACGGCCCGTAAGGGCAACAGGGTGGGAGCTGTGTCCCCCAATTAGAGGCTAAGACAAAGAGATTTTACAGTGAGTACACAAAAATCTCCTTTACTCTGTCGCCTCATTGGGGGACACAGAACCATGGGACGTCCCAAAGCAGTCCCTGGTTGGGAAGCAATGGACGAATATTGTGCAGACAGGTCCCTAAACTAGGGGCACTGCCGCCTGCAGAACCTGTCTACCCAGGCTCACATCCGCTGAGGACTGGGTATGAACTCTGTACTGTTTCGTAAACGTGTGTAAGCTAGTCCAAGTGGCCGCCTTACACACCTGTTGTGCCGAAGCCTGGTGCCGAATGGCCCAGGAGGCCCCTACCGCCCGTGTAGAGTGTGCCATGATACCGGCAGGAAGAGGAGAATTGTTAAGGCGGTAAGCCTCTTGTATGGTGGACTTGATCCACCTGGCAAGGGTAGCTTTGGAAGCCGGCAGACCCTTGCGAACGCCTTCTGAAAGAAGGAAAAGGGAATCAGACTTCCGGAAGGGTGCAGTCCTAGACACGTATATACGCAATGCCCTGACGAGGTCAAGCGTATGCAGAGCCTTCTCCACTCTATGAACCGGAACCGGGCAAAGGGATGGCAGTGAAATTTCCTCATTGAGGTGGAAGTTGGACACAACCTTAGGAAGGAAGGATGGGACTGTACGGAGAACCACCTTGTCCTGGTGAAAGGCTAGGAAGGGCCGTCTGCAGGAGAGTGCTGACAATTCAGACACCCTGCGAAGCGAGGTGATTGCCACCAGAAAAACCACTTTCTGTGATAGAATGCGGAGTGGGACCTCCTTAAAGGGGTTCGAAAGGTGGTGCCTGCAATGCTGTCAGGACCAGGTTGAGGTCCCACGTTTCCAGTGGACGTCTGCAGGGGGGAACCAATCGGGAAACCCCCTGGAGAAAGGTCCTTACTTGCGGCTTGTTAGCGATGCGCCTCTGATAGAGCACTGAGAGCGCTGACACCTGGCTCTTAAGCGAGCCCAGGGATAGCCTGGCTTCCAGGCCCGATTGGAGAAAGCCAAGGACTTTTGGGAGGGAATAAGGGAGTGGAATCTGGCCGCGAGATTCGAACAGGTGAAGAAAGCTCTCCAGGTACGGTAATAAATCTTGGCAGAGGCTGGCTTCCGTGCCCTGATCATGGTTCTAATGACGTCCGGTGAAAGTCCTGCCTGGGTTAGAACCCAGGTCTCAAGGGCCATGCCGTCAAATTGAGAGCCTCTGAGTTCTGGTGGCAGAACGGGCCTTGTGACAGAAGATCGGGACGGTCGGGGAGATGCCAGGGGCGTCTGCTGTAAGTTGCACGACGTCGGCGTACCATGTACATCTGGGCCAGTCTGGCATGATCAGGATGGTTGGAACTCCCTCGTGTTTGATCTTCCTCACGACTCTGGATATCAGGGGGAGGTGGAAAGATGTACAGAAGCTGGAACTGGGTCCAGTCCTGAACCAGGGCATCTGCTCCGAGCGACCGCGGATCACGTGTCCTGGCCATGAAGTTGGAGACCTTTGCATTGAGATGGGATGCCATTAGGTCCATGTCCGGGGTCCCCCAGCGATGGCAGATCTGTCGAAAGATTTCGGGATGGAAAGACCACTCTCCTGAGTCCATTCCTTGTCTGCTTATAGGAAGTCGGCTTTCCAGTTGTCCACACCTGGAATGTGGACCGCAGAAAGTACCGACCTCATGTCTTCCGCCCAATGGAGGATATGTGCCACTTCTCTCATCGCCTGGGTACTGCGGGTCCCGCCTTGGTGGTTCACATGTCACTGCCGTGGCATTGTCCAACTGTACTCTGATATGAGAGGCTGCCAGTAAGTGACGAAAAGCACTCAATGCCAGGAAGATGGCCCGAATTTCCAAGATGTTGATGGGCATGTTTGCTTCCATTGGTGCCCACTTGCCCTGTGATGTAGGTGCACCGCACCCCAACCTGTCAGGCTCGCGTCGGTGGTCAGGACCTTCCATTGACCTGAGAGAAAGGATTTTCCCGTTGCCAGTGAGGTTGGCTTGAGCCACCAGTGCAGGGACCTCCTGGTTGCCGATATTAGCTGGAACTCCCTGTCAAGGGAGAAAGGATTCCTGTCCTCCATTGCTGCTGCCATCCTGCCGAGGACTCTCATGGCAAACCAGAGAGATCGGGGGGGGGGGGGGGGGGATTGCGGAGGAGTATGCGAACTCCTAGACGGAGAGCCAGTGCCTTGTCTCTGGGAAGGAGCACCAGACCCCTGGAGGTGTTGAATAGCATCCCCAGGAAGGTCAGAGACTGACTCGGGGTAGTCGATGGCTTTTGTAAGTTGACTAACCAGCCCAGGCGACTCAGAGTGTCGATTGTGATTGAGACGCTGACCTCGCAGTCCTTGAAGGCGGAAGCCTTGATGAGAAGGTCGTCCAGGTATGGAACGACTACTATGCTTCTGGAGTGTAGAACGTCCATGGTGGCAGCCATGACCTTGGTAAATCTTCTGGGAGCCGTGGCGAGTCCGAACGGGAGAGCCACGAACTGGTAGTGGTCCCGGTCGATTGCGAACCTGAGAAATCTCTGATGGGCAGGAGCAATCGGTGTATGCAGGTATGCATCCTGTATGTCTATGGAGGCGAGATATTGTCCTTGATCCATGGACGCAATGATGGACCGAAGGGACTCCATGCGAAAATGACAAACTCATACATACTTGTTGAGTTGTTTTAGGTCTAGTATGGGCTGGACGTTGCCTCCTTTCTTGGGGACTACGAATAGATTGGAGTAGAACCCTCGGAAGCGTTCGGCCGCAGGAATCGGTACTACGACTCCTGCTTGAAGGAGAGAGGAAACCGCTCGGTGGAAAGCACGAGCCTTCTCTGGCGGTTTTGGTGGAAGAGAGAGGAAGAACCGGTTCGGTGGACTGGAAGTGAACTCTATCTTGTATCCGGAAGACACTATTTCCCTGACCCACCTGTCTTCTGTAATAGGCAGCCAGAATTGCTGAAAGAGTAGAAGTCGTCCGCCTACGGGTGGGGTGTCTTCCGGAGTTCGTGAGTCATGATGAGGAGAAATTCTGAGGTTTTCCTCCTTTGGGCTTCGCCTGGCCTGTTTTCGACTGCCAGGTCCTGTCTGGCCTCTGCACCGCCCGTGGGTTGTCACTGCGTGGAGAGCGGTTACGATTTTGTGATGGACGCGAGGCGGACCAGCCCGAAGAATTCCAGAAGGATCGGAATCGTGTTTGGTTACGCCGTTTGAACGTGCGTTTAGGTTTTAGTTGAGGGAGAGAGGTACGCTTACCCCCAGTGGCATTGGATATCATTGTGTCCAACTTTTCACCGAAAAGCCGTCCACTGAGGTACGGGAGATGCGTGAGGGACTTCTTTGAGGCCGCATCCGCTTTCCATTCCCGCAGTCAGAGGATACGCCGAATCGTGATGGCATTTGATGCTATCCCCGCTACACCTCTTGCGGAATCCAGGGCTGCATGAAGCATGTAATCTGCTACCACTGCTATTTGAACCGCTTGGTCAGACAGCTCAGGATTTGAAGCTTGGAGGCCAGTTTGCAATTTTTTGGCCCAAGCCAGAATGGCCTTGGCCGCCCATACTGAAGCGAACGCGGGAGCCATGGAGGCCCCTGCCGCTTCGAAAACTGAACAAGCCATGCGTTCTAACTGCCGGTCTGCAGGGTCCCTGAGGGCTGAGCTATCTGGCAGTGATAGGAGGGTCTGTGCTGCTAGCCTAGAGACTGGGGGGTCCACTTCGGGCGGATCTGTCCACTCCTTGGTGTCCTTTTGTGGGAAGGGGTACCTAGCCTCCAAATATTTGCGATTGGTGAATTTCTTCTCAGGCTGCGAAAGTCTTAGTTACTCGCCGGTTAACGGTGTTTTTCGGAGTCCATGACAGCACCACCTGAGAGAGGGGATCCGCCCTTCAGGAACAGGAAACCTACAGATACAAAAGGGCGGCACCTCTCCCACGCATCAGTTGGATTACAGAGCACAAGAGGACCACAATGGTTAATGGCAAAATTTATATACAGTACTTTTACACAACTATTCCTTACCAGTGTACATACAAGAGGAAGAAGTGCACACCCAAATTTAAACTAAAGGGAGGGAATATACGGGTGCTGTCATGGACTCCGAAAAACACCGTTAACCGGCGAGTAACTAAGACTTTATCGGTCGTCCATGACAGCACCACCTGAGAGAATTACAGAGAGTAAAACTATTTAGGGAGGGACTACAGCCTGCAGTACCCTTATACCAAAAGAGAGGTCTGTGGAAGCACCCAAGTCTAGCCTATAATGACTATAAAAGGTGCTCGGAGAGGACCAAGTAGCCGCCTTACATATCTGGTCAATGGACACTTCTGATCTTTCGGCCCATGAGGTCGCCATGGCTCTGGTGGAATGCGCCCTCAGCTTCCGGGGTGGCGACCTGCCTTTTGAGGTGTATGCTATTAAGATCGCTTCTCTAACCCACCTGGCTAGTGTACTTTTTGACGCTCTACAACCTTTCCTAGGGCCTTGATAAGAGACAAACAGGGCATTATCTTTCTTCCAGGGATCTGTAACTGCCAGATATTCTATGAGGCATTTTCTAACATCCAAGGTGTGAAGTTTCTCTTCCTTCTCATTAGCTGGGTTAGGGAGGAAAGATGGAAGGACTATCTCCTGTGTCCTATGAAAACTGGAAACTACCTTAGGTAAATACGCCGGATCGGGTCTGAGTATTACCCTATCGTCCTTGAACTGTATATAAGGAGGACGTCTAGATAATGCCTGGATGTTGCTTACCCTACGAGCTGAGGTTAGGGCTACCAGGAAGGCTACTTTGAGGGACAGGTTCTTTGTGGAAGCTGATGAGATAGGTTCGAATGGGGCTTCTGTCATAGCCGTGAGGACTAGGTTCAAGTCCCACGGCATGAATCTATCTATCGCTATTGGCCTGGATCGACCTGCTGCCTTAATGAATCTACTGATCCAGTAATTACCCGCGATGTTGCAGCTAAAGAGGGCCCCCAAGGCTGATACTTGTACTTTAAGGGTACTAGTGGAGAGCCCCATATCCAGACCTTTCTGAAGAAACTCTAAGATATGGTTTACAGGTGCTGAGGTGCCAGCGACCACTCCAGAGTTCTGCAGGAATTTTTTCCAAATTCTGACATAGATTTTGGTGGTGATGACTTTCCTACTTTTAAGTAGGGTGTTAATCAGGCCTGGGGAGAAGCCTTTTTCTCTCAGCAGTGTCCGTTCAAACTCCACGCCGTCAGATGTAGGCCAGCCACCTGAGGATGGAACACTGGGCCCTGGGATAGGAGATCCGGAATGTCCGGAAGGACCCAAGGGTCGGACACCGACATTGTCCTGGGGCAAGAAAACCAAGCCCTCCTGGGCCAAAATGGAGCGATAACTATCACCCTTGCTCTGTCTCTCCTGATTTTCTTCATCACCAGGGGCAGTAGCGATAGGGGAGGGAAGGCGTAGGCTAGCCTGAAGTCCCACTTTACCAGAAAGGCATCTACCGCCAGGGGGTTTTCTCTGGGATTTAGGGAGCAAAATTGTTTTAATTTTCTGTTTTCCCTTTCTGGTAAAGTGGGACTTCATCCATTTTAAGTTTATGCTTAGAACATACAACACTGCCCTTCACCTCTCCAAACAAGCCTATTTCAACACCCTCATCACGTCACTGTCCAATAACCCGAAACGTCTCTTTGACACTTTTCATTCTCTACTCAACCCAAGAGTACAGGCCCCAACCACGGAGCTCCGAGCTGACGATCTGGCCAATTACTTCAAAGAAAAAATTGACCAGATCCGACAGGAAATTATCTCCAAATCCTCTCATACCATGCACTGTCCTCCCTCCCCCACTGCATCTAGCTCACTCTCTGATTTTGAACCAGTCACAGAAGAAGAAGTAAGCAGGCTCCTTGCATCTTCTCGCCCAACCACTTGCACCAGTGACCCATTTCCGTCACATCTGCTCCAGTCCCTTTCCCCTGCTGTCACCCCTCACCTAACTAAAATATTTAACCTCTCTGTCTCTTCTGGTATTTTTCCCTCCTCATTTAAGCATGCTATCATACATCCACTACTTAAAAAACCATCCCTCAACCAAAACTGTGCCGCTAACTATAGACCTGTCTCTAATCTTCCCTTCTTTGGAATGCACTTCCCAGGTCAATACGATTAGTCCCCAATCCCCACAATTTTAAGCGTGCCCTGAAAACGCATTTATTCAGACAGGCCTATCGCCTCAACACATTAACCTAATCTATCCCTGTGTGGCACAGCCAAAAGTTTTACCATAACCAGGTTCCCCGCATCATGTTCCCACATGCTTTATGCATCCATCAGCCCTCTGTGTCTGTACTGTTACACACTTAACAGTTGCCCTGATTGTACGGACCAGCCATAATGTTACCACCCACCTTTCGTGTCTCCCTTTTTCCCCTCATAGACTGTAAGCTTGCGAGCAGGGCCCTCACTCCTCTTGGTATTTTGTTATAATCTACTGTATGTGATTATTGTTATGCTGTAATGTCTATTGTCTGTACAAATCCCCTCTGAAATGTAAAGTGCTGCGGAATATGTCGGCGCTATAAAAATAAAATTTATTATTATTATTATTCCCTGGTAGCGAAGAGGTCTACCTCTGGTTGTCCCCATTTTTGTACAATTAGGTCGAAGATGGAGGTGTTTAGGGACCATTCTCCTTGTTTTAGTGGATTGCGGCTCAGGAAATCTGCTGTGATATTTTCCTTCCCTTTTATATGTAGAGCTGTTAAAGATTGAAAATGCTGCTCTGCTAGCTGGAATAGCCGCTCTGCCACATTCATCAGGGGTTTGGAACGAGTCCCGCCTTGGTGGTTGATATAAGCCACGGTGACCTGATTGTCGGAGAACACTCACACATGATGGCCCTGTAAATACACAAGTAGCTCCTTAGCTGCCTGCTCTACCGCTATGATGCTCCCATAGGCCCTGTACCAGAATCTCCCCCATATGAGCCCCCCAACCGGAAGGGCTAGCATCTGTGGTGATTATGCGGGATATGTCATACTCCCAGGAGACCCCTTTGGATAAGTTATCCTTGACTAGCCACCACTCTAGGGATTCCCTTGTGTTTCGGGACAAGGTTAGCTGGCCCTCTAAGTAACCCTCAAGGATTCTCTGATGCCTTAAGACCTCGCCCTGCAGTTTTCTTGTATGAAACTGTGCCCACTGGACTGCCGGGATACAGGACGAGAGGGAACCCAGAAGGGACATGGCTTTCCTGAGGGACATGGTAGGGTTATTGGAAGCGTTCAGGACCTGATAGTGTAGGCGAACAAGCTTCTCCGGGGGCAGACGGCATTCCTGTTTCTCAGAGTCTAGGATCAGGCCCAAGAATTGTTGGACTCTCACCGGCTGTAACCGAGACTTTTTAATGTTAAGCAGCCATCCTAACCCCTCTAGGGCAGACATTGCCCTTTGTAGTTGTTCCAGACAATGTTCTGCTGTTTTCCCTACGATCAGGAAGTCATCTAAGTAGGGGATCACCAGAATGTCCGATTCACGTAGATGGGCCATAACTTCCGCTACTACTTTGGTAAACACACGGGGAGCGACTGCCACCCCAAAGGGGAGGGCCGCATATTGGAAATGTTGGACTGACCCATCCAGCTGAACCGCCACTCTGAGAAACCGCTGATGAGCTGCATGAATGGGAATATGGTAGTAAGCGTCTTTTAAATCTAACACCACCATAAAACAGTTTTGAAACAGTAATTTTATTGTTGATTTAATTGTCTCCATCTTAAACGGGCGTATGACCAGGAACTCATTGAGGGATTTAAGGTTTATTATAGTCCTGAAGGACCCGTCTGGTTTGCGGACAAGGAACAGGGGGGAGTAAAACCCTTTCCCCGTTTCTCCCTCTGGGACCACCGTTAGGACCCTCTTATGGCAGAGATCATGCACCTCGGCCTCCAGGGCAGCTTGTTCTGGTGTGGAAGACCTGAGCGGGGTGACTTTAAATCGATCTTGGGGGACCCGGGCGAATTCTAGGCGTAGACCCACAGCTATCACCCCCAGTATCCATTTACTATTGGAAATCAAGGACCAGGCTGGGTAGAAGGCAGCTAGTCTCCCCCTACCGGGGAAACTAGTCATTGGGGCGGTTTTTTAGTGTCACGTGCTGGACCTTCTTGACGCCCCCCTCCTCCGAACATGAAACCTGTACCTCTCTCCTTCTTTTGTCCTCCCATCTGCCCTGATCTCTGGACGGCCTTCTACGGAAATAGCTTTTCCTGGTAAAGGGACGTCTGTAAGAAGGATTCGGTAGACTGGGGAACTTCTTTTTATCATCCCCGGCTTTTCTCTAGGAGGTCATCCAAGACTGGCCCAAACAGATATTCACCCTCACATGGAATGGAGCAGAGTCGTGATCTGGCCTGGATATCTCCCGGCCAGCATTTTAACCAAAGGGCCCTTCGAGCTGCGTTAGATAAACTCGCAGTTCTGGCTGCCATCCTCGCAGAGTCCGCTGAAGCATCCGCCAAAAAAGCTGCAGCACTTTGGATGATTGGCAGCGTTTTTCGGATAGAAGCTCTTGAGACTCCTTCCTTTAGTTGGGAATCCAATTGGTCTAGCCAGACCATCATGGATCTGGCCGTACATGTGGCCGCTATCGCTGGTCTTAGAGCACCTGCTGACATCTCCCAAGTTCCTTTCAAAAAGGAGTCTGCTTTCTTATCTAGCGGGTCTTTTAAGGAGGCCATGTCGTCGAAGGGAATGGAGGATTTTTTGGAGGCTTTGGCTACTGCCGCATCCAGTTTAGGGGCTTTATCCCATCTGTCTACCACTGGGTCGTCAAACGGGTACCTCCGCTTGAAGGCCGGAGGTAAGGAGCCTCTTTTTTCAGGTCTCTTCCATTCTCTATCTATTAGGCTCTGGACCTTATCGTTTAATGGAAAGGCCTTCTGCTTCCTGGGATCTAGACCCCCGAACATCACGCCCTGAGCTGAAAGTTCCGGTTTTGTGTCTGCTACCCCCATGGTGGACCTTATTGCTTTAACTAGCTTATCCATCTGGTCTAAGGGGAAGCAGAATCGACTCGAGTCTTCCTCCGAAGAAGATGAAGTGGAGGCCGGGGAATCTGAATAGTCATCGATCCTTAGGGCGGTCGAGGACTCTGAACCTGAGAAACTACATTCTCTTCCCCTAGAGGAGTCCTTTTTAGATAGGGCCTTTATCTCTGTCCTGATTATGTCCCTCAGGCTTGTGGTGAAGTCCGGCGTTTCTTCCGCTACCTGTATGGACGGGGGAGAGTGTAAGGGCCTGTCAATCTACCCCATGGCCAACGTCCCCTTCCACCCCTACCGTTTGTCTCACGCATGGCTGACAACTTTTTAGGGTGGCCGTCCGGCAAGGGGCAACTACAGAGGGCACATTCCCTGTGCTTCTGTTTTCCCGTAGCTTTCCTCCCCTGCGAAAAAAACATAAGGGAACACTGCATCAGGCTACATTCACGGAGATCTCTTACCCATGCAGATGAGGCAGGTACCGGATCACGGAGGGAGGCAGGAGGGTCCTTTGTCCTGGAGGAACTTCTGTGGCTCTGTTCGCTCGGACGTTTCTGTTTCTTTTGCTGGCCACTCGCATGTGGTTTCACTGTGGCCTGTTTCTGTGGGTGCTCCTGCACCTCATCCAGCTGCTCTATGGGGGCTTCTGTCGTATCCATCGCTGGCCTTCAGAAGCACCCCAGCGGCGTCATCTCCTGCCTTTTAAGGCCTCCTTGTCCGGATCAGCAGGGCTCTGGTGCGCACCTCCCACCCGGGACCCCCCGGCGACCCTCCCCCCGCAAGCTCCGGTCATCCTCCCCCCCGCCTCGGCCACCGCGCGCCGCCGCCCAGCATCGCCGTGCACACGCGGCGCGCGCCGGAAGCCGGCCGGCACCCGACTTCCGGTTTCGGCGTCCCCGGCCCCGCCCCCTCCGCCGCGTCACTTCCGCCGCCCGTCTGAGGCCTGCGGGGACGCGCAGAAGGAGCCGGCACGGCGCCCCCGGCTCAGGCCAGGCCACAGCCCCCACGCGCACCGACCCGGCCGGAAGAGGGGGGAGCGGACCACGGGGAGAGCGCACCAGGAGGGGCCCGGGACATACATACCTCCTGGTGCGGCAACATGGAGGCGGCTGTCCACCGGACCCCTGGCTCCACCTGCCCTCACCACCGTCGTGGAGACCTACCCGGCCCCACCGTGGCGCTTCCAGGGACCCGAGCTTGACCGAGGTAGGAGACCCCCTCGCTACCTGGGTCGGTCAGCCGGCCTGGGAATCCCTCGGCGACTCCATGATAGACGATCTGAAGGAAGTCCCGTCCTCCAGGAACAGGAAACCAACTGATGCGTGGGAGAGGTGCCGCCCTTTTGTATCTGTAGGTTTCCTGTTCCTGAAGGGCGGATCCCCTCTCTCAGGTGGTGCTGTCATGGATGACCGATAAAACTGCTTAGTAAGGATCGCCTGAAATTCCGGGTGTTTAGGGAAGACCTTAGGTGGTTTCAGGACACCTTCAAAGCAAATTTTTTGTTCTGGGGCTTCCGGGGTTGGATCGGAAATGTCCAGAACCCGATGGATGGAAGAGATTATGTCCTCAACTAGCGCTGTATTGCTAGGAGGACAAAGGACCAGAGACTTCTCCGTTTCGTTGTCTGAGTCGGAGTCACAGATGCCTTCCGAATCCTGTGTATCGCTGAGGCGTTCCCTGGTGGGCGAGCTGGGGCGAAGGCCTTCTGTCGTCGGGGATCGCTGTGGAGATCTGCATTGTCTGTCTCTGGTATGGGACGGTCTAGGTGACCTGGAACTACGGTGTCTCTCCCTAGAGGGGGATGACCGTGTGCTATGGGATGACGCAGAGGAACGCGACGTGTGGGTGCGTTTACATCTGGG
Organism: Dendrobates tinctorius; assembly: GCF_039654945.1. Taxonomy (NCBI): domain Eukaryota; kingdom Metazoa; phylum Chordata; class Amphibia; order Anura; family Dendrobatidae; genus Dendrobates; species Dendrobates tinctorius. The sequence goes on from NW_027361697.1 coordinate 8,642,380, forward strand.
AGAGCCAGAAACGGCCTGTCCCTGAGTGGAGCTGTCCCTTTGCTGGGTAACGCTCATAGCCGAGACATGACCCTGCAGAGCCTGGAGCAATGTGGAGGTTAGGTTATCTATGGACTGAGTCATTGACTGCGACATCTGGGTAGCCCATTCCGGCGTGGTAGCAGCCGCTGAAGCATTGGTAGAAGCCTCTTGGGGTTCTGACCCAGTATTCTGGATACAGTCCTGACAGTGCGGGTACGTGCTGCCACTGGGGAGAGTGGTTTTGCAGGCTGTGCAGAATGCATAAAAGCAGTCCTGCCTGGTTCTCTTGGCCCTTGAGCCCGGCATAGTGTGGAAGGGCTGGCTATGAGAAGGCCCTACAGGGGTGGCTATGCAGGGAAAAACCTATAGGAGAGCCTTACAGGGAATCCGGATTCACAGCCGAGTAAAAAACCCGAGCTGTGATCTTACCCCACCAGCGTGCCCCTAGGTCCAGCGCTGAAGAGCCACAGTCCTGTGCCCCCCGGAGACTGGCTGGCGTGGTGCTGCTGATGCCTGCAGCAGAAATGTCCGCCGAGAGGATGAGGAGTTAGAAGAAGGGGCGGAGATCTGAGAAAGAGCGCACAGAGATGTGTAAAAACGCGCCCTTTCTGTCTCGATCCGCCCCTTCTATGACACTGTAGAGTGTCATATTTGTCATCCGGGGGGCGGAGAGGAGGCGGCGACCTCAGGTAGGCCGAAGCCGCGGCGCTCCAGGCCGGCGCAGAAGACCGGGAGGGGGTCGGATCTGAACCGGACCCCCCCAGATAGAAAGGCAGGATAGCGGTGGGGCCACAATCAGAAGCGGGGCCCTGTGATTGGTCCCCCTGAGGCGCTATGGAGCTGGTGCTGCCGCAGACACAGGGGCGCAGGGAGCCCTGTGTCTGTATGTGCCATGCCTGCCCGCACTCCCCCCCCCCCCCCCCGACAGGAGCCCGCAGCTGGGCTGGGGTCCCTGGATACTGTGAGCTGCAGACTGCCGTGGGACAGACCCTACCTGAGGCGTCTCAACCTAATTCCCCCAGAGGGGGATTAAGGAGGGTGCTGCTGTCATCATCATGGGGCTTCCTCCTCGACTCGACCTCAACCCAAGACCAAAAGGAATTGGGGAAGGAGGGGGGTCTTGACTTCGAACCAGCACCCGCAGGACTGGGGAAGGAGCGACATGGGGAACAGCCATCTCAACTTCAACCGGGCACCCCATAATAGGGGGCCGAGGAAGGAGCCATGCAGGGAGTCTCACAGGAGACCCACTTTTCTTCCTCTGTCATCCGGAAAAAAACAGAGTGAAAAAGAGAAAAAATTCTTTAGGTGTGCCTCCTATGCGACACTAAGCAAAAACTGGAGAAGGCCGACGCCGTCCAGGGGTGTATACTGCAGAGGAGGAGCCATAGTTAATCTTTTTCAGATTATGCATAATGTCGCCTCCTAGTGGACAGCGCATAACACCCATGGTTCTGTGTCCCCCAATGAGGCGACAAGAGTAATATGCAAAATGCAGACATAATGTATATAATATATTGTATATATTAGTGATGAGATGAGCAAGTGTGTTTGTCACTCGAGTTTTCCGAGCATGATCAGGTGTTCTCTGAGTATTTTGGGCATGCTCAGATTATGTTTGTGTCCCCGCAGCTGCATGATTTGCGGCTGTTAGACAACCTGAACACATTATTATTTATTGTTATAGCGCCATTTATTCCACGGCGCTTTACATGTAAGAAGGGGTATACATAATAAAAATAAGTACAATAATGTTAAACAATACAAGTCATAACTGGTACAGGAGGAGAGAGGACCCTGCCCGCGAAGGCTCACAATCTACAAGGGATGGGTGAGAATACAGTAGGCGAGGGTAGAGCTGGTCATGCAGCGGTTTGGTCGATCGGTGGTTACTGCAGGTTATAGGCTTGTCGGAAGAGGTGGGTCTTCAGGCTCTTTTTGAAGGTTTCGATGGTAGGTGAGAGTCTGATATGTTGTGGTTGAGAGTTCCAGAGTAGGGGTGATGCGCGAGAGAAATCTTGTATGCGATTGTGGGAAGAGGAGATAAGAGGGGAGTAGAGAAGGAGATCATGTGAGGATCGGAGGTTGCGTGCAGGAAAGTACCGGGAGACGAGGTCACAGATGTATGGAGGAGACAGGTTGTGGATGGCTTTGTGTCATGGTTAGGGTTTTGTACTGAAGTCTCAGGGGAGAGCCAGTGAAGGGATTGACAGAGGGGAGAAGCTGGGGAATAGCGGGGGGACAGGTGGATTAGTCGGGCAGCAGAGTTTAGAATAGATTGGAGAGGTGCGAGAGTGTTCGAGGGGAGGCCACAGAGCAGGAGGTTGCAGTAGTCAAGGCGAGAGCTGATGAGGGCATGGACTAGGGTTTTTGCAGATTTTTGGTTGAGGAATGAACGGATTTGTGAAATATTTTTGAGTTGAAGTCAGCAGGAAGTGGAAAGGGCTTGGATATGTGGTTTGAAGGAAAGATCAGCGTCAAGGATTACCCCGAGGCAGCGAGCTTGTGGGACTGGGCAGCCATTTACTGTAATGGATAGGTTCGTTGGGGGGGGTCACGCGAGATGGGGGAAAGACACATGCAGGGATTGCCTGTTTGTTAGAGAATCCCCACATGTATTCAAGGCTGTCTAGCAGCCACATATCATGCAGCTGCGGAGACACAAACAATCTACGAGCACGCCTCCGAGCATCTTAGAACACCCAAGCATGCTCACTCATTACTAATATCTATGCACTAATGTTACACACACATTTACATTTATATACGGGCTTTTTGTTCTCTTTAGAACTATGTAAACCTTTAATGTCAATCAAGAGGTATACTTTCCAACAAGGCAGCCATCATTTGTAATTAATGGATGTAATTAATTTTCTAAAGACGACGCGCCCTTCTTATCAGTAAAGATTAGCATAAACATTTTGTCCAATCCATTGTCTCCTGAGATTCAGTGTAGGTGGCATTTGTGTTTTAAAAAATAAAAAAACAATATACAGATGTGTGTATACAGCTGTTAAAATAACCCTGTAAATATGGCAGCAAAATCTGCACCAGAATACATAAAATCTTCTGTTAAATGTCGATTTTGCTGTTAAGGTGCAGAATTTAGCCACAGATGTAACTTATCGCAATAAATTAAATCTGCGAGTCCAAAGCAAATGTTTTATTGCTGGGAGTGATTGAGGTTTGTTAAAACTATTTACTAACATAGCACAGTACAAAGTATTTGTTACAGAATTATGGATTTGAAAGATGCACAGATAATTCTGCAACAAACACGCGATGTGTGAATTCACTTAAGGCCAAGAGTACACTTAGAAATATATTGCTGTAAATTGCCTGATCACAATAGATGACTAATAGCTAAATGATATTCAGCTGGAATTTGTTCTCCATTCTCCCATGAAGATGGACGCGTGGCCTGACTGAATATGCGTGGAGAGCATAGGGCAAGAGGATTGGTGAAAATTCTTTATAACGGATGGCCAGGGTGCCAGCCATTATAAAGATGGCATCTCCCATATTTATTACAATGTCATCCTCAGCTAAAGCAAAGTGTTAAAATAACAATAACTCCCATAATTAATACAGCAACCTGAATAATACTCCACTGCATGACATTTACCTGAATGTGTCATGGACAATGATTCTTCAGACCACGTGTGAGAGAGTTGGTGTGGTCTTAGGGTAATGTGGATTTTCTGTTGTCCGCTCTTTACACTTTCCTTGCTGGATTCCATTTCTGCTGGTGACTTGCTGCTTCTTGGAGGAGACTATAATAATACAAACACATTCCATCTTACGGTGTTAAAAACGGAAAATTTGGAGGACTTGTTGGTCAAGTAAAGTTACACAGTCCAGAAATTGGCAGAGGTAAGTCAATTGTCTCTGAATGTAACATTGAATGAGCTCTCCTGCTGGATTGCGAAGAACACTAATTGGTTCACCGTGCCAGTTGGCATAGGGCAAATGACGTATAAAAGAAAATCAGCCAGGAGTCATCACAATGGGCTGGCTGATAAGTGTTTTAACCACACTGGGAGTTGCAGAACAACATACTAATATGAGCTATGGGAAAGTAGATAATGTAGTAAAGTGAAGGGTCTTGTTAAGGAGTCTGAACTGCACAGCTCCTGCTCTATAGGAGGCGATGAATCCAGGGCTTTATCCTTCATTTGACATGCTCTCAGAATATGTATGGGTAAAGCAATAATCACGTGATACTTTCTGCCAAAATCATCATGAATAGACTGACCCAAGTTCACAAGACAAGAATGAAATATGTACCACTTTGCTGGGTCCAGATACAGCCAAGTCTTCAGAGATGCTCCCATGTTCTCCGCTCTCCTCGTGAATTTGTTCAGCAATGGTTGATGGATCAATGCTCTGAGAAGATAAATATTCTGGGGGGGGACTCAGAGAGGTCCTGGTCTGGATAGTTGGACTTGGTGGGGCTGAGGAGATTTCCCTGTGTCTCTTGCCTGAAAATCAAAAGGCAGCGACCGTTGGCTCATTAAGATCAATTGGCAAGTATGTGGCTTACTGACACCGATCTAAAACTTATTCGCTTGGTTCTGGTAGGTGGGTGTAACCTGCTGAGGAGGAGCCGCCTTTTTTATCTTACAGCTCATTTAGACGTCTGTCCAAATCAGTCAAACATTGGATTGCAACGCACAGACTGGACCTGGATTTCTTGACACCAGTGTAACAGCTTCATAGAAATATATGAAGCAGTCATGATCAGGTGAGAAGAGCAGCGGCCAGTCCGAGCATTAGCGATCCGTGCTCAGACCGACTGCAACAGATGTCTGAATGAGCCTTAAGTGTAGTGGCAGCTGCCTGCACCCATGGTTTCCTGGGCCCCTCAATGAAGTGATAGTGAAACCAGATCGTACAAGAGCCGAAGAGGTACGACGCTTTCCTAGGGCCCCTGGCACTCTACTTCAGCTATCATCCAGCAAGGGTCACATCAAATAGACCCTGACCAATCAGACATTGAGGAAAATGATGGCTTTTAAGTAACATACTCTGGAGACCATGTGGTACCTAATGAAGGGAGCATGGTCTTTATCTTCTTATTTATATAATATAAAACCAGAGAAACATGGGTGAATTAACTTCAGAAAAATTACATTTTAAACTAAAAGGCATAAAACAAAAACAAAAAAGCAAAAGGAATTAGGAGAAATCACCACAGATATATGTATTTTAATGTGGTGACACTTGCCAAGGTCCTCACCTTCTACAACAGTTTGTAGCTCCTCGGTGCTCTGTCCCTTAGTTTTCCCACTTTGGTTGTCCCAAGCCGCTAGAGCCTGCTTCTCAATCTGCCTAATTTCCAGTTCTTCAGCATCCAATCTCCTTTTCCACTCCAGTAGTTCCTGTGCATGTAACCTTCTCTGCACCAGCTGCTGTTCCCGCTTTGTCAGGAATCTGGGGGCAAAGTTACATTAGATCTTGACCTTACGGCAGCACAACTCACTCAGAAAAGGGAAGGATGAGGGGACAGCAAGCAGAGGAGGGAGGAGACACAACGTTGCATGCGCGGCTTTCACTAGCCCCACACTGTCATGCCCCCCAGGATTCATCCTCATGATAGCACCTCCCTCCCCCCCTCACACGATGCAGAGAGTAGAGGGAGAGGTGCTGTTACCTGAGCAGATGGCGGCAGATATAGAGCTGGAATTTGGGGTGAAGTTTGGGAAAGCACACACTGAGAGAAGCCCAGTGCTGGGGCGTAAAGACAGAGAAGAAGCAGTGAACAGGGCAGATGTCTCTACAAGAAAAGGAGTGAGAGTTTACCAAGGAGACGAAAGAGCTAGACAGACTAACAGAGTGGAAAACCAAAAAAAGCCGCAGGAGGACCATAGTAGGGGTCCTGGAGGATGGCAAGCGGAGTGCAATTCAGAGAGGCAAGGAAGATGCAAAAAAAAGATATAGCTTAATAGAGGTGCTACCTAAGAAAGAAAGATAAGGTTGTGAGGTGTGACAATTTTTTTAACTTTTTTTTAATATTATCAGGAACACTTTCATGATAAAAGGGTCCTCATGAGAAGTTTCCACTTGGCCCAAGGTATGAAAGGGAAATAAATTTTAAAGCACGGGGAACACAGCACAGAACAAGTACTTCAGACAGAGATGAAAACTGGAAAACACATCATGAAGATGTGAACTACAATTATGAAACAGGAAAACGAATGGCTGAACGCAGAGAAATGTAACTAAAATGCAAAGCACATACAGGGAATGACCCTACATCATATCTTGCCACGACTACTGACAAAAGCGCTAACACTAATGCACATTAAAGAGTGTACGCAAAGAAGAAAATATAGTTACTTGGCATCCATGTGGCCGTGCATTTTGCGAAGTTTTTGCATGATGCTGCTGGTTTCACTCCCAGAGACCGACACTGGGGATGGACTGCGGCTCTCGGCTTCAGAGGCATCATGGCTGGTTAATGGACTGGGCTGAATATCAGCCTCGCTCGGCTGCTCCTGTGTATTATTAATGTGTAACATTTTATCACAATCTGTGTGTCATACTTTTTAATGATTTTATTTTTCAATTATATTAGCAACAAAATATAAAATCACTAGAAATGGGCTGTACACAGAAAAAGCACAAAAGTACATAAAAACAGACAGAAAACGCACCAGCTGCCCGCTCTCTGCTGACTTGAGTTTCTCCTGTATCCTCAGGGTGCTGTTCTGGATCCGCTGAATCTCCTGCTGCTGTTTGAGGATAAGCTGCCTCTCTCTGCGAGCTGCTTTATTTGCTTCCTGTAGCCGTTTGATTTCCGCCTATTCAACATGTAAAAAAAAAAAAACAACCCGCTGACGCGAAACGAACACATCAACAATGGCAATCTACAACTAAACAACAGCCATACCCGTTCCTGCTGAAGTCGAAGCAAAAGACCGCGCTGTCGCTTTCTCAATGGCGGCATTTTATCATCCTCCCCTTTATCGCGGAGACGCCTGCACATAAGCATTATATATTTCAGGTTACTGGATTGTTATAAAGCTTAAAAGAAAATTAAATGAATGTGGATGAAGAAGTATGGTAGGACAGAAGTAGACTCAATTTATAAAGATGTTATAGATAATGCCCCCATTACTATATGGCCTCCAATATGGACATCCCATTTTCCTGTGCCCTGTTACAATATATGGACAACCTGTCAGGCAATAGTGAAAGCTGATGAAAAAAAAGTGTCTACCATCTGAAGGGCTCGTTGCCATCATTAACATTAGATGTTCCCTTCTTTTGTGTGGACAATACCAGGCATTATTCAGCACCAACAATACCAACTCCTCCACGCCTTTCAAATCATTTTCATACTCTTATTTCATAAACTCAGAACTAGTCTGCAAAAGTGTGCATACACAGAATATTAATTAATTCTAAAAATATAAAAAAACAAACAAAAAAACCATGCCCTTACACAACAAAAAAAAAATCTATCCTGCTAGTGAGGAGCCGACTTTTATTCTTAGGTGTAATTCTTAGTGTCAGCCCCCTAGCGGCAACCGTGTACACCCCACAAACCATCGTCTCCTGTGTCCTACAATGAAGAGACCAAGAACAAAATAGATTTTCTTTGATTAGGAATGCTTATTTCTACCTCTTTTGGTGTTCCAGCCATGCAAGCTCCGCTTTGGTCTTGTCTTTTAGTGCTTTCTGACGCAAACGAAGAAGAGCAGCTTGGTGGGTTGAGCGCATCTCTCCCTCTTGCATGTACTGACGAACCATTTCCATGGTGAACTTCCAGAAGCTGTCCTGTCCACTGGAAAAAGGGCCACTGATCTCCTGTGCCAAGAAAAGTCAATATAAAATTTGAGAAGAAAACAAAAGTGCAGGCATTTCTATTCTTCGGCGTTGACCCAGTGTCACCTTTTCAGGAGTACTTTCTTCATCTGATTCATGTCGGCGACTCCGTTGTCTTTCCAAACTACCACGCCGGTGGGACTCGGAGGGCAGCAGGGAACGGAACGATAATTCCTCAATGCCTTCTTCATTTCTAGGTTCTGCAGAGCTTGCACCTTTAAGAGATAAAAAACATGGATTTTTGTGATAACGTACCGTAAAATCCTTTTCTCCGAGATGCTCATTGGGGGACACAGATACTGTGGGTGTATGCTTCTGCCGCTAGGAGGCTGATACTAAGTGAAAAAAAGAGGTTAGCTCCTCCTCCGTCGTATACACCCTCGCCCCTATTGCAAGCGGAACTCAGTTTGGTGCCAAAGCAGTAGGAGGACAACGAAATCAGCCTTAATACAGGTACAACATGTCCAGAAAAGGACCACCCTTATATCACATAAATGCGTATTAACTAAACAAAAACAGAGTCAACTGGCTAATAGGGTGGGTGCCGTGTCCCCCAATGAGCGTCTCGGAGAAAAGAATTTTACGGTGAGTTATCACAAAAATCTATGTTTCTCTTTCGCCTCATTGGGGGACACAGATACTGTGGGACATCCTAAAGCAGTCCCTGGGTGGGAGATTGACTCACCGATCCAAGCTACATGCACCTCGTTTTTAAAAGGTGTGCCACCACTGCTTGGAGAATCCTTCTACCCAGGCTCGCATCCGCCGAGGCCTGAGCATGGATATTATAATGTTTGGCAAATGTGTGCAGGCTGGACCATGTTGCTGCCTTGCAAACCTGTTCCATCGAAGCCTGGAGCCGAAGCGCCCAAGAGGCGCCTACTGCCCGGGTAGAGTGCGCTCTGATCCCTGCTGGAATCGGTGTGCCTCTAATGCGATAGGACTCCTGAATAGTCAAACGAATCCATCTGGCTATGGTCGATTTTGAGGCAGCGAGTCCCTTCCTGCGCCCTTCGGGGAGCACGAACAGTGTGTCTGTCTGACGAAAGGGTGCCGTCCGCGACCCGTACCTCCGGAAGGCTCTTACCAGGTGTAACGTGTGAAGAGCCTTTTCCACACAGTGCACCGGTGCTGGACAAAATGAAGGCAAAATAACATCTTTATTATTGTGACAAGAGGACACGACTTTCGGCAGAAAGGGAGGGGCTGGTCTGAGCACCACCTTATCCTTATGGAAAGTGAGGAACGGAGCTCGACAGGATAGGGCCGCCAGCTCTGAAGCCCGCCTGATGGAAGTGATGGCCTCTAGGAACACCACTTTCCAGGAAAGGTACCTCAAAGAGATATCCTGAAGCGGTTCAAATGGAGCTTCCTGCAGAACACTTAGGACCATGTTAAGGTCCCAGGCGTCCATAGGCGCCTTATAGGGAGGTACCAAGTGGGAGACTCCCTGAATGAAAAAGTCTTCACCTGCAAATTGGTAGCAATTCTGCGCTGGAACAGGACGGATAAGGCCGATATCTGTCTCCTGAGGGAACTTGGGGCAAAGCCCAAGTCTAATGCTCTATTGACTGAGCTATCCGGGCTCTCTAAGCCCGACTGGAGAAAAGCCAAGATGTTGGGGGATCGAGAATCTCAGCGGAGAAACACCATGGCCTTGATACCAAGCAAAGAACACCTTCCAGGTGTGGTGGTAAATTCGTGCTGAAGCAGGTTTCCGGGCGCTAATCATTGAGCGACCACCTCAATACCGAACCCTGCCTAGGTTAGAATCCAAGATTCAACGGCTATGCCGTCAAACACAGGGTCCCTGAGTTCGGTGGCAAATCAGCCCTTGAGACAGTAGATCTGGGCGCTCTGGCAGGCGCCAAGGAACGTCGGTGAGCAGCTGCATTAGATCTGCGTCCCACGCTCGACGGGGCCAGTCTGGGGCCAGTAGAATCGCCGGCACCCCTTCCGTCTTGATCTTTTTGATGACTCTCGGAAGTAGTGGCAGTGGGGGAAATAGATATGGGAGGCGAAACTGGTTCCTTGGCAGAACCAACGAGTCCACCGCGAATGCCTGCGTGTCCCTGGCCTGAGCGACATATGCGGGCACCATAGCATTCACTCTGGAAGCCATCAGGTCCACATCTGGCACTCCCCACAGTTGACAAATCTGCTGAAAAACTTCGGGATGTAGAGACCACTCTCGGAATGCAAGACCCTGCCGGCTGAGAAAGTCTGCCGCCCAATTTTCTACGCCCCGGAATGTGGACAGCCGAAATCACCGTGTGGTTTGCTTCGGCCCACTGAAGAACGAACACACCTTGCGCATGGTTGCTCTGCTGCGGGTGCCCCCTTGATGATTTATGTAAGCCACCGCCGTGGCGTTGTCCGATTGAATCCGGACGGGGCGGCCTGCTAGAAAGTGATGAGACTTCTGCAGAGCCAGCCGAATAGCTCGTATCCCCAATAAGTTGATCGGGAGGCGTGCCTCCTGTGGCGACCACCGTTCCTGGGTTGTGTGGTGGCGAAACACCGCTCCCCCACCGAGGAGACTGGTGTCGGTTTTCATTACCAACCAATGATCTGGGGGGGAAAGGTTCCCCTGGGCCAGAGAGGAACTGCCTAGCCACCATCCGAGCGACTGCCTGACTTTAGAGGACAGTCGGCACTGCAGATCGAGCGTGAAAGGATTCTTGTCCCAGGCTGACAAGAGGGCGTGCTGCAGGGGGCGAAGGTGGAACTGGGCGACAGGTATCGCTTCCATTGCTGCCACCACTTCCCTAGAATACTCATCCTGGATCGGATGGTATGAGGGACTGGTTGGCGAAGTGTCCGAACTCCCTGCCGGAGAGCTAGCGCCTTTCCCTGAGGGAGAATTACCAACCGTCGGCAAGTGTCGAAGATCATTCCTAGGAAGGAGATCCTCTGAGCTGGCACAAGGGATGACTTCTTTGCATTGCTAACCATCCTAAGCGGGCACGAGTATCTAGTGTGATGTTGAGCTTTTCCTCGTATGCCCGTATTGACGAGCCCTTGACCAAGAGGTCGTCCAGGTAAGGCAAGACGACTATGCCTCAAGAATGCAGTGTGGCCATGACAACTGCCATAACCTTTGTGAACACTCTGGGAACCGTGGCTAGCCCGAAGGGTAGCGCTACGAAATGTTGATCGCCGATGGTGAAGCGTAGAAACCTCTGCTGAGGAGAAAAAATGGGAATATGCAGATATGCGTCCTGGATATCTATTGAGGCCAAGTATTCTCCCTGCTCCATGGCCGATATGACTGCACGGAGAGACTCCATCCGGAAATGTCTGATCCTGATGAATTTGTTCAGAAGCTTCAGGTCCAAAACAGGCCTGACCGACCCATCCTTTTTGGGAACCGCAAAAAAGGTTAGAATAGAACCCCTGAGCTCTTTCGTGTTCCGGCACTGGAACAATAACTCCGTTGTGCTGGAGCGATTTGATGGCTCCCAATAGAGCCCTTGCCTGGGTATCCACCCTGGGAATCCGGGAAAGAAAAAACCGTCTTGGAGGATATCTGACAAATCCTATCTTGTAACCTGAGGCCACCAATTCCTTTCCCCATACCTCATGGGCGACATTGACCCCGACGTGGTGAAACCAGAGTAGGCAGCCGCCCACCTTGCCGATGTCGTCTGGCAAAGGCCTCGAGTCATTTGGGCGACGATCTTTGGGATCTGGATCCCCTTGATCTGGGCTGCTGAGTATGCATTTTCCACAATGGGTTGGCTCTATATGAGACCTGCCGCTCCCTATCGTGGTTGGGGCGGCCTGAGGCGGTGGAATTGGCCGCTGTAGTCCACCCGGGGTTGCGAAAAGGCCCGAAACGTGCCTGAAAACGGGTGACGAAAAAGCGTTTTGACCTTTTGTTGAGGGAGAAAACCCGCTCTTCCCTCCTGTGGAGACGGAGATAAGTTGATCCAACTTCTTCCCAAATAGGTGGCCGCACTGATAAGGCAGGGAAATCAAGGACTTCTTAGAAGTAGAATCGGCTCGCCATGTCCTTCACCATAGGGCTCTTCTGATGCATTAGGGGCAGCAAGTGCCGAGCAATTGTCCGCATCCAAAGACGCATTGATTACACAGTCTCCGGCCATCACCATCTGACCTGCGACTTCCGAAATCTCTGCAGGTAGATCCTGCTCCTGCGCGACCTTGTTTAATTTTTCTGACCATGATATCATAGCCTTGGCTACCCAAGTTGCTGTGAATGAGGGAGTCAGCGCTGACCCTGACGTCTTATATACTGAGCAAGCTAAGTTCTCTATAAGGTGATCCGTGGGATCCTTAATTGAGGAAACACTAGGGACGGATAGCAGGGTCTTAGTGGCTAGGCGCGAAACCGGAGGATCCACCATCGGGGATTCCATCCATTTTTTATGGAGGTTCGGAGCAAACGGATACCCTGTTTCGAGTGACGCTGGAGTATCCAGGTCAAGGGGCTTGTCTGAGTCGCAATCTGAGGTCTGCTCGCTATCAACCACTGGTGACGGGGGGCGAGAAGCAGAACTTATGGATGCCAAGGCACCGGATGGACTGGGCGACACCGTGTGGATTCGTTTCCCTCGGGTCTGCCTGGAGTGTGAGCGGCCCCTGCAGGCCGGAGGCTCTTGTGAGGTGGAGGTCCCCTCTAAGGCCAGCGAGCCACTGTCCCTGCCCCCACCTGAGGCCTGAAGGGACTCAATTGCATGAACTGAGACAGTGATAGGGCCCACTCTGGGGGGCTTGGCACATTGGTCGCGGTCGCAGTGGAGGACGGACACTGAGGTTCTGTTAGGTGTCGGGTTCCGGGCGCTGCACAGCGGGAATCCCGAGCCTCGTCCTCTGCGGTCTGCCCACACCAGCACTGTGGGTTCGGTCGCAGAGGAGGGCTCCTGGGCGCATTCGGAGTCACAGGTTTCACATAATTTTTAACTCTGCGCTCGTGGAAAAACTGGCCCCACAGGAAATGCATGCAGCATAAAGGAACGTGTGCGATTTCCCTTTTCCAGTCATATTGCTGCCAGGCTCAATAACCCCCTCTGTTTTCTATAAGAGGGTTGAGAGAAGGGAGGAGGAGGAAACAAACCCCCTTTTATCACACGTAGCGCAGCTCCGGGGTTGCACTTACCCTGATCCTGTGTCCCCATGTGCTCCTGCCGCTGCCTCTGCGCTCTCCTTTCTCCCCTGAGTAGGCCGAGACGTCCTCTCCCGGTCGCGGCCTACCCTGTAATGAGACCGGGGGCTCAATTTGTTCACGTCCGCCCTAGCCAAGGGGGCGGCGCCGGAAATGACATCACGCCGGGGCAGGACTTCCACCCACGGCCTAGTCACGGCTGAAGCCGTGGGCTAAATTTCTACCCCTGCCCGCCCGCTGGTGGCCCCGCAACCATGGCGATTCCGCCGGCCCTTCTCTGAGCCGCTCCATTGAACGACATCCGCGCTGGCGGCCCCTGCCTGGGGGGGGGTAGGATGGAGGAAAGGAAATGCTGGACCCGGTGAGCACAACCTTCCGCCTGAAGCCTTCTCAATGGAGCTCCCGGAACGCTGCCGCAGGGCCCTCCCCAGTCCTCCATACCTGCAATAACCTCCGCTACAGATCCAGCGCACCAGGTAGAGGGGATGGGGTAATTTTCTGGACGGTGCAGGCACCCTAGCTCCGTCCCCCCTGCAGGGGCGAGGAGAGGGACCGTCCGCCACCATGCAGCACCGCCGTCTAGCGTTGGTGGAGCAGTGGGGGCTGCACAGACTAGACTTGTGCCTCTGTGCAAGCCCATGGTTTCAATACCTAGGGGTGGACAGGGCTAAGTCTGGCATTATGTCCCACGTCGCAGGAGAGGATACGTGGAGGTACACTCGCACGTGCTCGCCCGTTGATGGTTTGGAGAAATCGGATCCTTTCAATAGGATGCGCTGCCCCTGTCTTATCTTCATAAAATAAAAAAGTAAAATAGAAGTCTGGGGAAAAACACCCAGATATGTCCCACGGTGCGGGAAAGGATACGCGGAGACAATACTCAACGCGTGCTCGCCCGTTGATGGTTTGGGGAGATCGGACCCTTTCAATAGGATCCGTCGCCCCTGTCTCATCTTCATGGGAAGAGAAAAAAAAAAAAAAAAAAATAGTCTGGAGACATCCAGACGTGTGTGCCTCCAAAGGACACTAAGCAAAAAACTGAGTTCCGCCCGCAATAGGGGCGAGGGTGTATACGACGGAGGAGCTAACCTCTTTTTTTAACTTAGTATCAGCCTCCTAGTGGCAGAAGTATACACCCACAGTATCTGTGTCCCACAATGAGACAAAGAAGAAAACTGATCGTAAGACGAAGCATCAGAGAAGGTTAATTACCAAGCCCCAGTAATCTCTTATAAACCAAACAAACCTTTCTCATCGATGGACATGCTCGTGCCTCCTTTTGGTGCACTCGGTTCAGGAGTTGGCAGTTCTTCTGAGATGCTCTCGTCCAGTGTCCGGTGACTTGTCGTTTCTTCCTTAATAGAGGAGGCTAGCTGACTGTCTTGCTCACTACTGCTGCTGCAAATCATCAAAACAGGCAAAAACTTAACCTGAGTTCACAAAACATTATTTGCCCATCATCCCAAGTTCATCACACCATACCTGTTGGATCGCTCTTTGAAGCTGGATACACTGCTAGGTGGTAAAGAAGATGGAGAGGCAGAACGAGACCCCCGTTTCCTGTAGGAAAAATAAATATTACATGTGACAAACAAATCTCTAACATGCTTTTAGCTATGTTACCTGCATAAATGCAAAAAAAAGAAAAATGTAAACTTATTAAATACCTGGTCCCATGGGAACGATGCCGTTTTTGCTGGTCTGAAGGAGACGTAACCGCATGATCTGAGTTGGCTGGCGATAAGTAGCCACGCTCCGACTCCTGATAAGAAAAAAAGACAATGATTTAACAATCTTCCAGAAATGTTATCTATGATGTCCTACTCCAAGCTGTTACATACTTAACCCCGTGCCCAGAAAAAAAAGCACATTATCTCAGATGTGCTTCTAAATACCCACACAATATATCAGTAACGAGTTGAGCAAAAAGATTTTTTAAGAGTCTGATTAGGTGTCCACGTCAGTACTTTTTGGCAGCCAGAATATAGCAGTTTGATCTTCCTTGGCTGGCACTCAAATGCTGCCATCTTGTGGGTCACAACAGCACAGAGGCCTAGTAATCACAAGAGACTTCAAGGATGCTGGCCGAGGAAGTTCACATTTTGTTTTCCTGTAACTCATCTTTCCTACATCATGTAGCACAAATGCCTGTACCCAAAAGCAGTAGCCGATATAAACATAAAAGGGAGAAATGCAGCATTGTGCAAGTCATTTCCCTGTTGGGCATTGGAGTGGAGGGGTGCAGTGACTTTACGCTTAAATCAGGAATCTACAAACAACCAGGATCCTTTAACATCAGAGTACTGACTTGAAACAGATTTACCATGGAGAATTTTAGCTAATGCTCAATAAGCTGGATGCCGCTCACCTCCTGTAGTCTGTTGTCATTTGGGGAGGCACATGACTCTATGGTCTTTTGGAAGCGCTGAAGCATTTCTGCCTGTCTCTGGCAAAAGAAAGAAATACATAGTGTCAGCTGCCACCAGATAACGCACGGTAATATTATTGACACCTTAGCGATATTGCCACTGACTGTAGCCCACGACTCCTCATTTTACCTTTGCTGCGATCTGTCGCGCCTCCTCTAGCTGCCTCATACTTGCTTGAGCCTCCTGCTCCGCCTGCTGCCGCAGTGCCGCCATATTTTGCTCATGCCGTTGTTGTTGAGCCTTTAAATACATTTTCAATATAGGTAAACTTGTATAGGGACTCTCCAAAAAAGGTTTATAAAAGAACAGATATAATATCCAACAAAATCAGCTTTATTCTAATTATGGTTTCTTTAAATGTTGCTCAGAGTGCCAAGTACTAAAGCTAAAGGAGAAAAAGTCCAGCATCCTATGGAAAGAATCTACAGTTTGTCTTAGGCCTCTTTCACACTTCAGTTTTTTAGAATCAGTCACAATCCGCCAGGTTTTGAAAAAAACGGATCCTCAATTTTCTTTTGAGGATCTGTTTTTTTCCCCCATTGACTTCCATTAATGGCGGATTGTGACGGATTGCCGTCCGTTGCATCCGTTTTTTTTGAGGATCCGCCAAGAGTTGCTGTCCGTCACCATCCTCAAAGATTTCAAAACGGAGCTTGCAACGTTTTTTTCTCTGGCGGATCCTCCACACACTCATTTAACCCGAAATTCTCTCTGGGTGCCGGACAAAAAAAAAAATTCTCTCTCTCCTTTAAAATTCTTCATTTTGCGGATCCGTCAAAAAAAAACGGACGGGTGGCATCCGTTCTCATCAGTACTAAAACGGATCCGCCATCCGTCCTTTTGGCGGATTTTGACTGATGCAAAAAACTGAAGTGTGAAAGAGGCCTTAGTGTATTGAAAAGTAGCCAGTTAGAGTAATTAACGATATTTTCATCTTCAGTTCTTACATGTCAAATTGTTTGGGGGGGGGTCCTCATTGACTGCAGCATTGAGGGTGGGCAAAACTACAGATCCTCTCTTCTTTTGGCGTCAAAGACCTTGCCCTATCCTGGATCTCCTTATACCTTACAACCGCACATTTAGTGTTTCCTACTCCCATACTACTTCTTCATCTCGCCCCCTCTCTGTTGTGTCCCTCAAGGCTCTGTTCTAGGACCCCTTCTCTTCTCAATCTTTACTCTTGGCCTGGGACAACTCAAAGTCCTATGGCTTCCAGTACCATCTATATGCTGATGACACTCAGATCTACCTCTCTGGCCCAGACGTCACCTCTCTGCTCTCCAGAATCCCGGAGTGTCTATCAGCCATATCCTCCTTCTCCTCTTGCTTTCTCAAACTCAATGTGGACAAATCTGAACTAATTATCCTTCCTCCATCTCGCATACCTTCCCTACCTGATCTATCACAAATTAATTCACACTTTCCCCTGTCCCGGTAATCCGCTGCCTCGGAGTAACCCATCACTCTGCCCTATCCTTCAAACAGTGCATCCAAGCTCCTCCCACCTCCTGTTCCCTCCAATTCAAAAATATTTCCAGAATCTGTCCTTTCCTCAACCCTAACTCTACCAAAATGCTTGTGCATGCCCTAATCAACTCCCACCTCAACTACTGCAGCATCCTCCTCTGTGGCCTACCTTTTAACACTCTTGCACCCCTCCAGTCCATCCTTAACTCAGCTGCCCGACTAATTAATCTCTCTCCTCGCTACACTCCCGCTTCCCCTCTTTGCAAATCCCTTCCCTGGCTCCCAATTTCCCAGCATATCCAGTTTAAACTACTAACACTGACCTACAAAGCCATCCATAACCTTTCTCGTCTGTATATTTCCGAACTAATCTCTCAATATCTTCCTCACATTAGCTCCGGTCCTGCCAAGACCTCCTTCTCTCCTCAAAGCTTATTCGCTCCTCACCCAATCGCCTCCAAGATTTCTCCCGAATATCCCCCATCCTCTGGAATTCTGTGCCCCAACACGTCCGGTTACCTACCACATTTGGATCCTTCAAACGGATCCTGAAAACCCATCTCTTCAAAAAAAGCTTACAACCTGTAATGACCAAATGGCCACCTCAACACCAATCAGAGCTACTGCAACCCCTGACCTACTGTCTCCTTCCCCATAATTCTGTAGAATTTAAGCCTGCAAGGGCAGGGTCCTCTCCCCTCTGTACCAGTCTGTCATTGTTAGTTTTTTTTACTGTGATATTTGTATTTTGATGTAACCCTGTCTCATGTACAGCACCATGGAATTAATGGTGCTATATAAACAAATAATAATAAACATTAGGAGTTCTACGTATCTGAAATGTGGCACCTTCTGTAGGTACTTATGTGGCCCTATTTTGAAGGCCGTCTACTAATTTCTGAAGACTTTCTTAGACAGGTGGCCCATTGACAATGAGATCCCTGATATTTAGATCTCTGCAGAAATGCAGAGAGCACAAAGTTAAAAACCAAATGGACATGTTAAAGGCATGGTTGCCCCTCATTTACAGAATTTAGGAAACTCCACGGATGAAATTTGCATTAAAAACTTGTTTCTAAAACAGAACAAGAACCACAGACTCTTGGCAATTTTTTAAAACCAACACTCTCGCCACCAATAAAAATAGCTTAGCATTCAGGGGCAATTCTCATCAGCATCATTTGTTAAAATTGCAAAGTGCGTGTAGAAACAAGCAACTTTGCAATGCACTGGTTATCAAAAACCCTCTCTGATCTCAAGAATGGAGGGACTTTTAATTCTATTGTTTCCTGCTCAGTGTCTAGGTTACCAGCCATTTCTGCGGTTGGTCAGTGGTGGCTGGTCTCAAAGGATAGAAGCTCATGCCTGCAAATCGTTGAATCTGGACAGATCACTGGATCTAGCTGGCGTCAGAGCCTCTGCACTCTCCTAATACTAAATAGCAAAGCAGCCTCTACTTTCAAATCTGAGGATGCACAGTTCAGGCCAGTGGCGCAACCATCCCACTAGACCAGAATGTGTAGCAAGAGTGCACTGCCACACAGCAAGTGTGGAGGATTTGGAGAAGAATGCTCCTATAAAAGGATTCTCAGAGGAAGGCAGTATGCTGAAAGACGTGTCGGAGCCAGGCACCGCAACTTGCAGGAGGTAATGACTTTAACAATATGAAATAATTATTTGTTCCATGCAGATATCTTGGTACTATTTTATGTTCATTCATTTACTACATGTGTGCCGTGACTGTTGGCATTCTTTTATAATATAACGTGTAGCTCAAGAGCATGCAAAATAGATATAGGTAAGAAAAAAAACAACAGGATTTTTGGGTTGCTTACCGTAAAATCTGTTTCTCGAAGCCTTCATTGGGGGACACAGAAACCATAGGTGTATAATGCTGCCACTAGGAGGCTGACACTATGTACAGAAAAAGGTTAGCTCCTCCTCCGCAGTATACACCCCACCGACTGACACTAATTTCCTCAGTTGGTGAGAAAGCAGTAGGAGAAGTAACAAAACAGAATGAAAACAGAACAGACAACTCAACCGTAATCAACAAACAACATAAGAACAGGAGTTGCAGAACATGAGAGGGTGCTGTGTCCCCCAATGAAGGCTTCGAGAAACAGATTTTACGGTAAGCAACCCAAAACTCCTGTTTTTTCTATCGCTTCATTGGGGGACACGAAACCATGGGACGTCCCAAAGCAGTCCCTGGGGAGGGAGAACAAACTTCCATTAGGTCTGAGGACTCACCACCGCCGCCTGCAGGATCATTCTGCCTAGGCTGGCGTCCGCCGAAGCGTAGGTGTGGGACCTTGTAAAATTTGGCAAACGTGTGGATCGAAGACCAGATTGCCACTTTGCAAAGCTGCAGCGCGGAAGCTCTGTGGCGCACCGCCCAGGAGGCACCCACTGCCCGGGTAGAATGAGCTCTAATTCCAGGAGGGGGCACTTGATGCTTGACCCGGTAGGCTTCAAAATTGTCGATCTGATCCATCGAGCAATGGTAGCCTTGGAGGCTGGCTGACCTTTCCGAGCACCATCTGGAATGATGAAAAGAGAGTCTGTCTTCCGCAAGGGAGACATCCTAGCCAAGTAAACCTTCATCGCCCTGACCAGGTCTAGCTTGTTCAGGGAGCGCTCCAGAGGGTGGATTGGACCCGGATAAAAGGACGGGAGAACAATGTCCTCATTTAGGTGGAAAGTGGACACCACCTTAGGAAGGAAGGCGGGGGCCGCAGGACCACCTTATCCTGGTGGAGCACCAAGAAAGGGGGACGACACGCGCCGGATGGAGGTGATGGCCACCAGAAAGGCTACTTTCCAGGAGAGAAGGGAAAGGGAGACTTCCCTGAGAGGTTCAAAGGGTGACCCCTGAAAGAGCCTCCAGGACCAGATTGAGATCCCATGGATCCACGGGAGCGTGGTACGGAGGTGCCGCATGAGCCACTCCCTGAAGAAAAGTCTTAACCTGCGGACGGGAGGCGAAAGTCTTCTGAAAAAGAATGGAAAGCGCAGAGACTTGACCCTTCAAGGAGCTGAGGGCAAGGCCCGCATCTAGGCCTGCCTGGAGGAATGCCAGGATAGAAGGGAGAGAAAAGGACATGGGCGGAACGTCATTGGCCTTGCACCAAATGAAATAGGCCTTCCACGTACGATAATAAATTTTGGAAGACGATGGCTTTCTAGCCCGGATCATGGTGTGAATAACCCGATCCGAAAAACCTGACCGTTTCAGAACCACGGTCTCAACAGCCACACCATTAAATAGAGCGGCAGAAAATTGGGGTGGCAGATTGGACCCTGAGAAAGCAGATCTGCTCTGTCTGGAAGCTTCCAGGGGGCGTCCGCGAGAAGGTTGACGATGTCCATGAACCAAGCACTTCTTGGCCAATCCGGAGGGATGAGGATGACTGGTACCCCTTCCGCCTTGATTTTCTTCAACAGCTTGGGAAGAAGAGGAAAGGGAGGGAACCGATAGGGGAGCTTGAACTGAGACCAGGGAATGGTCAGAGCATCGGCGCCCACTGCGAGTGGATCTCGGGCCCTGGATACGAACTGTGGGACCTTCCTGTTCAGGCGAGACACCAGCAGATCCAAGTCCGGAGTCCCCCAACGACGGCAAAGCTGATGGAAGACGTCCGAATGTAAGGACTACTCTCCCGCCGCGAGACCCTCGCGGCTGAGAAAATCGGCGGCCCAGTTGTCCATGCCGGGAATGTGCACTGCGGATATCGCTGGGACTGATGCCTCTGCCCAGTGGAGAATCTTGGACACTTCCGCTAGAGCAGAGGAGCTCCGTGTCCCCCCTTGGTGGTTGATATATGCCACCGCTGTGGCATTGTCTGTCTGAATCCAGACCGGCAGACCCCCGAGAAGCCTTTCCCAGTGAATGAGAGACAGATAAATCGCCCGTATCTCAAGGACATTGATCGGCAGAGTTGTCTCTTGAGTCGACCACCGACCCTGAACAGTCTGATTGCGAAACACTGCACCCCAGCCGAGAAGGCTGGCGTCCATTGTCAGGATATGCCAGTGTATCGGAAGGAATGACCAGCCCAGGGAAATGAGAGGTGATGTCAGCCACCAATTGAGGGACTGTTTGACCCGGAATGAGAGGCAGATTGGACAATCCAGGGAGAGAACGGACCTGTTGCAGCGAGACAGGATGGCCTGTTGAAGCGGTCTCGTGTGAAATTGAGCAAAGGGAATCGCTTCGATCGTCGCCACCATCTTTCCCAAGACTTTCATGGCTGACCGGAAGGATGGAAGCATTGGGCTCTGCAGCGATTGTACGTCTCGCCGCAGAGAGATCATCTTCTCTTTCGGAAGAAAGACCCTCGATCGATGGGTGTCGAACAATAAGCCTAGAAACACAAGACGTTGAGTCGGAACGAGGCAAGACTTTGTTTACGAGCCACCCGGAACTGGACAGGGTGTCGAGAACAATGGTAAGGCTTTGGAGAGTCTGGTGAAAAGACGGAGCTTTGATTAGAATGTCGTCGAGGTACGGGAAGAGAACGAGACCTCTGATCCTCAACAGGGCCATCAACGCCGCCATAATCTTTGTAAACACTCTGGGTGCGGTGGTGAGACCGAACAGCAGGGCGACAAACTGGTAGTGGTCCTGATGAATCGCGAAACGCAGGAATTTCTGATGCCCGTGAAAGATGGGGACATGCAGATAGGCATCTTGAATGTCTATTGAGCACATGAATTCCTGCGCTTCCATGGAAGCGATTACTGAACGAAGGGACTCCATCATGAAGTGTCGCAGGCGGACCCTCTTGTTCAGTAGTTTGAGGTCCAGAATAGGCCGAACCGCGCCGCCTTTTTTCGGCACTACAAACAGGTTTGAGTAAAACCCTGTAAATCGTTCTGATTTGGGAACAGGCACAATCACCCCCGAAACGGAGAAGAGAGGCGATGGACGCAAAGAAGCCCGGAACTAAGGCGGGGTCTTTTGGAGGTCGGGACTCGAAGAAGCGATCCCAGGGCCGAGAAACGAACTCTATCTTGTATCCTGAGGATTCAACTTCCCTGACCCAAGCGTCTTCCACTGAGGCAAGCCAGACGTCTCTGAAGAAAAGGAGTCGGCCGCCCACTTGGGAATGCGCCTCGGAACTTTGTTGATAGTCATGCCGATGTGGACCATCCAGCTCTGGACCTGGAGGATCTGCCCTGGGAGGAGTAAGATCGCCAGGAGGGAGTGGGCCTAAAGGAGACCTTTTTCCTATCCTGGTGTGCTTGCGGCCTTTGTTGGCTGGAAAAAGTTTCTGCCGGCGCGGCGGAAGGGCCGAAACTGACGCCTTGGAGGTGGTCTACGAGGCTTGGACTGAGGGAGAAGAGAGCTTGTGCCCCCAGTGGCGTCTTTAATGATCTGGTCCAGCTGGGATCCGAAGAGACGCGCTCCCTAAAGGCAGATTTGTGAGGGACTTCTTTGATGACAAATCCGCCTGCCAAGCCTTGAGCCAAATTGTGCGCCGGATTGCAACTATGTTGCTGGACGCTTGAGCTGCGCAAGACGCGGCGTCTAAGAAGGCAGAGACCAAATATTCCCCTGCATGGGAGATCTGGTTGGCTAGCTCGGCCAGTCGCTCTGGTTGGGCTCCATCAAGAATGCCTTGGCGGAGATCCTCCGCCCAAGTAGCTATGGCCTTGGCTACCCAAGTGGAAGCAAAGGTTGGGCTTAGCACCGTCGCCACCGCTTCGAATGCTGACTTTGCTAAGGATTCTGTCATTAGAATCCTTTAGAGATGCCACACCTGAAATCGGAAGGACCGTGTTGTTAGATAGTCTGGACACAGGAGCGTCTACAGAGGGGGAAGCCGACCAGTTGTCGGTGAGCTCTTGAGAAAATGGGTACAGCACGCCGAGACACTTCCCTCTTTGAAAACGTCTGGTCGGATTTTCTCTTTCCCTGGTAAGGAGCTTAACAAACTCAGAGTGAGGAGCGAAGACTCTGGAAGGTGCTTCTGCCTTTCTGAACGAAACCTCCTGATCTGAGGGTTTCGCATGGGAGTCTTTGATCTCAAAAGTGTGGTTAATCGCTGCAATGAGTTTCTGTATCGCAACCTTCATGTCTGCGGCATGGTGCGAATCCAGTTCTAAAATCTCTTCAGATGGCGCATCCGAGAACGCTTCGCCTGACTCGGGTGAGGAAGGATGGGAAGGAGACTATGTGGTGAGATGGGGCCAGGGGAGGAATCCGGCCAGAGATCCTGCCTAGGCTTTTTGCGGCTCATGCTGGCTCAGATGGAGTCTCTTGAGACCTGCTTGGCCCTGCAGAAGTGTCCAGGGACAAATTATCAAACACGGCCACTAGGGACTGAGAGACCCTAGTGAGATCTGCCACTGATTGTGATAGAGAAGAAGCCCAGCCAGGAATGGGGGGGTTCACTCTCACGTGGAATATTAGGGGTCTCCTGGGCAGCGGACTCAATGGGATTGCTGCAGTCGAGGCAGAGGGGAGTGGACTGACCTGAGGGAAGTTGGAGATTGCAAGAAGAACATGCAAAGTACTTGACTAGGGTGCAGGTGGGAGCAGGAGGACGAGTACGGTCAGACTTAGAGTTAGACATAATGAAGGAAAGTCACTGAAGCAGTGCCGGAAGGTTGGGGGACAGGAGGCAGAGGAGGGTGTCAGTCTGCAGTTGCAGAGCTACTCACGGTCTGGTGTCCTGTAGCGACTTCCAGTAATCGATGTTGCACGGCTCGTCTGGGCACGGCAGAGGAGACAGCGTCCGGCTGACAGGCTGAGAAAATGGCGGCAGCCTGAGGGGAGCAGAGCAGGAAGCGCGCGCTTTTCTGCAGAGACCGAGGAAGAGGATGGGCGGGGCTAACCGCCGATGCTGAGGATGGCGCCGCCCACTGAAGATAGGCTGGAGGCGGGTGGGCTGAGTGCCGCATAACATGAAGGGAGAAGGCGGTGGGCGGGCCTAGAATGGGCGGGAGAGAAGCCCGCCTAAGAAAGGAGGCGGGGGGCGTGGCCGCGACGCAGGACAAGGCCCAAAGTGAAGCCGGGGCCTGGATTAAATGTGACGGCCGCCGGGAAGCGCGGGGCGACGCGGAGGCCTCGCAGCACAGCCGCGGCGACCGCTCCCGAAGGACCCCTGCCTGGAGCCTGGCTGAAGAGAGAAATAAGTGCAGCCGGGGGAGAACGGGGGTAGGATGAAAGGAAGCCGACAAGGGGAGAGACCCTGGTGCTGAAGATAGGAGCCGTGATCCTGTATCGCGATTTAGGGCCCTAACTTACCTACTGACTTGATCCGTCTCTGAGCAACCTGGGGAAGGAAAGTACCTCATTATCCTGTGATTCTTGTAGAGGGATGTCCGCACCTCATCCAAACCGACAGGCTCTGGTAGGCGAGTGGGTGGGAGACGGGTAACGAGGACATCTGGAACGCTGACACACACCTGTGTTAGGGTCTTGGTCCTGCTGTAGAGAGCTATGAGGATACGGAGTGGCAGTACACGCCGTACTCATAGTCTCTGTGTGGGACTACAGACGTGACCATTCACTCTGTATCCCTCCGGAAACCTGAAAAGGAACGACGCACATTGAGGTAGATATGGGTCTAATGAAGACCCGTATCCACCTCCTACTGACACTAAGCTAAACTGAGGAAATTAGTGCCGGTCGGTGGGGTGTATACTGCGGAGGAGGAGCTAACCTTTTTCTGTACATAGTGTCAGCAGCATACACCCATGGTTTCTGTGTCCCCCAATGAAGCGATAGAGAAATAGAGAAAAATGAATTCCAGCATCAGGATCTTCCATAAAAATCCAAAATTTTATTATGACAAAAACATTCCGAAACCATAAAGAAAAAGGAAAGCGCAACCACCACCACAAAAAAGTTAAAATTCGAGTAAAACGCATTTCGGATGCATATCCTTAATCAATGAACAATAAAAAGTAAACAGACCCTGATGGTGAAATTAATCTTTTTCCTCTATTTCCTTACACACAGCAGTTTCCGAGGAGTGGATCTCTATTTGGGTGAGATGACTTTGAGGTTTCTCTCTCTTTGTTTTCGTATTATTAATAGTACCTTCAGTATTTGTGCGAGTGATACGGTTTCCTGTTGTGCCAGAGAAATCCCACGCACTCGCTCAACGTCACACAGCTGCCGAACAGATTCTTCCATAGCACCAAGGTAGTTCAGCTCAGCAGACAGACGTTGGTGTAAGCCAGCAGGAGAGAATCGCAGAGAACCTGCCGAAAAAGGGGACCTATGTTTATTGGGCTTAACCCACAATCTAATTATACAAATGTGATCATCAAAGGATCTACTTGTACCAAAATTAATCATCTGCATACCTTGTCCAGTATCCGTTACTGAAACTGATGCATGTGATCCTACTTGGCGTCCAGATGGCGGTAGTACTTGTCCTCCTACATCCTTAAAGTTCGACTGCTGACTTTTTGTATCTTTTCCAGTGTCAGACACAAGGCTGAAATACACAAAGAAGTGAATGGTTGGAGAGATTTCATCATTACAAAACCGTGGATAATAGTTTGACTGCATTTCAAGGAAGCCGTACAAGTGTCTCACCTTGTAATTGAACGAGAAGAAACGTCGCCCATTGTGCTGTCCGAGTCGGAGCCTGCTGAGCGATCTTTGCTAGTAGTCAAAGCTGGGGATGTTTGTTTGCTCCCTTGGCTTTTATTTTCAGAACCAGATGAGTTTTGCTCCACTTTTACAGAGACAGGAGAAGTATTATTCTGCCAAACCTTCCCTACACCGCAAATGGGAGAAAATAATTTAATTCCCTCTTATAGTCATTCCTGTACTATGGTGGATCTGCCCCTTAAAAAGGCTTGTCCAGGTTGGACATGAAAATCTACAGTCATTCTATTGTGGATGGAAGTATTCCTTTCTCATATAGGCCGGTTTCGCGGTCGGCACCGGAGAATCCTGACAGTGCGTGCTACGAGGATTTAGTAGTCTGTAGTCTCAAAGTTGCTGCAGATGTTTGTGCCAAACCTGGACAACCTCTTTAGCCTCGATACATCACAGAAACCCACATTTAATCTTACGTTTCGTGTTGCTTCTGTGTGATGAAGACGACGAAGGAGACGAAGCAGCAGAGAGAGATTGTGAAGAATGTGGTGAGGAGTTACTCCGAGATTTTACAAGAGGTAGTTCTTTCTGGACATTGGAGGCACTGGTATCACTGTAGATTATTATAGAGATAAAAAAAACAGATCACAAATATTTTCTGGGGAAACGAGACAGTGAAAACTAAACCAAAGAGATAAATTGCTGTGCTTCAGTAATGGTACAGTGATGTAGCTTTATTGGGAAGGTTCCATAAATCTTCAGGATGGTAATAGCCCTTTAAACCCACTTACTCTGCAACATGGTGGTAAAGTGGCTCTTTCACCAGCTGTAACATGTTAAACTGGCCACTTCATAGAATAATGGCCACAGATCTGAAAAAATGTAGTTTTTATTTTCCGATGCAGCTATATTAGAGTGTAAGGTTCAGATTCTGATTTCCACTAAAATACTCTGGGAGTGTGTACTTTGGATTGCAGCCCGGAGTATGCATATCACACACTTGAGTCTTGTGACCACCTGGCCTTGCCGTCAGCATCGAAGAATCCCGACAGTACATGATATGCACAATGTGAGGATTCACAAGTCTGCAGTTACATATATAGTGACTGCAGACTTTTGTGCCAAACCTGGACTACCCTTTTAAAGGGAATCTGTCACCCTTGGGACGTATATGACCTATTAATATTGGCATACAGGTAATAGAAATGTTACACTAGTCCTACCTGTATGTCTCACATTAATGGTCTTGCTGTTAAGAAAAGGAGATTTTTGTGTACTCACCGTAAAATCTCTCTCTTAGCATCTAATTGGGGGACACAGAACCATGGGTGCTATGCTGCTGTCCACTAGGAGGCGACACTATGCATAATCTGAAAAAGATTAACTATGGCTCCTCCTCTGCAGTATACACCCCTGGACGGCATCAGCCTTCTCCAGTTTTGTGCAAATGCATTAGGAGGAACGTAACAAAAACGACATAACCATGCCTGTAAGAAGGCTACTCTTTACGAGCTCAAAGAACAATATGAGAACTCAACCGTAATAACGGCCCGTAAGGGCAACAGGGTGGGAGCTGTGTCCCCCAATTAGAGGCTAAGAGAAAGATTTTACGGTGAGTACACAAAAATCTCCTTTACTCTGTCGCCTCATTGGGGGACACAGAACCATGGGACGTCCCAAAGCAGTCCCTGGGTGGAAAGTAATGGACGAATATTGTGTTAGCAGGTCCCTAAACTTGGGGCACTGCCGCCTGCAGAACCCGTCCACCCAGGCTCGCATCCACTGAGGACTGGGTATGAACACTGTAGTGTAGGCTAGTCCAGGTGGCCGCTTTACACACTTCTTGTGCCGAAGCCTGGTGCCGAATGGCCCAGGAGGCCCCTACTGCCCGCGTAGAGTGTGCCGTGATACCGGCCGGAAGAGGCGAATTGTTAAGTCGGTAAGCCTCTTGTATGGTGGACTTGATCCACCTGGCAAGGGTAGCTTTGGAAGACGGCAGACCTTTGCGAACACCTTCCGGAAGAAGGAAAAGGGAATCAGACTTCCGGAAGGGTGCAGTCCTAGACACGTAGATACGCAATGCCCTGACGAAGGTCAAGCGTATGCAGAGCCTTCTCCACTCTATGAACCAGAACCTGGTAAAGGGATGGCAGTGAAATTTCTTCATTGAGGTGGAAGGTGGACACAACCTTCGGAAGGAAGGATGGTACTGTACGGAGAACCACCTTGTCCTGGTGAAAAGCTAGGAAAGGCCGTCTGCAGGAGAGTGCTGACAATTCAGACACCCTGCGCAGCGAGGTGATTGCCACCAGAAAAACCACTTTCTGTGACAGAATGCGAAGTGGGACTTCGTTAAGGGGTTCGAAAGGTGGTGCCTGTAATGCTGTCAGGACCAGTTTGAGGTCCCACGTTTCCAGTGGGCGTCTGTAGGGGGGGACCAATCGGGAAACTCCCTGGAGAAAAGTTCTTACTTGCGGCTTGTTAGCAATACGCCTTTGGAAAAGCACTGAAAGCGCTGACACCTGGCTCTTAAGCGAGCCTAGGGATAGCCTGGCATCCAGGCCCGATTGAAGAAAACCAAGTACCTTCGGGAGGGAATAAGGGAGTGGGACCTGTCCACGAGATTCGCACCAGGTAAAGAAAGCTCTCCAGGTACGATAATAAATCTTGGCGGAGGCTGGCTTTCTTGCCCCGATCATGGTTGTGATGACGTCAGGTGAGAGCCCTGCTTGGGTTAGAACCCAGGTTTCAAAGGCCACGCCGTCAAATTGAGAGCCCCTGAGTTCTGATGGTAGAACGGACCTTGTGACAGAAGGTCATGACGGTTGGGGAGACGCCAGGGGGCTTCTGCTGTAAGTTGCATGATGTCGGCGTACCATGGACGTCTGGGCCAGTCCGGCACGATCAGGAGGATTGGAACTCCCTCTTGTTTGATCTTCCTTACGACTCTGGAGATCAGGGGGAGGGGTGGAAAAATGTACAGAAGATGTAACTGGGTCCAGTCCTGAACTAGGGCATCCGCTCCGAGCGACAGGGAATCGCGTGTCCTGGCAATGAAATTGGAGACCTTGGCATTGAAACGGGATGCCATTAGGTCCACCAGCGATGGCAGATCTGGTGAAAAATTTCGGGATGGAGAGACCACTCCCCTACGTCCAATCCTTGTCTGCTGAGGAAATCGGCTTCCCAATTGTCCACACCCGGAATGTGGACCGCTGAGAGTACCGACCTCGTCTCTTCCGCCCAGTGGAGGATATGTGCCACTTCTCTCATCCCCTGGGCACTGCGGGTCCCTCCTTGGTGATTCACGTATGCCACCGCCGTGGCATTGTCCGACTGTATCCTTATGTGAGGGGCTGCAAGCAAGTGATGAAAGGCTCTCAGTGCCAGGAAGATGGCCCGAATTTCCAGGATATTGATGGGCAAGGTCGCTTCCACTGGTGACCACCTTGTGATGGAGGTGCACCGCACCCCAACCTGTCAGGCTTGCATCGGTGGTCAGGACTTTCCATTGACCTGAGAGAAAGGATTTTCCTCTTGCAAGCGAAGTTGGCTTGAGCCACCAGTGTAGGGACCTCCTGGTTGACGATGTCAACCGGAACTCCCTGTCGAGGGAGAAGGGATTCCTGTCCCAAGACTTGAGGATGGCTAGTTGAAGAGGCCTGAGGTGAAACTGGGCAAATGGTACCACCTCCATTGCTGCTGTCATCCTGCCGAGGACTCTCATGGCAAACCGGAAAGATCGGGGAGGATTGCGAAGGAGTATGTGAACTCCCAGACGGAGAGCCAGTGTCTTGTCCCTGGGGAGGAGCTCCAGACCCCTGGAGGTGTTGAATAGCATCCCGAGGAAGGTCAGAGTCTGACTCAGGGTAGTCGATGACTTTTGTAGGTTGACTAACCAGCCCAGGCGACTAAGTGTTGATTGTGATTGAGACACTGACCTCGCAGTCCTTGAAGGTGGATGCCTTGATGAGGTCATCCAGGTATGGAACGTCTACAATACCTCTGGAGTGTAGAACGTCCATGGTGGCTGCCATGATCTTGGTAAACGTTCTTGGAGCTGTGGCAAGTCCGAAAGGGAGAGCCACGAACTGGTAGTGGTCTTGGTTGATCGCGAACCTGAGAAACCTTTGATGAGCGGGAGCAATTGGTATGTGCAGGTATGCGTCTTGAATGTTTATGGAGGCGAGATATTCTCCCTGCTCCATGGACGCAATGATGGACCAAAGGGACTCCATGCGAAAATGACGGACCCGTACATATTTGTTGAGCTGTTTTAGGTCTAGTATGGGCCGGACGCTGCCTCCTTTCTTGGGTCTTGGGGACTACGAATAGATTGGAGTAGAACCCTTGGAAGCGTTCGGTCACTGGAACTGGTACTACGACTCCTGCTTGAAGAAGAGAGGAGACTGCTTGGTGGAAGGCATGAGCCTTGTCTGGCGGTTTTGGTGGAACAGAGAGGAAGAACCGGTTCGGTGGACTGGAAGTGAACTCTATCTTGTATCCGGAAGACACTATTTCCCTGACCCACCTGTCTTTTTTTTTAAATTTATTTCTGCTTATCTTATTGTCTGGTGCAATCCCCATTAGGATGTGCTCCACTATTGCCAATGCCATCCAGTGCACGTCTTGCCGCATGTATGAAATCCTTGAACAGCCGGTCGAGGGTGCATACTGCTGTGCAAGATGTGAGCACGTTGTGCATTTGGAAGCCCAGATACTGGATCTAAATGTGCAGCTGGTAACACTGAGATCCATAGACAAAATGGAAAGGAGTCTTCTGCTCACTGAGCAGACGCTCACTGGGATAGATGAGGGGGGGGATGCTAGGTTGGAGCTGCAGGACAGTGAAGCAGCTAGCTGGGTGACAGAAGGCGGGGTAGAGGTAAGAGCACCAGGGAGGCTAGTCCTGATCTGGCACACCCCAATAAGTTTGCTAAGTTGGCAGATGAGGGGAGTGTTAGTGCAGGAGTAGCACCGCTGCTGCAAGGCATGTCCTCTGAAAGCCGGAGGAGTGTCTGCTCCAGTAAGGGGGGGAATAGGAGAGCAGGGCAGGCTAGACAGGTTCTGGTAGTGGGAGACTCAATTATTAGGGGAACAGATAGGGCAATCTGTCACAAAGACAGGGATCGTCGAACGGTGTGCTGCCTACCTGGCGCTCGAGTCCGACACATCGCTGATCGGGTTGACAGATTACTGGGAGGGGCTGGTGAGGATCCAGCGGTCATGGTGCACATTGGCACAAATGACAAAGTTAGAGGTAGGTGGAAGGTCCTTAAAGATGATTTCAGGGAAATAGGCTGTATGCTTAAAGCAAGGACCTCCAAGGTGGTATTTTCGGAAATACTTCCTGTACCACGTGCCACGCCAGAGAGGCAACGGGAGATTAGGGAGGTTAATAAGTGGCTCAGGAATTGGTGTAGGAAGGAGGGGTTTGGGTTCCTGCAGAACTGGGCCGACTTCTCAGTTGGCTACAGGTTCTACGCTAGGGACGGGTTGCACCTCAATGGGGAGGGTGCAGCTGTGCTGGGGGAGAGAATGGCTAGAAGGTTGGAGGAGTGTTTAAACTAGGGACGGGGGGGGGGGGGGGGGGTATTCCTTTTATAGGAGGGGAAAACAGTGCAGTTAGAGACCTGGGCACAAATAATGAAATTGGGGGTGGGGGTGGTGGGGTTAGAACAGTTAATAATTTAAGAAAGAATAGAGGTACAGAGAGATACATAAAGTGCATGTATACTAATGCCAGAAGCCTCGCCAACAAGATGGAGGAACTGGAGTTAATGTTGTTGGAACATAATTATGACATGGTGGGGATATCTGAGACCTGGCTGGACGAGAGCCATGACTGGGCGGTTAATTTACAGGGCTATAGTCTGTTCAGAAATGACCGTACAAATAAGCGAGGGGGAGGTGTGTGTTTATATGTAAAATCATCCTTAAAACCCATCCTTCGTGATAATATATATGAATCTAATGAAAATGTAGAGTCCCTGTGGGTAGAGATAAGGGGAGGGGGGAAAAATAATAAATTACTGATAGGGGTTTGTTATAAGTCTCCAAAAATAATGGAAGCAACAGAGAATATCCTCATAAAGCAAATAGATGAAGCTGCGACTCAAGGAGAAGTCATTATTATGGGGGACTTCAGCTACCCTGAAATACATTGGGGAACCGAAATCTGCAGTTCCAGCAAAGGTAATAGGTTTTTGACTACAATGAGAGACAATTACCTTTCACAACTGGTTCAGGACCCAACAAGAGGGGGGGCACTGCTAGACCTAATATTAACCAACAGGCCAGACCGCATATCAAATGTAAGGGTTGGGGGTCACTTGGGTAATAGTGATCACAAATTAATAAGTTTTCATGTATCCTTTAATAAGATGTGTAGTAGAGGGGTTACAAGGACACTAAACTTCAGGAAAGCAAATTTCCAACGGATGAGAGATGATCTTGGTGCAATTAACTGGGACGATATCCTGAGACATAAAAATACACAAAGAAAATGGGAGACGTTTATTAGCATCCTGAATAGGAGCTGTGCACAATATATACCGTATGGGAATAAACATGCGAGAAATAGGAAGAAACCACTATGGCTAAATAGAGCTGTAAGGGGCACAATAAGGGACAAACATAAAGCATTTAGAGAATTAAAGCAAGTAGGTAGTGATGAGGCATTAACTAAATACAGAAGATTAAATAAATTCTGTAAAAAGCAAATCAAGAAAGCAAAGATTGAGACAGAGAGACTCATTGCCAGAGAAAGTAAAAATAATCCCAAAATATTCTTTAACTACATAAATAGTAAGAAACTAAAAAATGATAGTGTTGGCCCCCTTAAAAATAGTCTGGGTGAAATGGGGGAGGAGGATGAGGAAAAAGCCAATATGCTAAATTACTTTTTTTCAACAGTATTTACACAAGAAAATCCCATGACGGATAACATGATCAGGGATAAAAATTCTCCATTAAATGTCACCTGCTTAACCCAGCAGGAAGTACGGCGGCGTCTAAAAATCACTAAAATTGACAAATCCCCGGGCCCGGATGGGATACACCCCCGAGTACTGCAGGAATTAAGTACAGTCATAGATAGACCATTATTTTTAATCTTTAAAGATTCCATAATAACAGGGTCTGTACCACAGGACTGGCGTATAGCAAATGTGGTGCCAATATTCAAAAAGGGGACAAAAACTGAACTTGGAAATTATAGGCCACTAAGTTTAACCTCAACTGTGGGTAAGATCCTGGAGGGTTTCCTAAGAGATACTATACTGGAGTATCTGGAGAAGAATAACCTCATGACCCAATATCAACATGGGTTTACAAGGGACCGTTCCTGTCAGACTAATCTGATAAGCTTTTATGAAGAGGTAAGTTCCAGACTGGACCAAGGGAATGCAGTGGACGTGGTGTACATGGACTTTTCAAAAGCTTTTGATACGGTGCCACACAAAAGGTTGATACATAAGATGAGAACAATGGGGATAGGGGAAAATATGTGTAGGTGGGTTAAGAGCTGGCTCAGGGATAGGAAACAAAGGGTGGTTATTAATGGAGCACACTCGGACTGGGTCACGGTTAGCAGTGGGGTACCACAGGGGTCAGTTTTGGGCCCGCTTCTTTTTAACATATTTATTAATGACCTTGTAGGGGGCATAGAGAGTAGAATTTCAATATTTGCAGATGACACTAAACTCTGCAGGGTAATCAATACAGAGGAGGACAATTTTATATTACAGGGGGATTTATGTAAACTAGAAGCTTGGGCTGATAAATGGCAAATGAGCTTTAATGGGGATAAATGTAAGGTCATGCACTTGGGTAGATCGAACAAGATGTATAATTATGTGCTTAATTGTAAAACACTGGGCAAAACAGTCACTGAAAAAGATCTGGGTGTATGGGTGGACGACAAACTCACATTTAGCGGCCAGTGTCAGGCAGCTGCTGCAAAGGCAAATAAAATAATGGGATGCATTAAAAGAGGCATAGATGCTCATGAGGAGAACATAATTTTACCTCTATATAAGTCACTAGTGCGACCACACTTAGAATACTGTGTACAGTTCTGGTCTCCGGTGTATAAGAAAGACATAGCCGAACTGGAGCGGGTGCAGAGAAGAGCGACCAAGGTTATTAGGGAACTAGGGCGTCTGCAATACCATGACAGGTTATTACATTTGGGGTTATTTAGTTTGGTGAATCGAAGGCTTAGGGGTGATCTTATTACAATGTATAAATATATGCGGAGACAATACCAAGAGCTTTCTAATGATCTTTTAACTCTTAGACCTGTGATGGGGACAAGGGGGCATCCTCTACGTCTGGAGGAAAGAAGGTTTAAGCATACTCACAGACGTGGATTCTTTACTGTAAGAGCAGCGAGACTATGGAACTCTCTGCCATATGATGTTGTAATGAGTGATTCCCTACTAAAATTTAAGAAGGGACTGGATGCCTTTCTTGAAAAGTATAATATTACAGGGTATATACACTAGTTTCCCTAATATTGCGTTGATCCAGGGAGCTAGTCTGATTGCCGTATGTGGAGTCGGGAAGAAATTTTTTTCCCCAATGTGAAGCTTACTGTTTGCCACATGGGGTTTTTTTTGCCTTCCTCTGGATCAACATGTTAGGGCAAGTTAGGATAGGATATGGGTTGAACTAGATGGACTTAAAGTCTCCCTTCAACCTTAATAACTATGTTACTATGTTCTGTAATAGGCAGCCAGACTTGCTGAAAGAGTAGAAGTTGCCCGCCTACTGGTGGGGTGTCTTCCTGAGTTCGAGAGTCATGATGAAGCGAAGTTCTGAGGTTTTCCTCCCTTGGGTTTCGCTTGGCCTGTTTTTGACTGCCACGTCTTGTCCGGCCTCTGCACCGCCCATGGGTTGTCCCTGCGTGGAGTGCGGTTACGATTTTGTGCTGGGCGCGAGACTGACCAGCCCGAAGAATTCCGAAAGGATTGGAATAGTGTTTGGTTACGCCGTTTAAACGTGCGTTTAGGCTTGAGTTGAGGGAGAGAGGTACTCTTACCCCCCAGTGGCGTTGGATATCATTGTGTCCAACTTTTCACCGAAAAGCCTTCCACTAAGGTACGGGAGATGCGTGAGGGACTTATTTGAGGCCGCATCCGCTTTCCATTCCCGCAGCCAGCGGATACGCCGGATCATGATGGTGTTTGCTGCTATTCCTGCTACACCTCTTGCGGAGTCCAGGGCTGCATGAAGCATGTAAACTGCTACTACTGCTATTTGAACCGCTTGGTCCGAAAACCCGGGATTTGAAGCTTGAAGACCCTCTTGCAATGCTTTGGCCCAAGCCAGAATGGTCTTGGCCACCCAAACTGAAGCGAACGCGGGGGCCAGGGAGGCCCCTGCCGCTTCGAAGACTGAACGAGCCATGCGTTCTACCTGCCGGTCTGCTGCGTCCCTGAGGGTTGAACTATCTGGCAGTGAGAGTAGGGTCTGTGCTGCTAGTAGAGACTGGGGGGTCCACTTCGGGTGGATCTGTCCACTGCTTGGTGTCCTTTTACCTAGCCTCCAAATATTTGCGATTGGTGAATTTCTTCTCAGGCTGAGAAAATTTCTTAGTAAGGATCGTCTGAAATTCCGGGTGGTTAGAGAAAACCTGAGGTGGTTTCAGGACACCTTCAAAGCAAATCTTGTGTTCTGGGGCTTCCGGGGTTGGATCGGAAATGTCCAGCAACCGATGGATGGAAGAGATTATGTCTTCAACTAGCGCTGTATTGCTAGGGGGACAAGGGACTAGAGACCTCTCTGTCTCGTTGTCTGATTCGGAGTCACAGATGCCTTCCGAATCCTGCGTATCGCTGAGGCGTTCCCTGGTGGGTGAGCTGGGGCTGAGGTCCTCTGTAGTCGGGGGTCGCTGCGGCGATCTGCGTTGTCTGTTTCTGGTAGGGGACGGTCTAGGTGACCTGGAGCTATGGTCTCTCTCCCTGGAGGGGGATGACGCAGAGGAACGGGACGTGTGGGCCCACTTACTTCTGGGGGAGTCAGGAAAGGCCTGTCCGTGAGTGCAGCTATCCCTTTGCTGGGTAAC
This sequence comes from Dendrobates tinctorius, assembly GCF_039654945.1. Taxonomy (NCBI): domain Eukaryota; kingdom Metazoa; phylum Chordata; class Amphibia; order Anura; family Dendrobatidae; genus Dendrobates; species Dendrobates tinctorius. The sequence continues at coordinate 8,677,890 of NW_027361697.1, forward strand.
GCTCATAGCCGAGACATGATCCTGCAGAGCCTGGAGTAATGTGGAGGTTATCTATGGACTGTGTCAGACTGCGACATCTGGGCAGCCCATTCCGGCGTGGTAGCAGTCGCTGAAGCATTGGTAGGAGCCTCTTGGGGTTCTGACCCAGTATTCTGGATACAGTCCCTACAGTGGGGGTATGTGCTGCCACTGCGGAGAGTGGATTTGCAGGCTATGCAGAATGCATAAAAGCATTCCTGTCTGGTTCTATTGTACCTTGAGCCTGGCATAGTGCTCAGACCACGGCAGGACTGGTTATGAGAGAGACCTACAGGGGTGGATTATGCAGGGGAAACTTATAGGGGAGCCTTACAGGGAATCCGGATTCACAGCCGAGCACAAGAGCCCGAGCTGTGATCTTACCCCACCAGTGTGCTCCTAGGTCCAGCGCCGAAGATCCACCGTCCTGTGCCCCCCGGAGACTGGCTGGCGTGATGCTGCTGATTTTCTCCCTTTGCCTATTTCAGAAATGGCTGCCGGGAGGATGAGGAGGGAGAATAAGGGGGCGGAGAGCTGAGAAAGGGAGCGCAGAGCTGTGTAGAAACGTGCCCTTTCTGCCTCGATCCGCCTCTTCTATGACACTGTGGAGTGTCATAATTGTCATCCGGGGGGCGGGCCAAGGGGCGGAGAGGAGGCGGTGACCTCAGTTAGGCCAAAGCCACGGCCTAAATTAGAGACCGATGCCCAGGAAGGGCTCCAGGCAGGACTGAAAGGCAGGCTAGCGGTGGGGCCGCAATCTGAAGCGGGGCCCTGTGATGGGTCCTCCTGAGGCGCTAGTCGTGATGCTGCCAGAGACAGGGACGCAGGGAGCCCTGTGTCTGTGCGTGCTATGCCTGCCAGCACTCCCCCCCGGCCCCGACAGAAGCCCGCAGCTGGCTGGGGTTCCTGGATACCGTGCAGATTGCCATGGGGCAGACCCTACCTGAGGTGTCTCAACCTAATACCCCCAGAGGGGGATTAGGGAGGGTGCTGCTGTCACCATAAGGGGGCTTCTTCCTCCCTCGACCTCAACCCAAGACCAAAAGGAATTGGGGAAGGAGGGGGGTCTCTACTTCGAACCAGCACCTGCAGGGCTGGGGAAGGAGCGACATGGGGAAACACCATCTCGACTTCAACTGGGCACCCCATAATAGAGGGCCGAGGAAGGAGCCATGCCGGGAGTCTCAAAGGAGACCCACTTTTCTTCATCTGTCATCCGGAAGAAAAAAAACACGGAAAATAAAAAAAATCCTTTAGGTGTGCCTCCTTGCGACACTAAGCAAAAACTGGAGAAGGCTGACGCCATCCAGGGGTGTATACTGCAGAAGAGGAGCCATAGTTAATCTTTTTCAGATTATGCATAGTGTCGCCTCCTAGTGGACAGCAGCATAACACCCATGGTTCTGTGTCCCCCAATGAGGAGACAGAGTAATTTTATTTTTTTATACTTTCTTTATGCTAATGATTTCTTCCAGGCTCCTGGGCGTGCGGTGCTTGGAAGAAATCCCTGCCTCCTGTCTTCATTATAATACTACCCCCCTCCCATACACATCAGTTGTGGCCTCGGAATCCCGCGTCTGTGCCCTGCACTCCCTCAAAAATCCATACCTCTTCCTCCCCTTCTATAGGTTCTACATTCAGGGACCTTCTGCACAGGCGACTTCTGCTCCAGTGACCTCCGGTTTGCGCAACAATAAGGTGCTCTCCCCACTTCCTCCCTGCATAGTCATCGCTATGTACACATGGCTCCTAGTTATGACTATGCAGGGAGGGCGTGGGGAGAGCACCTTATCGGTACGTACACCGGAGGTCACAGTGACTTGCCGGCGCCTACGTAGAAGATCCCTGAATGCAGTTCCCATAGAAGTGAGGAAGATGCATGGATTTTTGAGGGAGTGCAGGGCGTAGGAACAGGTTTCCGCAGCCATAACTGATGTCCATGGGGTAGTATTACATTAAAGATAGGAGGCAGGGATTTCTTCCAGCACTGTAAGCCCTAGACCCTATAAGAAATCATTAGCATAAAGACAGAATATAACATTTCTGAACAATAAGATCGTTAATATGACTCACACAGGTAGGACTATAACATTTCTATTACCTGTATGCACATATTAATAGGTCATATAGGTCCCGGGGGGTGGGTGACAGATTCCTTTTAGCCATTAGCAGCGAATCCAAATCAGAAGAACTTCCATTTACATAAAACTGCTGCAAAATGTCAAAACTCTGTAGTAATAAGAACACATTGGTTAGTAGTATTATAGCTGTATTATAACCTCTGATGAGTGTCTTTTTGAGATTCAGTTGCTGACTCGCTAACATGGGATGAAATGAAGTCATCAGCATAGGAGAGACTGTTGTGTGGACTGCCGGATGACAATACTGGCTGGTAATCTGGCTCATTTTCTTCATACCCATTAAGATCTAGAAGAGACGAACATTTCAATGTTTTGTTTTGGAAAGCAATGGCTAAGGCTTCCACAAAACATGCACTATAGCCTCACCTTTCCCATAGTGCTGGAACGTCCTGGTGAAGATGTTGATCACACTGTGAGGACTTCCTTTAGTCAGCTCTTCCCAGTGGCCTTGGAAATCAGATCTCACATTGGAGGCCAGCGGAGTATATTTATCAGCTTCTCTCTGGAATTCAACAAGTGGAGCAAAAGATCTGTAATCCTTGATACAATACTCCTTATTTTTAATAGTGCTTTCTGCGTGAAGAGGAGATGCACGTCTTGATTGACCCTCTCCTTCAGAGAAGCTGCCTTCACTCAAAATGGGCCCTTCACTGATGGAGCTGGTACTGGAATTGGGGGAAAGGCTTGCTTTCTTCTGAGACGATGAGGGCATCACACTCTGTTCAGGTTTTTGTGCCAAATGATTGTTGTCCTCATATCTCTCGAGTAATGCAGATAATTCCTCAGGATGCTTCCGGTATAGTTGGCTAGCCCCGGGAAGGTCATCCTGGGAGAAATGACTAGAACATGTACTCAGTATTTTCTGAATCCTATTGGAGAACGCATCTACTCTGCTTTCTTTTTCTGGAGGACTGTCTGGTTTTCGCCATGCTATTTTTACTGATGGTTTTGAGTCCAGTTCAGAGGACCAAGCTACTGGTAAATTGAAAGAACCACCGGCCAACTTTTTAGCTTCATTTTCGATTCGAGAAGACAGGGACATGGCTGTCGCCTTTAGAGACTCTATACGATCCAAGTTGCTCTTAAAATCAGAGGATGTCTTAAACTGTGCATTTGTCTTCTGAGTCACAGGAAACATATCTGCAGTGTTTTTTCGTGAGCTGAGAAATGATTCCAAGTCTTTAGAAAGAGCAAGAAACTGAGGATGAGGTAATGTGGCCTTTGACGTCACCTTGTCTGGCTGAGGATAGTAGGCCTCCATAAGGTCACTCCTAAAACATAAAAGTAGAAGCAAAAACTTGATACTGTTAAAAATAAAACAAAAGGAACATGTTTATACAGTAATAATTCAATCATTCATCAAAAAAAAAAAAATCCTTAAAAACATTTGGACACCTTCAGGGAGGAAATGTATATATTTAAAAAAAACAAACAAAAAAGACCCCATAAATTGCTGTATTTTGGCCTAAACATAATACCGTATATACTTGTGTATAAGACGAGATTTTCAGCCCATTTTTTTCGGCTGAAAGTCCTCCCCTGGTGCTGGCTGCTTGTTTTACTTTACATCACTACCTAAAAATATAAGACTCTCTCACCCCATTTCGTTACCATTCTAAAGGGAAAAGTAGCAAGTAAGAAAAACCATACAGAAAAAGGAAAGATCCTGATCATATGAGATTATCATCTAACTAAACATTTGCAGTGGCTTGTGAAAGTATTCATCCCCTTGGCTTTTTAACTTATTACATTATAACCTGCGTTTAAATATTTTTATAATTTGTGTGTGATACATCAGCACTAAATAGTTACGTTAGTGAAGTGAGAAAAATATAGGCTTAAATTTATGGGATCAAATAACAAAATATTGGCATGTGCATATGTATTCACCCTTTGTGCGTTGAAGCCCCTAAAAATTTCTGGTGCAAACAATTACCTTCATAAGTCACATGCTTAGTGAAAAGAAGTCTCCCTGTGTGCAATCTAAGTGTCACATGGTCTGTCAGCATATACATTTTACCTTTTCTAAAAGGCCACAGAGGCTGCAACAACATTGAGCAAGAGGAACCACTACCCAAACAACACCATGAAGACCAAGGAGAACTCCAAACAAGTCAGGGACAAAGTTGTTGAGAAGTACAAGTCAGGGTTGGGTTATAAAAAAAAAAAAAAGAAAATATCCCAATCACTGATGATCCCCTGGAAAATCATCAAATCCACTGTCATCACATGGAAAGAAAATGGTACCACAACAAACTTGCAAAGTGAGGGCCGCCCACCAAAACTCTCAGGTCTGGCAAGGAGGGCATTAATCAGAGAGGCAGCACAGAAACCAAAGGTAACCCTGAAGGAGCTGCAGAGTTCCCAAGCAAAGACTGGAGGAGTGTACGTCCAAACGACCACAATAAGCTACTCCATAGAGGTGGCCTTTATGGAAGAGTAGGCAGAAAAAAACATTTTACTTACACAAAAAATTGTAAGGCTCGTTTTGAGTTTACCAAAAGACGTGGGAAATTCCCCAAATGACTGGAGGAAGGTGCTGTGGTCAGATGAGACAGAAATTGAACTTTTTGGTCACCAAGGTGAACGCTGTGTCTGGGGCCAAACCAACACAGCTCATCACCCCAAACACCATCCCCACAGTGAAACATGGAGGTGGCAGTATCATGCTGTGGGGATATTTTTTGGCATCAGGGACAGGGAAAATAGTCCATGTCGAGGAAAAGAGGTTCACTTTCCAACAAGACAATGACCCAAAGAACACTGCTAAAGCAACACTTGTGTGTCTTAAGGGGAAACATATAAATGCTTTATAGAGGCCTAGTCAAGGACCAGACCTTAATCCAATTGAGAATCTGTGGCCAGACTTGAAGATTGCTGTTCACCGGAGGAAACCATCTAACGTGAAGAAGCTAAAGCAGTTTTTCCATGAGGCATGGGCAAAAATGACAGTAGCAAGATATGGAAAGCTCACAGATACTTGCCAAAGCGACTTGCATCTGTAATTGCCGCAAAAGGAGGCACTAAAAATACTGACTTTAGAGGGGTGAATAGTTATGCACACTGAAATTTCCAGTTATTTTGTCCTGTTTGCTTCACAATAAAAAGAAAATTAAAATGTTCACAATTGTAGGCATGTTCATGAAGTGATGCAAACCCACAAAAAGAAAAACAAAAAGTAAATCCAGGTTGTGAGGTAGAAAAATGCAAAAAATGATAAGGGGGTGTGGTGATGTTGGGGGTATGAATACTTTTGAAAGCCACTTTATAAATTTGTAGCTTTCACGATCACCTATTATCCGCCTGCACCCCTCCTAGATTGCAAGTTGTGAACCCTCCTGACTTTTTACCGAGTGAGACTAGTAGAGATCACGTTTCTACTATGACTTACCAAATGCCCATACACACACGCGGCAAACTATTCTTTCAGAAAAGCCCATATCAACGCACAACAATCTGCTGTATATCTGGTTTTTGTCTAGAACTATTAAATTAGGCCCTGTTCACACTGCATTTTTGAATCCTCCTGAAAACGGGACCTGGACGGACCTCTGAGGAGGCCATAGACTGAACTGACACGAACCCCGCTTCTTTTTGGGACAGAGTCCGTTTGTTCAGACAGGCAGAGAAAAGTACAAGACCGTGTCAGTCAGTCTGAACAAAAAGGAGATTTTTGTGTACTCACCGTAAAATCTCTTTCTCCCTTTAATTGGGGGACACAGAACCTTGGGTGTTATGCTGCTGTCCACTAGGAGGCGACACTATGCATAATCTGAAAAAGACTAACTTTGGCTCCTCCTCTGCAGTATACACCCCTGGACGGTGTCAGCCTTCTCCAGTTTTGTGCCAAAGCATAAGGAGGAACGTAACCAAATAACATAACCATGTCTGTAAGAAGGCTACTATGTACGAGCTCAAAGAACAATATGAGAACTCAACAGGAAACAACGGCCCGTAAGGGCAACAGGGTGGGAGCTGTGTCCCCCAATTAAAGGCTAAGAGAAAGAGATTTTACGGTGAGTACACAAAAATCTCCTTTACTCTGTCGCCTAATTGGGGGACACAGAACCTTGGGACGTCCCAAAGCAGTACCTGGGTGGGAAGCAGTGGACGAATATTGTGCTGACAGTCCCCTAGACTTGGGGTACTGCCGCCTGCAGAACCAGTCTACCCAGGCTCGCATCCGCTGAGGACTGGGTATGAACACTGTAGTGTTTCGTAAACGTGTGTAGGCTAGTCCAAGTGGCCGCCTTGCACACTTGTTGTGCCGAAGCCTGATGCCGAATGGCCCAGGAGGCCCCTACTGCCCGTGTAGAGTGTGCCGTGATACCGGCCGGAAGAGGGGAACTGTTAAGTCGGTAGGCCTCATGTATGGTGGACCTGATCCACCTGGCAAGGGTAGCCTTGGAAGCCGGCAACCCCTTGCGACTACCTTCCGGAAGAATGAAGAGGGAATCAGATTTCCGGAAAGGTGCAGTCCTGGACACGTAAATTCGCAATGCTCTGACGAGGTCAAGCGTATGCAGAGCCTTCTCCACTCTATGAACCGGAACCGGGCAAAGGGAAGGCAGTGAAATCTCTTCATTAAGGTGAAAGTTGGACACAACCTTCGGAAGGAAGGATGGTACCGTGCGGAGAACCACTTTGTCCTGGTGAAAGGCTAGGAAAGGCCGTCTGCAGGAAAGTGCTGACAATTCCGACACTCTGCGTAACGAGGTGATCGCCACTAGAAAAACCACTTTGAGACAGAATGGAGAGTGGAACTGCTCTAAGAGGTTCGAAGGGTGGAGCTTGCAATGCTGTCAGGACCAGATTGAGGTCCCACGTATCCAGCGGACGTTTGTAGGGAGGAACCAATCGGGAAACTCCCTGGATGAAAGTCCTTACTTGCGGTTTAATAGCAATGTGCTTTTGAAAAAGGACTGAAAGCGCCGACACCTGACTCTTAAGCGAACTTAAGGATAGCTTGGCATCTAGGCCCGCTGGAAGAAAACCTAGTACCTTCGGGAGGGAATAAGGGAGTGGGACTTGTCCATGAGATTCGCACCAAGAAAAGAAAGCTCTCCAGGTACGATAATAGAGCTTGGCGGAGGCAGGCTTCCTTGCCCTGATCATAGTTGTAATGACTGCCGGTGAAAAACCTGCCTGGGTTAGAATCCAGGTTTCAAGGGCCATGCCGTCAAATTGAGAGCCCCTGAATTCTGGTGGAAGAACGGACCTTGAGACAGAAGGTCGTGACGGTCGGGTAGACGCCAGGGGGCGTCTGCCGTAAGTTGGACGATGTCGGCGTACCAAGTACATCTGGGCCAGTCTGGCGCGATGAGGATGGTCGGAACTCCCTCTTGCTTGATCTTCCTCACGACCCTGGCGATTAGGGGGAGGGGTGGAAAAATGTACAGGAGTCGGAACTGGGACCAGTCCTGGACCAGGGCATCCGCTCCGAGCGACCGCGGGTCGTGTGTCCTGGCCATGAAATTGGGAACCTTGGTATTGAGATGGGATGCCATTAGGTCCACATCCGGGGTTCTCCAGCGTTGACAGATCTGGTAAAAAATCTCGGGATGGAGAGACCACTCCCCCGAGTCCATTCCTTGCCTGCTGAGGAAGTCGGCTTCCCAGTTTTCTACACCCGGAATGTGTACCGCAGAAAGTACCGACCTTGTGTCTTCCGCCCAGCGGAGGATATGAGCCACTTCTCTCATCGCCTGGGCGCTGCGGGTCCCGCCTTGGTGATTCACGTATGCCACAGCCGTGGCATTGTCCGACTGTATCCGTATGTGCGAGGCTGCAAGCAAGTGATGAAAGGCTCTCAGTGCCAAGAGAATGGCCCTGATTTCCAGAACATTGATGGGCAATGTCACTTCCCTCGGTGACCACTTGCCCTGTGCCCTGTGATGTAGGTGCACCGCCCCCCAGCCTGTCAGGCTTGCATCGGTAGTCAGGATCTTGCATTGTCCTGAGAGGAATGGCTTCCCTCGTGTAAGCGAGGTTGGTTTGAGCCACCAATGCAGGGACCTCCTGGTTGATGACGTCAACCTGAACTCCCTGTCGAGGGAGAAGGGGTTCCTGTCCCAAGATCTGAGTATGGCTAGTTGAAGGACCCTGAGGTGAAACTGGGCAAATGGCACTGCCTCTATTGCTGCTGCCATCCGGCCGAGGACTCTCATGGCAAACCGGAGAGATCGAGGAGGACTGCGAAGGAGTGTGCGAACTCCCAGACGGATGGCCAGTGTCTTGTCCTTGGGAAGGAGCACCAGGCCCCTGGTGGTGTCGAATACCATTCCCAGGAATGTTAGAGTCCGAGTTGGGATGGTCGACGATTTCTGTAGGTTGACTAGCCATCCCAGGCGACTCAGAGTGTCTAGAGTGATTGAGACACTGACCTCGCAGTCTTTGAAAGTGGGAGACTTGACGAGGAGGTCGTCCAGGTACGGGACGACTAGGATGCCTCGAGTGCAGGACGTCCATGGTGGCCGCCATGACTTTGGTGAATGTTCTTGGAGCCGTGGCGAGTCCGAACGGAAGGGCGACAAACTGGTAGTGGTTTTGGTTGACCGCGAACCTGAGAAACCTTTGGTGGGCGGGAGCAATTGGTATGTGGAGATACGCATCCTGTATGTCTATGGAGGCGAGGTATTCTCCCTGCTCCATGGATGCAATGATGGACCGGAGGGACTCCATGCGGAAATGACGGACCCGTACGTAATTGTTGAGCTGTTTTAGGTCCAGTATGGGTCGGACGCCGCCTCCTTTCTTGGGGACTACGAACAAATTTGAGTAGAATCCTCGGAATCTCTCGTTCGCGGGAACCGGCACCACAACTCCTGATTGAAGGAGAGAGGAAACCGCTTGGTGGAAAACACGAGCCTTTTCTGGTGGTGTTGGAGGAACAGAAAGGAAGAACCGGTTCGGTGGAACGGAAGTGAACTCTATCTTGTATCCGGAAGACACTATTTCCCTGACCCACCTGTCTTCTGTAATAGGCAGCCAGACTTGCTGAAAGAGTAAAAGTCGGCCGCCTACTGGTGGGGTGTCTTCCGGAGGTCTCGAGTCATGATGAAGTGAAGTTCTGAGGTTTTCCTCCCTTGGGTTTCGCTTGGCCTGCTTTCGACTGCCAAGCCCTGTCCGGTCGCTGTTGCGTCCGTGGGTTGTCTCTGCGTGGAGAACGGTTGCGGTTTTGCACTGGGCACGAAACGGACCAGCCTGAGGAATTCCGAAAGGATCGGAATCGCGTCTGGTTTCTTCGTTTAAACATGCGTTTCGGTTTTAGTTGAGGGAGAGAGGTACTCTTACCCCCAGTGGCATTGGCTATCATGGTGTCCAACTTTTCGCCGAAAAGTCTTCCAGTAAAATATGGAAGTCGCGTGAGGGACTTCTTTGAGGCCGCATCCGCTTTCCATTCTCGCAGCCAGAGGATGCGTCGGATCGTGATGGCGTTAGATGCTATTCCCGCTACACCTCTGGCGGAATCCAGGGCTGCATGAATCATGTAGTCTGCTACCACTGCCATCTGGACCGCTTGGTCCGAGAGTTCAGGATTTGAAGCCTGAAGACCCTCCTGTAGTTTTTTGGCCCAAGCCAGGATGGCCTTGGATGCCCAAACTGAAGCAAATGCAGGGCCCAGAGAGGCGCCTGCCGCTTCGAAAATAGAACGAGCCATGCGTTCTACTTGCCGGTCTGCTGCGTCCCTGAGGGTTGAGCTATCCGGCAGAGAGAGTAAAGTCTGCGCTGCTAGCCTAGAAACCGGAGGGTCCACTTCAGGTGGATCTGTCCATTGTTTGGTGTCTTTGTGTGGGAAGGGGTACTTCGCTTCCAAATATTTGCGATTAGCGAATTTTTTGTCAGGCTGCGCAAACTGTTTGGTAAGTATTTTCTCAAACTCATCGTGATTAGGGAAGACCTTAGGTGGTTTTTGAACACTTTCGAAGCAAATCCTATGTTCTGGGACTTCCGGGGGCGACTCTGGAATTTTTAGCACCCCATGAATGGCAGAAATTATGTCCTCAACTAGCGCTGTATTGCTAGGGGGAGAAGGTACCACGGACCTGACCGTTTCATTATCTGAGTCGGAGTCACAGATGCCCTCCGAATCCTGTGCCTCGCTAAGGTGATCCCTGGAGGGCGACCTGGGGCGGGGGTCTTCTGTGGTGGGGGATCCCTGTGGTAAATTGCACTGTCTGTCTGTGGCAGGGGACTGCCCAGGAGACCTGGAATGACGCTGTCTCTCCCTAGAGGGGGACGACCTTGTGCTATAGTGCGACTTAGGTGATCGAGACCTGTGGGTCCGCTTACGTCTGTGAGAGTCGGAAGCAGCATGTTCCTGAGACAAGCTGTCCGTTTGCTGTGTACCGTCCATAGCCGGGGCCCGACTCTGCAGAGCTTGCAGTAATGTAGCAGTTAGGTTGTCTATGGACTGTGACATAGACTGAGACATCTGAGTTGCCCATTCCGGCGTGGCCTGTGACACTGAAGCGTCAGTAGGGACTCCCTGGGGTTCTGACCCAGAGTTCTGGATGCAGTCCCGGCAGTGCGGATACGTGCTGCCACTAGGGAGCGTGGCTTTGCAGGCTGTACAGAATGCATAGAAACATTCCTGCCTGGTTCTCTTCCTTGAGCACGGCATAGTGCACAGAGGCTGGCTATAAGGAAAAACTGGAGAAGGCTGACGCCGTCCAGGGGTGTATACTGCAGAGGAGGAGCCAAAGTTAATCTTTTTCAGATTATGCATAGTGTCGCCTCCTAGTGGACAGCAGCATAACACCCAAGGTTCTGTGTCCCCCAATTAGGCGACAGAGTAAGGTCAGTCATTAAAAAAACAAAACAAAAAAACAGTTCATTTGAATTTCATTCATGACATTGCAGCCTATAGGTCCCTCTGAATCATGTTAGAGTCCCGTTTTTAGGGAGATTCATACAAAACCCCAAACGCACTGGTGCGAACATAGCCTTAGGGTTTCCACATTAAAGTTTTTGCAAGATGCTATGAATTTAGATTTGTTTTCCACACTACCTGAGTAGAGGCTGTAAAGGCTCAGAGAGAGATAAGTCACTGCTGGAAGAGGCACTAGGGGGTCTCTCTTGGCCCTTGTTCTCTTTGTCAGATTCACCAGACGGTTGATACAAAGGCTTAGACTTAAAAAGAAAGGAAAAAAAGTAAGATGTTAAGCTTGCTATATTAAATATATCAAATGTCAAAGATGATAAATCAAAGCTATGAGCAGGGCTGTGGAGTCAGAGTTGGGGTCCATTTTGGTGGAGTCAGTAAAAAAAATGAACAGAGGCCTAAAATATATAATAACTTGGGTACAGTAGCACAATGCAGGCTGTGCTGTAAATGTTGTCATAAGAATTTGGGAAACTTATGAAATATCCTATAAATGTCTGTTCTGCTCCTGATGTAAGGATCTCAGCTTTTAGTTGAGATGAATCTGTGCTGCACTTTATGTACATAGTCAGTAGTGAGGTAGTGCTGTCGGGTCGGAGTCAGAAGTCAGGAAAATTGAGGAATCAGAGGTTTGGCTTAGTCCTCTTTCACACTTCAGTTTTTTACAATCAGTCACAATCCGCCAGGTTTTGAAAAAAACGGATCCTCAATTTTCTTTTGAGGATCCGTTATTTTGCCCCATTGACTGCAATTAATGGCGGATTGTGACGGATCTCTCTCTCTCTCTCGGCTGCGATTCCTTTAAGAACGTTGTCATCAGTACTAAAACGGATCCGCCATCCGTCCTTTTGGCGGATTTTGACTGATTAAAAAACTGAAGTGTGAAAGAGGCCTTACCAACTCCACAGCCCTGGCCAAGAGTATGTTTATTGTGTAGTTGTCAGAAACAGCCAGAAGCCCAAACATACAGAGAGGACAGCTCTCACATTAGGACATGTACCTGTTTCTCTTGCTCGGTCTGCAGAGGCCAGGTCTCACTCAGTAGCAATTTGCTGTAAGTGTCCTGTGGCCGCAGGAAATTTGCATCAAAAGATTTGTTTGACACAGACTCCTGAGTTTCCTTCTCTTTTTGTGCATTTGTGACATTTTTCGCTTTGCTGAAAGCCTCTCGTTGCTTCTGATAAAGCTCTTGCAGACGCTTATTCTTCAGTTCCTCCGCCTGCCGCTGAGCAGCTTTCTGCTCATTCTGCTTCTTCTTCCTTTCTTCCTGCTGGCGCATAATATACAGCCGTACCTGCTCAGAGTCATAATGTCTTCTTTTTGACGACATTTGCACTTCCTCGAAGACCTGTCCCTTCTCAGATTTCCTTTTCGTCGGACTGTGGCCTCTCTTTTGACTTTGCTTTGCGTGAACTAAACCACTATCTAGCTGCAGATCGTCTAAGATGCCTCGGATTTCTAATGGCAGGAAATCTTTCTTCACTTCTTCAGACACATCCTGATGTTTTTCTTCTTCCGCAGAGAGCAGGTTTCTGTTTTTGCTTGCGGCGTCCATTTGGCTTCTACTAGACTTTTGAGCATTTCGTGAATCTGATCGGCTTGAGGAGCTACCTGTGTACAACAAAGTGTAAAGATGAGTAAATGGTTGTAACTGCAATGGTATAAATGACTAATAGGAACATGAGGGTAAACGTCTCATGTGGTGATTGCGATCGTCAATTTGAACCACTTAAAGTTATTGTCTCAAAACAAAAAGACATTTATGGCATAACCTTGTTGATATGCCATACATGTCTGATAACAGCAAGTACAACTGGGACACGGATTCATTACCAGATCCAGGATTTCATCAGTGCCCAGTCACGGTGACACATTTGCTCGGCTGGATTTGCATCTCCCCTAGTAGTGACTGGATGGAGATGAAAGGCCCCCACTTGCAAGAGTGACAGAGTGGTTCTAGGCAAAGATGCCGGTCTGAAGAGGAATTGAATCAGGAGTGTTGGAAGAGCAGCATACAAGACCTGTGTGCGCCTCACTACATATCCTAATGCAGCCCTGAATTTGACTACCAGTGATTGCTACACCTACATCTTGTCCCAGCTCCATGAGAAACAGCAGGGAGAAACTGAAGCAAGAAAAAAAAAAAAAGCATAAAATTGCGAAATATAGGCGCAACTCCAATTTGCGCCTACATTTTGAGACTTTTTTAAAGCTTTTATGCCACAATTCTCTAGCGTGAAACCTCTGATGAATCAGTCCTTAGAAAAGACAGCGGTGGCAGAAACTATTTTTACAGATGTAACAGTCAATGGGGGCTGTGAAAAGAGTGGTGGTGCTGTCTAAGTCTTGCACATCATACAATTGAGAAGATGTCTGATGGAAAAGAATGCTCTAGTGAAATTTTGATTTTAAAAAAAAAAAAAAAAAATTAGGAGGGGGAGAGATTTTTGGTACTCACCGTAAAGTAAATCTCTTTCTTGGAGCCTTCATTGGGGGACACAGGTATGCAGGGTGTATGCTGCTGCTGTCACTAGGAGGCTGACACTATGCAAAAAAGGAAAATCGCTCCTCCCCAGTAGTATGCACCACCGTCAGGCACCAAGTACCTCAGTTAGTGTTAAAGCAGTAGGAGAAGCAACCAAATACTCAACATATGTACCAACAAAAAACAAAGGCACGTAGGCTCGAAAAAGGTACAATCAATTAGGGAGGCTGCTGTGTCCCCCAGTGAGGACCCAAGAAAGATTTTACGGTTGAGTAGCAAAAATCCCTCTTTCGCTTCATTGGGGGACACAGGTAACCCCGAGACGTCCCAAAGCAGTCCCAAGGGTGGGAAACAGAAAGAATGCAAAGAAAAACTCAGGTCGGCTTGTGTGTAATTACCGCCTGCAGCACTTTCCTTCCCAGACCTGCATCAGATGAGGCACGGGTATGAACCCTGTAGAACCTCTCAAAAGTGTGCAAAGAAGACTAGGTTGCAGCCTTACAAATCTGTAAAGCTGAAGACTGGTGACGAACTACTGAGGAAGCTCCCACCGCCCAGGTGGAGTGAGCCTTTACGCCCGGAGGAGGCCGTTTGTCCTGAATGCGGTATGCCTCCAATATTGCCAAACGAATCCAACGGGCAATAGTGGATTTGGAAGCCCCATACGACAACCTTCAGAGATTACAAATAGGGCATCAGAGAGGCGAAAGGAAGCAGTCCTTGAGAGGTAGACTCGGGATAGCTCTGACTGTTGTGAGCTCATTTTCTCCTTCACCTTTGATGTCCGATGAACTCCCTCTGCTGGTGAAAGGAGGTAGTGAAATTGATTTGGATGGGAAAAACCTGTCATCTGAACAGGTGGAGTGTGATTGGACATCCGGAATCTGAGTGGATATAAGGCTAGTTTCACACTAGCGCTTTTGAGCGCAGCAACGGCCTGCGCACGGCCGCCGCTAAGCCCCGCCTCCGCCGGTAGCTCCGCCTACCGGCGCATGACGCTGTATGCGTCCTGCGCCCCCTATCTTTATCACTGGGGGCGCAGGCCGTGCGCAGTATGCGTTTGGCGGCGCATGCGCCTTTTTGACGGTGCGCCGAGCGCAACCAAACTGCAGCAGGTTGCGCACCGTCAAAAGGACGCATGCGCCACCAAACGCATACTGCACACGGCCTGCGCCCCCAGTGATAAAGATAGGGGACGCAGGACGCATGCAGCGTCATGCGCCGGCAGGCGGAGCTACCGGTGGAGGCGCGGCAGGGGGCGGGGCTTAGCGACGGCCGTGCGCAGGCCGTCGCTGCGCTCAAAAGCGCTAGTGTGAAACTAGCCTAAGGCCGCCGACGCCCTGCTGGGTTGCTGGGGATCCTCTCTGCTCTGAGCTCTGGCCTCCAGTTTAGTCCTGTCTACTAAAGCTAAGTTTTTGCTCTGCTATTGTTCCATGAGATTTTGTCTGGTTTACTTAGTGTTTGTGTTCAGCCAGCCCTGGTTGGGACTGGCTGAACTCCATTTTTGTCTCTGATCAGTTGATCTCTTTTTTCAGAATGTACCTGAGTGCTGATATAGTGATTTTGAAGTCTAGTGACTTCAGGGCCTTTTCTATCAGACGTGTTGGACTTTATTTTTGGCAGGGTTTTTGCGTGATTGCAGACAGTTGCTTTTCTTTCCTGTCCTATCTAGTTAGTGAGGGCCCCATCGTTTGCTCAGCCTGTCTTTCTGCCTGTGTTTGTGTTTTCATCTGTTTTCACCGTCAATACATGTTGGGGGCTGTCTATTGCTTTGGGGTCTGCTCTGGGGCAGTTTAGATTTCCCCTTTCTTTCTTTAGGTTTATTTAGTTCTCCGGCTGTGATCGAGGTGTCTAGGACCACCGTAGGAACACCCCATGGCTACTGTTAGTTGTTGTGTTAGTTGTTGTGAATAGGATCAGGGGTCTGCAATCCGCTAGCTACCAACCTCTCCGGTTTTCTGGACTTAGCTTGTATTTTTGTTTTTTCCTCCTCCGGTGCCTCATTCATAACATCTGACCATATCCAACTTGTGGAGGGACTTCTCCAGGGGATGAACCAAAGAGGGACATAGAAAGGGAAGTACAATTTCTTAATTAATGTGGAATGAAGAAACCACCTTAGGCAAATAGGAAGGAACAGGCCTGAGAACTACCTTGTCCTGATGAAGAATCAGAAACGGTAAACGGCAGGACAATGCCGCTAACTCAGAAACTCTCCTGATGGACGTAATGGCAACTAAGAAGGCAACTTTACATGACAGGAGAGAAAAGGAAATGTCATGAATGGGCTCAAAAGGAGTACGCTGGAGTGCACCAAGAACAAGGTTAAGATCCCATGGATCTATCGGAGGACAATAAGGGGGTGCAAGTTGGGGACTCCTTGAAGAAAAGTCTTTACCTGGGAACAAGAAGCCAGATTTCGTTGGAAGAGAATCGACAGAGCGAAAACTTGACCCTTAAGGGTATTGAGGGATACACCAGAGTCAAAACCCGCTTGTAGAAAACGCAGGATGGCAGGAAGGGAAAAAGACAGAGACCAAACTGTTATCCTCACACCACAGAAAGGCCTTCCAGTATCTGTGGTAGATACGCGAAGAAGCTGGCTTTCTTGTCCTAATCATGGATTGAATGACCTGATGGGGAAAAAAAGGCCTCCCTCAGGACTGCAGCCTCAACAGCCATGCTGTTGAAGTCAGAGACAGTGAACTCTAGTGGCAGAGGGGGCCCTTGGAGAGAAGATCTGGACGGTCTGGAAGCCTCCAGGGAATGTCCATAAGCAAGTTCACCAGCTCCACGTACCAGGCCAGTCTTGGCCAGTCTGGAGTTATCAGGATTACGGGAATCCCTTCTGCCTTTATCTTTTTCACAACTCTCAGAACCAAGGAGAGAGGCGTAAAAAGATAAGGCAGCTGGAATTGGGACCACGGGATGACTAGGGCATCGCAACCGATGGCCAGCGGATCCCGGGACCTGACTACGAACTAAGGAATCTTGTGGTTCATTCGAGATGCCATCAAGGTCAACGTCCGGAGTGCCCCATCTCTGGCATATTTGGTTGAAAACGGCGGGAATGAGAGCCCGCTCGCCTGATCCGAGACCCTGACGACTCAGAAAATCGGCTGCCCAATTTTCCACCCCTGGAATGTGTACAGCTGATATGGCAGTAATGTTAAGCTCCGCCCATCGCAGAATCCTTGTTACCTCTGCCATCACCTGTTTGCTGCGAGTCCCTCCTTGGTGGTTTACGTAAGCCACGGCCATGGTCCGACTGTATACAGACTGGCTGACATGCGAGAAGGGACTACCAGTGGGGAAGGGCAAGAAAAATTGCCCTGATCTCCAGGAAATTGATGGGGAGAGCTGCTTCTTGGGCATTCCAGCGACCCTGCACTGTGTGATGAAGAAAGACTGTTCCCCAACTAAGGAGATTGGCGTTGGTTGCGATGAACAGCAGGTCAGGAAGAGGAAGGAAGGACTTCCCTCGTAGGGACCGATAGCGTCCACCAGGTCAGGGACTGTCTCACCTTGGGAGGCAGTAAAATTGGCTGGTTGAGGAAAGTGGTCCTCTAGTCCCAAACAAGAGGACCAGCTGAAAGGGACGGGTATGGAACTGGGCAAAGTGCACTGCCTCCATGGCGTCAATCATCTTCCCCAGAACTCTCATGCCGCACCATAGGGGGAGAGGAGCTTGTCGCTTTAGAGTGCGGATCCCCTGGCAGAGGGATAAAAACTTCTCCTCTGGAATGAAGACACGGGTTTTGGTCGTGTCGACCCTCACACCCAGAAACATCAGGTGCTGAGCTGGGGTCAGGGAGGACCTCTCTGCTGACAATCCAGCCGAGACGGGCCAGTGTCCAAGGTGAACTGAAGACTCTGGTTGCAGTCTCGGCGGGACAGCCCATTAATCAAAAGATCGTCCAAGTAAGGCATTATGAGAACCCCTTGGAGTGAAGGATGGCAATTACCGTTGACATAACCTTTGTGAATACTCTGGGGGCAGAGGCCAGGCCGTAGAGAAGAGCCGTGAACCGATAGTTATCCTCCTGGATCGCACAGCGTAGGAAATCTCTGATGCTGAACACAAACAGGAATGTGAAGATAGGCATCCTGAATGTGTACAGAGCAAAGAAATTCTCCTGCCTCCATGGAGGTGATTACCGAACATAGGCACTTCATCCTGAAATGATAGATCTGAAGGTATCGGTTCACGTGCTTGTCCAGACGCTTCAGGTCCAAATTCGGACGGAGCGATCCATCCTTTTACGGGACAATGAAAAGAATGGAATATAACCCTGAAAACCGTTGGTTCCGGGGAATGGGTACGATTACTCCTGTGTGAAGGGAAGAGACGGCCTTTAGAATCCCTGGGGCCTGATATTGGAGTATTGGCGGGCGAGACAGAAAGAAACGTCTTCAGGGGGGAGAAAAGTCGATTTTGTAACCAGACGTGACTATCCCTCTGACCCAGGCAATATCGACCACCATGCGTCCCGGAAGAGGAAGCCGCCCTCCCACCCTGGAGATATTCCAGGGTGAGGGTAACCCATCACATTGAGGAGAACCTGTTGGTGCAGGACCCAGAGGACTTGGTGGAACAACCCTTTGGTCGCCAGGGAGGTGCAGGTTTTAAGGACTGCTTCCTCCTTTCTCCTTGGGCAGAAGAGCGGTCCTGCTTGGAGAAAGTCCCTGACTAAGAGAAGGGCTGAAAGGAACGAAATTGAAGTGACCTCTTCCTATTGAAAGGACGTTTAGGTCTGGACTGGGGAAGAGAGCTGCTTTTCCCGCCGGTAGCATCCAAAATTATCTGATCCAGTTTAGACCCGAAAAGCCAAGAGCCTTGAAAGGCAAGGTTAGTGAGACTTTTTTGACGGTGGATCTGTGTTCCACCCTTTCAACCAGAGACTGCGGCGTATAGCAATGATGATGTTGTTGTTTGATCTGGTGGAACAACTGGCCACATCCAAAGAGGCGGTCAGAAGATATTTACCGGTATGGGCAATCTGGTCTGCCAAATCTGCCATCTCATCCAGAGGAGCTGGTAGAATCTACACCCGATATCAGTGATGACCAGCATTGACTGTGTGGCTGCCTCTGTTCCCCTGTAGAAGGCGTGTAGAGGCTCAGATGAGCAGAGAACTGCAGAATCCTATATGCTGAGGCACAAGCTAAAAATGGAGCACCGGCTGTGCCGAGTCCCAGCAAGCATGACACACTGCGGAGGGCGTGCCCGATATGCCGGCCGGTGAGGGAAAGTGAAAGTACCCCTCCGATTGGCTGAATCGCTGGGGGCGTGTACCGACAGGGAGAGGAAGCTTGGTGATAGGAGCAAAAGCGCGCCGGAAAGATGCGCGCTGTGGAGCGTGGGGGGGGGGGGGCTTGGCCATGTCTGCAGCCAAAGGAAGCTCTTCCATTGAGCAGAAAAAGGTGGGTGAATCAAACGCGCAGAGGTGAGTGGCCAGAGGAAGCAGAGAGGAGGCGTGGACAACGAAGAAAGGGGGGGGGGGGGGGGAGAGCGGGCCACTGAGTCTGAGGCCAGCCAGGAAGAAATGGCCGCCGCTATACAAAAACATAGCCGTCGTGCCCCATAACAGTAATGCAATGGCACTCACTATGCAGGCCTTTTTATTATAGCTGTCTTGCTACCTGGACCTGTTGCGCTTCAGGGAAAGAATCATATATAGCTGCTAGTCCTCTTCATCGATGAGAATGTGATCAGAAGACCCCGGGGATGGGGGGGGGTCACAGGTATAGTAAATCCTCCTTCCCGCGTCGTCTCCAGATGGTGCAGAAGACGGCGTCAACCCCTTATAAGAAGGGGAAAGGCCACCGCTGGTGACCACTGTCTTCTTTCCAACCCTGTCCGAGGAGAGGGTTGATGTGGGTAAAAGGCAAAGGACCGGCCACCGGGAATCACCCTGAAACACCCGTAAAGGTGAAAGCTAATTAAATCCTGTCTTGCGGGCCTGAGAGTGGGCGATGTGGGTGACACCACACTGCTCTCTCAGTCGCATGAATGTGGGAAAACAGGGTGAAAAATTACAACCTGTTACCCTGAAGATGAACCTGAAAGACAAAGGGGAAAGGTTAATAAAACACAACAGATGACCGGAAAAGGAAAAAAACTGCAGATCTAAACAGATCCAGGTCTGCTTCCTAGAGACACTAAGCTTAAACTGAGGTACTTTGTGTCTGTCGGTGGGTGTATACTACTGAGGAGGAGCTATTTTCCCTTTTTTGCATAGTGTCAGGCTCCTAGCGACAGCAGCATACACACCATGGTTACCTGTGTCCCCCAATGAAGCGATAAAGAAAAAAATACAACAGGAAAAAGAATTCCATGTAGAGCCAATCTGCAGAGATATAGTCCAGTCCTTAAACAGTACATTAGACATATCAATACGGATTAAAAATGATGCCCAATATGAAGCAAATTTAATAACGTGCACAGTGTAAGGTTTTTGTGTCCATATTACTGCTAAAAGTCCCAGAACACATGAGCGTCTAATGACAAACAATCAACATCAATGTTATCTATGAAACTTTACGTTCCAGTCATTAACCTGTGGTCAAATGTGGGTGCAACAATGAGAAAATATCAAACTTGTGCGAGAAGCTAGCCGTAGTGCTACATTGTATGAAAAGATGGATTTTTGGTTCTTACCGTAAAATCTCTTTCTTGGAGCCTTCATTGGTCGACACAGATTACCATGGTGTATGCTGCTGCTAGGAGGCTGACACTATGCAAAACAAGAAAATTAGCTCCTCTCCGCAGTATACACCCACCGACTGGCACCAAGCACCTCAGTTGGTGAGAAAGCAGTAGGAGAAGCATAGAAGAAAACTGTAAACATATGTACCAACCCAACAAGGGACTCAAAGACCCAACACGGTACAACTTAAACAGGGAGGGTGCTGTGTCCCCCAATGAAGGCTCCAAGAAAGAGATTTTACGGTAAGAACCAAAAACCCATCTTTCTTTATCGCCTTATTGGGGGACACAGATTACCATGGGACGTTCCAAAGCAGTCCCAAGGGCGGGAACAGCAATAAGGAACGAAAGAACAGGAAGGGCTTAGGTCGGCCGGTGCGCCACCGCCGCCTACAGAACCTTCCTACCAACAACTGCATCAGACGAGGCCTGGGTATGAACCCTGTAGAACCTCGCAAACGTGTGCAAAGACGATCAGGTCGCGGCCCTGCAAATTTGCAAAGCCGAAGCCTGGTTTCGAACGGCCCACGAAGCTGCCACAGCCCGGGTGGAGTGAGCTCTCACTCCCGGAGGGGGACGTTTTTCCTGAAGTTGGTACGCTTCCAGAATGGTAGAATGAATCCAGCGAGCGATCGTGGATTTGGAAGCCGGAAGCCCTTTCTGGCGACCTTCAGGGATGACCAGCAATGAATCGGACTGACGAAGCAAAGGAGGTTCTGGCGAGATAGACCAGCAAGGCTCTAACGACATCCAGCTTGTGGAGTGACTTCTCAAGAGGATGAGAAGGAGCAGGACAAAAAGATGGAACAATGTCCTCATTGATGTGGAAAGAGGATACCACCTTTGGAAGAAAAGAAGGAACGGGCCGGAGGACGACCTTATCCTGATGAAGAACCAGTAAAGGGGAACAACATGATAAGGCAGCCAACTCAGAAACTCTTCTGATGGATGTAATGGCGATCAAGAAGGTTACCTTCCATGAGAGGAGAGATAAAGAAATGTCCTGGATACACTCGAAGGGCGCCTTTTGGAGAGTGCTAAGGACGAGATTGAGATCCCACGGGTCTATTGGCGAGTGATGAGGAGGAGCAATATGGGCGACCCCTTGGAGAAAGGTCTTAACCGGCGGTAAGATAGCAAGCTCTCTTTGGAAGAGGATAGACAGAGCAGATAATTGGCCCTTCAGGGTGCTGAGGGACAGACCCGCATTCAGATCAGACTGGAGAAACCCAAGTATGGATGGAATGGAGGAGGACATTGGAAAGACTTTTATCCTCGCACCAACGGAAAAAAGCCTTCCAGCACCTATGGTAAATGCGGGAAGAGGCTGGTTTTCTTGCTCTGATCATAGTCTGGATCACCTGGCTGGACAGACCTGACTCCTTCAGGATCGCGGCCTCAACGTTAAACTCAGAGACTGAGAATTCTCGTTATAAAGGGGGCCTTGCGAGAGAAGGTCTGGGCGGTCTAGAAGTCTCCAGGGAACGTCTGCGAGCATGTTCACCAGCTCCACGTACCAAGGTCGTCTTGGCCAGTCTGGAGCCACTAGAATCACTGGGACTCCTTCCGATTTTATCTTCTTGACCACTCTTGGGATCAAGGCAAGAGGCGGAAACAGATAAGGAAGATGGAACTGGGACCACGGAATTACTAGGGCGTCGCAAGCGACAGCTAGGGGATCCCTGGACCTGGCCACGAAGCACGGGACCTTGTGGTTCATCCGAGATGCCATGAGATCAACATCTGGAGAGCCCCATCGCTGGCATATCTGATCGAAGACTGAGGGATGAAGAGCCCATTCGCCTGATGCTAGGCCTTGATGGCTCAGGAAATCGGCTGCCCAATTCTCTACCCCTGGAATGTGAACGGCAGAGATTGCCAGAACGTAACGTTCTGCCCAGCGAAGTATCTTGGCCACTTCTGACATTACTTGCTTGCTGCGTGTGCCCCCCTGGTGGTTTATGTACGCCACAGCCGTGGCGTTGTCCGACTGAATGCGGACTGGTTTTCCTACGAGGAGGGGCTGCCAGCGGAGAAGGGCCAGGAAAATTGCTCTGATCTCCAGATGGGGAGAGCTTCCTGTGAATTCCAGCGTCCTTGGGCAGTTTTCTGATGGAAAACCGCTCCCCATCCTAGAAGGCTGGCATCGATGGTGATGACTTGCCACTGAAGCGGAAGAAAAGACCTCTCTTGTAGAACTGACGCTGTCATTGTCCACCAAGTCAGGGATTGCCTCACTCTGAAAGGGAGGGGAATGGGGCGGTCCAGAGACAACGTGCTCTTGTCCCAAGCTGAAAGAAGGGACAGCTGGAGGGGGCGAAGGTGAAATTGTGCAAAGGGCACTGCTTCCATGGCGGCTACCATCTTCCCCAGAACCTTCATGCAGGATCGAAGGGGAATAGACATTGACCGTTTTGGGGCTCGGATTCCCTTGGAAAGAGCCGTAAATTTTTCCCTCGGGAGAAACACCCGAGCTAGATCCGTGTCGAATTCCATGCCCAGGAAGGTCAGACGTTGAGTGGGGCTCAGAATGGACTTCTCCTTGTTGACTATCCATCCGAGGCGGAAGAGCGTGTCCAGGGTTATCTGGAGGCTTTGAAGGCAGTCTTGACGGGGCGAGCCCTTGATCAAGAGATCGTCCAGGTAAGGGATGATGAGGATCCCCTTGGAGCGAAGGATGGCCATGACTGTTGCCATTACCTTCGTGAAAACACGGGGAGCGGAGGCTAGTCCGAAGGGAAGAGCCATGAACTGATAGTGAGTTTTCCTGAATCGCAAATCGAAGATATTTCTGATGTTGCGAACAAACAGGGATGTGAAGATAAGCATCCCGTATGTCCACAGAGCAGAGGAATTCTCCGGGTTCCATTGAGGCTATCACCGATCGAAGAGATTCCATTTTGAAATGGAGAATCTTCATGTGGCGATTGAGCAATTTGAGATCCAGGATTGGACGAAGGGAACAGTCTTTCTTCGGGACTACAAAGAGATTTGAGTAGAACCCTGAAAACCGTTTGTTTGAGGGAACGGGAACAATCACTCCGGCGGAAAGAAGGGAGGAGATGGCCTGAAAAAAACCCGGGATATGAGACTGCTGCCTGGGAGGTCGAGACAGGAAGAACCGACTGCTCGGCGGAGATGCAAATTCGATCTTGTAACCGGATGCGATGATTTCTCTGACCCAAGCGTCGTCGACCACAGACAGCCAAGCATCTGCGAAAAGGGAAAGTCTGCCTCCCACCCTGGAAGAACTTCCAGGTGGAGGTGACCTGTCACTTGGAGGAAAATCTACCGAAACTTGCGCCTGAAGACCTGGAGTATTGTCCTCTAGCTCTCCAGCGGGGGGCGGGCTTGTAAGATGTTTTTTTCATGACTTTAGCCAAAAGGACTCGGCGTATGGCCACTACGTTGCTGTTTGTCCTTGCTACGCACCTGGCCGCGTCCAAGGAGGCGGCCAAAAGGTATTTACCCACATGATTAAACTGATCTGCCAGATCTGCCAACTCGTCTTGAGGAGCTGCCGCTAAAATGCCCTTGCGAAGCATTTTAGCCCAAGCGGAAATGACTTTCGCCACCCAGGAGGATGCGAAAATATGACAGAGGGAGGCGCCGGATGCCTCAAAGATTGACTTAGCCAGCGATTTAATCTGCCTGTCGGTTGGATCTTTAAGCGATGCTTCATCTGGGAGAGATAGCCTCTAAAACGGTTCTATCCTGGAAACTGGTGGATCCACCTCAGGAGCCTTGGTCCACTTTGTGAGCAGATCCGCAACAAAGGGGTACAGGACATCTAGGTACCTGCGGCCTGAAAAACGTTGCTCAGGGTGCTCCCAGTGTTTGGACAAGGTAGTATCGAACTCTTTGTGATTAGGAAAGGTTCGAGGAGGAGGTCTTGCTCGTTTAAACAGAACAGAGCATTCCTGAGGGATCACCTTATCCTGCTTAATTTTAAGGGTTTGGAAGATGGCCGAAATGAGACTATCGACCATGTCCCGTGTTTTAGATGCGTTGTCTGCGTCTGAACTAGAACCTGATTGGGAGTCATGGGATGGCCTGACTTAAGGTCGTCTTCTGAGGAAGGCGAATGAAACCTAGGAGAGGCAGAAGGACCCTGCGAGCTGGATGACGAACTAGACAGAGCACGCTTCCTAGAACTCCTGCCCGGTCTGTTCCTCTGAAGGTCGCGGTCAGGTGCGGACGACTCACCGTGAGAGGCGGTCGGTGCACAGGTGGCTGCAGCTAGCTGAGGTAATCGTTCTAAGACCTGGACCAGCAACTGAGAAACCTTAGTCAAGTCGGAGACTGACTGAGACACTCCCACTTCGGGGGAGGTGGAGTGTCCCCATTCCGGGACTATGTGTGCTCCTGAGAGGCAGACATAGTTGAAGGCCTGCAGGACGGGCAGAAGGGGGGACGCCTGACCTGATGCCCACTTCTTATTACAGAGCGCACAAGCGTAGTGTGTAGCGATGGGCCTGAAAGAGAGATCCTTTGAAGGGTTGGGCATATGTAACTGCGCTGAATGGCCGCACGGAAAAGGGAGAGAACTGCGGAGGGGAGCTAATTGGAGCCTCAGAGCAGAGCCTACCGAGATTGAGGCGAGCAGACAGAACGCTGAAGTATCCCCCAAGCAGAAAACCCAGGAAATACTGTATGAGGCAGCGGCGGCGGAGCTTAGCGGCTGAGTAGCGATTGGATAACAGCATTGGGGGGGGCGCGGTAAAGAAGGGGGCTGGCACAGTAAAATCGAAAGGAGCCCTGTGATGGGCTGGGAAGGGCGCGAAGAAAAGCGCGCTCTGAGGGAGGAGTGAGCGCGCTGAGAGCAGGGGCTGAAAACGAAAGTGAAACTGAACAGCGCCGCAGCCCCGTGCCTGATAAATACTCAGAAGAGAAGGAGCGCCGATATTAAAGGTAATATGCCCGCAGATTCCCCTGATTTCCAGACTAAAGAAAACATTGTTCTGTATCCCACTGAATACAGAAAGAGAGGCGCGCGGCTGATGAGAGCTGCGTGCGGCAGGCAGGAGAGAGGGCGGGAGATTCAAACAGGGAAACCTTTGATGGTGCTGCCGATGGCTTCTTTTGACAATGCGGGGCTGGAGGGATCGCACAGGCACTTACCTGACGTCCCTGAAGAGGATGATCACAGGGGCTCACGAGAGTAAGGCAGGCCGCTGGAGAAATTCCTCTGTACCCGCTTCCTGCAGAAGACGGCGTAACCTCTTGTTGGGAAAGGAGAATGCCTTCCTTGCGACCGCCGTCTTCCTCTCAGCCCTGTCCCGAGAGAGGGGTGAGGAGAGGGATTCGGCAAGGACCAGCCACCTGTCCACATCCCATAGCACCGAAAGTGATAGGGAAAAAGTCCTGCCTGCGGTTACTGAGAGTTGCGATGTGGATGGCACCACACTGCTCGCTCAGCCGCCTGATATAGGAAAGCAGGGTGACTTACACCCTGTTTCCTGACTTGAATCTGAAAAATAAAAGGAGAAATAATTAATATGTTCAAGTAGAAAAACCTAAGGGAAAAAAGATAACTGCGGATCTGGGGAGATCCCGGTCCGCCTCCTACAGACACTAAGCACAAACTGAGGTGCTTGGTGCCAGTCGGTGGGTGTATACTGCCGGGGAGGAGCCAATTTTCTTGTTTTGCATAGTGTCAGCCTCCTAGCAGCAGCATACAGCATCGTAATCTGTGTCCCCCAATAAGGCGATAAAGAAACTTTTTTTTTTCTAACTAAAACAAAGCCTAATTGCTAATGAATCAAAGCCTTTCCACCACTAAGCAATGATGCAACAATCACATCCATAGTCCAACAAGTAACGTTTTGTCAAAATATCCTGTGCAAATGGATAAATCGTGCCTGGCGCTAAAAGCCTGAAATACCCCTGACCTGGGCTAGTCTTTTTTTTCTAAAGAAAAAGACTGGAATTGGAAAAATTGCAGCAAGAAGATATACATGCAGTGGTGTTAATTTGCTCACCTGGTTTAATGAGTCTGTCACCATCCTCCCTTGGTGCCTCTTTTGATGGTGCTTTTGTCTGCCCAAGCCGATCACTTGACTTGGAACGCTTTTCCTTCAGTCGATCACTGGGCACAGTTCTTTGGTCAGAGTTTCTCTCCTTCGATACTGATCTTTTGTCAGCCTGACGGTCATTGGACTGAGACTTTGCTTCTTTCTCCACTTTTGGTGCAGGGCCCAAGATTTGCTTGATCAATTTTTGTCCATCTCTCCAAGACGAAGTGCTGATTATATGACCTGTAACTTTCATAGAATGAACCATTACTCTTGGAAAATAACATTACGGAGACAGAGGAATAAAATATAATTAAGATTCCTTTTTATTTACCCATCTTCCCATCAGGACTTGCTCCTCCGCCTGTTCCTGCCAATCTCTGAACTTTCCTCACTGGCCTGGATGTTCTCTTTGACTGTGACTTCTCATTGGACTGCGTTTCCTCTGTAAGCAAAGATTAACAGAGTCAAAACATCACGGTGCCCTTATATGATCCATCTCAAAAATATTCTCCATTGCCAGTAGAATAGCAATAAATCATACTGTTGTAACATTTAGCATTTTATTTCCATGTCCTTAGGCCTCAACTCATTTCATCCCCTATAAAACTTTTCTTGTGCCAACAATCTCTCCCTGATATTTCCGCTGAATACACCTGTGGCCGACACTCAAAACTCACCCTGGAATGTAGCTGGCAACGTTCCATGTAACTGCGCACTGATGTTCTGAAATTCAGCCTGCTGCCAAACTTTGCCATCTGGGGTACGAATTTTTGTTTCTGGAGGGTTAAAGCCTAAAAGAGAAAAAAAAAAAGTTGTGCATAATAATTATGTCGTGCATAATTGAGGTGGACACTCAGACAGACTACGTCTGTGTAACTGCCTCCAGTAGGCGTACAAATATGATGCACGTCAGAGCGTACGTTTGTTCTGCCAGCGCCATTATAGTTTATGGCCCCGTCGTCACATGTGTCAGAATTCCGTTTTGCGGAGGGTTTGGATGTAAGACCCGAAGGGGTCACCGAATGGATGCCGGAATGCAATGTGAAACCACCCTAAGGAACCGTGAGATGTTCAGATATGAAGAAAAAAAAAAAAAAAAAAAAAAGTGTTTGAAAGAGAGGTGAGTGGCTAGTCTCATACAGGTCTATGACAATTATCTCGTTTTCTTTTGAGCTTTTGTAATGCTTTACAAAGCAATCAATAAAAACACGCAATTTAAATCCCCCCACCAAAATTTACCAAGCCATGTGCCTGAAGAGGCAATAACAGTATATACCATGTGTAATTTACATAATTTTTAAAAAAGAATAGTTATTCTAATTAAAAAGCAAGATTAAACTTTTAAATGACAAGTTTCACTGAAGTCAATAAGCCATGCATAATCAACTTAGGGCTACTATTCTAATATTTTTTAAAAAAGGAAGACACATTCATATTTTAATATATACGGTATATAATTTTTTTTTTTTAAGGGACATGAATGAATGTATAGTATTTCAAGTCAGCTTAATAAAGTTACATTGGAAAAATGGAGAGAAACAAAAACAAGCATGTTCTGGCCGAACAAATCTTCAGCTTGCAACCTTTCGGGGGGGTTCTTGCCGCTAATCAATTAAGGGTGTTTTTTTCCCAAGGAAAAAAAGGAGTTAGGATAAGTGATGTAGTAATGCCAATGTAGTTAGGATGAGACTGCTGAACTCAGCGATTGGCTACAGCAGTCATGTGGAGGTTTGTGAAATCATCAACAAAGACAGGGGCAACAGCAGAGAGGCAGTGCTGGACTTACTAAGGGTGAGAAATGATGATGGAATTTTTTTTACTAACTGCAAGCTGATGGGAGAGGAGAGAAATTGTTTTCATGGGTAATTACTTTAAAGGGAATCTGTCATTAAGGAGAAAGAAAATATAAAGGTGTTGATAGATTTAGCCATCTGTTGCTGCATTCCCGAGAAAGATGGATTTTTGGTTCTTACCGTAAAATATCTTTCTTGGAGCCTTCATTGGGGGACACAGATTACCATGGGTGTATGCTGCTGCTGCTAGGAGGCTGACACTATGCAAAAAACAAGAGAATTGACTCCTCCCCGGCAGTATACACCCACCGACAGATACCAAGTACCTCAGTTGGTGAGAAAGCAGTAGGAGAAGCCACATAACAATAAACATACGGTATGTACCAACCGAACAAGGGACTCAAGGACCCAACACGATACAATTTAAACAGGGAGGGTGCTGTGTCCCCCAATGAAGGCTCCAAGAGAGAGATTTTACGGTAAGAACCAAAAATCCATCTTTCTTTATCGCCTTATTGGGGGACACAGATTACCATGGGACGTTCCAAAGCAGTCCCAAGGGCGGGAACAGCAATAAGGAACGAAAGAACAGGAAGGGCTTAGGTCGGCCGATGCGCCACCGCCGCCTGCAGGACCTTCCTACCAAACGACTGCATCAGACGAGGCCTGGGCATGAACCCTGTAGGACCTCGCAAACGTATGCAAAGACGACCAGGTCGCGGCCCTGCAAATTTGCAGAGCCGAAGCCTGGTGTCGAACGGCGCACGAAGCTGCCACCGCCCGGGTGGAGTGAGCCCTCACTCCCGAAGGCGGCCGTTTTTCCTGAAGACGGTATGCTTCCAGAATAGTAGAACGAATCCTACTAGAACGAATCCAGCGAGCGATCGTGGATTTGGATGCCGGAAGCCCTTACCGGTGACCTTCAGAGATGACCAGCAATGAATCGGATTGACGAAAAGAAGCAGTCCTAGCGAGATAAACACGCAAGGCTCTAACAACGTCCAGTTTGTGGAGAGACTTCTCAAAAGGGTGAGAAGGAGCAGGACAAAATGATGGAAGACTATATCCTCGTTGATGTGGAAGGAGGATACCACTTTTGGGAGAAAAGAAGGAACGGGCCTGAGGACGACTTTATCCTGATGGAGGACCAGATAAAGAGAACGACATGACAGGGTCGCTAATTCAGAAACTCTTCTGATGGATGTTATGGCAATTAGAAAGGTTACCTTCCATGACAGAAAAGACAAAGGAATGTCCTCGATGGGCTCAAACAGTGCTTTTTGGAGAGCGCTAAGAACGAGATTGAGATCCCACGGTTCTATCGTGAATGATGAGGAGGAGCCACATGAGCGACTCCTTGGAGGAATGTCTTAAACTGCGGTAAGGAAGCGAGCTCCCTTTGAAAAAGGATAGACAAAGCAGAAACCTGGCCCTTGAGAGTACTGTGAGATAGACTCGAATCTAAGCCAGACTGGAGAAAACCCCAGTATGGACGGAATGGAAAAGGACATTGGAAAGACTCTTATCGTCGCACCAACGGAAAAAGGGCCTTCCAATGCCTAAGGTAGATAAAGGAAGAGGCTGGTTTCCTGGCTTTGATCATCGTCTGAATCACCTGGTTTGAAAAACCTGAATCTCTTAAGATTGCAGCCTCGATGGCCCTGCCGTTAAATTCAGAGAACGAGAATTCTCGTGGTAAAGGGGGGCCTTGCGAGAGAAGATCCGGACGGTCTGGAAGCCTCCAGGGGACGTCCGCGAGCATGTTCACCAGTTCCGCATACCAAGGCCTCCTTGGCCAGTCTGGAGCCACAAGAATCACTGGCACCCCTTCCGATTTTATCTTCTTGACCACTCTTGGGATCAAGGCAAGAGGTGGAAACAGATAAGGAAGTTGGAACTGGGACCACGGAATTCACCGCAAGCGACGGCTAGAGAGTCCCTGGACCTGGCTACGAAACGCGGAAACTTGTGGTTCATCCGAGATGCCATGAGGTCGACATCCGGATAACCCCAGCGCTGGCATATCTGATCGAAGACCGTGGACTGAAGATACCATTCGCCTGACGCTAGTCCTTGACGACTCAGAAAATCGTCTGCCCAGTTTTCCACCCCTGGAATGTGCACAGCGGAGGTTGTTGGAACGTACCGTTCTGCCCAGCGCAGTATCTTGGCCACTGCTGACATCCTTGGTTGCTGCGCGTGCCGCCCTGATGGTTTATGTACGCCACAGCCGTGGCGTTGTCCGACTGAATGCGGACCGGCTTGCCGACGGGAAGAGGTAGCCAGCGAAGAAGGGCCAGGAAGATTGCTCTGATTTTGAGACAATTAATAGGGAGCAGGGCTTCCTGTGGATTCCAGCGTCCTTGGGCCGTTCTCTGATGGAAAACCGCTCCCCAACTTAGAAGGGTGGCATCGATGGTAATGACTTGCCACTGGAGCGGGAGGAAGGACCTCCCCTGGAGGACTGACGTAGGCATTGCCCACCAAGTCAGGGAATGCCTCACTCTGAGAGGGAGGAGAATGGGGCGGTCTAAGGACAACGTCGTCTTGTCCCAAGCTGAGAGGAGGGACAGCTGAAGGGGGCGAAGATTTAACTGTGCAAAAGGCACTGCCTCCCTGGAAGCCACCATCTTCCCCAGAACGTTCATGCCGAGCCGAAGGGGAATGGGCTTCAGCCGTTTGAGGGCTTGAGTTTCTTTGGACAGAGGCGCAAATTTTTTCCCTCGGAAGAAACACCCGGGGCAGATTCGTGTCGAGTTCCATGCCTAGGAAGGTCAGACGCTGAGTGGGTCTGAGAATGGACTTTTCCTTGTTGACTAACCATCCGAGACGGCCGAGGGTATCCAGGGTTATGTGAAGACTCAGGAGACAGTCTTGAAGGGACGAGCCTTTGATCAAGAGATCGCCCAGATAAGGGATGATAAGAATCCCCCTGGATCGAAGGATGGCCGTGACCGTCGCCATCACCTTCGTGAAAACACGGGGAGCAGAGGCTAGGCCGAAGGGAAGAGCCGTGAATTGATAGAGATTTTCCTGAGACTCCATTTTGAAGTGGAGAATCTTCACATGGCGAGAGAGCAACTTGAGGTCCAGGATTGGTTGAAGGGTCCCGTCTTTTTCGGGACTACGAAAAGATTTGAGTAGAACCCTGAAAACCGTTCGTCTGAGGGAACGGAAACAATCACTCCGGCGGAAAGAAGGGAGGAGATGGGGCTGGGAAGCAAAATCGATCTTGCATCCGGATGCGATGATTTCCCTGACCCAAGCATCGTCGACAACAGACAGCCAAGCGTCCGCGAAAAAGGAAAGTCTGCCTCCCACCCTGGAAAAACTTCCAGGTGGGGTGACCCGTCACTTGGAGGAGAACCTATCGGAACGGACACCTGAAGACCTGGAGTATTGTCCTCTAGATCTCCAGCGGGGAGCAGGTTTATAAGATGTGTTTTTTTTTTTTTTTCCTCTTCTTCTTCTGCTCTCGCTCCGTAGAGCCGGAAGGCCGATCTTGCTGGGTAGATTTTTCTGTGGACGAGAAGGCACAAAAGGGCCTAAACGGCCGGAAACCCTTTTTGGCCTAGACTGAGGGAGAGAAGTGCTCTTACCACCAGTGGCATCCGAAATTATTTGATCTAGCTTGGCTCCAAAGAGCCGAGAACCATGGAAAGGCAGATTGGTAAGCAACTTTTTAAAGGTGGTATCTGCATTCCATGACTTTAGCCAAAGGACTCGGCGTACGGCTACTATGTTGCTGTTAGCCCTTGCTACGCACCCAGCCGCATCCAAGGAGGCGATTAAGAGGTATTTACCGGCATGATTAATTTGATCTGCTAGATCTGCCAGCTCGTCCTGGGGAGCTGCCGCTAAGATGCCTCTGCGAAGAATTTTTGCCCAAGCTGAAATGACTTTTGCCACCCAGGCGGAAGTGAAAATAGGACAGAGAGAAGCTCAGGGATAGAGCCGTCTTAGAAGCTATACGAGAGACGGAAGGAACCACTTCGGGGGCTTTGGTCCATTTTGTGAGCAGATCCACATCAAAGGGATACAGGACATCTAAGTACCTGCGGCCTGAAAAGCGTTGTTCAGGGTGCTCCCAATGTTTGGTTAGAGTAGTATCGAACTCCTTGCGGTTCGGAAAGGTTCGGGATGGAGGCTTCGCTCGTTTAAATGGAATAGAACATTCCTGAGAAGGCTTGTCCTGCGTAATTTCCAAAGTTTGGAAGATGGCAGAAAGAGGACTATCGACCATATTCCGCGTTTTAGATATGTTATCTGCCTCTGAACTAGATCCCGATTGGGGATCGTCGTCAGACCTAGGGTCGTCCTCTGAAGACGGAGAAGGACACCTGGGAGAAGCCGACGGGCCTAGCGAACTGGAAGACGAGCCAGACAGAACACGCTTCCTAGAAATCCTACTCGGCCTGTCCCTCTGAAGGTCGCGGTCAGGTGCGGACGACCCACCCTGAGAGGTGGTCGGTGCACAGGTGGCTGTAGATAACTGAGGCAAACGTTCTAAGACCTGGACCAGGGACTCAGAGACTTTAGTCAGATCGGGGACCGACTGCGACATTGCAACGGCCCACTCTGGAAGGTGGGAAGTACCCTCATCCCGGGAATCATGTGCTCCTGAGAGGCCGACATAACTGAAGGGCTGCAGGACGGACAGATGACTGACCTGAAGCCCACTTCTTGTTACCGCGTGCACAGGCGTAATGGGAAACGGTGGGCTTGAAAGACAGAGCTGTTGCAGGAAAAGATACGCCTTATGGCTGCATTACACAGAAAAGAACTGCAGAGGGGGGCCAATTTGCCATTAAGCGCCGAGCCTACCGAGAATCTGACGAGCAGCCGGACCCTGACGTGTCCCCCAAGCAGCGCAGGAAGCAGAGAAAATTGCAGGAGAGAACTGGTTGTGAGTCCGGAGGGCGGGATTTGGCGCACGGAGGAGATTGGCAATAGCAGAGGGGGGGGGCGCGGTAAAAGAGAGAGTGACATCACCTAAAAAGAAAGACAAGCTGTGATAGGGTGGAGAGGGCGCGAGAAAAACGCGCGCTCAGAGAAGAAAGCGCGCCCAGTGTAACAGGGAGCGCGCTCAGAGCGGGGAAAGAGAAAGCGCGGCTGAAAGAGAAAGTGAAAGTGAGAGCGGTCTCTCTCCCCGCCCGAGCTTCTACACTGACACCCGCGGCGCCGCTAATTAAGGTGAGCCTGCGCTACCCTGCTAAATAATAAAGAGCCCCCTGAGCCCAGGAAGACCCCCGGTGTTATGTGCCTCTGTATTAACAGGGAGCGCGGCTGATATGAGAGACGCGCGGCTAGTAGGGGCGGGAGATTCAAATGCAGACTGATCTCCACTCTTGCTTCCTGAGACATGCGGGGCTAAGGGATCGTTCAGGATCTTACCTGACGTCCCTGAAGAGGAGGGCCACAGGGGCATGAGTAGGGAACAGGCCGCTGGGAGAGGTCCTCTTACCCGTGTCACGTAGAAGACGGCGTCCTTTTGTTGGGAGCGATGGCGACCACCGTCTTCCTCTCAGCCCTGTCCTGGGATAGGGATGAGGAGTTGTTTTGGCAAGGACCGGCCACCTGTCGTCCGCCCATAGCACCGAATGGTGATATGGAAAAAGTCCTGCCTGCGGTACTGAGAGTTGCGATGTGGGCGACACCACACTGCTCGCTCAGCCGCATGATATGGGAAAGCAGGGTGAACATTGACCCCCTGTTTCCCGGTGTAGAATCTGGAAAATAAATGGGAAAAGATTAATACACACACACAAAACCTAAAAGAAAATGGTTAGATGCGGATCTGGGGAGATCCCGGTCCGCCTCCTACAGACACTAAGCACAAACTGAGGTACTTGGTATCTGTCGGTGGGTGTATACTGCCGGGGAGGAGTCAATTCTCTTGTTTTTTGCATAGTGTCAGCCTCCTAGCAGCAGCAGCATACACCCATGGTAATCTGTGTCCCCCAATAAGGCGATAAAGAAATCAGTTTTAATTTATAAGCAAATGAGGCATTAAGTGCTTTGAGTGTGACTGAGCACTTTCCAATCCTTTGCCTACAAAGACAGTTTCCCAGACCAGCATCAGTCTCTAACTTGATTAATAGCTCACTGTTCGATTCCCTTGCCTGGTGCCAGACGTCACATATTAGTGAGATATCAATCAAGCTAAAGAAGCTGGTGCATTGCAGGGAAACAAGCTCAGGAGGTAGTGACGTGGGAAGTGCTTTGTCCTGCCCGGAGCACCCAATGTACAATTTGCATTTGGATTAAAACATTGATCTCTTAGGAATGCTGCAACAGAAGATATGAAGGGATTAATGGACTCAGTTTTCAAATACCTGCATGGCCATATATGCGGTTCGTTGGGCGAGGGGGGTGATCTTACTGACAGACTCCTTATAACTTAAGTTGGCTTCCTTAATTGTTAAGATGGACACTATAATTAAAAGATGCGTTAATTAATCTTACCTCTATAAGATGGAGCTGGTGGAGCAGTCGCTACTTTCCTAGTTTTTGCACTTGTTGTATTGTCTGTGAAATTTATAGTTTCTGGAAGGCGCTCTCTGTTATCCCGTTCCTCAGAGAGTTCCCACTGTCTGCGGATCCGCTCTTTCAGTTTCTCTAGTTTGGCATCAGGTTGCCGCCGTTTTAAGGTCTCTAATCTGTTACTCAGAGGGCTGACTGTGGGCTGGTGCTGGGATGCTTCTGTTAGGGACACATCTCTGTAATCGTTGCCCAGACCACTTTGTAAATGCCAATGCAAATTATCAATGGCCAGTCTATCATTTAGATAGCGCACAGTGGTCTCGTCCACAGCAGAAGAACGTGTACTATCAAAGTCCTTTTCATCTTGACGAAAGTTCTTTACTCCAGATCCTGAACCCTTCTCTTGTGAAGACAAGACTTCCCTAATTAGAAATAAATGAGTATATATCTTACTAGAAGATCAGTGGTATGATAAAAAAATAAGTTCAGAATACCTCGAAAAAAAAGTTTTAAGTAATGTGACAAAAAAAGAAAAAAAAAACAAAAAAAAAAAAAAAAACAAAAACACAGTAATGTCACACTTTTCAATTTTCCTAGATCTGGGAGACTCCCTGAAAAGGGGAGATTTCACAGAATCATAGAAGAGCTCGCAAGCAAACATGCTCAACTCGCACTTCCTTCCCCTCCTGGTCACCACCAAAGACAATATTCTGATGACTAGTAAATGTCACAACATTGTTGGTTGAGGCTCCTGGGAGCAAAGGGAAAAACCAAATAAAGGACAAAGGAATGGCTTAAAATTTGGGGTTGTAGTTTGGTCTGGTGTCTGTAAAGAGTCATGGGGATGTATGCAGGTAAAGTCTATGGTCTTATTTAGATGGATTGGTGTCTGGTTTTCATTTGTCTAGGCGGATCTGGACCACATTACATCCCGGCTGATTTGGGGCATTTTTCATAAAAGAATAGCAAAAACTAACTTTTTTTTATTTTTTTGTCAATGTTGCTGTATGAGGGCTTCTGTGCAGATATATAAATATAACAATTCACCTTTGTACTTTTCTTTTTTTTTTTTTTTTTTTTTATACACAAAGCTTTAAAAAAAAAAAAAGGAGATTTTTGTGCACTCACCGTAAAATCTCTTTCTCTTAGCCTTTAAATGGGGGACACAGAACCTTGGGTGTTATGCTGCTGTCCACTAGGAGGCGACACTATGCATAATCTGAAAAAGACTAACTTTGGCTCCTCCTCTGCAGTATACACCCCTGGACGGCGTCAGCCTTCTCCAGTTTTGTGCCAAAGCATAAGGAGGAACGTAACCAAATAACATAACCATGCCTGTAAGAAGGCTACTATGTACGAGCTCAAGAACAATATGAGAACTCAACAGGAAACAACGGCCCGTAAGGGCAACAGGGTGGGAGCTGTGTCCCCCAATTTAAGGCTAAGAGAAAGAGATTTTACGGTGAATACACAAAAATCTCCTTTACTCTGTCGCCTAATTGGGGGACACAGAACCTTGGGACGTCCCAAAGCAGTCCCTGGGTGGGAAGCAGTGGAC
Source organism: Dendrobates tinctorius (assembly GCF_039654945.1). Classification (NCBI taxonomy): domain Eukaryota; kingdom Metazoa; phylum Chordata; class Amphibia; order Anura; family Dendrobatidae; genus Dendrobates; species Dendrobates tinctorius. The sequence goes on from NW_027361697.1 coordinate 8,713,978, forward strand.
GAATATTGTGCTGACAGTCCCCTAGACTTGGGGTACTGCCGCCTGCAGAACCAGTCTACCCAGGCTCGCATCCGCTGAGGACTGGGTATGAACACTGTAGTGTTTCGTAAACGTGTGTAGGCTAGTCCAAGTGGCCGCCTTGCACACTTGTTGTGCCGAAGCCTGATGCCGAATAGCCCAGGAGGCCCCTACTGCCCGTGTAGAGTGTGCCGTGATACCGGCCGGAAGAGGGGAACTGTTAAGTCGGCAGGCCTCATGTATGGTGGACTTGATCCACCTGGCAAGGGTAGCCTTGGAAGCCGGCAACCCCTTGCGACTACCTTCCGGAAGAATGAAGAGGGAATCGGATTTCCGGAAAGGTGCAGTCCTGGACACGTAAATCCGCAATGCTCTGACTAGGTCAAGCGTATGCAGAGCCTTCTCCACTCTATGGACCGGAACCGGGCAAAGGGAAGGCAGTGAAATCTCTTCGTTAAGGTGAAAGTTGGACACAACCTTCGGAAGGAAGGATGGTACCGTGCGGAGAACCACCTTGTCCTGGTGAAAGGCTAGGAAAGGTCGTCTGCAGGAAAGTGCTGACAATTCCGACACTCTGCGTAACGAGGTGATAGCCACTAGAAAAACCACTTTCTGAGACAGAATGGAGAGTGGAACTCCTCTAAGAGGTTCGAAGGGTGGAGCTTGCAATGCTGTCAGGACCAGATTGAGGTCCCACGTATCCATCGGACGTTTGTAGGGAGGAACCAATCGGGAAACTCCCTGGATGAAAGTCCTTACTTGCGGTTTAATAGCAATGCGCTTTTGAAAAAGGACTGAAAGCGCCGACACCTGACTCTTAAGCGAACTTAAGGATAGCTTGGCATCTAGGCCTGATTGAAGAAAACCTAGTACCTTCGGGAGGGAATAAGGGAGTGGGGCTTGTCAAAGGAGATTCGCACCAAGAAAAGAAGGCTCTCCAGGTACGATAATGGAGCTTGGCGGAGGCAGGCTTCCTTGCCCTGATCATAGTTGCAATGACTGCCGGTGAAAAACCTGCCTGGGTTAGAATCCAGGTTTCAAGGGCCATGCCGTCAAATTGAGGGCCCCTGAATTCTGGTGGAAGAACGGACCTTGAGACAGAAGGTCGTGGCGGTCGGGTAGACGCCAGGGGGCGTCTGCCGTAAGTTGGACGATGTCGGCGTACCAAGTACGTCTGGGCCAGTCTGGCGCGATGAGGATGGTCGGAACTCCCTCTTGCTTGATCTTCCTCACGACCCTGGCGATTAGGGGGAGGGGTGGAAAAATGTACAGGAGTCGGAACTGGGACCAGTCCTGGACCAGGGCATCCGCTCCGAGCGACCGCGGGTCGTGTGTCCTGGCCATGAAATTGGGAACCTTGGTATTGAGATGGGATGCCATTAGGTCCACATCCGGGGTTCCCCAGCGTTGACAGATCTGGTAAAAAATCTCGGGATGGAGAGACCACTCCCCCGAGTCCATTCCTTGCCTGCTGAGGAAGTCGGCTTCCCAGTTTTCTACACCCGGAATGTGTACCGCAGAAAGTACCGACCTTGTGTCTTCCGCCCAGCGGAGGATATGAGCCACTTCTCTCATCGCCTGGGCGCTGCGGGTCCCGCCTTGGTGATTCACGTATGCCACAGCCGTGGCATTGTCCGACTGTATCCGTATGTGCGAGGCTGCAAGCAAGTGATGAAAGGCTCTCAGTGCCAAGAGAATGGCCCTGATTTCCAGAACATTGATGGGCAATGTCACTTCCCTCGGTGACCACTTGCCCTGTGCCCTGTGATGTAGGTGCACCGCCCCCCAGCCTGTCAGGCTTGCATCGGTAGTCAGGATCTTGCATTGTCCTGAGAGGAATGACTTCCCTCGTGTAAGCGAGGTTGGTTTGAGCCACCAATGCAGGGACCTCCTGGTTGATGACGTCAACCTGAACTCCCTGTCGAGGGAGAAGGGGTTCCTGTCCCAAGATCTGAGTATGGCTAGTTGAAGGACCCTGAGGTGAAACTGGGCAAATGGCACTGCCTCTATTGCTGCTGCCATCCTGCCGAGGATTCTCATGGCAAATCGGAGAGATCGAGGAGGACTGCGAAGGAGTGTGCGAACTCCCAGACGGATGGCCAGTGTCTTGTCCTTGGGAAGGAGCACCAGGCCCCTGGTGGTGTCGAATACCATTCCCAGGAATGTTAGAGTCCGAGTTGGGATGGTCGACGATTTCGGTAGGTTGACTAGCCATCCCAGGCGACTCAGAGTGTCTAGAGTGATTGAGACACTGACCTCGCAGTCTTTGAAAGTGGGAGACTTGACGAGGAGGTCATCCAGGTACGGGACGACTAGAATGCCTCTTGAGTGCAGGACGTCCATGGTGGCCGCCATGACTTTGGTGAACGTTCTTGGAGCCGTGGCGAGTCCGAACGGAAGGGCGACAAACTGGTAGTGGTTTTGGTTGACCGTGAACCTGAGAAACCTTTGGTGGGCGGGAGCAATTGGTATGTGGAGATACGCATCCTGTATGTCTATGGAGGCGAGGTATTCTCCCTGCTCCATGGATGCAATGATGGACCGGAGGGACTCCATGCGGAAATGACAGACCCGTACGTAATTGTTGAGCTGTTTTAGGTCCAGTATGGGTCGGACGCCGCCTCCTTTCTTGGGGACTACGAACAAATTTGAGTAGAATCCTCGGAATCTCTCGTTCGCGGGAACCGGCACCACAACTCCTGATTGAAGGAGAGAGGAAACCGCTTGGTGGAAAACACGAGCCTTTTCTGGTGGTGTTGGAGGAACAGAAAGGAAGAACCGGTTCGGTGGAACGGAAGTGAACTCTATCTTGTATCCGGAAGACACTATTTCCCTGACCCACCTGTCTTCTGTAATAGGCAGCCAGACTTGCTGAAAGAGTAAGTGTCGGCCGCCTACTGGTGGGGTGTCTTCCGGAGGTCTCGAGTCATGATGAAGTGAAGTTCTGAGGTTTTCCTCCCTTGGGTTTTGCTTGGCCTGCTTTCGACTGCCAAGCCCTGTCCGGTCGCTGCTGCGTCCGTGGGTTGTCTCTGCGTGGAGAACGGTTGCGGTTTTGCACTGGGCGCGAAACGGACCAGCCCGAGGAATTCCGAAAGGATCGGAATCGCGTCTGGTTTCTTCGTTTAAACGTGCGTTTCGGTTGTAGTTGAGGGAGAGAGGTACTCTTACCCCCGGTGGCATTGGCTATCATGGTGTCCAACTTTTCGCCGAAAAGTCTACCAGTAGAATACGGAAGTCGCGTGAGGGACTTCTTTGAGGCCGCATCCGCTTTCCATTCTCGCAGCCAGAGGATGCGTCGGATCGTGATGGCGTTTGATGCTATTCCCGCTACACCTCTGGCGGAATCCAGGGCTGCATGAATCATGTAGTCTGCTACCACTGCCATCTGGACCGCTTGGTCCGAGAGTTCAGGATTTGAAGCCTGAAGACCGTCCTGTAGTCTTTTGGCCCAAGCTAGGATGGCCTTGGCTGCCAAAACTGAAGCAAACGCAGGGCCCAGAGAGGCGCCTGCCGCTTCGAAAATAGAACGAGCCATGCGTTCTACTTGACGGTCTGCTGCGTCCCTGAGGGTTGAGCTATCCGGCAGAGAGAGTAAAGTCTGCGCTGCTAGCCTAGAAACCGGAGGGTCCACTTCAGGTGGATCTGCCCATTGTTTGGTGTCTTCCTGTGGGAAGGGGTACTTCGCTTCCAGATATTTGCGATTAGCGAATTTTTTGTCAGGCTGCGCAAACTGTTTGGTAAGTATTTTCTCAAACTCATCGTGATTAGGGAAGACCTTAGGTGCTTTTTGAACATTTTCGAAGCAAATCCTATGTTTTGGGACTTCCGGGGGCGACTCTGGAATTTTTAGCACCCCATGAATGGCAGAAATTATGTCCTCAACTAGCGCTGTATTGCTAGGGGGAGAAGGTACCACGGACCTGACCGTTTCATTATCTGAGTCGGAGTCACAGATGCCCTCCGAATCCCTGTGCCTCGCTAAGGTGATCCCTGGAGGGCGACCTGGGGCGGGGGTCTTCTGTGGTGGGGGATCCCTGTGGTAAATTGCACTGTCTGTCTGTGGCAGGGGACTGCCCAAGAGACCTGGAATGACGCTGTTTCTCCCTAGAGGGGGACGACCTTGTGCTATAGTGCGACTCAGGTGATCGAGACCTGTGAGTCCGCTTACGTCTGTGAGAGTCGGAAGCAGCATGTTCCTGAGACAAGCTGTCCATTTGCTGTGTACCGTCCATAGCCGGGGCCCGACTCTGCAGAGCTTGCAGCAATGTAGCAGTTAGGTTGTCTATGGACTGTGACATAGACTGAGACATCTGAGTTGCCCATTCCGGCGTGGCCTGTGACACTGAAGCGTCAGTAGGGACTCCCTGGGGTTCTGACCCAGAGTTCTGGATGCAGTCCCGGCAGTGCGGATACGTGCTGCCACTAGGGAGCGTGGCTTTGCAGGCTGTGCAGAATGCATAGAAACATTCCTGCCTGGTTCTCTTCCTTGAGCCCGGCATAGTGCACAGAGGCTGGCTATAAGGGATCGTACAGGGGTGGCTACGCAGAGGGAACCCACAGAAAGCCTTATAGGAAGTATAGATTCACAGCTGAGTAATGAAAACCCAGCTGTGAGCTTACCCCACCGGTGTGCCCCTAGGTCCAGCGCCGACAGATCCCAGTTCTGTGCCCCCCCGGAGACCGCTGTGATGCTTCTCTCCTGGATCTCATCCAGAAAAAATGGCCACCGGGGCTCTGAGGAGAGGGAGGAGGGGGCGGAGAGCTGAAAAGGGCGCGCTGGGCTGTGTAAAAACGCCCCCTTTCTGCCTCAATCCGCCCCTTCTATGACACTCCAGTGTGTCATTTTGGTCATCCGGGGGGCGGGGAAAAGGCGGCGGCTTCAGCTAGGCCAAAGCCGCGGTCTAAATTTGAAGCCTGATGCCCAGGAGAGCTCCAGAGCGGCGCGGTAGTCCGGGGGGGGGGGGGGGGGGGGGGATTTGTACCAGACCCCCCCCAGAACGGTCGACTGGATAGCGGTGGGGGTAGCAGGGGTAGCGGTTTTTGTATGGGGGGCCCCTGAAGGGCTATGGAGCCGCTGCTGCTGCAGAGACAGGGACGCAGCAAAAGCCCTGTTTCTGCTGTGCCATCCAGTCCGCACCCTCCCCCGGCCCCCACAGGATCCCCTCAGCCGGCCTGGGGTCCCTGGAAGCTGCGGAATGCTGCCTGATCTCCGACCCTACCTGAGGCGTCTCAACCTAATACCCCCTGCGGGGGATTAGGGAGGGTGCGTCTGTCACCGTCAGGGGGTCTTCATCCTCGCCTCAACCTCAACCCAGACCCCTTAAAGGGGTTGGGGAAGGAGGGGGGGTCTCGACCTCGAACCAGGACCCGAGGGACTGGGGAGGGAGCGACATGGGGAAAAAACCACCTCGACCTCAACCGGGTACCCCTAATAGGGGACCGAGGAGAGTCTCGCTGGAGACCCACTTTTCTTCATCTGTATTTCCGTGAAAAAAAGGAAAAAAACGGAAGAAAAAAGGTGTGCCTCCTTGCGACACTAAGCAAAAACTGGAGAAGGCTGACGCCGTCCAGGGGTGTATACTGCAGAGCAGGAGCCAAAGTTAATCTTTTTCAGATTATGCATAGTGTCGCCTCCTAGTGGACAGCAGCATAACACCCAAGGTTCTGTGTCCCCCAATTAGGCGACAGAGTAAATATTACCATTATCTATAGATTATTAATCCAGTTCTGTATGTTCTACTATTGTAAAACAGTAAAACAAGTTGTAATTTAATATAATAATAAAAAAAAACAAAAAAAAAAAAAAAAAAACTTATGGCAATGTCAGTTCAGGGTTTTATGACTTTTTTCCACTGCTCATAACACGACTCTGAAAACTTAAATTATAGCATTATGCAGCATTTTGTCCTTACCGATATGAAGCCAGAGGCTCCCGGAAACCAACACGACAGGAGCTTTTAACGTTACTGTCCAGGGTAGTGACACGTAATGGACTACGAGAGGATCGTTCTTTGCCAGATTTGGCTGGGTGGGAATGTTTGCTGTGGAGAGCATTTGAGTCCTCATGGTATCGACCATCTACAGAAAATTTAAAAAAAAAAAGTTATTTCCGTTGTTAAATATGTACTAAGTGACAGAACAGATGGGTTGGGTTAAACTGCAGTTCAAAAGCATGAAAACTAAACATGTTAGACGATTGTTCGAGACTGTAGAGCAGACACTGCGGTGCCGTACTGTTATGTGCTCCACTGAAATAAAATATACATAGTGTCCACAAAGTAGCTCCTCTTCAGCCCTGTATATAACTATGTGCCCACAGCACTACACTGCTCTTTCAAGGTCCGCTACGAACAGGGACTTATATTTGAATAGGAGTTAGTGGCCTTTAAAATGTCAAGCAGAAGTGAATTATGACTGATGTGTGAGGGTCTTCCCTAATTCATCTGGGTCATGGAAAGTTTCTCCATTAAAGAGAATCTGTCACCAGGTTTTTGCCACCTAATCTTAGAACAGCATAATGTAGAGACAGAGACCCTGATTCCAGCAATGTATTACTTACTGGGCTGCTTGCTGTAGTTATGCTAAAATAGGGATTTTTGTGTACTCACCGTAAAATCCTTTTCTCCGAGCCAATCATTGGGGGACGCAGACAATGGGTGTTATGCTGCTTGCCAGTAGGAGGACACTAAGTAAACCAGAAAAAAAGTTAACTCCTCCCCTGCAGTATACACCCAATCGCTGGCTGAGACTTCTCCAGTTCGGTGAAAAAAGCAGTAGGAGCATAAACAGTCAACAATAACCATAACTATGTCAAAACCTAAGAATGCTGTGAGTCAATAGGCTAAACAGGGTGGGTGCTGTGTCCCCCAATGATTGGCTCGGAGAAGAGGATTTTACGGTGAGTACACAAAAATCCCTATTTCTCCTACGCCTCATTGGGGGACAAAGACAGTGGGACGTCCTAAAGCAGTCCCTGGGTGGGGAGCATACATCTGCTAATACCCCATGTACCACTGACTTAACACTGTGGTACTGCCGATTACAGGATGCGTCTGCCGAGAGCTGCATCCGCAGAGGCCTGAGAATGAATTTGGTAATGTTTTGTAAAAGTATGTAGACTGGACCAAGTAGCAGCCTTGCAGACCTGTTCTGCGAGGCCTGGTGCCGAATGGCCCAAGAGGCGCCCACTGAGCGGGTAGAGTGCGCCTTAATACCTGCTGGACCAGGCGCGTTTCTGACACGGTAGGATTCCTGAATCGCCAAGCGAATCCATCTGGCTAGTGCTGCTTTTGAAGCAGCTAGACCCTTCCTATGCCCCTCTGGAAGTACGAACAGGGTATCTGACTTGCGGAAGGGAGCCGTCCACGAGATGTACCGTGTCTCAGCGCCCTAACCACATGCAGGGTGTGGAGGGCCTTCTCAATGCGATGGACTGGTGCCTGACAAAAGGAAGGCAAAACAATTTCCTCATTGAGATGGAAAGGGGATACGACTTTGGGCAGGAAGGACAGGGACGTCCTGAGAACTGCCTTGTCCTGATGAAAGTTCAGGAACGGAGGGCGGCAGGACAAGGCTGTCAATTACGAAACTCGTCTGATTGACGTAATTGCCACTAGAAAGACCACCATCCAAGAGAGGACGGACAGTGACACGTCCTGCAGCGGTTCGAAAGGAGCCTCCTGTAAGGCCCCGAGAACCAGGTTAAGTTCCCATTATTCCAATAGCCTTCTATAAGGAGGCGCCACATGGGAAACTCCCTGAATGAACGCCTATAGCCGGAATGGAAAACACCAGAGATGATCGACCATGATCCATGCACCACGAAAAGAAGGTTTTCCAGGTGCGGTGATAAGATGTGCATGGACACAGGCTTCCTAGCACTAATCATCGTGGAAATCACATCGTGAGAGAACCCAGCCTGTGCTAAAATCCAGGATTCAACGGCCACGCCGGAGTTCTGGAGGTAAATCGGGCCCTACGAGAGTAGATCCATGGGATCTGGAAGTCGCCAGGGGACGTCGGCGACTAGCTGTATTAGTTCTGCATACCATTCTCGGCACGGCCAATCTGGCGCGACTGGGATCACAGGTACTCCCTCCGCTCTAATCTTCTTGATGACCCTCGGAAGCAAGGGAAGAGGGGGGGGGGGGGGGGGGGGGGAGATGTACGGGAGCCGGAACCAGTGCCATGGCAGAACTAGGGCGTCCGCTCCGATGGTGCATGGATCGCGCGATCGGGCAATGAACCGAGGAACCTTGTTGTTTAGTCTTGAGGCCATGAGATCCACATCAGGAGCCCCCCAACGATGACAAATCTGCTAAAAGACTTCCGGATGAAGAGACCACTCTCCCGAGGCAATGCCTTGGCGACTGAGAAAATCTGCCGCCCAATTTTCTATGCCCGGGATGTGGATTGCTGAGATGGGCGAATGGTTGGTCTCGGCCCAATTGAGGATGTGACTCACTTCGTGCATGGCCATCCGGCTCCGGGTACCTCCCTGGCGGTTGATATATGCTACAGCCGTGGCATTGTCAGATTGGATCCTGATGGGGTGACCTGCGAGGAGACGGTGGAAACTCCATAGAGCTAAATCTGATCACTCGTATCTCCAAAATGTTGATGGAGAGATGTGACTCTCGGGATGACCAACGACCCTGTGCCGTGTGGTGACGAAAGACCGCACCCCAGCCCAGAAGACTTGCGTTGGTGGTTACTACCAACCATCTTACTGTGAGAAAAGACCTCTCTTGATTCAGGGAGGACTTCAGTGTCCACCACCTGAGGGCTTGCCTGACCCGCAGGGACAGAAGGATCCGACGGTCCAGGGAAAACGGGTTCTTGTCCCAAGTTAACAGCAACGCATGTTGTAAGGGACGGGGGTGGAACTGTGCAAATGGAAATGCTTCCATCGCTGCCACCATCTTTCCGAGAATTCTCATGCTGAAACGAATGGAATGAGAAACCGATCAGGAAAGAGTCCGCGCTGCCTGTTGTAAGGCTTGGGTCTTTTCTGGAGGGAGTATGAACAACCCACGGGAAGTGTCCAAGATCATTCCTAAAAAGGAAATCTGTTGAGCCGGTTCTGGGAAAGACTTTTCGAAGTTTATCTTCCAGTCCAGGCGAGAAAGTGTATATCCACGGATTCCTCGCAGGCTGGAAGGGACGGACCCTTGATGAGCAGGTCGTCCAGATACAGTAACACCACCACTCCCCGAGAGTGGAGAATGGCTATGACAGCCGCCATGACCTTGGTAAAGACACTGGGGGCGGTGGCGAGTTAGAAGGGCAAGGCAACGAACTGGAAGTGTTTCTCGTGAATAGCACGCAGGAACTGCTGGTGGGACGGGTAGATCGGAATGTGAAGGTAAGCATCCTTGATGTCGATGGAAGCTAGAACTCTCCTTTTTCCATGGAAGCGACAACTGATTGGAGAGATTCCATTCGGAATCGCCGTACCTTGACAAACTGATTTAACAGTTTGAGATCCAAAATGGGTCGCATCGTCCCGTCCTTTTTTGGAACAAAAAGGTTTGAATAAAATCCCCTGAACCTCTCGTGATGAGTGACCGGAATGATGACTCTGTCCCTTAGCAGAGCCTGAACAGCCCGAAGGAAGGCTCGTGTCTTTTTCTTGGAGGGGGGAGAAGAAAATTCTATCTTGTATCCGGAGAACACCAGCTCCCTGACCCACTTCTCGTGGACGACCGCGAGCCAGGTGTGGCTGAATGAAAGTAGGCGACCGCCAACTTTGTCGGTGTCCGCCGAATACCGCAACAAGTCATTGGGTAGATCTATGAGATCTGGCTCTCCTAGATCCAGAAGCCCTAGGCCTGGGCTTCCAAGAGCGGTTAGGTCTGTATGAGACCTGGGAGCCTCTGTCTCCATGCGGGGACCGACCTGATTCGGAAGAGAAGGTAGAGGACCAACCGGAATTGTTGCGAAAAGATCGAAAACGCGTCGGCTGTTGGTTGCGAAACGGCCAAACAGCCTTTTGTTGAGGAAGGAATTTACTTTTCCCCCCTGGTAGTATCACAAATGAGCTGGTCCAGTTTCTCTCCAAAAAGACGACCCGTTTGAAAGGGGAGAGAAGTCAACGATCTTTTAGATGTGGCATTCGCCCGCCAGCCGCGGAGCCATAGGTTTCTTCTAATGGAGATCGCATTAGCGGCAGTTTGAGTCGTGCAATTGGCGGCATCAAAAGAAGCGTCTACTACAAAGTCCGCTGCGTGAATTATCTGCCTGTCGACCGTGACAGGGATGCAGCCCACTTAGGGGTACTAAACGCAGGAGGCCAATCAGCAGCGGCGGCGAGGGACGTTGGCGCACAGGCTGGGTCGCAGTCCGTGCATAACAGTTAGTCTGTGCACTGGGTATGGCAGACTTGCAAGTGGTACACACGGTAAAAAACGCAGAGTGCTTCTTAGCAGCCCGTTTAGCCTCCTTAGATTGAGACCTAGCGCTCCTGAAAGGGTTAACAGCAGAGCCTGTCTGCAGCTGCAGGGAATGTGCCGGGAAGGGGTTAAGCTTTAATCTGAGGGCAGATGCAGCTTACCAATGGTCCTGTGCTGTGTCCCCGGGAGGAAAGCGGTGGCCCTGTGGTGTCACCCGGTATCCGGCTGTCCAGAGCAGGCATAGCGCTCCTGAAAGGGTTAACGGCAGCTGAGGTAAAAGTCATGGCCCCCGAGATTAGAATTGCGCGTCTCGTAAGGAATGAGAGGCGCCAAGAGTAGGGGGGCGGCGACATTAGCGCTGGCTGCGCTATTCAAATTGCGGCCTAGTAGGTCGGAAAAGCCGGGGACTAAATTTCTGGCCTCCCTGGGGTAAGCTCCGGGCGGGGGTTGGGGGGCCGCGACCGGGCGCCAGTGTACCGTCGCTGACGCTATGTCAGCGCTTCTCCCAGGGACAAGGACCCGACCCCATACCTCCACTTCTGTGCTCAGGCAGGTCGTCGCTGTCCGGGGTCTTCCAGCTGCAGGTGTCTCATCCTCCGGGCGATGTAGCAGAGCTGGAGGAGGTCTTAAAGGGGCATTGCTCAATCGATCCACCCTGTGGTAGGGGGATGCAGAGCTCTGGGGCTGATTCAGGGCATCCGAAAAGTGCTGCTCAAGTCCTTCTCCATGCACTCCTGTGCTTCGTCCTGTTGAGCTTGCCCTCGTATCCGTGGAGTACCGACCGTAAGGGAACCATCGTCAGAGGAATCACCCCCATTTGTTGCAGGAAAGTGTACGGGGAGGTATACTCCGCGTGCTTGCCTGTTGTTGGTTTGGAGGAGAGTGAAAGGAACAGTCGCTCCCTCACGCCATTAATTAAAAAATAAAAATTTACAGAAAATTCAAAAATAAAATAAAAACGGTGGGGTCTGAAACCAGACCCAAGTGCCTCCTACAGACACTAAGCAAGAACTAGAGAAATCTCAGCCAGCGAGAGGGTGTATACTGCAGGGGAGGAGCTAACTTTTTTCTGGTTTACTTAGGGTCCTCCTAGTGGCAAGCAGCATAACACCCACTGTCTGTGTCCCCCAATGAGGCCTAGGAGAAATAGGGATTTGTGTGTACTCATAGTTTTCTCCGAGCCAATCATTAGGGGACACAGGACCACGTGTGTTATGCTGCTTGCCACTAGGACGACACTAAGTGAACACAGAAAAATTAGCTCCTCCTCTGCAGTATACACCCTCTTGCTGGCTGAGATTTCCTCAGTTTGGTGAAAAAGCAGTAGGAGTATCTAAACAAGGAACAATAACTATGTCAAAACCTAAGAAGGAGACAACAAGGCAATAGGCTAACAGGGTGGGTGCTGTCCCCCAATGATTGGCTCGGAGAAAAGGATTTTACAGTGAGTACACACAAAAATCACTTTCTCCTACGCTTCATTGGCGGACACAGGACCATGGGACTTCCTAAAGCAGTCCCTGGGTGGGAAGCAATCACAACTGTTACTACCCAATGTATCACTGGCTTACTGCTGTGGTACTGCTGATTGCAGAATGCGCCTGCCAGGAGCTGCATCTGCAGAGGACAGAGTGAATTTGGTAGTGCTTTGTAAAAGTTTGCAAGCTGGACAAAGTCACAGCCTTGCAGACCTGTTCTGCTGATGCCTGGTGCCGAATGGCCCATGAAGCACCCACTGATCGGATAGAATGCGCCTTAATCTCTGTGGGGACAGGTGTGCCCCTGACACGGTAGGATTCCTAAACAGCCGAGCGAATCCACTTGGCTAGCGTGGCTTTTGAGGCAGCTAGACCCTTCCTATGCCCCTCTGGAAGCAAGAACAGGGCATCTGACTTGCGGAAGGGAGCCGTCCACGAGCTGTACCGTCTAAGAGCCCTAACCACATCCAGGGTGTGGAGGGCCTTCACGACACGATGGACTGGTGCCGGACAGAAAGAAGGCAAAACAATCTCCTCATTGAGATGAAAGGAAGACACGACTTTGGGCAGAAAAGACAGAGAGGTTCTCAAAACTGCCTTGTCCTGATGTAAACTCAGGAACGGAGGGCGGCAGACAGGGCCGCCAACTCTGAAACTCGTCTGATTGAGGTAATCACCACTAGGAAGACCACCTTCCAAGAAAGAAAGGTTAGTGATACGTCCTGAAGTGGCTCGAAAGGGGCTTCCTGTAAGCTCCGAGGACCAAGTTAAGATCCCATGAGTCCAACGGCCTTTTATAGGGAGGCTGTTATAAATGGGACACCGAGGAGAAAAAAGCAAAACAAGCTAAGTCACAGAAAACCAGAGAGGTTGGTAACTATGCAGATTGCAGATCCCTGATCTTACCACACAACTAGCAATAGCCGTGGAGCGTGCCTACGATGTTCCTAGACGCCTCGTCACGGCCAGAGGACTAAATAAGCCTAAAGCAAGAAAAGGGAAAACTAACTGCCCCAGAGCAGACCCCAAAGGAATAGATAGCTCCCACACATGTATTGACGGTGAAACAAGATGAAGGCACAAACACAGGCAGGAAAATAGGCTGAGCAAATGATGGGGCCCAAACTAACTAGACAGGAAAGGAAAGGAAAGACACTGTCGGAAACCTGCAAAAAACCCTACAAAAATCATGTCCCACACTTCTGATAGCAAAATTAACCCTGAAGTCACTAGACTTCTCCTACTATATCAGCACTCTGAAATATTCTGAGACAGAGCAAAAAGAGACCGAACTAGTAAGGGACAAAAAGCCAATTGGCAAAATACTGATAAATAAGAGTGGAAATTAAGCACAGCCCCCAGCAGGGGATGGCTGACCACACCAAAAAACTGAATAGACCAACAAAATCAAGTGTGAACATTAGCAGAAAAACTTAGCTTTAGATGGCTTGAACAGAGTTGAAAACCAAGAGTTGACAAGCCAGAAGGAATCACCAGCAACTGAATAGGGTGTCGGCTGTCTTAAATCCAATCAGAGACTCCTGAGATCCAATCGTCATCCTCATTCTCAGGTGGCAGATCTCCACCGATCAAATCAGCCTCTCTACCTCCTGTTACCACCAGAGGGAGCCTGGAAGGAGAACTCACAACTGGTGAACCAGAGAATGAACTCACAACAGGAGGCGCCACATGGGAAACTCCCTGAATGAACGTCTTCACCTGCGATTTGGTGGCAATTTTGCGTTGGAATAGAACTGACAAGGCCGAGATTTTACCCTTGAGTGAGCTAAGCGCGAGACCTGACTAATCCGGATTGTAGGAATTCCAAGATGGATGGGATGGAGAACACCACAGTCCTTGCACCACGAGAAAAAGATCTTCCAGGTGCGGTGATAAATGCGCATAGACACGGGCTTCCTAGCACTAATCATGGTGGAGATCACCTCGTGAGAGAAACCGGCTTGTGCTAAAATCTAGGAATCAACGGCCACGCTGTCAAAGACATGGCCCCGGAGTTCTGGTGGTAAATCGGGCCCTGTAAGAGTAGATCCAAGCGATCTGGAAGTCGCCAGGGAACGTCGGCAACAAGTTGGACTAGTTCTGCGTACCATGTCCGGTGCGGCCATTCCGACGCAACTAGGATCACTGGTACCCCCTCTGCTGATTTTCTTGATGACCCTTGGAAGCAAGGGAAGAGGGGGAAAAATGTACGGGAGTCAAAACCGGTGCCACGGCAGAACTAGGGCGTCTGCTCAGATGGCGCATGGATCGCGCGATTGGGCAATGAATTGAGGAACTTTGTTGTTTAGTCTTGACGCCATGAGATCCACATCTGGAGTCCCCCAGCGATGGCAAATCTGCTGGAAAACTTCTGGATGAAGAGACCACTCTCCTGAGGTGAGGCCCTGGCGGCTGAGAAAATCCGCTGCCCAATTTTCTACCCCCGGGATGTGGATCGCCGAGATGGGCGAATGGTTGATCTCGGCCCAACGGAGGATGTGACTCACTTCGTGCATGGCCATCCTGCTCCGGGTACTCCCTGACGGTTGATATACGCCACAGCCGTGGCGTTGTCGGATTGGATCCTGATGAGGTGACCTGCGAGTAGATGGTGGAAACTCAGTAGGGCTAGTCTGATCGCTCGCATCTCCAAGATGTTGATGAGGAGACGTGACTCTCGAATGGACCAACGACCATGTGCCATGAGATGGCGAAAAACCGCAACCCAGCCAAGACGACTGGCGTCGGTGGTCATCACCAGCCATTGTACTGGGAGAAAAGACTTTCCTTGACTCAGGGAGGATTTCAGTGTCTACCACCTGAGGGTCTGTCTGACCCGCAGGGACAGAAGGAACCGACGGTCTAGGGAGAGCGGGTTCTTGTCCCAAGTCAACAGCAGCGCATGTTGCAAAGGGCAGAGATGAAACTGTGCAAATGGGACCGCTTCTGTCGATGCTACTATCTTTCCGAGAATCCTCATGCTGAAACGTATGGAGTGAGAAACTGGTCGGGAAAGAGTCCCCGCTCCCTGTTGTAAGGCTCGGGCTTTTTCTGGAGGGAGAATGACCAACCCGCAGGAAGTGTCCAAGATCATTCCCAAAAATGAAACTTGCTGAGACTGTGCTGGAGAAGACTTTTCAAAGTTTATCTTCCAACTCAGGCGGGAAAGTGTCTTTACTGTGATTCCTACGGATTCCTCGCAGGCTGGAAGGGACGGGCCTTTGATCAGTAGGTCGTCCAGATACGGGAGTACCACCACCGTGAAGGATGGCTATGACAGCCGCCATGACCTTGGTAAAGACTCTAGGGGCGGTGGCGAGACCAAAAGGCAAGGCAACGAACTGGAAGTGTTCCTCGCGAATTGCGAAACGCAGGAATTGTTGGTGGGATGGACAAATCTGGATGTGCAGGTAAGCATCCTTCATATCCATGGATGCTAGGAACTCTCCTCTTTCCATGGAGGTGACGACTGAACAGAGAGACTCCATTCGGAATCGCCGTACCTTGACAAACTGATTTAAAAGCTTGAGGTCCAGTATGGGCCGCATCGTTCCGTCCTTCTTTGGGACCACAAAAAGGTTTGAATAAAAGCTCTTGAACCTTTCGTCTTGAGGGACTGGAATGATGACTCCGTCCCTTTGCAGTGCATGGACGGCCCAAATGAAAGCTGTTGTCTTTGATTTGGGAGGTGAGGACCGGAAAAATCGTGTTGGGGGGGGGGGGGGGGGAGAAAACTTTTATATCCGGAGGACACCAGCTCTCTGACCCACTCGTCGTGGACGACCACAAGCCAAGTCTGACTGAACTAAAGTGAACAACCGCCTACTTTGTCGGTGTCCGCCGGATACTGCAGCAAATCATTGGGTAGAGGATCTATAGGACCTGGTTCCCCTAGATCCAGATGCCCTTGGGCCTGAGTTTCCAAGAGTGGTTAGGTCTGTATGACACCTGGGAACGACCTGATCCAGAAGACAAAGTCGTGGAGGACCAGCTGGAGTTGTTGCGAAAGGGCCGAAAAGGAGTCGGCTGTTGATTCTGAAATGGCCGGACGGGCCTTTGTGGGGGGAAGAAATTTACTCTTCCCCCCGGCAGCGTCAGAAGTGAGCTGATCCAGTTTCTCTCCAGAAAGGCGACCAGTCTGGTAAGGCAGAGAAGTCATCCATCTTTTGGAAGTGGAATCTGCTCGCCAGTCGCGGAGCCATAGGGCCCTTCTAATGGAGACTCGCAGATGCCTGTGCAGCGCAATTGGCGGCATCTAAAGAAGCGTCCCCTACAAAGTCTCCTGCGTGAACTATCTGATTGGCGATACTGGCTGTCTCTGGAGGAAGGTTGCTATCCTGGATGGCAGTAACTAACACCTCTGCCCAAGCGGCCATAGCCTTGGCCACTCAAGTCGCCACAAAAGATGGAAAGGGTGCCGCTCCTGAAGCTTCAAAAACTGAGCGAGCAAGGTAGTCAATTTGACGATCAGAGGGGTTTCTGACCGAAGAACCTTCAGAAACTGATAGAAGCGTTTTGGAAGCAAGACGCGATACAGGTGGATCCAAAGAAGAGAACTGTAACCAATCCTTCATTAGATCCGGAGCAAAAGGGTATTTAGCCTCAATAGGATTTTGACCTGAGAACCATTTATGCGGCTGGTCCCTATGTCTCTGGACAATGGCCTTAAACTCTGGATGGCTGGCAAATAACCTGCGCACACGTTTTGACTTCTTAAAGGAAACGTGTTCCGGAGCGGGAATATTTTCCTTGTACAACTTCAGAATCTTGTTGACTGACTAAGATAATCAAGCGATTCTTGATCATTTGGGGGGTTCTGAGGTACTGACATGTCAGACTCGTATTCAGAGTCATGTTCGCTGCGAACATTAGGAGAGGGAGAGAGAGAGCTCGCAGATGCTGAAGCGCGAGCGTGACTAGGGGACACGTCATGGCTTTCTAGAGACCTGACCATCCCTTGAGCGAGTACGAGCCCTGCTGGTGCGACACGTTCTAACTTAAAGAGGAGTCCCGGAGGGAGTCTATAGCCTTGGTTAGTGACTCCACGGACCGTGACAGGGACGCAGCCCACTCAGGGGGACTAAACTCAGAGGGCACAGTAGCAGTGGCGGCATATGGCGTTTGAGCACAAGCCGGGTCGCAATCCGTGCATAAGGGATTAGTTTGGGCACTGGACAAGGCAGTCTTGCAAGTGGCACAAGAGTTAAAGGCAGTGTGTTTCTTGGTAGCCCTTTCAGCTTCTATAGATTGAGACATAGTGCCCCTAAAGGGTTACAGGCAGAGACTGGGCAGAAGATAATGTGAATGTGCAGAGAAGGGGTTAATGACACTGCTGTGGCACCGTGCAGCTTACCCGGGTCCTGGTCCCGATATTCCCAGGGGGGTTCCGATATTCCCAGGGAGCTCTCCGCAGTGCTTCTGCACCTTTTAGCGTTAGTCACGCAGTAATAGGGCAAAGAAAGTAAGGCCATCGAGATTAGGAAGGCGCTTCTCGCTCAGAACGAGAAGCGTCAGTAACGTGAGCGGTACCCACTCACGGTGGGCGGATCTGTGGGAATGCAGCCTAGCACGGCCAGAAGCCGGGGCCTCAATTTATGATAGCCGCCGGTGATGCGCTCCGGCTGAAGAGAGGCCCGGCCGGACACTGCGCAAACGCCGCTGGATGCCGGATTAGCGCTCCCCCTGCCCGTTCATGGCGAATGTCGTCCCAGATCAGCCCATCATACTCACAGGGTGATGGCATAGCAGAGATGGAGCTGAATCGTCCTTAAAGGTACATCACTCAATCGATCCCCCTTTACAGAGGGGGATGGAGAGGTTGCTGCTTGTATCCGTGGGCTGCAGGATGGGTCCGGGGGAGGAAAGATGAAGGAAAACCTCCATTTGCCTCTGCTGCCGTTGGGAGGCCGGGAACGGCAGGAACCTTCGCATTAAATGAACCTCGGCATGACCCCTTCGTCGCAGGAGAGGGAACGGGGAGGTATACGTCGCGTTCTCGCCTATTGATGTTTCGAGGGAGAGCGGACCCCATAAAAAAGGTCCGTCACCCCCCTTCACGCCGTTAACTAAAAAAATAAAAATTTACAGAAAAATCGAAAATTGAAAATAAAAACGGTGGGGTCTGAAGCCAGACCCAAGTGCTTCCTACAGACACTAAGCAAGAACTGGGGAAATCTCAGCCAGCAAGAGGGTGTATACTGCAGGGGAGGAGTTAGTTTTTCTGTGTTCACTTAGCGTCCTCCTAATTGCAAGCAGCATGGTCCTGTGTCCCCCAATGAGGTGTAGGAGAATTTACTGTTTACGCAATAGGAGATCATCATTAATGGAGTACTTGGACTGCTGCCAGGTAGTCAAGCATATTCATGAGCTCTGAATAACCCTGCTCACACCACTGATTGGCAGCTTTCCTGTGTACACTGTGCATAGTCAAAAAGCAGCCAGTGGTGTGGGCGGGGTTATAGAGTTAAATATTCAAGAACTGCTAGATCTGCAGCAGAGAAAACAGCAATTTTATCAAATTGACAGTAAAGGCCCTTTTACATTTAGTGATGCACCAGCGATCCGACCCGGTCAGGATCGCTGGTGCATCGCTAAATGATCGCTAGTGAGCTGTCACACAGGCAGACCTCGCAGCGATGCAGCAGCGACGCAGCGCATGATACTCACCTTTCACACACAGCGATCCTGGCGTCCTCCCGCCCGCCTCCACGCGTCGCTCGTTGTCACAGCAGGAAGCCCCAGCAGGAAGCTGATGACGAGAAATGGAGCCGGACATTCTCGCGCGATCAGCGATGGACAGCGGGGGGAGCCGGTCGGAGGTAAGAATCACACATAGCGATATCGCTATTACGTCACAAAATCGGTGACGTTATAGCGATATCGCTATGTGTAAAACCCCCTTAAGTAGCCCAGGAAATGACATCACTGGAATCAGGGTCTCTGTCATGCTGCTCTCAGATGGGGTAGCAAAAACCTGGTGACAGATTCCCTGTAAGCTTCTCACTCCCAAGGGACCATAGACAGCTGGAACATGCAGGGAGCGATTACATGTCGGGAGAACCAATGTGCTCTCTTGAAAAAAAATAAAAAAATGCTTTCAAAGCGTCCTTTCCATGTACGTCTGATGAGAAAAAAAAGCTGCCATAGCATTTCTTGGCTTTAAATTGTTTCTCATAAAAGCAGGCCTTTACTTATGGGGCTCACTCCCCCTGCAAGCAGGCCTTTACTTAGGGTGCCAACCTTATGGTTTCAGATAAATTTCTAGGTGCTGCTGTCGCTAGAGGAGCCACGAACAAGTACCTCTCTACGTTGAATACTTATGGATGCAGGATATGGTGAATTTCACCAAGTAAGAAGCAGGTCAACTTAGTTTCCCAGGGATGGATTTCAGCAGATAGATGTAGTAAAAAAGTGACTATATTGCACAAATACAGGAAATGGAAGCAGTGTCGATCTGGCCCTTTCTTAGTAAAATTGACCATTGCTTACACCAGAATTACGCAGAAACTTCAGGCTGGACAGTGTTCTTTATATGCACAATCACATGAAATAACCGGAGAATCCCATACCCATTACATTAAAAGTCACCATGATTAAAGCCTATGATAACGAGGCCGAGCATGTGTGAAAGCCTTCGGTTCCGGCTTGTGTGGAATTTAATTCCACTGCTTTGAGAGATAAAGGTTTTTTTTTTTACGCTTTTCTTTGCGATCATGTTTTTTTTCGTTTTGAAGCTGGAAAAGTTTTTCTTTTGCATACAATACTGTAGACTGAGCTGAGTCCCCCATTACTATACAGATGTAGAATCAGTGAGCGCACAGAGAGAGACAGGACACCATGCGCGCACAGAGAGAGAGGATCTACCTTTTCTACTTATCTTCCGAGTAGCACTGCTTCCGGCTCTTTTGGCTTCCATGATGGGGTCACACACTGCACTGCTCGTGGGGGCCACATCCAGCTTATTGTTAGCGTGCCTTAGCTGAGGGGTGACAAATGCACACATCGAAAAATGAAATTATTGTACGCAGAAAATCAATACAACACCAGTACGAATCTAAGCAGTAGGATAAAGTGTTATTAATTATACAGGTTTTTAATTCTACAGCAAACAGTAATGCCCCTAACAGGTATTTCCCCTCACCATTTTAAAAGGGGTTGGCCTCCTATAAGGATTTTTTTTTTTTTTACATAAATGCATGCATTTTGGACTAAAAATAATTTTTGCAATTAGGTTTCATTACAAATTTTGCACCGTTTTGCTTTTCCAAGCTCTTTGTTTCTCTGCACATTCCACTTTAATGAAGCCTTTGGTCATAAATCAGCGGAGAGGAGCTCAGAAAAGACAGAGAAAAAAAAATAAACAAAAATTACAAACTTTCCTTTTAGACTATCAGAATGAGCTCAATGACTGATTCTCAGGTGGAGAGGTCGCCTATGTTCTATCAGTGCCGCTTTCCTCACACACTGACCAGCACTTCGGTCCATACAATGGCTGCGGGTGGAGGAGCCGGTGACCAGACCTGTCTATCAGCCTCCTCTTGATGGACAGGTCTGGTGACCAGCAGCCATTGTATGGACAGAAGTGCTGTTGAATGTGCAGAGAAACAAAGAGCACGGAAAGCAAAACAGGGCATTGTAGTAAAGAAAAAAAAGAACAAAATAAAAAGTTGATGGAAAAGGTGACCAACCCTTGTAAGAGCTGTGCTTACAGAACAGAAATGTTCCTAGTTAATGGGGTGTGGAGAAAGCTGCTCTCTTACAGTGCCTCACCCACATGTTGTGTGTAGTGATAAAGCTTAGCCCCAGTCTCTTTAATGGGCCAAAGCTGAAATACAAGACAGAGCCCAATAGCAGGAGTGGAGCTGTCTATGGAAGAAGGTAGCCATGTTTTTGACAACCTGTCTAATACTGAGAGACTACAAACTCCACAAGATCATGTCCAAAGGATACATGGGTACAGCTTATATTTTGCCCCACAGATACCTTGTGAACAAGGAGGGTTTTAAAATCCATCATTAGGAAAGTCAGGTTAACCCTTTCATTTTTGAACCCTTTTCCTCCCCTTATTACAAGAGCCATAATTTTTTTTTTGTTCAACGAGAAGTTATTTTTTAACAACACCATTCAGACAGCATGCTTGATTGCAGCCAGGTGTACTTTCCTCAAAAAAAAATAAAAAAATTATATATATATATATATATATATATATATATATATATATATATATATATATATATATATATATATAATTTTTTTTTTGTGTGTATATATATATATATATATATATATATACACACACACACACATACACAGTACTAATATATCTCACACACAATATATACATACATACATACATACATACATACATATACACACACACAAACACATTACATATATACATACATAAAATGTCCAACTTGGGATTATAACCAGAGACTAGACTAGTCCTGCTCTGCCCCTGGTCAGATTGAAAGGTCTCTCGCTATGGGAAAAACCTGTCAATCACCTAGCGAGGTGCTGGGAAGAGCCAACTTGGGGCAGATCTGGACTAATCTGGGTAGCATCTGGAACTGCAGGTCATCTCCTTCGAACTGGATAGGACGCAAATTATAACCCAAGCCTCTGGACTGACGTAGCACTATTTTTGGAAAAAGGCAGCCTTTCAAATATTTGAACTCACGGAAGATTAGTTATACTAGATTCAACTGTAGCAAATACTCAGCTGTGAGAAGAATTGGGTCTGAAACATAATGAACATCACAAAGTTGCAAAACATTATACTATAGATGTCTGCAGCAGCAATAAGCGGTCATACTCACCGCAGCTTGTGTGTTAGAAATCGTCTTCCATGCTTTACTTATTTCTGTGACAAGATAAAACATGTGCATCAGAATTTCACTTCTCTTCCTTCACAATCTGCTTGTTAGAGCTCGTGCACTAAACTGTATTTTTGGTCCCAGCGCTGTCCGTGAGAATCACGGGCAGCACTCTGACCTGTGTTATGTGTCAATGGGGCAGTGCATTGGAGTTGATTTTTCTATCTGCGTGAGAAAAAAAAAACCAAAAAAAAAAAAAACGCAGTATGCTTTTGTCTCTTCTATAAATCGCATGAGAATATGGGTGAATAAAAAAATTGGATGCTACATAGAGCCACAGTATAAACATGTGTTGTACGCAGATGAGGAGAAAAAAAAAAAAAGTTTTTTCTGGATGGAACTCTGAAGATGTTTTTGATACGGTCATGTGAACCTTCCCTTAAGTTTACATTTATGCCGTAATGACTAGGAGAATGCAGAAGGGAAACATTCACTGTCATGTCTGCCCTCTGGTCAGAGTCCTGCAGACTTCACTCCTCACATAATAACTGTATCACAGCCTACCTTGAATAGTCTCCCGAGACGGCTGATGAGGTGTTTCCTGGTAAAAAGTTGATGTCCTCCATAAATTCTTCTCAGCCATTCATCTACAATGGACAGAAAAAAAACATTCAATCAAAATGACCAATGTCCTAATTTTAACAGCGGAAAGTGAGTTATAATTTCTCACCCAGCTACACAACCCCCACCCCTACAAAAGCAGAGCAGTGGCCAATGTGTCATAAGATCCACGAGGATGGAGGCCGCCCGCGACAGCTGCTCCAGCCTGGGATCAAGTGCAGGCTATTGGATGCTGGAGGTTTAGTCAGGACAGCAGCCAGCAAAAGTGTAACATGACATGCTGGGGGTTATGCTTCTGCCAGCATGCAAGAATATCAATGCTGCATTAAGTTTTATCTTGACCTTTGACATTTTCTCAATTTAAATTGTTCTTTTTTTTCCAGAGAAAACCACGATAACTGATATGACCTACCACTTAAAGTCATGATGAGACGTCCACACAACTTGCAGTGTGATTAGAGTAGACATTGCAAGGAAATAAGATCGCCATTCGGGCTGGGATCCCATGTACCAGTCCGGGCAGAGGTGGCACATGATGGGTGTACTTCATGTACACGGCAGTGCATTATCAGCAGAACCACGTGGCCATTGAAAATAAAGCTCTGCTCACATGTCTGCTCAACCAGTCCGTCAATCTTTTTCCCCTGATGAAGCATATTGCGAAATGCATGTGGGATGGGTTTCGCCAAGTGAAGCCCCATTATTACCACTGGGTATTTATTCTATGTTTATTACTTTTACTTAGACCACATAGATTCTGATTTTCAGTCTGTACACCTCATTACAACCTTTACTGCTGTTGTTTTTTATCCATCTCCTACTGGCAAAACATGTGGTTCTTATGTCCTTTTATCTTTAAGGGACTGTCAGCACAGAATGACTGTTCAAACCAGGTTTAGATGCTCAGTGCTTCATG
This sequence comes from Dendrobates tinctorius, assembly GCF_039654945.1. Taxonomy (NCBI): domain Eukaryota; kingdom Metazoa; phylum Chordata; class Amphibia; order Anura; family Dendrobatidae; genus Dendrobates; species Dendrobates tinctorius. The sequence goes on from NW_027361697.1 coordinate 8,737,217, forward strand.
AAGGGCCCAAATACTAACATCCACCTTCTCCCCCCAATGACTGAAGCGTGTGGACACAGAATACAACTTCATTTTCTCCCTGCAGCTGCTCTGGTAAGGCAGCCAAGCATTATTTACATGTAATATCTTCAGATTACCACTATATGGTCAAGCAGGGCGTTTCTGGAGGTGATCGGTTTAAAGATGTGGGTTCTTTCTACATCAAAGATTACTGGTCACTTTATTAACAACCGGAACTTTATTGTACCAGCTGAAGAGCCCGGCGCTGCCCGGGCATAGTAACTGACTACGGTTAGTTATTAATATATAAAATATATATATATATATATATATAATGGCCCCGCCCATTCCGCATAGCCACATTCACTATAATATCCCACATCATCCCATCAGCCAGAGCTACCGGACTACTACCACTAGTATCCCATATCATCCCATTAGCCAGAGCCACCAGACTACTACCACTAATATGCCACATCATCCCATCAGCCAGAGCTACCGGACTACTACCACTAGTATCCCACATCATCCTGTCAGCCAGAGCCACCGGACTACAGTCATGGCCAAAAAGTTTAGAGAACGACACAAATATTATATTTTCACATGATCTGCTGGCCTCTGGTTTTTATGTGTGTTTGTCAGATTTTTTTTATCACATACAGAAATATAATTGCAATCATATTATGAGTAACAAAAGGTTATATTGACAGTTAGAATGAGTTAATGCAGCAAGTCAATATTTGCAGTGTTGACCCTTCTTCAGGACCTCAGCAATCCTCCCTGGCATGCTCTCAATCAACTTCTGGATCAAATCCTGACTGATAGCAGTCCATTCTTGCAAAATCAATGCTTTTATTTCGTCTGAATTTGAAGGTTTTTGTTTGTCCACCCGTCTCTTGATGATTGACCACAAGTTCTCAATGGGATTAAGATCTGGGGAGTTTCCAGGCCATGGTCCCAAAATCTCTATGTTTTGTTCCCTGAGCCATTTAGTTATCACCTTTGCTTTATGGCAAGGTGCTCCATCATGTTGAAAAAGGCATTGTTGATCGCCAAACTGCTCTTGGACGGTTGGGAGAAGTTGCTCTTGGAGGACATTCTGGTACCATTCTTTATTCATGGCTGTGTTTTTAGGCAAGACTGAGAGAGAGAGCCCATTCCCTTGGCTGAGAAGCAACCCCACACATGAATGGTTTCAGGATGCTTGACAGTTGGCATGAGACAAGACTGGTGGTAGCGCTCACCTGGTCTTCTCCGAATAAGCCGTTTTCCAGATGTCCCAATCGAAAAGGGGATTCATCAGAGAAAATGACTTTACCCCAGTCCTCAGCAGTCCACTTCCTGTACCTCTTGCAGAATATCAGTCTGTCCATGATATTTTTTCTGGAGAGAAGTGGCTTCTTTGCTGCCCTCCTTGAGACCAGGCCTTGCTCCAAGATTCTCCGCCTCACAGTGCGTGCAGATGCACTCACACCTGCCTGCTGCCATTCCTGAGCAAGCTCTGCACTGCTGGTAGCCCGATCCTGCAGCTGAAACACTTTTAAGAGACGGTCCTGGCGCTTGCTGGTCTTTCTTGGGCGCCCTGGAGCCTTTTCGGCAACAAGGGAACCTCTCTCCTTGAAGTTCTTGATGATGCAATACATTGTTGACTGAGGTGCAATCTTTCTAGCTGCGATACTCTTCCCTGTTAGGCCATTTTTGTGCAGTGCAATGATGACTGCACGTGTTTCTTTAGAGATAACCATGGTTAACAGAAGAGAAACAATGATGACAAGCACCAGCCTCCTTTTAAAGTGTCCAGTGGTGTCATTCTTACTTAATCATGACAGATTGATCTCCAGCCCTGTCCTCATCAACACCCACACCTGTGTTAATGGAGCAATCACTGAAACGATGTTAGCTGGTCCTTTTAAGGCAGGGCTGCAATGATGTTGAAATGTGTTTTGGGGGATAAAGATAATTTTCTAGGCAAATATTGACTTTGCAAGTAATTGCTGTTAAGCTGATCACTCTTTATAACATTCTGGAGTATATGCAAATTGCCATTAGAAAAAAATGAAGCAGTAGACTTTGTAAAAATTAATATTTGTGTCATTCTCTAAACTTTTGGCCATGACTGTACTACCACTAATATCCCACATCATCCCGTCAGCCAGAGCTACCGGACTACTACCACTAATATCCCACATCATCCCGTCAGCCAGAGCTACCGGACTACTACTACTCCTAATATCCCACATCATCCCATCAGCCAGAGCCACCGGACAACTACCCCTAATATCCCTCATCATTCCATCAGCCAGAGCTACCGGACTACTACCCATAATATCCCACATCATCCCGTCAGCCAGAGCCACCAGACTACTACCACTAATATCCCACATCATCCCGTCAGCCAGAGCTACCGGACTACTACCACCAATATCCGACATCATCCCGTCAGCCAGAGCCACCGGACTACTACCACCAATATCCCACATCATCCCGTCAGCCAGAGCCACCGGACTACCACCACCAATATCCCACATCATCCCGTCAGCCAGAGCCACCGGACTGCTACCACTAATATCCCACATCATCCCGTCAGCCAGAGCTACCGGACTACTACCACTAATATCCCACATCATCCCGTCAGCCAGAGCCACCAGACTACTACCACTAATATCCCACATCATCCCGTCAGCCAGAGCTACCGGACTACTACCACTAATATCCCACATAGTCCCCTCAGCCAGAGCCACCGGACTACTACCACTAATATCCCACATTATCCCGTCAGCCAGAGCTACCGGACTACTACCCATAATATCCCAAATTGTCCCATCAGCCAGAGCCACCGGACTACCATCACTAATATCCCACATCAACCCATCAGCCAGAGCTACCGGACTACTACCACCAATATCCCACATCATCCCGTCAGCCTGGAGTCAGAAACAGAGCGCTGAGTGGAACGGTCCTAACTTCCATACAGGGGATCCCTTTAAGAGAGGCCTGGCGTCAGAACCAGAGCACTGAGTGGATTTGCCCTGACTTCCATACCAATGATCCCTTTAATAGAAGCCTGAGGTGAGAATCAGAGCGCTGAAGGATTTATCCTAACTTCCATACCGGAGATCCCTTTAAGAGAGGCCTGGGGTCAGTACCAAAGCGCAGAGTGGATTTTCCCTCACTTCTGTACAGAGGATCCCTTTAAGAGAGCCTGGGGTCAGTACCAGAGCATTTGAAGGCAATTGCCCTGACTTCCACCATGTCAGTGTCTGCTGAGGTTTTGTCACGTGGAAAAACTGTTGGTCATAGCAACCAATCAGAGCTCAGCTACTTTTAACCAGCTCTGGTGAAATGAGAGATGCTTAGAGATTGTTTGCAAGGAAAACTGTTGCTCATAGCAACCAATCACAGCTCAGCTTCTTTTGAATAGCTCTGGTGAAATGAAAGATGCTTCGTGATTGGTTGGTGGTACACACACATTCATTCTTATATATAGAGATGGTTAATGATACTGGATCAGGAAATTAAGTATACACTCCCTGACAGAAGTTATGTCGCTTATCCATGTTATGTAAATAAAAGCTTATAACCTGACGTTAAATTCATCCATTGGTTGTATAAATTATTCTTTTGAAAGCTGAAACCCTCCGAAATGTGGTTTTGGTTAAGAAAATAAATTGGCATCAATGCAGCAGAAATATTGATCATTTAATGGACACAGAATGGTCAGATTTTGGAAAGAGAAAAGTTTTGTTGCCTGGTCATATAATCCTAGTTTACATCCTCACCTGTGCTCAGTAAATGATCGGTTAATTAGTGGGTGTGTATAAAAAGAAATCCAGCACCCCCAGACCTTCACTTGAGCTCTGACAATATGCTAAAAATTCACCCTGCGACCAAAGCCTGGATTATCAAGAGGCTGAAGACCAGATCCACTGCAGAGGTGGCTGGCACCTTTAATGTGTCTCAGCGTTAAGAACAAAGAATTAAAAAAAAAAGATTCGAAGAGACTGGAGATGTGTTTGACAAGCCCAGGTCCAGCAGACCCCGCAAGACAACTGCTCAGGAGGAACGTTTGTTGGTTAGAAAATCCAAAGCAAGCCACTCTTCAGAGCTCCAACAGGCCTGGTCACCTCAAGTCCCTGGGTCAACTATAACGGTTTGTTGGATTCGGTCTACAAATGGCCTCCATGGTCAAATCAGTGCCCAGAAGCCAGCACTAAACAAAAGGCAAATTAAAAAAAAACCTGTGGCATTTGCAAAGTCCCACAGCCTGCTAAACAGATGGACGCTGGAAAAGTGGTAGAAGGTGGATTTCTCTGATGAATCTTCAGTAGAATTACACCACAGCCACCGCAAATACTGCAGGAGACCTACTGGAGCCCGTATGGATCCAAAATACTCCCAGAAAACAGTTAAATTTGGTGATGGAAAGATCATGGTCTGGGGTTACATTCAGTATGGGGGTGTGCAAAACATTTGCAAGGTGGAAGGCAATATCAATAGCCTAAAATATCAAGAAGTATTAGCTACCTCTTATAATCCAAATCATAAAAGGGGTCAAATTCTGCAGCAGGATGGTGCTCCATCTCACACATCCATCTCTACAACAAAGTTCCTCCAGGCAAAAAAGATCAAGGTGCTCAAGGACTGGCCAGCCCAGTCACCAGACATGAACATCATTGAGCATGTTTGGGGTAGGATGAAAGAGGAAGCTTGGAAGACAAAACCAAAGAATCTAGATGAACTCTGGGAGGCATGTAAGACTGCATTCTTTGCTATCCCTGATGACTTCATTAATAAATTGTATGAATCATTGTTGAACCGCATGGATGCAGTCATTCAAGCTAATGGAAGTCACACAAAATATTTAAAATGACTAATAGCACCACAACTTCATTCACCAATGTTATGCAACATATATTTGTATTTTAAGTTATTTGTTTGAATATCACATTACTTTCTGTGGCCGACAAAACTTTTGTCTTGCCAAAATCTGACCATTCTGTGTCCATTAAATGATCAATATTTCTGCATTGATGGCAATTTATTTTTTTAACCTAAACCACATTTCGGAGGGTTTCAGCTTTCAAAAGAATAATTTATACAACCAATGGATGAATTTAACGTCAGGTTATAAGCTTTTATTTACATAACATGGATAAGCGACAACTTCTGTCAGGGAGTGTACACGTACTCTATATTTATATAATGATCGCTACATTTATAATCCGATGGAGTAGCATTTACCTAATGAAAGGTTAGTGATTTTCTTTGTATCTGATATTATATTTATATTGCATTATTCTTTTAATTCTTATGTATCAGAGTGAATTCTGTTATTTTCTATATTGTGAGTCCTGCGCGCCTTTCATTATAGATCTTTGTTCTATGTAGAAGAAACAGCACGGACCAACAGAATTAGCATTCTGTGACGTCTCATTCCCAACTGAATCAGAGAACCCCAATAATTAACCCCTTAAGCCCCAAGGGTGGTTTGCACATTCATGACCAGGCCAATTTTTACAATTCTGACCACTGTCCCTTTATGAGGTAATAACTCAAACGCTTCCATGGATCCCGGTGATTCTGACATTGTTTTCTCGTGACATATTGTAGTTCATGTTAGTGGTAAAATTTCATTCAAATAACTTGCATTTGTGAAAAAAAACGGAAATTTGGTGAAAATTTCGCAATTTCCCAACTTTGAATTTTTATGCCCTTAAATCACAGAGATACGGCACACAAAAAACTTGATAAGTAACATTTCCCACATGTTTACTTTACATCAGCACAAATTTGGAACCAAAATTTTTTTTTGTTAGGAAGTTATAAGGGTTAAAAATTGACCAGCGATTTCTCATTTTTGCAACACCATTTTATTTTTACGGATCACATCACATTTGAAGCCACTTTGAGGGGTCTATATGATAGAAAATACCCAAAAGTGACACCATTCTAAAAACTGCACCACTTAAGGTGCTCAAAACCACATTCAAGAAGTTTATTAACCCTTTAGGTGCGTCACAGGAATTTTTTGAATATTTAAAAAAAAAAAAATTAACATTTAACTTTTTTTTCACAAAAAAAATACTTCAGGTTCAATTTTTTTTATTTTACCAAGGGTAACAGGAGAAATTGGACTGCAAAATTTATTGTGCAATTTGTCCTGAGTACGCTGATACCTGATATGTGGGGGGGAACCACTGTTTGGTCGCATGGCTGAGCTCAGAAGGGAAGGAGCGCCGTTTGACTTTTTCAATGCAAAATTGGCTGAAATTCAAATCGGACGCCATGTCACTTTTGGAGAGCCCCTGATGTACCTAAACAGTGGAAACCCCCCACAAGTGACCCAAATTTGGAAACTAGACCCCCCAAGGAACTTATCTAGGATATGTGGTGAGAACTTTGAACCCACAAGGGCTTCACAGAAGTTTATAACGTACAGCGGTACAATTAAAAAATCATTGAGGAGATGAAAAACCGCACAGCAATCCGCAGGTATTTTGACCTGCGGTTTTTACAGAATCCGCACCTAATCCGCAGCGTGTGGACACAGCCTAAGGGTAACAGGAGAAATTGGACCCCGAAAGTTGTTTTGCAATTTGTCCTGAGTAGGCTGATACCCCATATGTGGGGGTAAAACACTGTTTGGGCGCATGGCAGAGTTTGGAAGGGAAGGACCACCATTTGACTTTTTCAACTCAGAATTGGCTGGAATTGAGATCAGACACCATGTTGCATATGGAGAGCACCTGATGTGCCCAAACAGTGGAAACCCCCAATTCTAACTCCAACCCTAACCCCAACACACCCCTAACCCTAATCTCAGCCCCAACCCTAGCCCTAACCCTAATGGGAAAATTGAAATAAATACATTTTCTTTTAATTTTATTATTTTCCCCTAACTAAGGCGGTGATAACGGGGGGTTTGATTTACTATTTATGGCGGTTTTTATGTTTGGCAGCTGTCACGCGCTAAAAGACGCTTTTTATTGTAAAAATAGTTTTTGCATCACCACATATTGAGAGCTATAATTTTTCCATATTTTGACCCACCGAGTCATGTGAGGTCTTATTTTTTGCGGGACAAGGTGACGTTTTTATTGGTACCATTTTCGGGCACGTGACATTTTTTGGTCGCTTTTTATTCCGATATTTGGGACGCAGAGTGAACAAAAACCAGCGTTTCATGAATTTCTTGGGGGGGGGTGCGTTTACACCGTTCCGCGTGCGGTAAAATTTATAAAGCGGTTTTATTCTTCGGGTCAGTGCAGTTACAGCGATACCTTATTTAGGTTGTTTTTTTTATGTTTTGTTTTATGCAAAACTATTTTATATAAAAAATAATTATTTTTGCATCGCTTTATTCTGCAAGCTATAACTTTTTTTTATTTTTTCGCTGATGATGCTGTATTGCGGCTCGTTTTTTGCGGGACAAGATGAAGTTTTCAGCGGTACCATGGATATTTATATGCATCTTTTTGATCGCGCGTTATTGCACTTTTTGTTCGGCGGTATGATAATAAATAATTATTTTTTGCTTTGTTTTCTATTTTTTAAGGTGTTCGCTAAAGGGGTTAACTAATGGGACAGTTTTATAGGGCAGGTCGTTACGGACGCGGCGCTACCAAACGTGTACTTTTATTGTTTTGTTTCTTTTTTATTTCTAAAAAATGAATTTATTGGGGGGAATATTTTTTTTTCTAATTTATTTGGCGATTTTTTAAAATTATTTTAACACTTTTTTTTTTTAACTTTATTACATTGTCCCAGGTGGGACATCACTGTCCTGTGACAGATCACTGTGACAGATCAGCGATCTGTCACAGGCAGTGCAGCAGGCTTCCTCGTGCCTGCTCTTTGCAGGCACTGAGGAAGCCAGCTCCCTGCAGGCCCCCGTCGCCATCTTGGATTCGGGGGCCTGCAGGGAAGGAGCCCCGCCCCCCGCAGCAGCGGTGCACATTGCGCTGCCGTGGGGGGCTCAGGGAAGCACGGAGGGAGCCCCCTCCCTGCCGATGCTTCCCTTTAACCACCGGTACACCGCGATCGTGTTTGATCGCGGTGTGCAAGGGGTTAACGTGTCGGGGGCGGTCCGTGACCGCCCCTGACACATTGTGCCGGGTGTCAGTTGTGATAATCAGCTGACACCCAGCCGCGATCAGCGGCGCTCACCACGTGGGCGCCGCTGATCGCTATGACGTACTATCCCGTCCCTGGGAATTAAGTCCCAGGGCACATGGACGGGATATTACGTCATATGGGATTAAGGGGTTAATGGGGTCCGTCAGCTGTCTGGTGTCAGATTTTTTACACTGAGTCCTTCTTCCGTTTGAAACAGGACGTCACAAGATCATCATTCTGTTTGTCTGTTTCACCTTGAAGAAATGGGACAGGTAAACAGAATAGTTATACAGACGTGTGAACAGACCATACACCTGAAACATGTGATGAGTTTCGAGTAATAGAGAAGCAGTTGCGACTTTTCTGAAGCGACACCTTAAATGCTAAATGGGTTGCCCTCCTCAATGTTTTCTAAACACTATTGTTGGGATCTTCTTTAAAGGGTATCTGTCACCTCATTTTTGCCCTATGAGTTGCAGCTACCGCCATCAGGGGCTTATCTACAGCATTCGGTAATGCTGTAGATCAGGGCTGTGGAGTCGGTAAGCCACAGTTGCGACTCCGACTCCTGGATTTTATCAGGCTCCGGCTCCGAGTCCTTCATAAATGGCCAATTCATAACAACAAATTTACTGTTGTAAAATATTAAACATCGTGCTTATTCACTTTCTCACCATCATATAAGTAATCAGACCACTTAGAGCAAAAACTACATTTATTAGAATACAATTAGAATATAGCAAAAAACTTTTCTAAACTTTTCTAAACTGTAAGTAAATATGCAATAAACACTTATGCAGTTAATAAGAAGAAATCTATAAATTTGTCCTCAGAAAAAGTATTGCCTCTGTCAGATCCTCCTTCATGGATGCCCTCAAATCTGATCTAATTATTTTGAGAGCAGAGAACAACCTCTCTACACTAACTTGTGTTGGTGGCAAAGCAGTAACCACTCGGGCAACATCTCTGACAATGTCAGGATACAGAGGAATCGCTTGTTGCACTGTTATTTTTGATGAACGGTCAAATTTCTCAATTTCTTTTAGTGCACATGAAAAATTCTGCTGAAATGTACTGGCTGTGTTCCTTGATGGGGATGACTCTTCTTCTATGCGGGAACGCTTTGCACGGTCCTTGTGATCCAAATATTTTTCGAAATGAAATTCTTCATCAGTTGATGATGAAGGTGAAGATGTGGCAGGACGACCAAATTCTTCTTGTTCCTCCTGACTGTTCTGCAACCCTTTCATCCTTACTGCTATTTCAAACAGAGCTTCTTTTCCTTTACTTAGCTGTTGATCATCTAGAAGAATCCAATGCATTGGGTCTACATAAACAGCTGCCAAAAGAATGTTATTTTGTAATAGTAGCTCCTCTCTCCGTTTCATTGATGTAGCAATGCCACTTGCAATTAACCCTCCTCTTTGGGACAGGCGAAACATCAGGTTCTTCCACTCTTAAGAAAATACCTGGAGTTAAGTCCTCTGCTTGTAATTTTTTAGTCACTGTAAATGGGTGCTCTAGCAATTTTTCCAGCTCAGTCACCTGATTCCACTGACGTTCATTTAGCGTCAGTTGAGGGTTAGCCATGTCTACAAGAAAGGTTTTCAGTTCAACCAAGCGCTGAATCATTAAGTAAGTACTGCCCCATCGTGTAGCTTGATCAATAATTGCCCCTTTTCCAGCACGTCTCTTCAAAATTGAGTCAACTTTAGGGGTTCTGGCAACAGTAGCCAATTTTCTCACCTTGCCAATCAGTGCAGCAGCATGTCCTTCTTGCAGACAGTCTCTTATAGCCAGCTGTAGCGTATGCACAACACAGCGCATGTGATGAATGAAAGAACATATTGACAGTTTCAACAAGATCTAAACTATCATGTTGCTGTTCATCTGAAGCAACTTCAGTTTGCTCCTCAGTTACAATACTGTGTTCCTCTGTTTCAAACATTTCTGTGTCTGTGGACCCAGAATGTTCTTCTAGCTGCTGGTCACCATCATTACTCTCATTCATTAGCTTAATAGTACTTATCATATTTGAAGCATTGTCAGTTACGACAGAAAGAACTTGCTCTTTTTTAAGTTCATAGTCTTGCAGAACCTTTTCCACCAAGACCTGGAGAAACTCACTGGTGTGATGAGCTTTGGTGTCTGTTACTGCCAATGTCTTGGTAACTATTTCATTTTTGTCACAAACAAATCGGACATTGATGGCAAAATAGTTCACTCTGTGACGTGTGCAGGCATCCATTTTAAGAAACAGAAAGCATCCTTGAGAGTTTTTTTTAAGTTCTTCCTTTTGTTTAAAAGCTTCTTCGATTACTAATTTTCTAATACTCTCTCTCTCCAGAGAAACACCAAGCTTGCGGGCCATTTCCCCATTCAGACACATAAAAGCTGGTCGTGAAAATAATGAAATAGGCACACTATCCTTTACAACAAGCTCTATGATCTGTTTTTTAAATGTATCTACTGTCATTGTCACAGTAACTTTGTCACTGACAAAATATCTTGCAACTGATGGCTGCAAAGTTCTCTGCTCCTTTGTTTGGCTGGAAGAGCTGGGCACTGGTTCATTGGTTTGGATGCAGTCTTTCCCATCCACTGCTTTCAGTACTTCGGGATGAAAGCGCTGTAAATGTCTCTTTAGATTAGAAGCTCTGGTAGGAGCATTTTTATCTTTGCCTGAATATGCACTCATCTTGGCTTCACAGCATTTGTTTTCGTCTGGATCATTTGTCATACACTGACAGACATAATGTTTTCTATCTTGAGTGATGGTGAAATGTTCAAATACAGCTGATTTAATGTGATGCTTCTTTGACATTCTCAGGTTTTTAATTCGGCATTCACAATCCAAATGACAATTGTTTTTCCTAAAAACAATTGTACAAAATTATTGCCAGGTCGTACAACTGATATAGTGGTCAGTAATACTGTTATTATTCCTCATGTACTCACAGTTAACTGATGCAAAGTTTGTTGAAAGGATAATACTCCTTACAGTCTTCCTCTTCTGAGTAGCAGGCAGCTGTGAGATGCTTGGAAGACGCACACCTAGTATGATCTAGTCTAGAGGAGGAGCTTTACTACTAAGAATTTGCAACACATTTTCAGTTTCATACATTGTAAGTAGGGGGGTTGGGGCAGCATGAGGTTAACCAAGTATAAGATTAGATAAGGGCAGTGGAGAACAGTGACACACAAGAAGTAAGAAATGTCTATCTCCAGCAGAACTGCTTATCACTGTTGTTCATAGTTTGATAGAACATATATTTGAGTAACATTTATAAAATTCATATGAAAGTTCAATTATGAAATATTAATACATTTTTTTTAAAGCTGGAGTCGGTACATTTCTACCGACTCCGACCAAAACTAACTCCGACTCCACGACTCCGACTCCACAGCCCTGCTGTAGATAAGGCCCTGATGCAACCTGAAAGAGAAGAAAAACAAGTTATATTATACTCACCCGGGGGTCCGGCTCCTCCCATCTTCTAGCGATGACGTCCTCCTTCTTACTTCTGCTGCGGCTCTTGCGAAGGCGTACTTTATCTGCTCTGTTGAGGGAAGAGCAGAGTACTGCAGTGCGTAGGCACCGGGAAAGGTCAGAGAGGTCCGGCGCCTGCCCACTGCAGTATTTTACTCTGCCCTCAACAGGGAAGATATAGTATGCCTGTGCAGGAGCCGCGGCAGAAGTAAAGAGGAGGATGTCATTGCTAGAAGATGGGAGGCGCCGGACCGCGACACCCATCGGACCGGACCCCCGGGTGAGTATAATCTAACTCGTTATTCTTCTCTTTCAGGTTACATCGGGGGCTCATCTACAGCATTACAGAATGCTGTAGATAAGCCACTGGTGGCGGTGGCCGCATCTCATATATAAATGAGGTGACAGATTCCCCTTAAGGGATGAAGTAAAAGTTATGTTTCAACATAACAGATTGATTTTTTTTTTTTTTTTTTTTACTGGGAAATGATTATCTGACCTGTGAAATTGTAGCCAATGGATACTGGCTCTTTTAAAAAGCTGTTGACAATTAAGAACAAAAGTTCTGGAATCTCAATTATTGAACCGGAGGTTCCAAAATCTCATTTTAGAAGCTTAATCCAGATCAAACAGGTGCTGTGCATCCCTGATCCAGCAATTCACAGCGGCAGAGGTCAGGGAATGCACTTCTGTGATGTTGACTGATGAGAGAGGGAGATGTAAACCTGAAATGATGAGTAAATGACAGCACGCCCCATTATACAGATGAGTCTCATCCTGCCCAACATGAAAGGGATGTGAATAATCACAGTTTAGACTCTTGTTACACCTCACATGACAAAATCTTAGAAATATTGTTGCTGTGATGGAAACTGAAGCATTTAATAAAGGCTCTCTATCATACCTCATTGTAAATTGAAGTCGGGAATCACTACAAGAAAAATCTAAAACTAGATGATGGTAACGTCAATGAATAGTCAGTAATGTAATATATGGACACAGTAGATGTGAGAATCTGTCAGACTACACTAAAGGGGCTGTTGTCCACTACTAGGACAACATCTTCTCAGTCTGAATATTAATTCCTATGAAAATATAAACAGTTATACTGACCTCCTATGCCGGCACCATTCCAGCGGTGTTGGCACTGGCTGTCCCTGGGCTCATGTGTGATTCTTATGACACGTGAGCCCAGCGCCAGCATCACTGCCTCAGCCTTTATACGCATTAATATAAAAAAAAAAAAAAAAAAAAAAAAAAGAAAGAGAGAGGGGGCCACAGCTCTCACTCTTAATTACTTATATGTCCGAATGCAGAGACAGTGACGTCAGTGGTGATCGGGTGCAGGGCTCACATGATGTAGCATCCTCACGTGAACCCCGGAAATGCCATTGCCAACACCGCTGAAACGTCACCGGCATAGGAGGAGAGTATGAGTGTTTTTATTTTCACAGGAACCCCTTGGTTGTCCCAGTAGTGGACAAACCCTTGCGGGTATGTACACATGTTGCAGATTTGGCTGCGGATCCGCAGCAGTTTTCTCGGCTGTGCACATGCTGCGGAAAATTAGCACACATTTGCTGCGGTTTATTTTCCGCAGCATGTCAATTCTTTGTGTGGAATCCGCAGCGATTTTACACCTCTTCCATTATATGAATCCGCAGGTGTAAAAACGCAGGCGCAATCCGTACAAAGTCTGCACTAAATCCGCAGGTAAAAGGCAGGTCATTTTACCTGCGGATTTAGCAAAATCTGCGCTGAAAAATCCACAGCCAAATCCGCAACGTGTGCACACACCCTTAATGTAGTCTGGCAGATGCTCACATCTACTGTGTCCATAGGTTGCTTTAAAAAGTTTCTCCAATATTTTTTTTTTTTTTATTCCCCTTACACCCGTGATGTTGTGCAATCACGATCCCAGAAACATTGACATTCAGAGAAAGACTTCCTCTGGATTTCTAATTTCTCTTGGGGAGAGGAGAGTAAAGGGGCCGCTGAATGGCCACAATGACTGTCTGACATAACGTAACACAAGCCCTGGGAATTGTTATTTTATTGAAGGGGGGGGGGGGGGACATAGTGATTGAGAAAGGGTTCTCTTGAGTAGTGTGCAACCCCTTTTAATTGAGAAACTAATGCTCCGCAATGCGAGCAGACAAGTCAGAGTTGCAGTCATAAGATGAAAGATAGGGAAGAGATAAATGCTGGATACGGCAGAAGACAGTAAGTATTCTATTGAAGTCACTGTACATACGGTATATTACTGGTAGCAAATTGTGAAAGAAAAAAAAAAAAAGACACACACTGGAAAGGACTTTAATAATATTGCCTTTTGAGAGATTAAAAGGGACGGCATAATGTAGGGACAAAGACCCGGATTCCAGTGATATGCCAATAACTCGGCTGCTTGCTGTGGTTTTGATAACAATTCCTAATTTAGCAGGAGATCATCACTAGAGGACTAGTAAACCTGCTGCCATGTAGTCCTCCATATTCTTGAGCTCTGTATAACTCTGCCCCCACAATTGATTGGCAGCTTTCTGCCTACGCAAAGTTTACAGAGAAATCTGCCAGTGGTGTGGGTGGAGTTATAATGGGCTCAGCATTCAGGGAACTGCTATATCTGCAGCAGAGAACACTGATTTTATCAAACCTGTATCAAACAAACCAGTAAGTGAATCTGGAATCAGAGTCTTCGCGCCCACATTATGCTGCACTCAGATGGGGTAACAAAAACCTGGTGACAAGTTCCCTTTAAGTAACCATCATCTTGTGAATACCACAAAGAAGTCACCTGGGAAATTTGTCTTTAGCGCTTATGTATAACATTACACTACAGCCCACCATGGGACATACTGATGTGCAGATTTTATGCAGAGAACGAGGGGAGAAAAGGCAGCACAAGCCACGGCTCATGTCTCCTAGGTATGTTCCGAGTTTAGGGTGAAATCAAGACTGCACACAATGGAAGTGTGTGTGGGGCATCTAGAACCCTGTTTACACGCTACAGAAAAGGTTCCTCACAAATTTTTGTTTGCGTAGTGGAAAAAAACAAGTTCAATGGAAGGTAAGCTACTGATTCCTGCAGAGTCCATGAAGTAAAGCCGGATTCACACATCTATATTTCACAGTCTGAGCACAGATTGACCGCAGGTCTCCTAACCCTGCGAGTCTCGTATATGGTTATCAGGCTGAGGAGTTCGGATCAGGACACACAGGGCCGCTCTCTAGCTCATAGTGTATACTCAGAATCCAGCCTAAAGCCGGGAATAAACCCCTTTGAATGAATCAGTCTGATGCTCCTGCAGACCCACAGAGCGTACAGTAATTATGTGTTGCACACGTGTATAAAACATATCCACAGGTATGCAAAAAAAATTAAAGATGTTCACATTACCAAAAGGAAAACAAAACAAAGCATGAAAGACATCCAGTTAAACAAAAAACGGTTTTACACCTAAAGCTTCTACTCAGCCCTATGTGTCTCCATAGTTACAGATTACAAACAAAACCCCTGCAGTCTGATTTTGCAGCCATTACTAAAGCTGGTGTATGTAGAGCAGAGCAGTCACCAGGTGCAGCGCGGGCAGAGGCGCAGAGCGAGCAAGGAGAGTCACAGCAGCGCGGGCAGAGGCGCAGAGCGAGCAAGGAGAGTCACAGCAGCGCGGGCAGAACCGCAGAGCGAGCAAGGAGAGTCACAGCAGCGCGGGCAGAACCGCAGAGCGAGCAAGGAGAGTCACAGCAGCGCGGGCAGAACCGCAGAGCGAGCAAGGAGAGTCACAGCAGCGCGGGCAGAACCGCAGAGCGAGCAAGGAGAGTCACAGCAGCGCGGGCAGAACCGCAGAGCGAGCAAGGAGAGTCACAGCAGCGCGGGCAGAACCGCAGAGCGAGCAAGGAGAGTCACAGCAGCGCGGGCAGAACCGCAGAGCGAGCAAGGAGAGTCACAGCAGCGCGGGCAGAACCGCAGAGCGAGCAAGGAGAGTCACAGCAGCGCGGGCAGAACCGCAGAGCGAGCAAGGAGAGTCACAGCAGCGCGGGCAGAACCGCAGAGCGAGCAAGGAGAGTCACAGCAGCGCGGGCAGAACCGCAGAGCGAGCAAGGAGAGTCACAGCAGCGCGGGCAGAACCGCAGAGCGAGCAAGGAGAGTCACAGCAGCGCGGGCAGAACCGCAGAGCGAGCAAGGAGAGTCACAGCAGCGCGGGCAGAACCGCAGAGCGAGCAAGGAGAGTCACAGCAGCGCGGGCAGAACCGCAGAGCGAGCAAGGAGAGTCACAGCAGCGCGGGCAGAACCGCAGAGCGAGCAAGGAGAGTCACAGCAGCGCGGGCAGAACCGCAGAGCGAGCAAGGAGAGTCACAGCAGCGCGGGCAGAACCGCAGAGCGAGCAAGGAGAGTCACAGCAGCGCGGGCAGAACCGCAGAGCGAGCAAGGAGAGTCACAGCAGCGCGGGCAGAACCGCAGAGCGAGCAAGGAGAGTCACAGCAGCGCGGGCAGAACCGCAGAGCGAGCAAGGAGAGTCACAGCAGCGCGGGCAGAACCGCAGAGCGAGCAAGGAGAGTCACAGCAGCGCGGGCAGAACCGCAGAGCGAGCAAGGAGAGTCACAGCAGCGCGGGCAGAACCGCAGAGCGAGCAAGGAGAGTCACAGCAGCGCGGGCAGAACCGCAGAGCGAGCAAGGAGAGTCACAGCAGCGCGGGCAGAACCGCAGAGCGAGCAAGGAGAGTCACAGCAGCGCGGGCAGAACCGCAGAGCGAGCAAGGAGAATCACAGCAGCGCGGGCAGAACCGCAGAGCGAGCAAGGAGAATCACAGCAGCGCGGGCAGAACCGCAGAGCGAGCAAGGAGAATCACAGCAGCGCGGGCAGAACCGCAGAGCGAGCAAGGAGAGTCACAGCAGTGCGGGCAGAACCGCAGAGCGAGCAAGGAGAATCACAGCAGCGCGGGCAGAACCGCAGAGCGAGCAAGGAGAATCACAGCAGCGCGGGCAGAACCGCAGAGCGAGCAAGGAGAATCACAGCAGCGCGGGCAGAACCGCAGAGCGAGCAAGGAGAGTCACAGCAGCGCGGGCAGAACCGCAGAGCGAGCAAGGAGAGTCACAGCAGCGCGGGCAGAACCGCAGAGCGAGCAAGGAGAATCACAGCAGCGCGGGCAGAACCGCAGAGCGAGCAAGGAGAATCACAGCAGCGCGGGCAGAACCGCAGAGCGAGCAAGGAGAGTCACAGCAGCGCGGGAAGAACCGCAGAGCGAGCAAGGAGAGTCACAGCAGCGCGGGAAGAACCGCAGAGCGAGCAAGGAGAGTCACAGCAGCGCGGGAAGAACCGCAGAGCGAGCAGAACCTCTGCGGAGGCAGAGGCACGGAGCAAGCAGAACAGCAGCGCAGGCAGAGGCGCAGAGGTGATCAGTGCAGAACAGCCCCTGTAGTCTGAGCCGTGCAGCCCCCGTAGTCAGTGCTGGCCGTCTTATGATGGAGGAGCCTGAGCGGTCGGCGCAGACAGGTCGCTGACATATGGCTGCTGTCAGTGAGGAGACCGCCGGCAGCCCGAAGCTCACACTCCCACCACCTCCATGACAACCAGAGCAGGCAGCCCGTATACAGGGGCTGGCAGGCAGGCTGGTACTTCTAGTCCCACAGCAGGACGCCACACATAGGTGACATCTCAGCAGAGAAGCCGGCACACACCCGGCCCCCGCCGGCCGCACACTGACCTCCGCCCCCGGTCACAGACGCTTCGGTTCTTCTGCTCTTCCAGTTCTCTTCTGCTCCTGGTAACCAGACTACTTCCGCTTCCGGGGTCACGTCCCGCGCTCCCATTGGTCGGCAGTGAGCGGAGGCTAGTGCGCAGTTACAACGGACATTCCTAGAGCGGCCCCGCGGGCGGGAGCGGGAGAGTCTCGCGAGAAGGCGGAGAGCGCGTGCACGTCGCCATGGTGGTTGGGGCAGCGCGTCATGGGGGGTGGGGGCACAGCATAACAGCGCCGCTTACCACCTGCCGCCGCTAGGGGGAGACAACGCACCTGAAAATGACTACTCTATTCACACTGGTCCGAGGAAAAGAAGCGTTATATGGAGGGGACACCACAATGAAGAGGCATGTCAGCATACAACTGTGACACCCTTACCAAATAATGTAGGAATGACCAAAAGCATAAGCTGTGCCCCAGAAGATTAAAAAAAAAAGACCCCGCGCCCCTGAATAAACTAGTAATATTACATTGGCCGCTATCAATAAACCTGCACTGTGTAATATCAGGGGTAACATCGCTGTATGTGGAGCCTGACGTCACATAAGGAGACTTATAGGCCGTGCATGCGCCTCTAGGAAATTAAATATGCAAATTACCCTTGAGCAAGAAAGAGAACCCGAACACTAGCGCCACCTATGGGAAGCAGCAATCCTACAAGTCAATACCTACCCTGGTCGCATGACTTGGGCTAAAAGACAAGCCAGAATCTGTTTGCAGACACCGTGTTCCGGGATGTTGCTCCTCATCAGTGCAAAGCGGGAGATCGGATCTGGCCGTGTGAGGTCTCCAACCGGGGTCTTGAGGAGTAACGTTTCTCCAGTGGAGAGTGCCATGCACACAGCAAAATCACAGCTCCTGCTTGGCACTGAGGAGGAGCAACACTCCAAAACATGTTTTTAGTTTTAACCCCTTGATCACCCCCTTTACAGAAAAAAAAAAAAAAGCTGGCTATTCCCCATAGATAATAATCACCTATCAGGGCTGACTGATGTTTATCGTGGACTCTCCCTGGCAGCAGCTACTGGGGATGAGGGATTGTGATCGCGACAAATATTTAGTTTCTGTGGGAGATTAAATAAACATGCACACTCGGGGGATATGAGCATGCAAGACCTGATGTGAGCTGGCCTCCGCTTGCCAGTTTTCTCCTTACAATGTGCAGTGACAGTGCGCTCTCTGGGCGGCTCGTCACTTCCCATCAGAGTTGGAGAGGGCACTGTCACTGTGCATATTACACAGTGAACAAAGGATAGATCCAGCCCTGCGGACATACACTAGTCTTTGTTTAGGCAAGTCCACATCAGAGCCGTGTACTAAAGCTTATATGTTAAAAGTTGCATTATCATCTACGCGTTTAAGGATCTTGCAGCTCATGATTAAGGGTTCGATAAGCACCTGAGACACAGAGATGCTAATGCAACTTATGCTCCACAACCTTATGAGGCAATCGCTGCAAACAAACGACTTCTGGACCCCTCACTGACACTTCTGCACCTGTCTACAGGTATTTTGGCAGAATCCTTATGAGCAAACTGCTCCTTCCGTCTCAGGAGTCTTGGTGTCTTCTCCAGACTGCAGGTTTCTGATTGTTGCACAGATTTACATTGGAGCTCATAGTTCGGTGCTTTGCTCTTAGCTATTCTTGGATGCCTTCAGCTGTGTTTTGGGACATTGGACCCATGTTCCTGTGACTCAGACTAAGCTTTCTGACACCAGGCAGCACATTTGGCTCTAGAATGTCGATAGTCTTGAAATTTAATTGTGCCCTGCACAGAATGCAGACCCCCTCTGCCAACACAACAAAGCAGCCCCCCCTCCCCCCAAAAAATAATAATAATCGAGCCTCCTCCATGTCTCAGTGTAGGTAGAATGTTTTCTTTGTATGCTTCATTTTTGCGTCTGAACAGAGCTGAGGCGACTTGTCGAAAAGCTCCAGTTTTTGCCTCCTCTGTTCAAATGGTGTTCTATAAGCTTTGTGGCTTCTCAATATGTATTTTGGCACCTTCCAGTCTCGCTTAAAGGGAATCTGTCCCCCCCCCCCCCCCCCCCGGGATGTATGTGACCTATTAATTTGGGCAAAGAGGTTATAGAAATGTTGCACTAGTCCTACCTGTGTGTCTCATATTAATGGTCCTGATGTTGAGAAATGTTATATTCTTTCCTTATGCTAATGATTTCATCCAGGCTCCGGGGAGTGCACTGTCTGGAAGAAATCCCTGGCTCCTGTCTTCACTGTAATACTACCCCCCCCTCCCATTCACAGGAACATTGGAGCTGGTCTTATAACCTTTGCCTTTAAATGGGTTGTCCAGTACTCAGAAAACCTCGTCTCAATCAGCATGTTTGCACCAGTAAAATAACATTTCTACTCCCCTCTGCCGCTCCAGCAGTGGTCGCACTGGCTCGAGGGGCCTCCGTGAATTTGGGCGCCCGGGACATCAATGTGTTGCTTGCCTGCTCGCTTCCTCTTGATGTCTGAAACATCTGAAGTAGGGATTTTTGTGTACTCACCGTAAAATCCTTTTCTCTGAGCCAATCATTGGGGGACACGGGCAGTGGGAGAAGCGCTGACTTTGTATCAGCGGCGGTACACCGGCGCCCCGTCGCGTGAACTCCCCCCCCCCTGTCTGTGTCCCCCAATGAGGCGTAGGAGAAAACGGGGAGAATTAAACCAGTGCTGATTGCTATGTCACATGACCCCTGTGCCCAATGTCACACAAGCCAGTGCCATCACTGCTGGACCGGCACCAGAGGGGAGTATAGTGTTATTTTATTGGTGCAAACATGCTGATGGAGACAGGCTGTCTGAGTAGTAGCCAACCTCTTTAACACGTATGTCTATAATAAGCATTCTATTCTCACCAGACAACGCTCTCCTTGGCTTTTTTGTGGTCCATGTCCAATGTGGTACATACCAGGATACCAAACAGCACAGTGACTACTTTTCAAACTTGAAATCGGCAGACTAATTACAGTGAGTCTTGTAATTTGCAAACTTGTAATTTAATACGTCCCCAAGGTCAAATTATTTTCATTTTTTCCTATGGCTACCATCATTTTTGTGCAGGCCATTTATTTATTTATTTTATGTTAAGAGACAATTCAAAAAGTCTGATTGTCCTTAGTTAATGTTCAGTAAATTTAAACAGAAAATTACTTGTCAGTTTCCTGTTATTTCAGTGACCAGTGGGTTTTTCATAATTTAACAGTAGGGCATTAACAATTTTATCCATGTCTGTATAGTAGTGCCACCTACTGGTATAAATAGTAGGGCTGATCAATGTATTCAATAAAAAAAAATAAAAAAAAAAAAAATAATATATATATATATATATATATATATATATATATACACACACACACACACACACACACACACATACATATACATACATACATACACACACACACACACACTTTTGTACATAAAGAAATACATTCGGTTTGGATTACTTTTATTATTTAAAAATAGTTCTCATTGTACAAAATTAAGCAACAATCTAAAATCTGTGCACAGAGGTACAATATCCAAAGAAAGTCTCAGTAGAAAAAAAAAAAAATTGTAGACCAAAACATTATAAAAAATAAAACCTTTCCTTGGTCATCTATGAGCAATCTTCAAACAAAGTTTTAAAAAGCAATTCCACCACAATCAAATAGTATATAAAATTAAAGAATTAAAACAAGTTGAAGACATAATGAAATACGCAAAGTAGAATTTTAATGTTTCAACAAAAGCATAAAACACATCACACACGAGGCGATGTTTGCAAGGTTAGAGCAGATTGCGGCCGATGAACGCATTGTATGTGGGTTAATTATTAGTGATGAGCAATCGAGCTCGGATAAGGTGTAATCCGAGGGACTTCGGTGTGGTCGAATAATATGTTCGAGTCCCTGCGGCTGATCAACAGCTGCAACACATGCAGGGATTGCCTAACAAACAGGAAATCC
The DNA here is from genome assembly GCF_039654945.1 of Dendrobates tinctorius. Classification (NCBI taxonomy): domain Eukaryota; kingdom Metazoa; phylum Chordata; class Amphibia; order Anura; family Dendrobatidae; genus Dendrobates; species Dendrobates tinctorius. Next base: position 8,758,517 of record NW_027361697.1, read on the forward strand.
CTGCATGTGTTGCGGCTGTCGAACACCCATGAGACATGCAGCATCGGGGACTTGAACCCAGTATTCGAGAACTCGAAAGACACTCTATTAGCACCTGAGTATGCTGAGATAACACCATATCCGAGCATGTTTGCTCATCACTATTAGATATATATATATATATATATATATATATATATTCCTGCAGCCACAGATTTTTTTTTTTTTTTTTTTAAGAGCATTCTACTTATTACATAAGCAGAGTGCGAAGGTCATTTGATCTTCAAAGAAGCAAAAAGAAAAAAAATTACAAAATAATTTACACGTTCCCACCTCTTCTATACGTTGACTGCCGATTGCCCTCACAATCTCAGCAGAGCAACAGTAAAAATGATTGGGTAAAGTCGCATCTTTAGGCTGCATTCACGGGGGGTGTAATTTAGTTTTTTTGGCAGCGGTTTCCCAAAATCATAGTGAAACCACAGCAAAAAAAAAAAAAAAAAAAAAAAAAAAAAAAGGAATTTTTGTGTGAACTTACCTAACTGTGACCCAACCAATTCCAAAAAGGCGAGCCCTCTGGAACACTCAAAATAGATTAAAAATTAAAGTAGCCATTAAAGACTGCAAAAGCTTCAACAGGTATGTACAGATAATATAAGAAGCAGTTGTAAATGCCTACAATTCTTACCCCCTGTCCAGGATAAGACCCCTTGCTGACTGCGGCATGGTCTCATTCATAGCGATCAAGATGGGGACCGTCACTCCCTTTCTGGCATCCCCGGCCTTTACTGTGCAGGTGCCATAAACACTCAGCACATGGGCAGACACCAGGCAGTGCTTTCCCTGGCTGGGCAGAAGTGGATGGAGACAAGGAAGCAGTCAGATGATTACCCACGTGAAGGCTACCATCTTGATTGTTATAGATGTGACTGTGCTCCTCTCCAGTGTTTACATCGCCGGTTCGGTTGCTTTTAACAGGCAGCGCAAGGTAAGAAATGTATGATTGCTTAGAACAGTTTAGGGCATTTTTAGAAATTTTCCTAGAAAGTGACCAACCCCTTTTAGTTCCTCATGTCTGTTAGGCAGCCCAATTCCAAGCACACTTCTGTACCCTCAAAATTTGTAAAACTGGTCTCGATCAGCTAAAAACAGGATTTTTGGGTTGCTTACCGTAAAATCTGTTTCTCGGAGCCTTCATTGGGGGACACAGAGACCATGGGTGTATGCTGTGCTGCCACTAGGAGGCTGACACTATGCACAAAAAAAGGTTAGCTCCTCCTCCGCAGTATACACCCCACCGACCGGCAGGGAATTCCTCAGTTAGTGAGAAAGCAGTAGGAGAAGAAACAGAATAGATTGAAAACAGAACAAACAACTCAACTGTAACCAATCAACCAAAGTAAGAACAGGAGTTGTAGAACATGGGAGGGTGCTGTGTCCCCCAATGAAGGCTCCGAGAAACAGATTTTACGGTAAGCAACCCAAAAATCCTGTTTTCTCGTTCGCCTTATTGGGGGACACAGAGACCATGGGACGTCCCAAAGCAGTCCCTGGGGTGGGAAACAAACTTCCATCAGGCCAGTGGACTCACCACTGCTGCCTGCAGAATCCTTCTACCTAGGCTGGCGTCCGCCGAAGCGTAGGTGTGGACCCTGTAGAATTTCACAAACGTGTGAACCGAAGACCAGGTTGCAGCTTTGCAAAGCTGCAGCGCGGAGGCTCTGTGGCGTACCGCCCAGGAAGCACCCACTGCCCGGGTAGAGTGCGCTCTGATCCCTGGAGGGGCCACTCGATGCTTAACCCGGTAGGCCTCCAAAATTGCCGATCTGATCCAGCGAGCAATAGTAGCTTTGGAAGCCGGGTGACCTTTCCGCTCCCCATCTGGAATGACGAAAAGAGAGTCTGTTTTTCGCAAGGAAGACGTCCTAGACAGATAGACTCATTGCCCTGACCAGATCCAGCTTGTTCAGGGACCGCTCCCGAGGGTGAGTTGGACTCGGACAGAAGGACGGCAGAACAATATCCTCATTGAGGTGAAAGGAGGACACCACCTTCGGAAGAAAAGAGGGCGGAGGCCGCAGAACTACCTTGTCCTGGTGAAGTACCAGGAAAGGAGAGCGGCAAGAAAGAGCCGACAATTCCGACACGCGCCGGATGGAGGTGATGGCCACCAGAAAGGCTACCTTCCAGGAGAGAAGGGAAAGGGAGACTTCTCTGAGAGGTTCAAAGGGAGAACCTTGCAGAACCTCAAGAACCAGATTAAGATCCCATGGATCTACGGGCGCTCGATACGGAGGGGCCGTGTGAGCCACGCCCTGAAGAAAGGTTTTGACCTGAGGGCGGGAGGCCAAAGTCTTCTGAAATAAAATGGAGAGTGCCGAAACTTGACCCTTCAAGGAACTGAGCGCAAGCCCCGCATCCAGCCCTGCCTGAAGAAACGCCAGAACGGAAGGGAGCGAAAAGCACATAGGCGCGATGTTATTGGCCTCACACCAAGTGAAATAGGCCTTCCAAGTACGGTAGTAAATTTTGGAAGATGATGGCTTCCTGGCTCGGATCATGGAATGAATTACTCGACCGGAGAATCCTGCCCTTTTCAAAACCTCGGTCTCAACAGCCACGCCGTTAAATTGAACGGCCGAGAATTGGGGTGGCAAATCGGACCTTGAGACAGCAGATCTGCCCTGTCTGGAAGCTTCCAGGGGGCGTCCGCGAGAAGGTTGACAATGTCCGCGAACCAAGACCTTCTGGGCCAATTCGGGGCGATGAGAATGACTGGAATTCCTTCTGCTTTGATCTTCAACAGCATGGGAAGAAGAGGCAGGGGAGGAAACAGGTAGGGAAGCTCGAACTGTGACCAAGGAATGGCCAGAGCGTCGGCGCCCACTGCGAGAGGATCTCGAGCTCTGGATACAAACTGTGGGACCTTCCTGTTGAGGCGAGAAGCTAGCAGATCTACGTCCGGGGTTCCCCAACGACTGCAGACCTGAAGAAATACCTCCGGGTGTAGGGACCACTCTCCTGCCGCGAGACCCTCGCGGCTGAGAAAGTCGGCGGCCCAGTTGTCTACGCCGGGAATGTGTACCGCGGAGATTGTCGGAATCGCAATCTCTGCCCACTGAAGGATCTTGGACACTTCTGCCAGGGCTGAGGCACTCCATGTCCCTCCTTGGCGGTTGACATATGCTACCGCTTTGGCGTTGTCTGTCTGAATCCGGACAGGCAGGCCCCCGAGGAGTCTGTCCCAGTGGACGAGAGCCAGATGGATCGCTCGTATCTCTAGAACGTTGATCGGCAGAGCAGATTCTTGAGTCGACCAACGACCCTGAACAGTGTGATTGCGGAACACTGCACCCCATCCGAGGAGGCTGGCATCCGTTGTTACAATCTGCCAATGAACAGGAAGAAAAGACCGCCCCAAGAGGATGAGAGGTGACGTCAACCACCAGTTGAGTGACCGCTTGATCCGGCATGAAAGACGAACAGGGCGATCCAAGGACAGAGCCGACCTGTTCCACCTCGACAGAATGGCATGTTGGATAGGTCTGGCGTGAAATTGGGCAAAGGGAACTGCCTCTATCGCCGCCACCATTTTTCCCAGGACCCTCATAGCTGTTCGGAGGGACGGAAATCGTGGGGTCTGCAGCGATCGCACAGCCTGCTGCAGGGAGAGAATCTTCTCTTGTGGGAGAAAGACCCTTGACCGACGAGTGTCGAACAGTAGGCCCAGAAACACAAGACGTTGAGTAGGGACCAGACAGGACTTTTTCCTGTTGATGATCCACCCGAAATCGGAAAGAGTGTCCAGGACGATCGTCAAACTTAGGCGCGCCTGCTGGAAAGAGGGAGCTTTGATCAGAATATCGGCGAGGTACAGAAAAAGAACGAGACCTCTGATCCTCAACAAGGCCATCAACGCAGCCACGATCTTCGTGAAGACTCTGGGAGCGGTGGCGAGACCGAAGGGCAGCGCGACGAACTGGTAATGTTCCTGGCGAACCGCAAAACGCAGGAACTTCTGACGAACTCTCTTGTTGAGCAGCTTGAGATCCAAGATGGATCGGACCGCCCCGTCTTTTTTCGGCACGACAAACAGGTTTGAATAAAACCCTGTAAACCGCTCCGATTCGGGAACGGGCACAATCACCCCGGGACTGAGGAGAGAGTCGATGGCTGTAAAGAACCCCGGGATCAAAGCTGGATCTTTTGGAGAACGGGATTCGAAGAAACGATCCCGTGGAAGAGAGATGAACTCTATCTTGTATCCTGACGATACAACCTCCCTGACCCAAGCGTCCTCTACCGAGGCCAGCCAGACGTCCTTGAAGAACAGGAGTCGACCTCCCAATTGGGAGGGACCCTCGGGAGTCCGAGGATAGTCATGTTGATGTGGGCCGACCCGATCCGGATCTGGATGGTCTGCCCCGCGAATAGTGGGAGCGTCAGGAGGGAGTGGGTCTGAAGGAAACTTTCTTCCTATCTTGGCGTGCCTGCGGTCTTTGCTGGTTGGAGGAGGTCTCCGCCGTATTGAAACGGCAGTAAGCCCGAAAGGGTCGAAACTGACGCCTCAGTGGGGGTCTGCGAGGTTTGGCCTGAGGCAGGAGAGAACTCGTGCCTCCGGTGGCGTCCTTAATAATTTGGTCCAATTGGGATCCAAAGAGGCGCCCTCCCTGAATAGGGAGATTAGTAAGAGACTTTTTAGAAGACAGGTCCGCCTGCCAGGCCTTGAGCCAAATTGTACGTCGGATTGCCACAACTTTACTTGACGCCTGGACTGCGCAGGATGCGGCATCCAAAGAAGCAGAAAGCAGATAATCCCCCGCATGGGAAATCTGATTGGCAAGATCGGCCAATCGATCTGGTTGTGCTTTCTCTAGGATGCCCTGACGAAGATCCTCTGCCCAAGTGGCTATGGCTTTTGCTGCCTAAAATGAAGCAAAAATTGGGCATACCGCCGTCGAAGCCGCTTCGAAGGCAGACTTCGCTAGGGATTCTATGATCCCATCATTAGAATCCCTAAGAGACGCCACGCCTGAAAGCGGGAGAACCGTGTTATTAGAAAGCCTGGACACGGCCGGATCGACCGAGGGAGAAGCAGACCAGTTGTCCGTGAGCTCTTTAGCAAACGGGTACAGAACGCCGAGACGCTTCCCTCGTTGAAAGCGTCTGGTCAGATCCCCTCTTTCTCTGGTAAAAATCTTTCCAAACTCGGAATGTAAAGGGAATACCCTGGAGGGTGTTTCCTCCCGTCTGAACGAAACCTCCTGATTTGAGGATTTCGCAGGGGGGTCAGCAATGTCGAAGGTCTGGTGGATCGCTGCAATGAGGTTCTGCACAGTAACCCTCATGTTCGCATCCTGATCCGAATCCAGCTCTAAGATCCCCTCAGATGATCCGTCCGAGAGCGCTTCACCTGACTCGGGAGAGGAGGCCCGGGAGGGATGCTGCCGAGAAGGACTATGTGGTGACATGGGGCGAGGAGAGGAATCCGGCTGGGGATCCTGCCTGGGTCTTTTGCGACTATCGCTGGCCGACTCAGATGGAATCTCTCGGGACCTGCTGGACCCTGTAGAGGTGTCCAGGGGCAGCTTATCCAGGACGGCTACTAGGGTCTGAGACACCCTGGTGAGGTCTGCCACTGACTGTGATAGAGACGAGGCCCAGCCAGGCATGGGGGGGGTTCACTCTCGCCTGGGGCCCTAGATGGCTCCTGGTCGGCGTCAGGCTGAATAGGGTTGCTACAATCCAGGCAGAGGGAAGTGGACTGACCTGAGGGAAGTTTGCGATTGCAAGAAGAGCACGCAAAGTACTTAACTAAGGTGCAAGAGGAGGCAGGAGGACGAGAGCGGTCAGACTTAGAATTAGACATACTGACGGACAGTCACTGAGGCAGTGCCGGAAGGTTGGGGGACAGGAGGCAGAGGAGGGTGTCAGTCTGCAGTCGCAGAGCTACTCACGGTCCGGTGTCCTGTCGCAGCTTCCAGCAAATGAAGTGCACGGCTTGTCTGGGCTTGCAGGGGGCACGGCAGATAAGACAGCGTCCGGCTGACAGGCTGTGAAAATGGCGGCAGCCTGAGAACAGAGCAGGAAGCGCGCACTTCCCTGCAGAGACCGAGGAAGAAGATGGGCGGGGCTAACCGCCGATGTTAAAAATGGCGCCGTCCTATCCAGACTGGGGTGGGTGGAGACAGCGCCGCCTCGGGGAGACTTAGCGTGAGGGGAGAAGGAGGTGGGCAGGCTTAAAGCGGGCGGGAGGAAATCCCGCCCGAGAAAGAAGGCGGGGGGCGTGGCCGCGACGCAGGACAAGGCCCAAGATGAAGCCAGGGCCTGGATTAGATGAGGCGGCCGCCTGTCAGCACGGGGCGGCGCGGAGGCCCCGCAGCACTGCCGCGGTGACCGCTCCTGAGGCTCGCTGGGGCCGGAAGGGAGAAACCCCCCCCCCCTAGAAATGCACTGGGGGCAAGTTGCGGCAGAACAGGCCGAGAAGCCGGGGCCTGAATTAAATGCGGCGGCCGCCGGGAAACGCGGGCGGCGCGGAGGCGTCGCAGTACCGCCACAGTGACCTCTGGGGCTGCCGAGGAGAATGGGACCCGGGCCTCATACTTACCCTCCGTCACTATAATAAAGGTACCTTCATCCAGTGTGTGTTGTCACGAAGAGTATCCGCGCCTCATCCAACCGACAGGCTCTGGTAGGCGAGTGGGTGGGAGGCGGGGGACGAGGACCATCTGGATCGCCTGACACACATCCGTGTACGGTCTCCTGGTCCTGCTGTAGAGACCTATGAGGATACGGGGTGGCAGTACACGCCGTACTCAGTCTCTTTGTGGGAGTACAGTTGTGACTGTTGACACTGTATCCCTCCGGAAACCTGAAAAGGAACGACGCACAACGAGGTAGATATGGGTCTAATGAAAGACCCGTGTCCACCTCCTACTGACACTAAGCTAAACTGAGGAATTCCCTGCCGGTCGGTGGGGTGTATACTGCGGAGGAGGAGCTAACCTTTTTTTGTGCATAGTGTCAGCCTCCTAGTGGCAGCACAGCATACACCCATGGTCTCTGTGTCCCCCAATAAGGCGAACGAGAAAAACCAACAACCCTTTTTGGGTTATAAAACAATAATAAATGCCCCCATACACATTAGATGTCGGTTGACCACTCTCTCTCTTGACGCCCCACGTACTCAGGAACGGGCGACTTGGCCATGAGCTCCTGGTTCCTGATCTTATATATATGGGAGCCTTTAGTCAAATCTGAAGAAAGCAGGTAAATGCCATCAGACAGTCCTGCTCTCTCTAGAGGTAGATTTACAATTTTCTTTCTGGACAGATTTCGGGAAGCGTTTCACACTATATTAGCAGGACGCAGTCGCCTAAAGTGGCCATTAGCTCCTCTTATGATCACCAGTCATAATAAACGCATTAGACAAGGATCCATGGACGTCATACGCCCTCAATTGTATTTCCAGAACAGAGCTCCAAATCTGTTATATGGACCTAGACAGAAAAGATAAATCTCTGGCTGTCGCCTATCCTTGGGGAAAGTGCTGTATACATTTATACACCGAATGTATGTTAGCCGGCAACTACGCAGCCAGAATTTTATCAAACGAGGGCCATGTCCACAACTGCTTTTTTTTTTTTTTTATTATAATTTTTTTTAATTTAATTATTTTTAATTTCTTTCAATACATGTAAAATGAAAAGTGAAACAATTTTTCAATAGATTCCTTCCTGTTACTTCTCCAGCTCCAGTGCAGACCGTGCGTCTCTTTAAACCCCAGGTTAGGTTTGTACGTTGTGTATTTGCTGCAGCCATTTCCATAGTATTTTCAGCACAATATGCACCTTTCATGCGGATTCTGCTGCACATTAATCAGTTTTTACCCATTCCATCGCCGAGGGTGAAATCCGCACTTCATGTCGATTTCTGCACAAAAAAAACGTCAGCGATGCATTTATGAGATCTCAATAAATCTTGTTTGCTTATCTGGTACTTTACTACTTTGTGGATTTTCTTCTTGCAAAATCTGAGTGGAAAAAGCACACACCAAATACACAACGTGTGACGCTATGCTGCAGGGGTTTTATGAGCGGATTAAAAAGCTGCACACAGGCAACAATGAAATTCTACAAAAATCCCACACAAAATTATTGTAGGAAAAGGAAGGAATGAGTCAAGAATATAAAATAACAATTTATTCACAAATAATAAAAATTGACAAGACTCATTACTTCCTTTTCCTACAATAATTTTGTGTGGCATTTTGTAGAATTTCATTGTTGTTAGAAGGTAGTATTCTTACTTTGTGGATTATATGATATGCATACACAGGCAACAATATAGCTCAAATCCAGAATATATGTCACCCATGTCATCGCAGCATTAGGTTCACAAACTTCTGTTTACAGTGGCTGCAGCCATCCTGGCCTGTATACCGCGCCTGCCCGGCTGCAGCTGATCACTGGTCTCAGCAGTATATGGCACTAGACAGCTGAGGCCAGTGATTGGATGCAGCGGTCATATTGTGTGGATTGGCGAGGATGAAATGGGCTAGAATACATTATATATGAAAGTAAAAAAAAAACAAAAAAAAAACAAAAAAAAAAAAAAACACAGGAGTATCCACCTTCAAGTAGGCAAGTACATTTTTCTTTAATTTTCTGAAATCAGCATCTGTCCAGAGGGGTTGGGAAAACTTTTTCAGTCCTCATTTGAGATGTGCGATTGAAGGGATTCCAATTTTTTTTTTTTTTTTTTTTTTAATGGCGTTGTCCTTTGAATGCTGGTGATCTCTAGAAACACCAATATGTCCTTTACCTCATATACATATAGCACGATGAAGCTTAAACATGGCCGTTTTCACCATTTACAACCTAAATTTGATAGGTTTCCTGAAGTGGACGACAACGGCTGTGCATCCCTGCAGGACATCAAATGCTGCGCCCTTCATCTCGCTTACTTGATGCTTTAGTTCTGTTTCTTTGAACATTTCTTCATGATATTTTTTTCAGGGAAAACGGGAAGGACTACATGGGATATGCGGCTCCAGACTCCGCTAAACTTGTCCTCGTCCATCCCGTCATGAGAGGCCTTGGCGTCTAAGTCAATTAATTTTTGGGTTAAAAACGACCTCACCTTCTCTTCCAGATTCCTAAATGAAATGTCCTTTTCCAGGGTTGCATCATGCAAAAGCACCGTGAGCAGCAGCGCCACGTCTTTGAACATTGCTGATTCGTGGTCACAATATTTGTAGAGGATCAGCAGGGACCCGGCGGGCAGTAGCTCCAGACGATGCAGCACCGCTGCCCGGGACGTGGTTTGGAAACCTGCACTGAGATCATCATCAATGTGTTCTTTAACGTCTTCACTAGTTCCAGATGCATAGTCGGATCCAGAGATCACCGTGTAGCCACCACCAAGGGAGGAGGAATAGACATCTGCAAGCCGAGTGCCAAGACAGCGCAGCGTTTCTTCTGTATCCCGGGCTCCCGCGAGGAGGATTATAGCCGGCTCGGTGTTCTCCTTCCAGCTTTGCATGTGGCGTTCCAGAATGATCCTACTTCTTCTCCACATCTCCTCAGACTGGTTGGAGAAATTGCTGGAGAGCATCGCAAACTCATTCTTGAGATCCTTCTTGTTTTGTGGTTCTTTTATAAACTTCATCTGACTGGCAATCTTCTGAAAAGCCTCTGGCAGGAGGTAAAAGACAGCCGCAGAACCAACGAGCAAGACGAGGAGGACAAGGAGTAAGAATTTCATGCATCTTCCTAAAGAGAAAAAAAAAGAACAAGCTAAGACATCTGGTGTAGATTTAAATAATTTGCGGGATTCCTATTCCAATTTTTTTGGCTATAAAGTGGGATCCCAAAATGTTATGACAGATGCTCGTTAAGATAAAAGTTTTGCCTCAATATTTACTATAAGAGCAAATATTAGGCCGGGGTCACACTGGCGAGTAATACGGCCGAGTGAGAGGCGCTAAAAGCATACATTAGACACGGACCAATGATTCTCTATGGGGTCCCTCGCACCAGCCGTATATTTCTCGGGCGTATTCTACGGTCCGTGCCAATCGCAGCATGCTGCGATTGTCAGCGTACTACGGCCGTAGTATGCCAATGCAAGTCTATGGGTGCGCAAAAAATACGGATTACACACGGACCACACATGTGACTTGCGAGAAATACGCACCCCGTGTCTTTTAGCAAAGGCGGCAATTCAGTGCGCGACACAGTAAACTCACACTGACAGTTTTAATAAAGAAACGAATGAATAGATATATACACATAGAATACATATATATACATGCATTCTATGTGTCTATATCTATTCTTTGGATTCTGTTAGAAACCCTGTCATAGGGCTCCATTATATGTCCATTTTGCAAGCCTGCAAGAAAATCTCGCCATACGGATTACATACGGATGCTGACATGTGCAAAATACGCGACCACACCTTGATTACGGATGACATACGGAGCACTATTTAGGGGCCATTCATCCGTATTACGCATGAAAAATACTGACCGTATTTTGCATTGGTTAGTGTGACCCCGGCCTTAGTGTAAAACCCTCAATATCGACTCCATACATGCGTGATCTCTCTACATACAGACACATAAGGAGGCCAGCAGGGACATTACCAGCTACAATGGGTAAGCAGGACTAACCGTGGGGTATTGATGAGCCTGGTGGTTCTTACAATTTTTTTTTATTCACCAGTATGTGTGTACCCTTTACTATTTATGTATGCATAATCTCTTTACACAAGTTGTGACCTGACTTGCCTCTGGTTATTACTTTGCCCTTGTTCTCTGCTGTACCAGCATGTCTTTATGCCTACTCCCCTCCTTTGTGCTAGCACATATGGCTCTTATTATATGTATGCAATTCTGTTTAATTTTTGGTGGTTTCTATATACTCCATTTTTCCTTGGTGTTTCATATCTATGGGAGTATTCCATCAGTTGATGTATATCTTGCATTTATGCATTTATTTTGGGAGCGAGGCTTTAGCCTCTTTCAGCCTTGGTATTTTGAATTGCTTATTTGACTTTTGTTTCATACAGGCACATAGTAAAGGTCTTGATTTATCTAGCTGAAAAGGGTACACAGGGGGTGTCGGATAATCAGTGGCCATAGGAAAGTGCATATAGCCAACTTGTAAGGGTAATCGTAAGGCTGAAAAGAAGCTTTAACATCAAATCTGCCTTTTTTAATGGGATCTCCCAGGGATCTTTCTGTGCACATTACATTCTAGTCCTATATGACATATTAGAGGTGACAAACAAAACAGTCAGTCACTGTACTCATCTCTGTATATACACATTATATACATACATACCAGAAAAACAGATGAAGGGCCTGGTGGGAGTAAATACTGTGAAAAGAAACACAGAACTTAGAACACCTAATATCTGTGGAATATGGATAACACGTGAGATATACATATATCACATACACAGACCAGTGGGACCTTACCTTCCTTCCTATCACTTTTTGGTGGATAGTGGTTTATCTTATTTCCTTCAACATGTCTGGGATAAAAGGTATCTGAGAAACAACAGAAATGATAGAGATGTAGAGGACAATAAAGTAACATTCCTATAAGCTGCTAGATGAAGGGGCTTTACGGGACTCTGATATTAATGGCCTAATCTAAGGATATGGGACATCTGACTCCCGATGCCGCCATAATTAAAGAGGCCAAGGTGATCTGATGAGGAGTGACATTTCTCCATTGCCGGTCCTACCAAAGTACTGTACATTTTGTTATGGCAGTGCCTGGGATTGCAGCTTAGTCCCATTTACTTGCAGTACCAGACACTGCCAGAACAAGATGTAAGGCGCTGTGTGCAGGAAAAATTGAAAACGACAAGTGCGGCAGCGTTTTCAATCAGCTTGGATGCTGGGAATCAGATCCCAATTAATGGCTTCCAACATAAGATCATGTAGAAACAAGCCTTAAAGGGATCGTCTTACGAGCGACACTTCAGACATATCAGTAGCATATGCCATGAATGACTGACAGAATGAGATCCCCCCAATAAACAGAGAGGTGGCACACGTGTCGGCTCCCTCCATACATTGCTTCTATTCGGCAGTTTTGATAAAGTCCCTGTTTGATCGGCTGCAGAGCAAATCAGTTCTCTGAATGCTGAGCTCCCTATAACCCCGCCCACACCACTGTGACAGCTTTCTGCCTATGCACAGTGTACACAGAATGCTGCCAATTAGTGCTGGGAGGGGTTATACACAGCACAAGAATATGGCGGACTACCTGGCAGCAGGTTTACTAGTCTTATCAGCAGATTATCATTAGAAGTCAGGGATTTTATCAAAGCTACAGCAAGCAGCCCTGGAAGTGACACCGCAAAACCTGGTGACAGATTCCCTTTAATGCAATATTATCGATGTTGCCCGTTTTCAGAGCAAAATAGCTAAGTAATGCTGATCTTGTATGGTTTCAAAGCCCAAAGGCTTGATGTGTTCCAATAATTTGAGTTTTACTTTTACCAAATAGCATAAATATTGTAGATTTAATACCTGAAAAGGAGGCATAGCTTTAATTTCTTTAAAATTCAAACCTTTTCTTAAGGACGCACTCTCAATACGTTTGTCACTCATTAAATGTGTGTATAGATGCATGTAAGGTAGTGACTCGCCTACCGCTGCTCTCACCTGCGCGGTTCTGCTCCGCTACTGAGTGATGTCATCGCTCTGCACATTCTCCAGGTCACGCTGCGCCCCACGTGACCCAGAAAGTGGCTTTTACAATGTAAGTCAATGGAGAATCAGAGGGAGGATTTATAGTAACGGCGACGTCACGGAGAAGCACGGTGGTGGACACCAGAGAAAGAAATGATGATTCTATAACTACTCACTACATTACATGCATGTACACACATATTTAATGCATAAAATACTTAATGGCAGTGCTTCTTTCATTTCCAAAACCCTGATGTATTATTACACAGAAAAAAGGCATTCTCTTCATGTACCTTTTTTCTGTTGATAACCAATTCTCTTTTCTTCTTCATCTAGGATATGCAAGACAACAATGTAAGTGTTTTTTATACTCACAATACTCATGGGCCTAGCGTATTGTCTTATCAGTAAAGGGGTTGTGCAGAATTAGACTGTCAATCTCCAGGACACAGCGGCAAAGCCTCAGAGAGCACACGTCCACAGGCTCCTGCCCCGTTAGCCTTCTAGGACAACTGTGTCAAGGAAGTGATCAATTTATTGTACTTTTTTTTTCGACAAAACTATATATTTTTCTTAGCCCAAATTTTTATTTTATTTTCACAAGGGTAACAGGAGAAATTGCACCATATACGTTGTTGTGTAATTTCTCCTGAGTACAGATTCCCCATCCGCTTCTCCCCTCTGCAAATCTCTTCACTGGCTCCCACTCCCTCATCGCATCCAATTCAAATTACTAATACTGACCTACAAGGCCATCTATAGCCTGTCGCCTCCATACATCTCTGAACTAATCTCCCGATACCTTCCCTCACGTAATCTCCGGTTCTCCCAAGACCTCCTTCTCTCCTCCACACTTATTCGCTCCTCACCCAACCGCCTCCAAGACGTCTCCCGAATAGCGCCCATCCTCTGGAATTCCTTGCCCCAACACGTCCGACTATCAACCACACTCGGATCCTTCAGACGGAACCTGAAAACCCATCTCTTCAGGAAAGCCTACAGCCTGCAATGATCCCTGCTGTCTCCTCACCACTACTGGAGCTACCGCCTCACCATCACTGGAGCTGCTGCAACCCCCCAACCTACTGTCTCCTTCCCCACCATCCTGTAGAATGTAAGCCCGCAAGGGCAGGGTCCTCTCCCCTCTGTATCAGTCTGTGATTGTTAGTTTACTGTAAGTGATATCTGTACTTTGTATGTAACCCCTTCTCATGTATAGCACCATGGAACCAATCGTGCTATATAAATAAATAATAATATGTGGGGGAATACTACTTTTGAGGCACAGTGCAAAGCTCAGAAGGGAAGAGGTGCCATATTGGAGTTCAGATTTTGCTTCTATGGTTTGAGCCCCTGAGGTGCCAGACCAGCAGAAACACCCCCCCCCCCCATAAGTGACCCCATTTACAAACTACACCTCACAATAAATTCTTCTACGGGTGCAGTGATCATATTGACACCACAGAGGCGTCACAAAATTTGATACCATTGGTCAGATTTTAGCCCCAGATTTTATATATTCACAAAGGGGAATGGGTAAAAATGGCACCAAAATTTGTCTCACAATTTCTACTGAATCTAGATATATCCCACATGTGGCTGTACAGTACCGCTTAGGCATACGGAGAGACTCGGGAGGAACGGAGACCTATTTGCCTCCTGGAGTGCAGATTTTCCTTGAATAGCTTGCAGACTCTATATACAGAGCCCCTAAGTGCTAGAAGAGCAGAATCGCCCCCTCAAGTGACCTCATTTTGGAAATTATACCTTTAGGAATCTACAGGTGTAGTGACGATTACAAATACACCGCATCCAACCCACAGCGCTTACTGATTGTATGCACTAGAGTTGAGCGAATTTTTCAATATTCGGTTCGGATTACGATAGCCGGCGAATATTGTATTTGCAATATTCGCCTAACGCCATTGGAGTAAAGATGATTGAATATGTTCGGAAACGATTGTCAAACAAATTCGGCATGAATAAGGTACCAATATGGCAAATTCAGATTCGGTGAAGGTTTCCGAACATATGTGCTCAACTCTAGTCTGCACATACCCTGAAAGGTCAGTCCAAGAGACAAAAGCAGATTTCTCTCATAAAAGTAAGCAACTTTGTAACAGATCTTAAGCATACTACTGATTTATTAAATAAAAATTAAAACAATTAAAACTATTACTCCTTAAGTAGGGAATTATTCCTAATGACCTATTTATTGTTCTATTCTCAAAGAACCCATCTAATTGCAATACAAGGTACAACCTGCGGACAGGCAGGGTCGTGTTTTCAAAACAAAGACCTATTTTCTGTAATTCCGGACAACCCCTTAAGCTTAAAAAAAACAAACAAAAAAAAAAAACAAACTCACATACCATCAGAGAAAGAGGCACTTGCTTTAGAAAAGGGATGTTGCATTTTTGTAGTCTCTGCAAATAAATTGAAAAGTCAAAACTTAAGACTATATTATATATATAAAAACATATGCACAAAGGCGCTGGTTCCTACGTGATAAGGCCTGCAGCTGCAAATATAGACAACAACCACCCAATTTGTCCAACAGTAAAAGTCAATTAATAAAAATAGGTAATTTGCGCTAGCAGGATAAATACTGAAAAAACAGTGTATAAACTCACACAGTGTATAGACACATACAAGACACTTCTCCCCTTCTCACACCAGGGGTAATACCGTTCATACGTTGCAAAGAAATGTCCACAGTGGAACTGGTTCACAAAATGTATATAACGATACCTTCGTTCGGATGAATTAGGAACTAATAGAAGACTCCTTCCTCAAGCAGGGTCCCGATGCAGAGGTGACGCTGCAAGCAGTAGTGATACTGACGGTGGTAGGCTTTAGAACGTTAAAGCTCAGTCCTTCTAATAGAGTGACCGCCGCCGACGACACCCAGCGAGTATAACCGCGCGAATAGAATTCAAAAGCCGGCAAGGTAGCAAAACGTGCAGGACCTTGCGTGACGTCACGCGATTAGAAGGACGCTTGCTACCGGCCGGAGCAGCGTCCAATACCTGCATTCTCCAACTGAGCTTTAACGTTCTAAAGCCTACCACCGTCAGTATCACTACTGCTTGCAGCGTCACCTCTGCATCGGGACCCTGCTTGAGGAAGGAGTCTTCTATTAGTTCCTAATTCATCCGAACGAAGGTATCGTTATATACATTTTGTGAACCAGTTCCACTGTGGACATTTCTTTGCAACGTATGAACGGTATTACCCCTGGTGTGAGAAGGGGAGAAGTGTCTTGTATGTGTCTATACACTGTGTGAGTTTATACACTGTTTTTTCAGTATTTATCCTGCTAGCGCAAATTACCTATTTTTATATATTATATATATATATACACACACAAACACACACTATTATAATATATTTATATATTACACATACATACATACATACATACATACACACCCACAACACAGACCAAAAGTTTGGGCACACCTCATTCAAAGAGTTTTCTTTATTTTCTTAACTATGAAAATTGTAAATTCACTCTGAAGGCATCAAAATTATGAATTAACACATGTGGAATTATAGAATTAACAAAAAAGTGTGAAACAACTGAAAATATGTCTTATATTCTAGGTTCTTCAAAGTAGCCACCTTTTGCTTTGATTACTGCTTTGCACACTCTTGATGAGCTTCAAGAGGTAGTCACCGGAAATGGTTTTCACTTCACAGGTGTGCCCTGTCAGGTTTAATAAGTGGGATTTCTTGCCTTATAAATGGGGTTGGGACCATCAGTTGTGTTGTGCAGAAGTCTGGTGGATACACAGCTGATAGTCCTACTGAACAGACTGTTAGAATTTGTATTATGGCAAGAAAAAAAGCAGCTAAGAAAAACGAGTGGCCATCATTACTTTAAGAAATGAAGGTCAGTCAGTCCGAAAAATTGGGAAAACTTTGAAAGTGTCCCCAAGTGCAGTGGCAAAAACCATCAAGAGCTACAAAGAAATTGGCTCACATGAGGACCGGCCCAGGAAAGGAAGACCAAGAGTCACCTCTGCTGCGGAGGATAAGTTCATCCGAGACACCAGCCTCAGAAATCGCAGGTTAACAGCAGCTCAGATTAGAGACCAGGTCAATGCCACACAGAGTTCTAGCAGCAGACATCTCTACAACAACTGTTAAGAGGAGACTTTGTGCAGCTGGTCTTCATGGTAAAATAGCTGCCAGGAAACCACTGCTTAGGACAGGCAACAAGCAGAAGAGACGTGTTTGGGCTAAAGAACACAAGGAATGGACATTAGACCAGTGGAAATCTGTGCTTTGGTCTGATGAGTCCAAATTTGAGATCTTTGGTTCCAACCACCGTGTCTTTGTGCGACACAGAAAAGGTGAACGGATGGACTCTACATGCCTGGTTCCCACCGTGAAGCATGGAGGAGGAGGTGTGATGGTGTGGGGGTGCTTTGCTGGTGACACTGTTGGGGATTTATTCAACATTGAAGACATACTGAACCAGCATGGCTACCACAGCATCTTGTGGTGGCATGCTATTCCATCCAGTTTGCGTTTAGTTGGAGCATCATTTATTTTTCAACAGGACAATGACCCCAAACACCACCAGGCTGTGTAAGGGCTATTTGACCAAGAAGGAGAGTGATGGGGTGCTATGCCAGATGACCTGGCCTCCACAGTCACCAGACCTGAACCCAATCGAGATGGTTTGGGGTGAGCTGGACCGCAGAGTGAAGGCAAAAGGGCCAACAAGTAGAGTGGAGCGACTTTGGTCGGATCGGGTTCCATGAAACAAAATTTGAGTCGGATGAAACTGGTCCGACTAGGGCAAAAAAAGTCATAGTTTCGTCCGAAACCCGACCCCAATGCAAGTCAACGGGGAATAAAAGTCGGCATTGAGTGGATGAATTAGGGTCGGGTTTCGGAAGAAACTCCGGACTTTTTTTTTGCCCTAGTCGGACCAGTTTCATCCGACTCAAATTTTGTTTCATGAGACCCGATCCGACCAAAGTCGCTCAACTCTACCAACAAGTGCTAAGCATCTCTGGGAACGCCTTCAAGACTGTTGGAAGACCATTTCCGGTGACTACCTCTTGAAGCTCATCAAGAGAATGCCAACAGTGTGCAAAGCAGTAACCAAAGCAAAAGGTGGCTACTTTGAAGAACCTAGAATATAAGACATATTTTCAGTTGTTTCACTTTTTTGTTAATTACATAATTCCACATGTGTTAATTCATAGTTTTGATGCCTTCAGAGTGAATCCAGTCATGAAAATAAAGAAAACTCTTTGAATGAAAAGGTGTGTCCAAACTTTTGGTCTGTACTGTATATAATACACACACACACACACACACACACACACACAATATATACACACACACACACATTAAACTATGCAATTCTGTTAACATACAAACCTTACACATACAGTGCAAAAAGAAAAAAAAAAAAAAAAAAGTATGTTTGCCTCTTTCTGGATGTTTCTTCTTTTCTAGATCACCCAGAGGATAGAAAAAGTGAGCAATGTGGGTGATAGACATTACTGATGCTATGACTGCAGGCAAGCATTATCTAATCTCCCCCTCAATACCACGATGTTCTCACTAAATGCCTCAAAAGGAAGAGATCAGTCATAATAATCCCTTCCTATTTTTCACCCCTGAAAAATGAAATAAGATAATATAGGGACAAGCTGTTCATCCAGGCATCATTAAATATTGGAAAGCAATTACTTTCAGTAATTCCATGGTGACTTGACAGACGAACGCTCTGTAGGAAGATCAATCTCGTGCAAGCCTAGATAGGTCCATCAGGGTCATCTCCGCCATTATTTTGATTGTATCAAGCTATTGGGTTGCTGGTCTAACTCTTCGCTTTGTTCCTTCTGGTCTTCTGACCATGATGTCCTTCTCTAGTGATTAGTCTTTGTATGATGTGTCCAAAGTAGGCGAGTTGTAGCTTGGTGATCATTGCTTTGCGTGACACGTCTGGCTTCATTTATTCCAAACTGATTTGCTTGTTCTTCTTGTCATCCATGGTATTGATAACCTCTTTCTCCAGCACCACAATTCGAAGGCTTTGATTCTTCTTCTTCTGTCTTATTTATTTATCGTCCAGGTTTCACATCCGTATGTTATTACAGAAAAGACCAAACTACCTACGAGCCGAGTCTTCGTCACCAGTGAGATGTTCCTTGAATTGAAGACCTCGTCCAGTGACTTCATTGTTGATTTGCCCTTAGATATTCTCCTACTGACTTCGGGGGTCGTTGCTGCATCATTAGTGATCGATCCAAGTAGGCTGAAGTCCTCTACTACGTCCAGTTCGTCGCCGTCCATCTCAAATGTGTCCCATTTGTACAGTGCCTTGCGAAAGTATTCGGCCCCCTGGAACTTTTCAACCTTTTCCCACATATCATGCTTCAAACATAGATAACAAATGTAAATTTTTGGTGAAGAATCAACAAGTGGAACACAATTGTAAAGTTGAACAAAATTTATTGGTTATTTTAAATTTTTGTGGAAAGTCGAAAAGTAGGGTGTGCAATATTATTCATCCCCTTTACTTTCAGTGCAGCAAACTCACTCTAGAAGTTCATTGTGGATCTCTGAATGATCCAATGTTGTCCTAAATGACTAAGGATGATAAATATAATCCACCTGTGTGTAATCAAGTCTCCGTATAAATGCACCTGATCTGTGATAGTCTCAGTGTTCTGTTTGATGCACAGAGAGCACCATGAAGACCAAGGAACACAACAGGCAGGTCCGTGATACTGTTGTGGAGAAGTTTAAAGCCAGATTTGGATACAAAAGGATTTCCAAAACTTTAAACATCACAAGGAGCACTGTGCAAGCGATCATATTGAAATGGAATGCGTATCATACCACTGCAAATCTACCAAGACCCGGCCGTCCCTCTAAACTTTTATCTCAAACAAGGAGAAGACTGATCAGAGATGCAGCCAAGAGGCCCATGATCACTCTGGATGAACTGCAGTGATCTACAGCTGAGGTGGGACAGTCTGTCTATAGGACAACAGTCGGACACTGCACAAATCTGGCCTTTCTGGAAGAGTGGCAAGAAGAAAGCCATTTCTCAAAGATATCCAAAAAAAGTGTTGCTTAAAGTTTGCAACAAGCCACCTGGGAGACACACCAAACATGTGGAAGAAGGTGCTCTGGTCAGATGAAACCAAAATTGAACTTTTTGGCAACAATGCCAAACGATATGTTTGGCGTAAAAGCAACACAGCTCATCACTCTGAACACACCATCCCCACTGTCAAACATGGTGGTGGCAGCATCATGGTTTGGGCCTTCTTTTCTTCAGCAGGGACAGTCAAGATGGTTAAAATTGATGGGAAGATGGATGGAGCCAAATACAGGACCATTCTTGAATAAAACCTGTTGGAGTCTGCAAAAGACCTGAGACTGGAATGCAGATTCGTCATCCAACAAGGCAATAATCCCAAACATAAAGCAAAATCTGCAATGGAATGGTTCACAAATAAACGTATCCAGGTGTTAGAATGGCCAAGTCAAAATCCAGACCTGAATCCAATCGAGAATCTGTGGAAAGAGCTGAAAACTGCTGTTCACAAACGATCTCCATCAAACCTCACTGAGCTCGAGCTGTTTGCCAAGGAAGAATGGGCAGGAATTTCAGTCTCTCGATGTACAAAACTGATATGGACATACCCCAAGCGACTTGCAGCTGTAATCGCAGCAAAAGGTGGCGCAACAAAGTATTAAGTTAACCCCTTAAGCCCCAAGGGTGGTTTGCACGTTAATGACTGGGCCAATTTTTACAACTCTGACCACTGTCCCTTTATGAGGGAATAACTCTGAAACACTTCCATGGATCCCGGTGATTCGGACACTGTTTTCTCGTGACATATTGTACTTCATGTTAGTGGTAAAATTTAATTCAAATAACTTGCGTTTATTTGTGAAAAAAACGTAAATTTGGCGAAAATTTTGAAAATTTCGCAATTTTCCAACTTTTTTATGCCCTTAAATCAGAGATACGGCACACAAAAAACTTGATAAGTAACATTTCCCACATGTTTACTTTACATCAGCACAATTTTGGAACCAAAATTTTCTTTTGTTAGGAAGTTATAAGGGTTAAAAATTGACCAGCGATTTCTCATTTTTGCAACACCATTTTATTTTTACGGACCACATCACATTTGAAGCCACTTTGAGGGGTCTATATGATAGAAAATACCCAAAAGTGACACCATTCTAAAAACTGCACCCCTTAAGGTGCTCAAAACCACATTCAAGAAGTTTATTAACCCTTTAGGTGCGTCACAGGAATTTTTTGAATATTTAAAAAAAATAAATATGAACATTTACCTTTTTTTCACAAAAAAAATACTTCAGGTTCAATTTTTTTTAATTTTACCAAGGGTAACAGGAGAAATTGGACTGCAAAGGTTAGTGTGCAGTTTGTCCTGAGTACGCTGATACCCGATATGTGGGGGGGAACCACTGTTTCGGCACATGGCAGAGCTCAGAAGGGAAGGAGCGCCGTTTGACTTTTTCAATGCAAAATTGGCTGGAATTCAGATCGGACGCCATGTCACATTTGGAGAGCCCCTGATGTACCTAAACAGTGGAAACCCCCCATAAATGACACCATTTTGGAAACTAGACCCCCCAAGGAACTTATCTAGATATGTGGTGAGAACTTTGAACCCACAAAGGCTTCACAGAAGTTTATAACATACAGCCTTCCAATTAAAAAATCATATTTTTTCCACAAAAATGATATTTTCACCCCCAATTTTTATTTTCCCAAGGGTAACAGGACCCTAAAAGTTATTGTGCAATTTGTCCTGAGTACGCTGATACCCCATATGTGGGTGTAAACGACTATTTGGGCGCATGGCAGAGCTCGGAAGGGAAGCAGCGCCATTTGACGTTTTTGGCTGGAATTGAGATCGGGCACCATGTCGCGTTTGGAAAGCCCCTGATGTACCAAAACAGTGGAAACCCCCCCACAAATGACACCATTTTGGAAACTAGACCAAGGAACTTATCTAGATGTGTGGTGAGCACTTTGACCCCTCCATTGCTTCATAGAAGTTTATAACGCCCGGGCGTGAAAATAAAAAAATCGTATTTTTTCCACAAACATGATCTTTTAGTCACCAATTTTTTTATTTTCCCAAGGGTACCAGGAGAAATTGAACCCCAAAAGTTGTTGTCCAATTTGTCCTGAGTACGCCGATACCCCATATGTGGGAGAAAACTACCGTATGGGCACACGTCAGGGCTCGGAAGGGAAGTAGTGACGTTTGGAATGCAGACTTTGATGGAATGGTCTGCAGGTGTCATGTTGCCTTTGGAGAGCCCCTAATGTACCTAAACAGTGGAAACCCCCCACAAATGACCTCATTTTGGAAACTAGACCCCCTAAGGAACTTATCTAGATGTGTGGTGAGCACTTTGAACCCCCAAGGGCTTCACAGAAGTTTATAACGCCCGGGCGTGAAAATAAAAAAAATATTTTTTTCCACAAAAATGATATTTTTACCCCCAAGTTTTTATTTTCCTAAGGGTAACAGGAGAAATTGGACCCCAAAAGTTGTTTTGCAATTTGTCCTGAGTACGCTGATACCCTATATGTGGGGGTAAAACACTGTTTGGGCCCATGGCAGAGCTTGGAAGGGAAGGAGCACCATTTGACTTTTTCAACGCAGAATTGGCTGGAATTGAGATCAGAAGCCATGTTGCATTTGGAGAGCCCCTGATGTGCCCAAACAGTGGAAACCCCCAATTCTAACTCCAACCCGAACCCCAACACACCCCTAACCCTAATCTCAGCCCTAACCCTAGCCCTAACCCTAATGGGAAAATGGAAATAAATACATTTTCTTTTAGTTTTATTATTTTCCCCTAACTAAGGGGGTGATAACGGGGGATTTGATTTACTATTTATGGCGGTATTTATTTTTGGTGGCTGTCGCACGCTAAAAGACGCTTTTTATTGTAAAAATAGTTTTTGCATCACCACATATTGAGAGCTATAATTTTACCATATTTTGACCCACCGAGTCATGTGAGGTCTTATTTTTTGCGGGACGAGTTGACGTTTTTATTGGTATCATGTTCGGGCACATGACATTTTTTGATCGCTTTTTATTCCGATTTTTGGGACGCAGAATGAACAAAAACCAGCGTTTCATGAATTTCTTTTGGGGGGTGCGTTTACACCGTTCCGCGTGCGGTAAAATTGATAAAGCGGTTTTATTCTTCGGGTCAGTACGGTTACAGCGATACCTCATTTAGGTCTTTTTTTATGTTTTGTCAGTTTTATGCAATGAAAACTATTTTATACAAAAAATAATTATTTTTGCATCGCTTTATTCTGCGACCTATAACTTTTTTATTTTTTCGCTGATGATGCTGTATGGCGGCTCGTTTTTTGCGGGACAAGATGACGTTTTCAGCGGTACCATGGATATTTATATGCGTCTTTTTGATCGCGCGTTATTGCACTTTTTGCTCGGCGGTATGATAATAAATCATTATTTTTTGCTTCGTTTTTTATTTTTTAAAGGGTTCGCTAAAGGGGTTAACTAATGGGACAGTTTTATAGGGCAGGTCTTTACGGACGTGGCGATACCAAATATGTGTACTCTTATTGTTTTTTTTTTATTTCCAAAAAAATGAATTTATTGTGGGAATTTTTTTTTTTTTTCTAATTTATTTGGCGATTTTTTTTTTAAATTATTTTAACACTTTTTTTTTTTTTTTTTTTTTATAACTTTATTACCTTTTCCCAGGTGGGACATCACTGTCCTGTGACAGATCACTGATCTGTCACATCACAGATCACTGTGACAGATCAGCGATCTGTCACAGGCATTGAAGCAGACTTCCTCATGCCTGCGCTTTGCAGGCACTGAGGAAGCCAGCTCCCTGCAGGCCCCCGTCGCCATCTTGGATTCGGGGGCCTGCAAGGAAGGAGCCCCCCGCAGCAGCGCTGCCGTGGGGGGCTCAGGGAAGCACGGAGGGAGCCCCCTCCCTGCCGATGCTTCCCTTTAACCCCCGGTACACCGTGATCGTGTTTGACCGCAGTGTGCAAGGGGTTAACGTGTCAGGGGCGGTCCGTGACCGCCCCTGACACATTGTGCCGGGTGTCAGCTGTGATAATCAGCTGACACCCGGCCGCGATCAGCGGCGCTCACCACGTGGGTGCCGCTGATCGCTATGACGTACTATCCCGTTCCTGGGAATTAAGTCCCAGGGCACATGGACGGGATAGTACGTCATATGGGATTAAGGGGTTAAAGGGGCTGAATAATATTGCACGCCCCACTTTTCAGTTTTTGAATTTCAACAAAAATTTAAACTAACCAATAAATTTCATTCAACTTTACAATTGTGTCCCACTTGTTGATTCTTCACCAAAAATTTACATTTGGTATCTTTATGTTTGAAGCATATTATGTGGGAAAAGGTTGAAAAGTTCCAGGGGGCCGAATACTTTCGCAAGGCACTGTACCTGGAAATACCACCATGGTTACTTACCGGTAGCCGGTTTTTCCGGAACCCATGACAGCACCACATGAGAGAGGGATCCGCCCCGCCAGGACTGAAACATAAGGGGCGGCACCTCTCCCCCGCTTCAGTTGGATTACAGAGCATTTGAGAGGACTTCCCGGTTAGTTACATATTTATCCAACACCACATCACACAAATACACCCGACTATTGTGCACACCCAAACGGTGGAAAAAGGGGGGGAAATATACGGGTGCTGTCATGGGTTCCGGAAAAACCGGCTACCGGTAAGTAACCATGGTGGTTTTCCCTTCACCCATGACAGCACCACATGAGAGATTCTGGAGATTTCGACACCTTAGGGAGGGACCACCGCTTGCAGCACCCTTCTACCAAAGGTCAAGTCAGCAGAGGAGGATAGATTTAGTCTATAGTGTCTAAAGAAAGTTGAGGGTGAGGCCCAGGTAGCGGCCTTACAAATTTGCTCTATTGATACCTCTGCTTTCTCAGCCCAGGGGGTCGCCACGGCTCTGGTGGAATGAGCCTTGATGCCGTCAGGAACCGGGACGCCACTAGCTGAATAGGCTACACTAATGGCCTCCCTAATCCATCGGGCAATAGTCCCCTTTGACACTCCATAACCTTTCCTAGCCCCCTGGAAGGCTACGAATAGGGACTGGGACCTCCTCCACTGGCTGGTTATAGACATATACTCTACTAGGGTTCTTTTAACGTCTAGGCTATGAAATTTCTCCTCCCCTGGGTTTTTCGGATTCTCACAGAAGGAAGGGAGGACAATTTCTTGGTTTCGGTGAAAGTTAGTTACTACTTTCGGCAAGTAAACAGGGTCTGTTCTCATAACCACCCTATCCTGGTATATCTGGGTATATGGTGGGTTGACTGAGAGGGCCTGCAAGTCACTAACTCTACGTGCCGACGTTAGAGCTACTAAAATTATGGTTTTTAGGGTGAGGTTTTTAGTTGAAATCTGCTGTATGGGTTCAAACGGCTCCTTCGTAAGGGCTTCCAGCACCAGATTTAGATCCCATGGAGCTATTTTTGGTAAGGAAACTGGCCTAGATCTGTGGCAAGATTTTATGAACCTGACTACCCATCTGTTTACCGCTATATTGCAATTGTATAATGCACCCAGCGCTGAAACCTGTACCTTGAGGGTATTAACCGCCAGGCCTAGCTGTAGACCTGTCTGCAAGAACTCCAAGATGGACTCGATTGGGGGTTCTTGACTTAACGGTTTTCCCAGGAATTGTAGAAATTTCTTCCACGTCCTGACATATATGTTGGTTGTTATTGGTTTTCTACTTTTCATTAGAGTAGTCACCAACCCCGGGGAAAAACCTTTATCTCTCAAAAGTGCCCTCTCAAATTCCACGCCGTCAGATGGAACCCCTTGACTTGTTTGTGGAATATCGGCCCCTGAGCTAATAAATCTGGAATTTCTGGCAGTACCCACGGGTCCGAGAGAGACATCATTTGCAGTAGTGAAAACCACGGTCTTTTTGGCCAGAACGGGGCTATGAGGATTACTCTGGCTTGCTCGTCTCTTATCTTTTTTACCACTGCCGGGATTAAACGCTACTGGGGGAAAGGCATAGCTCAGTTTGAACAGCCACGGGATTTGCAGAGCGTCTACTGCCCACGGGTTTTCCCCTGGGTTTAATGAGCAGAACCTCCTCACCTGCCGGTTGTTTTTGGTGGCAAAGAGGTCGATCACTGGCTGCCCCCATAACTGTACTATCTTCTGGAATATTACACGATTTAAGGCCCACTCTCCCTGTTTTAACTTGTTGCGGCTTAGAAAGTCGGCGTGAACATTTTCTGTCTCTTTGATGTGTAGGGCCGTCAGGGAGGTCAGATGTTGTTCTGCTTTGAGAAAGATTCTTTTGGCTTCGTCCATTAGGGAGTTTGACCTTGTCCCTCCCTGGTGGTTGACATACGCCACTGCCACCCTGTTGTCTGACATAATTCGGACATTTTGACCCTGTAGCCTGGGAATGAATGCCCCCAAGGCTCTGTTTACCGCTCTTAACTCTCTTAAGTTGGAGGAAGCCTTCTGCTCTAGGTGACCCCAGGACCCTTGGGCTATTTGTTCTCTCAGGTGTGCCCCCCATCCCAAGGAGCTTGCGTCCGTCAATATTACATCGGACACGGGCCTGTGCCACAAAGTTCCCCCTGCTAAATTTGTGCTGTCTAGCCACCAAGTGAGAGTTTTTTTCCCCTTTTCGGAAAGTTCCAGCTTCCCTTCTAAACGCCCTTTCAATCGTTTCTGGGCTGACAAGATTTCCGCCTGCAGTTGTCGGGTATGAAACTGTGCCCAGTTGACCGCAGGGATACAGGCTGTTAGCGTGCCCAACAGGGACATTGCCCTTCTTAGGGTCATGCGCGGTTGTTGTATTGCTGTAAGGGTCATTTCTCTCACTTTCTCTAGTTTTTTCTCTGGCAAGAGACAAACTTGACGGTCGGAGTCCAAGACGAAACCTAGAAATGTTTGTTTCCTTAGGGGTTGAAGTTTTGATTTCTTTAAGTTTACCATCCAACCCAGTCTTTGCAGGGTTTCTGTTATTTTCTCTACTTGATGTGCGCAGTGATGTTCTGAATTGCCAATGACCAAATAATCGTCCAAGTAAGGCACCATAATCACATTGTGGATTCGAAGGAAAGCTGTCATTTCCGCTATTACTTTCGTAAAAATCCTTGGCGCTATGGAGATGCCAAACGGAAGAGCTGTAAATTGAAAGTGCCTGAGGTCGCCCTGGATGTATAGTGCTACCCTCAGGTATTTCTGGTATTCTGGGTGCATCGGGATGTGGTAATAGGCATCCTTCAAATCTATTACGGCCATGAAGCAGTTGTGGTGTAACAGCTTTATGGCCGAAGACACCGATTCCATTTTGAATGTTTGGTTCATGATCCATTGATTGAGGCGCCTGAGATTTATTATCGTTCTGAAGGAGAGATCTGGTTTTCTTATTAGGAAGAGGGGAGAATAGAACCCCCTTCTCTCTTGATCTTTTGGGACCTCTATTAGAACTTGTTTCTCCAACAGTCCTAAAATTTCTGTTTCTATGGCTGATTGCTCCCCTGGTTCCTTTCTGACGGGGGTCACCACAAATGAAGCTCTTGGATGCTGGAAGAAAGGGATTTTTAGGCCATTCTTTATAATGCTCAGAATCCAATTGTTGGCCGATATTTTCTCCCATTCTTGAGAAAAGAGCTTCAATCTTCCCCCCACCGGAGGGCTGGCGTCATTGCGGGGATTTTTTGGCGGTTGAGGTAGTTCCCCCAAACATGAACCCTGGTTCTTTTTTTTTCTTGTCGTCCCACCTTTTCCGCTCTCCCGGGGACGGCCCCGATTGAACTTTCCCCTCCGAAAGGGCGGTCTCCTTTGATCACCCATGAATCTGGGGAAGCCCTTCTTTTTATCACCGGCCTTCTCCAAAATGTCATCCAGGTTTTTCCCAAACAGGAACTGCCCATCACATGGTAACGAGCATAATTTCGCCTTAGATTGAATGTCCCCAGGGCAGCCTTTGAGCCATAACGCTCGTCTTGCGGCGTTCGATAGCCCCGCTGCTCTTGCCGTTAACCTCATCGAGTCGGCGGAGGTGTCAGCCAAGAAAGCGGCAGCTCCGTGTAGCAAGTACATTTCTCCTAATATTTTCTCTCTTGGAGACTAATTTTTCTTCAAGTTGTTGCAACCAGACCATTAATGACCGGGCTGTGCAGGTGCCGGCTATTGCCGGTTTCAGACCCCCTGCCGCTGCCTCCCAAGTGTGCCTTAGGTATGAGTCCGCTTTTTTATCCAAGGGATCTCTCAAAACCCCTGAATCCTCCAGGGGCAGGGCCGACTTCTTGGAAGACCTAGACACTGCTGCGTCAATCTTTGGGACCTTGTCCCAGACGTCCGTGTCTTTAGCCTCAAAGGGGTATCTTCGCTTTGAAGAGGAGGGAAGGCTACCTGACTTCTCCGGTTTCTTCCATTCTCTTTCGATTAGGGCCTGAACCTTGTCATTGACCGGAAAGGTACGCTTCTTCCTTTCTTGCAGGCCGCCAAACATTACATCCTCCAGCGATCTCTCTACCTTCTCCTCTTGCAGGCCCATAGTGGACCTGATGGCTTTAAGGAGAGCGTCCGTATTGTCAAGGTGAAAATATATTTTCTTATATAACTTTTATATTTTTATACTGTGAAACAATAAGTTTTTCCTAATTGCTTGCTAATGCAAATGTAACTGTATTAAAGATGGCTGCCAGTGTTCACTTTCACTTAAATTCAGTGTCTAAAGAGTTAAGTTAAGTTTCATTTCTCCTAAAAAAGATAACTCAGGAATGTGAAGAAGAAGTAACCATCGGGAGACGTTTTGACGAATCAGAGAGAGACTGGACACTAGATGTATACTGCATAAACCCCGCCTAATGCACGCCTTCCCCTAACACTCAATATAGTATTGTGTATTTGTAAATAAAAGCCAGTTGTTGTACTGCTCCTGACAGGTGTGGATGCAGGACATTAGCTAAGACTGAATCAGCTGCGTGTCTGAGTCATTCTTAATCGGTACCAGATGTTTTGCGCTCGCACAATGATTTGGAATGACTGGTGAATGAGGATTCATTGTCGTTTACGACCCCGACAATTTGGAGCCCAACGGGGGGCGTGGATAGTGATCCGAGGCTCCTCTGGACCCATGCCTGGATGTCTGTGGATGATACCTGTAGTGGCTGACCTCGAGGACTGATCACCCTCCAAAACACGGTAAGTGAGATCATATACACTGTATGTGTCACACTTGCTAGTGTCTCAGCCGTTATTGGTTTATCTGTGGTCTCCTTGGGTCTGAGGGGTGACCGGTCGAGTGGTGAGACTGAGTGCGATCCTGTGCCACGCTCTGAACCAGCAACTGAGAGACGTCGCATTCTGCGCGTCCTCGTGTACACCACACCTCCTCCACCGGTCATTGTACTCCATTCAACCACCCTACCCGTGACTATTGTCTAGTAGTGAAGTGGAGTGATAAATTGAGCTAGTTACAGATTGTGGGGCAACCTAGAGGAAGGGATAGGAGATGCAGCCTCTGTGATATTGTACCAGCTAGGTAATTAAGACGTCCCGAGAAGGGACCACCTGTATTTCTGTGGAGGGCTCTCACTAGGAGACCGCCTCCCGACTGTTGGAATATCGTGGCAGGATAATCTGTTAATCACTGCTGTTCAAGGTTAGGGAAAGGAAATATTGAGCGCGAGGCTCTTTTCCTAGTACGTCGAACGTGAGGCTCCGTACTGTGGAACATCAGTGTTGATATCGCTACCAGTGGTTTTTCTGCAGAGAACCATAGTATTCTGTAAGAGTCATGCTGCGTATCTTAAAGCAGAAGAAGTCTGTGCCCCACAAGTTAGATGAGGATGCTGTGGAGGTCAAGGCAATAGTAGCGTCACGGGAAGGCAAGAAGGCAGTCAAGAATGTTGAGAGATTGTATAAGCATGTAGGATTGCCCTCGTCAGGGAGATTACAGCCGGCTATGTGGCATAATCTCATAGAGAACAAACGAGGCATGTTGAAAGATAAAGGATTGTTAGAACAAGCACAAGCTCATCTGCGAGTTGCGCGAGGCTTGAAGAATGAAGGATGGAAAGAGATTGATGGGGAAGGAGGATCAGACAATGCGGAACCTGTGTTTGGTTATAAAATGCCTTTGAACTGTGATCTTATAGATTGTAAAATGGCCGCCGTGCCACTGATGATGAAAATGCAGTCCCAACCACCGCCCTATAATGGCGACAAGACGAGCTCTCCAGAAGCGTGGGTGTGTCCTGTTTGTGGCGTGCAGAATCCAACCTGGGTGGAAACCTGCCATGTGTGTGGGGCGGGCCGTCCTTGGGGTTCCGCCCAGACCATGGACGGAAGTGGGGCATGCCACGCCTCCACCGGCAGCCATCTTGGTGCACCCGGAATTCCTCCCCAGCCACTATGTCCGCTGGTAACACTTTCCGGCGAGTACTACCAGGGACCACCACTTCCTGAGAAACCTCCGGCACCGACCGATGCTGTTCCCACCTCTAATGTTCCTGTTTCTGTTCCGGCCTCTGGGCCTAGTCTCCCGGTGCAACCCACTGTGATATTTGTAAATACACCTGGTCAAGGTCCCTTCACTCTTGATGCCCTGACCGGCAGTACGGCTTTCCGGTCCGTAATGCGTATGAGGCGCCAAGCTATCGGAGATGATGAGGGATCAGAAGATTCTGACAATCAGGTTGCTACAATTCCCCCTGCCCCGCCACTGCTATTAGGTCCGTTCGAATCCCCCCAGCCCGGAAGGAGCCCACTACCTACCCCTCTCAACAAATCCTCTAGGTTGCCCCATGACCCTGAAATCTGGTTCCCCTGTCATTCACGCTATTACATCACACCTCAGGGCTCCCAGGTTCTTTTCTCAGTGGGGTATGGGGACATAGTTACCCACCAGGTAGGAGCCATAGTGAACCCAGCTAACTCTACCCTGTCGCATAGAGGTGGTTTGGCCCAACAGATAGCTAAAAAGGGAGGCCCAGCCATAACCCAAGAGTGTCAGGCCTACCTTACCAATTATGGCCCCTTGCATCCAGGAGACGCTATGTCCACCCAGGGAGGGAATTTGCCCTGTGATATAGTGTTACACACTGCAGGCCCTATATATGATTACAGGACACCCGAGCATTGCCGTACAATATTGCAGACCGCCTTACAGACAGTGCTTATCTTTGCAGGACGGCTAGGGAGAGATACACTTCCTCGTAGAACTTTGGCTATACCATTGATATCTTCAGGACTCTTTGGATACCCACTGGGCCCCTGTATGAAGGAACACGTTGAAGGATGAGGCAGTGACACATGACGAAGAAGAAGAAGGGCTGAAGCTGAAATACAAACCCTTCACTCCGGTACAAATTGATGCTATTGTTAACAAGTTACCTGACCCGGACAAATTTCCCATGCAGTATGTAAGGAAACTGGAACAGACTAGGAGCATCTACGGGGCTACATGGTCTGATCTATCAGGCATCACCTCAATCAAAGCCTCCGAATATTTTCTCCCCACCATCATGAAGGAATTGAACCCCACTAAAGCAGGACCTCTCAACAAGTTCAAGTCTGGAAAGGAGTTTATCGCTCAACTCACAAAGTGGGCCCAGGATCGTCTCTGTGACGAAGCAGGATCAATACAGGATATACAACAAGAATCTGGTGAAGCTGTGGAGAAATACGCTGCCAGACTAACTATGCAGTTTGAAGACTTGGGTTATTCAACTCATGTGAAGACGCAGGCAGCCTTGTTGGTCCGTGCTTTTATTGATGGTCTGGAAGATCCACTGAAGGATAAGGTCATGAAGCTTCGTCCCGAATTACCTGATGGTCCCCTAAAACAGGCCCTCACTGTTGTGAAGAGTTATCAGAAAATGCTTCAAAGGGAAGAAAAAGAAGCAGAAAAGGAAGCAGAGAAGGAAGCACAGAAGGACAAAGGCAAGAAGAAACCAGCCATGTATATGGCAGAAGCCTCAGAAGTACCTGTTATGGTGTATCAGGCTCAGGATCGGTATGGATCACCACGCTTGAGGCCGAGAGGGTCCCAGGGCCAAAACTACAGGGACAGACCAGTTCGTGATGACCAAGGGAGACCTCTGTGTTGGGAGTGTGCCAGCCCTGGTCATATGAGAAGAAGTTGTCCTCGCAGGGGGCACCCTCAGAGACCTCTTCCTCCTCCACACTCACGAAGTTCAGGCCAACCGGTGCCCACTTTTCCCGCCACCTGTACTTCCTCGTCTTGTGGTACAGTGACCCTGGAAGTGGACAATCAACCTCTCGAGTTCTTAGTGGACACTGGGGCGGCCACCTCTGTTATCTCTTCATCTCAGCTGCCTCCTACAATCTCCCTGTCTTCAGATTTCCTCACATGTATTGGAGTTGAAGGTCAACAAACCTCATCACCACTCACTGTTCCCGTCCCAGCTGGCCCATTCTCTGGTGTCTTTGCCAAATTTCTGGTGTCTGAAACCTGCCCCGTCAACCTTCTAGGAGCTGACCTCCTTCAAAGGCTTCACGCTACCATCATCTTCGGTGATCAAGGGATGTAATTGCAATTACAAGATCCTGCCTCACAACAAGGCACTGAAGATCGTTGTGTCCTTAAGGCTTTCCCTCTGATGATGATGACTCTGCAAACGACACCTTCCCCGGATTTGCCCAATCTACCTACCACTCTGTGGTCAACTGGATCTGAGGATGTGGGTCTGCTCAAAGTGCCTCCAGTAAAAGTCCACCTCAAATCTGGGCACCCATACCCCAGACTACCTCAGTATCCGCTTAAGGCTGCCCAAGAGCGGAGCCTTGGAGTTCAGATTACCTCCCTCTTACATTCTGGAGTGCTAATCAGATGTGTTTCACCCTGTAACACACCCCTGTTTCCAGTGAAGAAGAAGACAGCTCCTGGAGACCCTCCGAAGTACAGACTTGTACAGGACCTCAGAGCAGTCAATTCAGCCACCATCTTGGAAACTCCTGTGGTACCCAACCCAAACACCTTGCTTTCTCAAGTGCCTACTTCAGCAACACTCTTCACCGTTATTGACCTGGCTAATGCTTTCTTCAGTGTCCCGCTTCATGAAGACTCACAGTTTTTATTTGCCTTCACGTTTCAAGGATCTCAGCTGACCTGGACCAGGACACCACAGGGTGCCCAGAACTCCCCTAACCAGTTCACTCATGCTATGAAGATGACCCTGGATCCGTGGGTGTTACAGAATCTTCATGTCACGCTTCTCCAGTATGTTGATGACCTACTCCTCTGTGGAACTGAAGAGAATCTGTTTGCTGCTTCTGAGTCCTTGCTCCTTTTTCTTCATTCTGCCAACTGCAAAGTCTCAAAGGCCAAGGTCCAGTGGTGCAAAGAGAAAGTCGTCTTCCTCGGACACTGCATCTCTCAAGGCTCGAGACACCTCACCGAGGATAGAAAACATGCAATCGAGGATATCCCTTATCCAAAGACATACTCTGCTATGCAGTCTTTCTTAGGACTCATTACCTACTGCAGACAGTGGATTCCGGATGCTTCAAGACTCATGCAACCTTTGTATGATTGCCTCAAGACTGGAGGACCGGACTGGGATCATGCTGAAAATCCGTATATCTATGCTCAGCAAAAAGACTGTTTCCTGGCTCTCAAGGAAGCTGTTGTCAGCGCCCCTGCTCTGGGTCTCCCTGACTACACTCAGCCGTTTCATCTCTTTGTTTCAGAATCTGAAGGACATGCCTCTGGTGTGCTGGCACAGAAACATGCTGATCGTTTCCTTCCTCTGGCCTACTACTCAGCCAGGCTAGACCCTGTTGCCAGAACTGCTCCTTCCTGTCTCAAGGCTGTGCATGCAGCCCATGTTCTTCTGGATAAGTCTGCTGACATAGCACTTGGTCATGACTTGGTCATTCAAGCTGGACATGATCTCTCTGCTGTCCTCCAACAAACATCTCCTAAGCATCTAACGAGCCAAAGACATCTCAGACTTCAGTGCTCTCTACTTCTGCCCTCCAACATCACCTTCCAGAAATGTACTACCATCAACCCAGCCACTTTGCTTCCACATTCTAGGGGGGAGTTCCCTGATGGGTATAAGGACTTACCAGACGGGAGGTCACCTGATGACCCGCATGACTGTATAAAAGCACTGGAACAAGAAGCCTCTGCACCACAAAATGTGGTAACTCAAGAACTTCTCAACCCTGATTTGCAACTATGGACTGATGGATCTCGATTTGCAGACTCTTATGGCAAGTTCCACACTGGATATGCGGTCACCACTGAAACAGAAGTCCTTCTGGCTGAAGCCTTGCCACCTCACCTTTCGGCTCAAGAAGCCGAACTTGTGGCCCTACAACAAGCATGTTATCTAGCAGAAGGGAAGACGGCCAATGTCTACACTGACTCAAGATACGGCTATGGAATCTGTCACGATTTTGGATTCCTGTGGAAGTCCCGAGGGTTCATTACGGCTACAGGAACCCCTGTTAAACATGCACTAAGGATTAAAGCCCTGATGAAGGCATTGGAGCTACCTGTACAAATTGCGGTGATCAAGGTCAAAGCTCACGGGAAAGTCAATTCGAAGGAGACTAGAGGAAACCATTTAGCAGATCAAGCTGCCAAAGCTGCTGCCATAAAGAATGTCTCAGCAAAGTGGGAAGAAGAAGAAACAGCACCAGAAAAACCCTGTTGGGAAGGCACTGATACACCTGTGATGCCTGTGCTTACCAGAGCACAAACAAGAGAACAGGCAACCAAAGAAGCTACCCAAGCCGAAGAAGAACGAGACTTTGAGAAGTCCGAAGCCCGAAGAAAGAAGAGGGAGTTGATAGAAGACATGGAAATGGAATACCCTGCCACCGGATCTGTCTGGAAGCCAGCCCGACCACCTGAAGAGAGATTGTGGGAAGAACAAAAGTTGACCTCTAAAGAAGAAAAGAAGCAGTGGGAAGCTGCAGGAGCCATTCATGGGAATCGTAGTTCTGCCGGACAATACCAATTTCCTAGACTCTATAAGGTGGATGGGAAACCCTGTCTACCCAAAAGAATGTATCCAGCCGTTGCAGCATGGGCTCATGGATCAACTCATCGAGGAAAGAACCAAGCTCTGGCCTGTATCAAGAAGCTCTACTGGGCCCCAGGAATCTCTACCACTGTCACAGCCTACTCAAGAGCCTGCCCAGTCTGTGCCATCTGTAACCCAACAGCCACCGCCAAGGTTCCACTTCAGCATCTTGCCAAACCAGACTACCCTTGGCAGAGAATCCAGGTTGATCATATTCAGATGCCCAAGTCAGGAAAGTATGAGTACGTCCTAGTGGCTGTGGATATGTTCTCAGGATGGCCCGAAGCCTACTCAGTGACCAACATGACTGCCAAAACTACAGCTAAGAAGCTCATCACTGAAATTTCGTGCAGATTTGGAATTCCCGAAGTTGTTGAATCAGATCAAGGCCCAGCCTTCACTGCCAATGTCTACGAGGAATTGTGGCACATGTTAGGGACAGATTTGGGTCTGCACACCCCCTATCACCCCTCCAGTTCAGCCAAAGTTGAGAGAATGAACTCCACAATTAAGACCCAGTTGCTTAAAATGAGCCAGGACTACCCACTCCCATGGCCAGATTTGCTCCCCGTGGTCCTATACCATATCAGACACACCCCACAGGGAAAACACGGCCTGACTCCCTTTGAGATTCTTTTTGGTGCTCCACCTAAAATAGGAGACATTAGGCCACAAGAGTTGTCTGAGACAAATGATAAAGTTGTACAATTTGTGATTGCATTGTCTAAGGAACTGTCTAACACCCACTCTACAGTTTCTGCTTCTCTTCCAGAATCCACAGGTGACGTGGTCCATGACTTTGTGCCAGGAGACCTGGTGTATGTGAAAAAGTTTGTGCGCAGAGATTGTCTCCAGCCGAGATTTGAAGGACCCTACACGGTGATCCTGGTCACCCCCACTGCAGTAAAACTTGAAGGAAAGAGCACCTGGATTCACGCTTCACACTGTAAAAGAGACCGAACCAGTGTTTAGTCACAGTAGTGACTGAAGGGAAATGTTGCTGTTGTTTTTGACCTTGGGACTGGGGGCCATCCTCGCCCCTACCTCTTCGGCCCCTATTGTAAATAAGAATTCTGGTCCCTTTATTCTCTGGGTAAACCTGACAGCCCCGGTGAATATCTGGCGATTTGATTTCTGTGATGTAGTCAAGTGCCTTGAGACTGAACGGGTGGTAGAGGGGATCATCCAGTTCTATATGTGTGTTACCAGACAAGACAACAATAATTGTCATTATTGGACAGATGCTGCCTGGAGTACGGGGAATGATTGGGGATATAAACCTAGCGAAGCCATGTTCCCCAAGGATGGGACGGGTAGGAGTCTTCGTGAGAGAATGCATCTAACAGCCCTTCTGCAACCATTTAGGGGCTGTAAATGGGGTAGAAGCTGTCACCCCCTTCTCCTAAATCTTGAAAGCCCTCAATCTGCTGATCTGCAGACGTTGGTACTAGGAAGGCATTATAATTATGTATTTAGTGCTGGACCTTATGCGTATTTAGGCCATATACGGCTTCAGGATATTAGCTTCAGACCAACCAAGGCCCCCGTTACCAGTACACCTAAAATAGGCCCAGGTGAGCGTTTGCAAAATGTAGTTAATGAAGTGATCCCCATTCCAGGTCTCAGTTGGCAAGAGGTTTTCTCCATAGAAACACAAACAGCCCCAAGGAAAAATTTGTGGTTAGAATGGGTGAGGTACAATGTAAAAGTCCAGAATATCTCTGTAGGATGTATTGCTTGTGCTGCTGCGAATACACACCTATACACACATGCATTGCTTTTCCCTGATGACAACACCACTGCCTGTGTCATGAATTTGTTGAAAGGTTTGAAGCCCACTGATTGCCCAGATTACATCCCACTAATTCATAAGGAACCCAAACTAAAGGTCCCAGGAGAAGTAACTGTATTAGCTGACAATTACACCTGCTATAATTCCCACGACACCACAGGTACACCAGTAGGGATCTTCGAGACAGGTTTCTGCAAAGAGAATAGTTCTCTAGATACTGACTTGTTAATCAAACATACACAATATATGTATGACATTTATTGGTTATGTGGAGATGGTAAGCTCCGTCCTAGGTTGCCAAATGCCTGGACAGGCCAATGCACCCTTGTTAAACTAGCTATGCAGTTCAAGATTCTACCCTGGGATCCAAAGATACCTGATGAACCTACCAGGAAAAGGAGAAGCCTCGATCAGCTCCATATGAGTTATGAAGAAGATCCACTAGTATTAGCTTAGTTACTCACCGATAACGGTGTTTCTCAGAACCCATGACAGCACCACGGAGAGAGGGGATCCGCCCTTCAGGGACAGGAACCTACAGATAAAAAGGGCGGTACCTCTCCTCCGCCTTCAGTTGGTTACAGAGCATCAGAGGGTCTCCAGGTTAGTTAGACAACAGAAATATATGCATAACATTATAATATTGCTTATTATCAGAAGCACCGTGTCTAAACGGAAACACTCTACTAACAGTAAAACGTGCCCACCACACTCGTGAAGGGGAGGGGAATAAGCGGGTGCTGTCATGGGTTCTGAGAAACACCGTTATCGGTGAGTAACTAAGCTATTCTCCCTCACCCATGACAGCACCACGGAGAGAATTACAGAGATTGGTAGCTTAGGGAGGGACCACCGCCTGAAGGACCCTACTCCCGAAGGTCAGGTCAGACGTAGAGGCTAGATCTAATCTATAGTGCCTAAAAAAGGTCGAAGGTGATGACCAGGTGGCCGCCTTACAGATTTTTTCTATTGATACCTCAGATCTTTCAGCCCATGAGGTCACCATCACTCCTGTGGAATGGGCTCTCAACCCTTCCGGAATGGTATTTTCACTGGATGAATATGCCAGGGCAATCGCATCCCTTATGCACCTTTCCAGGGTACTCTTAGATGCTTTGAGTCCCTTCCAAGGTCCCTGAAAACACACAAGGAGAGAGCCTTCCTTCCTACATTTCTTGGTGGCCTCTAGATACTGCACTAGGCACCTCATCACGTCTAAGGTGTGGAATTTGTCTTCTCCCTTCTTTTTAGGATTTGGGCAGAATGAAGGAAGGACTACCTCTTGGGACTTATAGAAGTGTGATGACACTTTAGGTAGATATGCCAGGTCAGGCTTTAAAATGACCCTATCATCTAGAATCTTTGTGAAAGGTGGCCCTACTGATAAAGCTTGCATATCGCTCACTCTGCGAGCTGATGTTAGCGCCAAAAGAAGCACTGTTTTTAACGACAGGATTCTTAGGGATGCTGAGTGAATAGGTTCGAATGGAGGGCCTGTTAGCGTGGATAGTACAAGATTTAGATCCCATGATTGTAATCTTTGATTAGCTATCGGCCCGGATCTGGATACGGCCTTAGTAATCTGTCACCCAGGGATTACCTACCACATTATGGTTATAAAGGTGCCCAAGGCCTCTACTTGTACCTTTAATGTGTTGACCGCTAGACACTGTTCTAGGCCCTTTTGTAGAAATTCTAGGATTTTGTCAATGTGAACCTCATCCTGAACCTTTACCTCCGAAGTGGATAAGAATTTTTTCTCTTTTTTTTTTTTTTTTTTGTAGTGTAGTTATCAGGTTCTCTGAAATTCCTCTGTCTCTCATCAGTGCCCTCTCAAATTCCATGCTGTTAAATGGAATCTCCCTGCCTGAGGGTGTAACACTGGCCCCTGCGATAGCAGGTCCAGGAGATCTGGGAGGATCCATGGGTCGGTTAGAGAGAATATTCTTAGCCAGGAGAACCAGGTTCTTTTGGGCCAGAAGGGGGCTATTAAAATCATTCCTGCCCCATCCTCCCTGACTTTTCTTAACACTGCTGGGATCAGCATGATCGGGGGAAAGGCATA
This sequence comes from Dendrobates tinctorius, assembly GCF_039654945.1. Lineage (NCBI taxonomy): Eukaryota > Metazoa > Chordata > Amphibia > Anura > Dendrobatidae > Dendrobates > Dendrobates tinctorius. The sequence goes on from NW_027361697.1 coordinate 8,797,198, forward strand.
TGTTAGGCCCCATGTCCATGGGAGTATGAAGGCGTCCAGAGCTAGAGGATTCCCCCTGGGGTCTATGGAGCAGAAAGTTTCCACTTTTTGTTTCTGAAGTCGGCAAACAGATCTATGCCCGGGTCCCCCCACATTTTTACAATCTGCCGAAAAACGGACCGCTTTAGGACCCATTCCCCTTGTCATAATTGGGAGCGACTTAGAAAGTCTGCCCTTTGATTCTCCGTGCCCCGGATGTGTAGTGGTGACAGAGATAGCAGGTTTGCCTCTGCTAATTTGAGGACTCTGGAGAATGTTTCCATTAGGGCTCGGGACCTGGTTCCCCCCTGATGATTTATATATGCTATTGTGACTCGATTGTCCGAAATATGCGGACATGATGACCCCGGAGCAGGGGTAAGAAGTGTACTAATGCGTAGCCCACTGCTAAGAGCTCTCACTGGTTCGAGGAGGCTTCTAATTCTTGAACTCCCCACGTACCCTGGGCCACTTCGTTGTTCATGTGTGCTCCCCACCCTGTGGGACTGGCATATGTGGTAGCTATGTGTGTTATTTTTTGTTACCCAGGGGATCCCTTTGGAAGGGTTGTCTTGGCTTTTCCACCAGGTTAGGGAATGAGTAGTTTTTGAATTTAGGGTAATACGACCCTCTAGGTGTCCCCCTACTGCAGACTAGTTGGCTAGTACATCCCACTGTAGAACTCTCGTGTGTAACTGAGCCCATTGGACTGCTGGCAGGCAGGCGGAGCGAGAACCTAGTCGTGACATCGCTTTTCTTAATGTCATGGAGGGATTTTGGATGGCTCTTGTTACAATTTGAGCGATTTTCTCCTTCTTGCGGTCTGGGAGGCGGCACTCTTGAATGTTTGAGTCCAATATTAGACCCAAGAATTCCTGTACTCTGCTGGGCTCTGATCTTGATTTTTTAGATTCAGGAGCCAGCCCAGGCCTTGCAGAGTGCCCATCACTCTGTCCCCCTGTTCCCAGCGTTTTTGAACCAAGCTGGTTGCTATTAAAAAATAGTCCAGATACGGGATTAATATTATGTCTTGCTCCCTTATATGGGCCATCATCTCTGCCCGTGGAGCTACAGATATTCCGAATGGCAAGGCTCTATACTGGAGTTCTCTTATCTCGCCCTTTATCGAGACAGCTAACCTGAGATATTTCCTGGAGTTTTTGTGAATGGGGATGTGATAATAGGCGTCGCTGAGATCCAACACCGAGATTGGTGGTGGACCTGATTGACTCCAAAAAAATTTTTTTTTTTTTTTTTTTTTAAATTTATAATTGTCTGAAACCTGCCGCCTGGCTTGGTCACCAGGAAAAAGAGGGGAGTAAAACCCCTTGCCCCTTCCCTGCAGGGGAACCTCCTGGAGGGCTCCTTTTTCTACCAGGCTTAGGACTTCGTTTCCTAGGGCTTTCTGCTCTTGCATACTGGATCTTAGCGGAGTCATTACATACTTTTGAGGCGGGAGGGAGAGAAGTTTATCCTTAGGCCCTCCTGGATTAGGGGTTTACTGTCCATGGGTTGTTTGATATTCTTTTCCAGGCTGGGAGAAAAAAGGGTTAACCTTCCCCCCACCCTGAGCAAACTGTCACCTAGAGGGCTTTTTGTCTCAGGACAAGTTGCCGAGGAGGAACCCTCTATCTCTTCTCTTGTCAGCCCACTTTGCTCTCTCGGTGGTCTCCGCAAAAGAAACTTTCTATTCCGAAAGGGCCTCTTAGCTGCATTTGAGAGTGCTGCTGCTTTGGACGATAACCAGACTGAGTCTGCGGATGAGTCCGCTAGGAAGGCAGCCGCTCCCCTTATTACTGGGATAGAGTCTAGGATTTTATCGCTTGGCGTCCCGCTATGGCTGGCCTGAGGTTACCTCCAGCTAACTGCCATGCACCTTTAAGAAAGGTATCTGCCTTTTTATCTAGGGGACCCCTGAGGGTGCCCATGTCCTCAAAGGGGAGGGCAAAATTTTTTTTTTTTTTTTTTTTTGAGGCCTTTGCGACAGCTACATCGAGCTTCGGGCCCCTTTCCTCACAGGGATATTTCCTTTTAAGGGAAGGGACCGTGGTGTTTTTCCTGTCCGGTTTATCCCATTCTTTTTGATTAGACCCCGCACATTTTCATTTAGCGGGAACACTCTCCGCGCCTTTTCTGGCCCAGTCCCCCGAACATTATGTCCTGGACTGTTTTATCCGGCCTAGGGTCCAGCACCCCCATGGTAGACGTTACCGCTTTCACTAGTTTGTCCACCTCGTCTAGGGGGAAGCAGTGACGCCCCTCTGTTTCCTCGTCTGAGGATGAGGAACTGGAATCTGAGGGTTTTGACGTGATTTCTCCCGATGTCGAGGAATCTGACTGGGAAATCACTATTGTGTCTTTCTTTTTTTTTTTTTTTTTATTTGTCCCTATGCTTAAGGGATATAAGGGCACTCTGACCTCCAATTTAATCGCAGCTTTTAGGTCAGAGGCCAAATCCGGAGTTTCCTAACAGAGGATTTCTTTTGTACATGGTTCCGTTTTTTTTTTTTTTCGCACTCGATGTTTTCTTTGCTTTGGCTTTTGCCCCCGGTGGTCACTGGGGTTATAGCAGTTTTTGGCCCCTGATCATTTGACCATTCCCCCATGGGGTCACATGGTCTAGGCAGGTGTTGGTGATAGCGTCTTGTGAAGCCACTGCAGAAACCTGGTGGAGTTACCAGCTGGCTTGAAGCCACTGCTGAAACTGGTGTTGAACTCTGGCTGCCTGGTGTCCGCAGCAGAGTGAGATGGTGAAGGTGGCAGCTGGCTCTGAGGTGTAGAACCACTCGCTCAAGAAATAGGTAGGGGACTAGCACAAGTGGGGCACCCCTTTTCTTTTCCCCTTCTTTCCCTAGTAAGGGAAATGGAACTTTTAATACAATGGTGAACATTCACGAAGATCACTCACCCAAAGGTATGCGGCTGCAGGTATCGATTCGGGAGATGGAGTCAGGTCCTGAATAGGCTGCACTCCTGGTGGCGATTTGCTCCTTGCAGCTGACGTGCTATGCTGCGTGGAGTGACTACTGGAACGACCATCTGTACTGCGTTCTTTTGACGATGATTGTGGTGGTGGTGCTGCTGCTGCTAAAGCTGCTGCCTGGCTTGCTGCTCCTGTTGCTGGTCACTATCCCCTTCAGGATCGCCTCCAGCCTGGAGCGCTTGTGCAGCCACCATTTTAAAATTTCCCGGCTGGCGTCACCGCTCCCATCCTGCACCGCGGTCCCCGGGAGAGCGCTCCTGCGCATGCGCCGGTTCTAGGGACCCGGAAGCCGGCTTCTACTTCCGGGGCGGCCGCCATCTTGGTACACCTCTGTAACCCGGCGCCGCCCGCATGTTTACCGGGTCCCCACGAGCCCCGACTTCCTCTCCGGAGCGGCGGCTCCGGCGTCACTCCCGCCCGCTCACCCGGCAGCCCGCATGGGCCCCAGCAGTGGCGGCTTCGGGCACCGCACCTTCCCGAGGCAGGGGCCTTCCCGCTGCCACCACCGGTCAGGCCGGCCCCGGATCATGGACACACGAAAGGTACCGTCCTGTGGGTCCCTCCGTCAGGGACAGGAACCCAACTGAAGGCGGAGGAGAGGTACCGCCCTTTTTATCTGTAGGTTCCTGTCCCTGAAGGGCGGATCCCCTCTCTCCGTGGTGCTGTCATGGGTGAGGGAGAAATATTGATGCTATTGGAGTGCCAAGGGGGGTGCCTGACCAATTTAAAGCCCAGAACCAGATCTATGCTGGCTTTGCTTCTATAATCCCACAGGTGCAGATTAATAAAAATGTTGAATGGATCAATTACATATATTACAGTGAACAAAGGTTTGTCAATTTCAGCCAAGATGCCTTCCAAGGTATAGTTGAAGAATTGGGCCCTAACACTAGAATGACACTCCAAAATCGACTAGCCCTTGATATGATATTAGCTGAGAAAGGAGGAGTTTGTGGGATGGTGGGAGAGGAGTGTTGTACCTATATCCCTCAGAACTCTGGAGTGAATGGAAAAACCATGATAGCCCTTAAAAAGATAACTGGGTTAGCAGCAGAATTGAAAACTAATGCTGGAGTAGACACATCTTTCTTTTCCGGCTGGTTGGGTGGACTCAAGGGATTCCTTCAACAAGCTTGTATAGTACTGATTGCCCTCCTTGTAATTAGATCAATAACTCTTTGTTGTGTTATTCCCTTGTATAAAAAGGTTATTGCCAAAGCAACTCCGACTGGCACCTTCCTCAATCAAGAAGTAGACCCACCAGAGTACGATGGTACTGATCTAGGGGAGATCCCTAAGTATATTCCCCTCAAGAGAGTAGACAAAACCCCCCATTCTCAGATGATGTTAAGAGACTTAGTTTAGGGACAGCGGGAGAACTCCATGTGAGGTTAGTGAAGGGTTCAGCTGCCTGGAGGCCTCTCGCTAGGGGAGAGCTTCTGAGGTGTCTGGATGAAGAAATCCACCTCCCCTTTTCCCATCACATGGACAGTCTCGAAGGATCTTTCATTAAGGGAAAAACTTAGTGTTTAGGGGGGATTGTCAAGGTGAAAATATATTTTCTTATATAACTTTTATATTTTTATACTGTGAAACAATAAGTTTTTCCTAATTGCTTGCTAATGCAAATGTAACTGTATTAAAGATGGCTGCCAGTGTTCACTTTCACTTAAATTCAGTGTCTAAAGAGTTAAGTTAAGTTTCATTTCTCCTAAAAAAGATAACTCAGGAATGTGAAGAAGTAACCATCGGGAGACGTTTTGACGAATCAGAGAGAGACTGGACACTAGATGTATACTGCATAAACCCCGCCTAATGCACGCCTTCCCCTAACACTCAATATAGTATTGTGTATTTGTAAATAAAAGCCAGTTGTTGTACTGCTCCTGACAGGTGTGGATGCAGGACATTAGCTAAGACTGAATCAGCTGCGTGTCTGAGTCATTCTTAATCGGTACCAGATGTTTTGCGCTCGCACAATGATTTGGAATGACTGGTGAATGAGGATTCATTGTCGTTTACGACCCCGACAGTATCTTCTACGGGAAAGCAAGGTCTGCCCCCCGTATCACTGTCTGAGGATGAAGATGACCCGCGCTCAACTTGATACTCCGAAGAGGAGGAGCCTGACGAGGAACTCGGGGAGGCTTTCCTACTCTTACTCTTCTTTTTTAATAATTTTTTAAGTGAGCCCTGTACCTCAGATTTTATCATCGATCTGAGGTTTGTTGCCAGGATCGGCACCTCTTCAGCCATAGTCCGCTGCATACAGCTGACACATAAGTCCTTTTGGTAGTCTTTTGCTAAAGGGCTGTGGCATATGGCACATTCTCTATTTTTCTTTTTGCTTATAGCTTTTTTGCCTCCCTAAAAAAAAAAAAAGACATAGGAAGGCCTATTATTGTCTAACTTTCACGGAGATCACTCACCACCCAGGAAAGACGGGTACCGGGCTCTGGGGCTGCGAAGGAGCGTGCGCTCTGCGCTCTTTTGATCTCGAGGAATCCCTCGATCGGTGACTCGGACGGCTGCTGCTTTTGCCGCTCGAGCGGCTCTTGCGACTAGAAGTTTGCGATGGGGGCAGAGACAATGGGGGCGGTGAGCGATCCTCCTGAGACGCCATTGTCGCCCCTGCAGCCACTTCTGCTCCTTCTTTTATGCGGTGAGTGAGCCCCTCATTACCCCTCCCCCCCGCGACCGCCAGCCGCTTCTCCTGGCCGGCGTCGCGCCCGGCGCCATGACCGTCGCGTCTTGATGACGTCAGCGGTCGCGCTCCCACGTCAGACGCCGGTCTCTGCTCCCGGCTTCCCCTGCATGCAGGGGAAGGAACGGGCGCGCGCGCAGGGGGAGGGCGGCACAGGGAGGAACCTCCGAAGGGAGGACATCGGAACGTGCCCGCACGAACCCGGGGCCCGTATGAGGAAAACCCCGGGGACTGCGCTACCAGCTGCCGACGGCCAGCGTCGCAGGTAAGCCAGCCCTGCATTTTTACACGCCGGGACGGCCCTGGGTCTTTTCATCCTGACAGGCACCGCCGCTGTCAGAGGGATTCCTTTCCAGGACAGGAACCGAACTGAAGCGGGGAAGAGGTGCCGCCCCTTATGTTTCAGTAGGTTCCTGTCCTGGCGGGGCGGATCCCTCTCTCATGTGGTGCTGTCATGGGTGAAGGGAAAAGTCACCATATTTGTATTCTTTGTGTTGAGTAGTAGTCCCGAGTTTGAGCTTTTCATTTTAACCCTCCGTAATAAGTTCATCATTCAATCTATACTTTTAAATGGAAATCTGTCAACAGGATTTCACACCACAAATTGTTTACATGCGCATGTAGCTTTTTCAAAGACAATTCCAAAAATACCTTTAGGCTGTGTGCACACGCTGCGGATTTTGCTGCGGTTCCGCAGCGGTTTTGCCCGCTGCGGACCCGCAGCAGTTTCTGCTGTGGTGTACAGTACCATGATTCCCTATGGGAATCAAAAACCGCAGTGCAGACGGTGCGGAATTTTCCGCGCGGATTATCTGCGGTTTTCAATCCGCAGAAAGAATTGACATGTCAATTCTTTCTGCGGATTCTCCTGCGGTTTGCCATCTCCTCTATTGAGGAGATGAAAAACCGCAGGGCAAAACCGCAGAGCAATCCGCAGGTAAAACCGCAGGTCTTTTGACCTGCGGTTTCACCTGCGGATTTTACAAAATCCGCGCGGATGAATCCGCACATAATACGCAGCATGTGCACACAGCCTTATATGGCCAGTCCGTTCCAGTTACTGAGAAATCAGTGTAAAGGGCATGTCACACTAAGCGATATCTCTAGCAATATCGCTATAACTTGTGACGTTATAGCGATATTGCTAGCGACATCGCTGTGTCTGATACTTACCTACAACCCGCTCCCCCGCTGGTTATCGCTGATCGCGCGAGAACGTCCTGGACTGTTTCTCGTCGTCAGCTTCCTGCGGAGAGACGAGCGATGAGCCGGGCGGGAGGATGCAGGATCGCCTAGTGTGACAGGTAAGTAGCGACCCCCGTCCCCAGCGATGTCGCTGGTGAGATCTGCCTGTGTGGCAGCTCACTAGCGACCACTTAGCAATGTACCAGCGATCCTGACCGCGTCATATCGCTGGTCGGGATTGCTGGTGCATCGCTAAGTGTGACAGTACCTTTAGAGTTGATATGCAGATGGCTATCGTAGATCTGAAGCCTCTGTCACTCCAGCTCTATTTCCCCGCTCAGCATTGCCTCCTCAAACACAGATTTCTCAGTAGACTGTCTTTGAAAGAGCTAGATGCGCTTGTGCATGGTCTGTGGCATGACATCCTACTGACAGATTCATTTTCCTTGGGCCAAGTATTTGGGACAAAGCTGCAATAAAAACCACAGTCACTGAGACACGTATAACATGGGCCCAAGGGTAAGCCATTCTGGCTAACCATGTGCACATGACTTATTTCTTCCAAAAGTCTTACGAAGAACCAGGGGACATCTGTTACGTGTGCAGGAAAGGGGATTCAGGCATCCGAAAAGAAAAGGGTTCTTTACAGTTCGAGCAGTCAGACTGTGGAATGCCAGACATTGTATCAGCATTTAAAAAAGGGCTGGATGCTTTTCTCCTATCAAATGATATTGTGCCTTATAAAGAATATAGAGATACACAAGGCAGAATTAACCGATAAAGGCTGAACTTGATGGATTAATGTCTTTATTGTGTCATCATTTCAATAAAAGCCATATCTCCACCACCTCCAGTTCCAGGTCATTACAATGTAGTCAGTGCTACATCCTCCATACACAGATCACAATGAAGTGATCTGCGTCCTCCGCACTGATAGTGATCATAGCCTGTTTTTCTCCCAACTATGTGAACAGGAATGACTTAACCTCCTACCTGTACCTGTGGCCACTGCAGCCCTTCCCAGTGTTCACCACAGTGCCTTTTCCTCCTTTTAAAGCCCTGTTAACAGCAATGTGAACTGACGCCAACAGAGACCTTTTCCTTTGCACCTACTTGTGTGCGCCCCTACCGCAGTGCACCATACCCCACACTAACAAAATCCAATGTACAGGACTAGAATTATGGGGAAAATCAATCACACACACACACACGAGGTAGAGGAAATACTTCTATTCCAACACATGAACTTTTCAAAGTACCTTTTGGCTTTGATTGAAAGCGCTGATAGATGTATGACTCTTTCCCACGATCTGTGAATTATATATAAAAAAAAGATTCTGTGTAGATCAGCGTTTTACTTAGTAACAACTGAGATAATTCACATATGTTAAAACCGTATAAAAGATTTGCCTGTCCGTTTGCAAAGCAATGTTACCTTATTTTATTTCCTTCTCTCTCAAACACCATGCAGAATGTGCCGTTTTAACTGGCTAGTTCATGCGCTTTTAAAAGCTGCTTTGAACTGCTGCTCTAGCCAAAATCTGAGTTCTAACACTATTTTCTACACTAGCTGTTGACATTGCATGTTCACTGGGTGAATTTTAACAGAGGTTAATTATAGGCATCTGAAAGAACACCAATATCTGGAAGAATTTGGCATTTTTGTCTGATAAATGCAGGTGATTAAATTACAGATCTCATCTGTAATAACTGTAACATCCATTGGTTGTTATTAAAGGGGTTGTGCCGCCAACATAATTATTTGCAAAGAAAAAAAAAAAAAAATATATATATATATATATATATATATATATATATATATATATATATATATATATATATATATATATATATATATATATATATATATATATAGTCTTTTTCTATCTATCTATAAAATTTATTTTAATTCATCACCATTAAAAATAAAAGCATGACCATAAGAATACTTATGTTTTAGCATAAGGCAGCGCTGTTTCGTTGCACCACAAGGGGGGGGGGGGTCTGGACAAGACCTATAAATGTTAAAGAACTCACATACCATCATAAAAAGCACCACGTGCTTTAGACAGGGCAGGTTGTATCTTTGTAGTCTCTGCAGACAAATTTACAAGTCAAGAAAGAAGAATATGGATAGAAGAAAGACTAGGACAAGAAACAAAACTATGACATTGTCACAACAAGATGTTAGACGCTGTATGCAGCTCATCTCCTGCAGATCCATCAGTTCTCTGAATCATCAGGAAATTATCACTAGAGGACTAGTAAACAATCTACCATGTAGTCCTCAGTTTTCATGAGCTGTGCATAACCCCGCCCCCACCACGGAATTGGCAGCTTTGTGTGCATAGGGAGAAGGCTGCCAATCAGTGGTAGGGACGGGGTTATACAGAGCTCATGAATACGGAGGACCACATAGACTGTTTACTAGTAGTGATCATGCTCGTTGCTCGGGTTTTCCCGAGCATGCTCGAGTGTCCTCCCGAGTATTTTGGCGTGCTCGGAGATTTCGTTTTCGTCGTCTCAGCTGCATGATTTGTGACTGCTAGACAGCCTGAATAAATGTGAGGAATGCCTGATTGTTAGGGAATCTCCACATGTATTCAGGCTGTCTAGCAGCCGCAAATCATGCAGCTGAGACGACGAAAACGAAATCTCTGAGCACGCCAAAATACTTGAAGGACACCCGAGCATGCTCGGGGAAACCCGAGAAACGCGTATACTCGCTCATCACTATTTACTAGTAGAGTTGAGCGAAACAGGTCGGTCAGATTCAAAAGTCGCCGAGCGAAACCTGACCATAGCGTGAAGTCGGCCATGTGGTCGTCGACCCGAGCACCAAAGTCTGATTTCACAGAATGCTTGCACGTGACTTTTTTTTTTTCAGCCAATGAGCAACGACGTACACTGTGGGCAACGAGATGACATGTGCAGCGTCGATCGCGAGAGAGATCGAGAGAACGAGAGAGATCGAGAGAACGAGAGAGATCGAGAGAACGAGAGAGATCGAGAGAACGAGAGAGATCGAGAGAACGAGAGAGATCGAGAGAACGAGAGAGATCGAGAGAACGAGAGAGAGAGAACGAGAGAGAACGAGAGAGAACGAGAGAACGAGAGAGAACGAGAGAGAGAGAGAGAACGAGAGAGAGAGAGAGAACGAGAGAGAGAGAGAGAACGAGAGAGAGAGAGAGAACGAGAGAGAGAGAGAGAACGAGAGAGAGAGAGAGAACGAGAGAGAGAGAGAGAACGAGAGAGAGAGAGAGAACGAGAGAGAGAGAGAGAACGAGAGAGAGAGAGAGAACGAGAGAGAGAGAGAGAACGAGAGAGAGAGAGAGAACGAGAGAGAGAGAGAGAACGAGAGAGAGAGAGAGAACGAGAGAGAGAGAGAGAACGAGAGAACGAGAGAGAACGAGAGAACGAGAGAGAACGAGAGAACGAGAGAGAACGAGAGAACGAGAGAGAACGAGAGAACGAGAGAGAGAGAGAACGAGAGAGAGAGAGAACGAGAGAGAGAGAGAACGAGAGAGAGAGAGAACGAGAGAGAGAGAGAACGAGAGAGAGAGAGAACAAGAGAGAGAGAACGAGAGAACGAGAGAGAACGAGAGAACGAGAGAGAACGAGAGAACGAGAGAGAACGAGAGAACGAGAGAGAACGAGAGAACGAGAGAGAACGAGAGAACGAGAGAGAACGAGAGAACGAGAGAGAGAGAGAACGAGAGAGAGAGAGAACGAGAGAGAGAGAACGAGAGAGAACGAGAGAGAGAGAACGAGAGAGAACGAGAGAGAGAGAGAACGAGAGAGAACGAGAGAGAGAACGAGAGAGAGAGAACGAGAGAGAGAGAGAACGAGAGAGAGAGAACGAGAGAGAGAGAGAGAGAGAACGAGAGAGAGAGAGAGAACGAGAGAGAGAGAACGAGAGAGAGAGAACGAGAGAGAGAGAACGAGAGAGAGAGAACGAGAGAGAGAGAACGAGAGAGAGAGAACGAGAGAGAGAGAACGAGAGAGAGAACGAAAGAACGAGAGAGAACGAGAGAACGAGAGAGAGAGAACGAGAGAACGAGAGAGAGAGAACGAGAGAACGAGAACACGAGAGAACGAGAACGAGAGAACGAGAGAGAGAGAACGAGAGAACGAGAGAGAGAGAACGAGAGAGAGAGAGAGAGAACGAGAGAGAGAGAGAGAGAACGAGAGAGAGAGAGAGAGAACGAGAGAGAGAGAGAGAGAACGAGAGAGAGAGAGAACGAGAGAGAGAGAGAGAACGAGAGAGAGAGAGAGAACGAGAGAGAGAGAGAGAACGAGAGAGAGAGAACGAGAGAGAGAGAGAGAACGAGAGAGAGAGAGAGAGAACGAGAGAGAGAGAGAGAACGAGAGAGAGAGAGATTTCGCGGACTTTAAAAAAGCGGTCCGGCATGTAGGTGTCCTCCACTCCCTGCCAACTTTGCTTCCCCATTGACTTGCATTGGGTTTCGTGTTTCAGTCGGACCTTCGACTTTTCCCGATAGTCGGACGATTTCGTTCGACTCGACTTTTGAGAAAGTCGGGTTTCATGAAACCCAACTCGACCATAAAAAAGGCAAAGTCGCTCATCTCTATTTACTAGTCCTCTAGTGATAATCTCCTGCTGATAAAACAGGGATTTTATCAAAACTACAGCAAGCAGCCCAGGAAGAAACACATCACTAGAATTAGATTAGGCTGCTCTAAAGGCCCCGTCTCACATAACGAGATCGTTGAAACATCACAGGTTTTGACACGCAACAGCGCTCTCACTACGTGTGACACACAGCGGCGACCGGCCCCCCCGCTGGATGTCGCTAATCGTGCTTGAATGTCCTAGGCCATTTTTTGATCGTTGGTGTCCCACTGGCTAGCATGCATCGCTGTGTTTGACGCCGACGAGCGACCTTGATGGCGACGCAGAACTCAGGAACGAGTCGTCAGAATAGCGGCTGTGTGACAAGGTCCCAACGACCACCAAGGTCATTATACGGATCGCCGTATCGTTGCTGCGTCGTTGAGTAGATCTGCCTGTTTGACAGCTTACTAGCGACCATGTAGCGACGTACCAGGGATCCTTACCAGGTCGTATTGTTGTTGGGATCTCTGGAGCGTCGCTATGTGTAACGGAACCCTAAGGCCTGTTTCACACATCCGTTTTTTGGCATCCGCCAAAGTGTGAAAATAGGTATTAGACCTACCGGTAATGATGTTTCCAGGAGTCCATCCTGACCGCACCATGGAGGACATCCTCCTCCTCCTTACAGGGACAGGAAAGCACACGAGAGGTTAAAAGGTCATGTCCCACCCCCTCTCCCTCAGTGATTTAACAAGTACCACAAGGTGGATGATGCTAGAAACAGTTTAATGAAACAATCATATTACAGCATATGACATAACATAATACATTGTAGTATAACACAACCGGGAGGGAACTACCCGTGCTGTCAGGATGGACTCCTGGAAACATCATTACCGGTAGGTCTAATACCTATTTTCCAGGACGTCCACCTGACAGCACCATGGAGAGTACCAAAGCACCTCCTCAGGGTGGGATTACCGCCTGGAGAACCTTTCTCCAGAATGCGGTCTGTTGACCAGCTAAGACATCAAGCTTGTAGTGCTTGCAAAATGTATTAAGACTGGCCCAGGTTGCTGCTCTACAGATTTGATCAACCGACGCCCTCGCCCGTTCGGCCCATGAGGCCGATACCGCCCTTGTAGAGTGGGCCTTTATGGAACCTGGCGGGTTGGCGCCTTCAGCTTGGTAGGCGTCCGAGATTACTGAGGTAATCCAGCGCGCGATGGACGCCTTAGAGGCCCTCTTCCCCTTATTTCTACCCCCGAAAAGGATGAACAGGTTTGGGTCTATGCGCCAGCTATTGGTGGCCTCTAGATAGTCTAGAACGGTGCGCCTCACATCCAGCGAGTGAAGACGCTGCTCCTTTTTATTACGGGGATTATCACAGAAAGATGGTAACACTACCTCTTGGTTTAGGTTTTTTGGAGAGGCTACCTTTGGGGTAAATGCCAGGTCTAACCTTAAGATTATACGGTCATCTATTATCTGGAGATATGGGTCCTTAGTGGACAGGGCCTGGATCTCCCCTATTCTTTTGGCTATGGTAATGGCTACTAGGAAGGCCGTTTTACGAGTGAGAGCAGAGATGGCTATTTTCTCCCCGAGAGCGTAGGGGTCTGTACAGAGAAACCTAAGTACCAGGCCCAGGTCCCAAGGCGGGGTGAGCTGCCTAATCGTGGGGCGCAGGCGCTGTGTGGCTCTTATAAATCTTATTACCCAGGGATGTGATGCTAACTGGTAATCGAAAAAGGCGCTCAAGGCTGAAATCTGGACCTTTAGAGTGCTGGGCTTAAGGCCTTTATTAAAACCTGCCTGCAAAAAGCTTAGTATGCTAGGGAGGTCAGGGGTGCCTGCCACAAGATCGAACCTGCCACCCTCCAGACAGAATCTTTTCCATATCTTTCGATAGATTGCGGATGTCACTGGTTTCCTACTGGCCTGTAGGGTGGATATGAGCTGATCCGACAAACCCTTTGCCTTCAGGATGTCCCTCTCAGGATCCAAGCCGATAGGTGGAGTCTTGCTGGGTTCGGGTGGTGGATCGGGCCCTGGTGGATGATGTCCTTCCACGGGGGTAGTTCGACTGGATTTCCCACTGCCATGGCTCCTAGAAGGGGAAACCAGCTTCTCTTCGGCCAGTATGGAACAATCAACATCACTCTCGCGTGGTCCTCGCGTATCTTCCTGAGCACTGCTGATATGAAAGCCAGTGGTGGGAACGCATAAGAGAGGGATTCTCTCCAAGTCTGGCTCAGGGCGTCTACGCCTTCTGGGTGGTCCGCTGGATTCAGGGAGTAGAATCTGGGGACCTTCGAGTTCTTTCTGCTTGCAAAAAAATCTATACTGGGGGTCCCCCAACGCTGACAAAGATGGTCGAAGATTTCTACGTTCAGTTCCCACTCTGTCGGGTGGATCCGTTGTCTGCTCAAGTAGTCGGCTACTTCGTTCTGAGAACCTTCTAGGTGTACTGCGGTCACAGATTGGACTGTTCGTTCCGCCCAAGCGAATATTTTTTCCGCTAGGGCCTGTAGTGGTTGATGTCTGGTCCCTCCCTGGTGCTTCAGGAATGCCACTGCCGTTATATTGTCGGATAATATGCGGACGTGACAATTCTTTAGTACCGACTGGTTCCTCCGCAACGCTTCCCAGACCGCGAAGAGCTCTCTGAAATTGGAGGATCTGGTCCTGATGCCTACTGGCCATTCCCCTTGGAAGATCTTCCCTTCTATGTGGGCTCCCCATCCCCACGCACTGGCGTCTGTGGTGACTACCACGTATGGAGAGGTTGTCCATTGTACACCCACTTGAAGGTTTCTGGACTGTGTCCACCACCGGAGGGACTCCTTCACTCGTTCTGGCAGCCTTAGGGGTTTGTCTAGCGACGCCTGACTTCTGTCCCACCTTGCGAGGATCTCTCTCTGTAATAATCTTGAGTGGAATTGGGCCCATCGGACACACTGGATGCAGGCTGTCATGAGGCCCAAGACATCCATTGCCTCTCTTATGGAGCATTGACGCCTCAACAGGTCTCTGATTCTGGCCTGAATAGTCCTCTGCTTCTGTCGGGTAGCTAGGATATTCTGTCGGCTGAGTCTAGAAGGACTCCGAGGAATACTTTTCTGGTGTCTGGCCTGAGGTCCGACTTCTCCCAATTGATCACCCAGCCAAGGAACTCCAATATGGTAGTTGCTCGGATCCTGTCTCGAATGAGCGCTTCTTTGGATCTTGCCACCAGTAGGAAGTCGTCCAGGTATGGAATGATCACAATACCCTGATCTCTCAGGTAGGCCACCACCTCTACCACCAGTTTTGTAAAGATTCTGGGAGCTGAGGCCAACCCGAATGGAAGACACTGGAACTGGAAGTGGCAGGTCCGGGCTGGTAAACTGACCGCGAACCTTAGTAGGCTATGGGATGAGGGATGGATAGGGACCTGGTAGTATGCCTTTTTTAGGTCTAGGGTGCACATGACGGCGTCCCTGTCTATTAGGAGGATTGCGGATCGGATCGATTCCATACGGAATCTCTTGTACCTGACCCAGGCATTTAGTGGTTTCAAGTTTATGATGGTATGGGCCTCGCCGGATAGTTTTGTGATCGAAACCAGGGAAGAGTAGTGCCCCCTTCCTCTTTCCGTCGGGGGAACTGGTATTATGACCTCTGAGTTTACCATTTCCTGTAGATCCGTCCACATTGCGGAGTCCTCCAGGACGACAGTGGGGGCAATATATCTGTCGGGGGGAGGTGAATAAAGCTCTATACTGTAGCCTTCCGCGATGGTTCTGAGGACCCACGGATTGTGGGTGACTCGGGACCAGTTTGCTGCGAAGTGGCGAAGTCTCCCCCCCAATACCTATGGCGTCATTGCCTCCTCGATCTAGATGTTGATGTGAATGAGGGACCCCTGTTCCTCCAACCTTGGCAGAAGGAGCCCTTATAGGAGCTTCTATTGGACTTTGCCCGACCCCTGAAGTTAGTCTGTCTCCTGGAGAAGGAGCCTCTCCGAAAGGACTGGGGCCGCCTGGGTTTTCCCTCCGGGAATCCTTTATTTTTATCGGACACTAGCTCTAGAATGTTATCTAGAGCTGGACCAAATACCCTCAGGCACGAGAAGGGGATGGCGCATAGCTTTGTCTTAGAAGCGTTATCCCCCGACCAGGATTTAAGCCAGACTGCTCTCCGGGCCGCATTAGAGAGGGAGCTGTTTCTGGCTGCAAACCTTACGGATTCAGCCGACGTATCCGACAGGAACGCCGTGGCTGATTTCATGAGAGGAAGTGATGCTAGGATCTCTGATCTTGGGGTTTTGTTGGTTAGGTGTTCCTCCAACTGCCCCATCCACAAAAACATAGACCTGGCCACCGAGGTGGCTGCTATGTTGGCCCTAATAAGAGCCGCCGACGTCTCCCATGTTCTTTTTAACAGAACGTCCGCCTTCCTATCCATCGGGTCTCGCAGACCTGATGAGTCCTCGAATGGGATGGCAGTCTTTTTGGTAACCTTGGCGACTGGGACATCTATTTTAGGGACTTCCTCCCATGCCCATGTTTCCTCGGGATTGAAAGGCAGTCTATTTTTAAAGTCTCGGGAGAGTATCAACCGACGCTCTGCCTCTTTCCACTCCTCCTGGACCATTGTCTTGATGTGTTCACTTACGGAGAACACTACCTGTTTCCGGGCCACTAGTCCTCCAAACATTAAGTCCTGTCTGGACTGTGGTTTAGGGACTTCCTCTATCTGCATCGTATTTCTGACTGCCTGGACCAACTCGTCCGTGTCCTCTAGTCTGAACAGGTACTTCCTGCTCTGATCCTGTCTATCCCCCAGGATCTCGCCTTCTTCCTCCTGATCTGAATCCCGGAAGTCGGACTCCTCGCTAGGGCTTGCTTCCGATACTGGGTCTGCTTCCCACCTTGGACGCTTGCGACTCGGCACTGGGCTGAGGGACTGACGCCGTGTGAGGCTGGCCGTAGAGGCCTGAACTTCCTCCCTTATCAGGGATCTCATTTCGGCAAGAAGGGATGGCTGTTCCTCGCCTATGACCCTTGAGGTACAGGGTCCGCATAAGGTCTTGTTATAGGTGTCTGGCAGCTTTACCCTGCATACGGGGCATCGGACTGATTTGGAGGTGGCCTTTGCCGGGTCCTTCACCCCCGAGGGGGATTCTGCCAGGGTTCCCTTCTCCTAATAATACAGAAGGGGCACCTACTCAGATCTGGGCTGTGAGGATGGGTGGGGGAGGGTGGTCTGCGCTATGCGCACTTACCCCTCCACCTGCTGGAGCGTTGCCTTCCATCCTGGCACGATTCTGCAGAGCGCTGTGGACCTCAGGAGCGCGCGCCCCGGATTCAAAGCCGGCGTGTGACGTCACCGGATGTGATGCGCGACCTCTTGCGATAGGCCGCCTCCTCCACTTCCTCGCTCTTTTATCCCCGGTGCCCACTCAGCCAGCCGCTTGCAGGGAACCGCCCCCCTGCTATGGCGGTCTGCTGGAGCCGTCTGCGGGGGTCCGACCTCCGCCTGTCATGGCGCTGCTGGAGCCCAGCGCCGACTGCGCCATCCTTCTGCCGGTGCCCGCACGGCCAGCCGCCTGCGGGGAGCCGACCCTCGCCTGCTATGGCGGTGAATCCTGGAGCCGAGAGCCTCCCGTAGGGAGGAACGGCTCCCTCCAGGAGCGTCGTCCTGCTCCTGGCCTTTGGAGCAGAGGGACTCCCCATCGGAGAGTTTCGGCCCCGGGACCTCTTGACAGGGGAAGGCTTGGACTGGCCGCACGATCCCCTGAGCCCCTCCGGTAAGTTCTCGTGTGTCCCTCCATGCAGGGACAGGAAAAACACTGAGGGAGAGGGGGTGGGACATGACCTTTTAACCTCTCGTGTGCTTTCCTGTCCCTGTAAGGAGGAGGAGGACGTCCTCCTCCATGGTGCTGTCAGGTGGACGTCATCGAAAAAACGGATCCGTTTCCATTTTGCCGCAAACGGATCCTTTTTTTGACGGATCCGCGGTAGCCGCTAATGGAAGTCTATGGGACCAAAAAACGGATCCTCAAAAAAAATGGCGGATCCGTTTAACGGAAAACGACGGATTTAGATGGATTTTAAAAAACGGAAGTGTGATCCAGGCCTAAGACTAGGAAGCAAAAACTGACAGATTCCCTTTATGCTGCCCGGTTTCAATTGTAAAATAGCAAAGTAATGCTGATCTTTTATGGTTTCAAAGTAAAAAAGCCCAAAGGTTTGATGTATTGAATTACTTTAAAAACCTTTACCAAACAGCAAAAATATTGTAAATTAAATGCTTGGGAAAAAAAAATGGAATTTCTTTAAAATTCAAAACATGTTCTTAATCCCATAAACCCTGATGTATATTAATTACACACGTCGTCCTCTCCATGTACCTTTTTTCTGTTGATAACCAAATGTCTTTTCTTCTTCATCTATGATATGAAAGACAACAATGTAAGTGTTTTTTAAATATATATTTACACAAAGTACTCACAGATTTAGTGTATGGATGTATCAGTAAATGTTGATGCAACATTATTAAAGGGGGTTGTCCAGAATTAGAATACCATGGCCACTTTTTTTCCCCCATGTACAGTACTGTCAGTCTCCAGGTTACAGCAGCAAAGCCTCCGACTGCACCTGCACCGAGGCTCCTGTCCCGTTAACTTTCCATGACATGACAATATAAAAAGGAGTGACCAGTTTAATGTACTATAGGGATTACCTCCCTAGGTAATACAAATGTCATTTGCTAATTTAAAGCGTAACCATCGTTTTAGATTTGACTTCACAATAAATAAATAGTACATGTGAAAGTAAGCTATATTACTTTGTAACATATCTTAGTGTAATCTGCTTTTCTCCCCCCCCCCCCCCCCCCCCAGGACTGATCACTCATGTTTAAGATTTTCAGTGAAGACAGATTTTTACATTACTGAGTAAGTAGATGACACTTGGTGCTGATAAGATTCTATGCAGAGGGAGGAGCTATAGGCAGAGCCCCTCCCACTTCCCCTCTACATAGAATCTTATCAGCACCAACTGTCATCTCCTTACTCAGTAATGTAAAACTCTGTCTTCACCAAATACAGATTTTACCCGTAAATTGAAAATCTTTACAATGAAATTATCAGATCAGGAGGAGAAAGACATAGATTTCGCTGATGAGATACATTACAAAGTTGCTTATTTTTATGTGTAATATTAATTTTTGAAATAAAAACTCTTTTTTCCTTTTCCGGATTTCTTCCTAATGACATTTTTTTCTATTCTCAGAAAACCCCATTTAATTGCAATACCAGTTACAACCTGGGGACATGCAAGGTCACGTGTATAAAAAAAAAAAATAAAATAAAAAGAGAAGAGCAGTCTTTTTTACCCCCCTTTAATTTTGGGACAACCCCTTTAAGCGTTAAATAACTCACATACCGTCAGGATAAGTGACACTTGGTTTGGAAGGGGAGTGTTGAATCTTTGTAGTCTCTGCAGATATATTGAGAAGTCAAAATATAAGAATATACAACACAAACTATAAGCTGCGGATTCAGCACACAGGGAAGAAGCTGCTTAGAACTGCTGCTCTACCGAGAATCTGTATTCAAATACTAATTTAGACACTAGTTGTTGAAATTGCATGCTCATAGGGTGAATTTTAGCAAAGGATAATTTAAGAAAATTGAAGTCACACCAATAAAAAAAAATCTGTCCGCGTTTGGAAGATTTTTTTCTGATAAACACAGGATTGTGAACTCATCTCTGATCTTTCTATAACAACTAACATCCAGCAGTTATTCAATAGGTTGCGTCGCCATCAGATATTTGTAAAAAAACAATATGCTGTTTTTTTGTCTTTTTTTCCTCTATTCACTCCTATTAAAAATAATACAGTTATAAGGAGATTTCTATTTTATGATAAGGCAGCTCAGTGGATCAGTGGTTGGCACTGTTGTAGTGTTTGTGTGTATTTTCCTGGAAAAGACCTATAAAATGTTAAATAAACCTCACATACCACCAGAACGAGTGACACTGGCTTTAGGCAGGGCAGGTTGTATCTTTGTAGGCTCTGCAGGAAAATTAAAAGCGAAAAAAAAAAAAAAAAACTATAAGAAACAAAACTGACACAAGATCACACATGAGAATAAACAAACAATATAGAAAGAAAGGATACTTTTAGGCTATGTACCCACATATGCAGAAAAAAGGACTTTAGGAAAAACGAGTGTTTTTTTTTAAGCGTTTGAGCTTTTTTTTTTTACAGGAGCATCCTCCTGCTCATAGATTATATTGAGAAATGCGGATTTTTCCGCAAAATAATGAAAATGCTGTGTTTTTTTGCCTCAATGCGTTTTTTTTTTGCGGTAAAAAACGCATCATGTGCACAAAAATTGCAGAATTCATTAAAAAGAATGGGATGCTTCTTGTATGCGATTTTGAAGCGTTTTTACTGGGAAAAACATTTAATAAACGCGAAAAAAAAAACCGCTTACGTGGTTACACAGCCTCACTGTTTTTTTTTTTCTTCCAACGCCGGGAGGACAGAGATGAGTCAGCAAAGTACATTAAAGATATTAGATAATTGGAGTTGGCCAGTAGTTACAGCATCAATCATCTTCCCTCAATAATATGCAAAGAATTTCCCCAAGGGATGCGATCAATCGTATTTTATACAAATTACATCTAGAAATGTAGAAAGTGATAAAGTCGTGCATAAAAAGTTAAAATCAACAGCAAAGAAGTGGTAATCTGATTAACACACTCAGATATCTATGCCATCCAAATGTTAAGAGGAGTTAAAACCAATTGTCCTATTCAAGTAAATGGATGGGGTAGTCTTCAGTACAAAGCACCGCGGCTACGAAGAGCATGACAAATTCTGTGTGTGCATGAATTGCTTGGAGCAAATTCTCAACTACTGTCAGCACAAAGTTATTACAATGATAAAGCAGTATCCTGACCCCAGATACAGCACCCAGAGCCGTGCCCCGTCCTCCGCACATAGTGCTCAATCTTGGACTGGACCACTGGAGAACAGGTAGATTCCCCGGTGGGCTCCGACACGCTCTTATTTGAGCAACAGTTAGATCCGTTTTTTTCTAAAAATGACGGATTGCGACTGATGCCAAAAAACTGATGTGTGAAAGAGGCCTAACTCTGTGCCACATATACACAGTCCGGATTACTCTGCGGCCCATATACACAGTCCGGATAACTCTGCGGCCCATATACAATCGGATACCTCTCTCGGCCATACACATTACACTGAAGTTGATGAAGTTGTTTGTCAGCGTTCACTTTAGCAAACTGATAACACGCCAGCATTGTCGTCTGCATAATTACCCATGATTGGAATTTCTCTTTGGGTAGTCAAATCAATTTTGCCTTTTTTTGTCTTAGATTTTTTTCTTAGAACTACTGAAGAGCATGAAACAACATTGTAAATTTGATTCCCCTTTCTATATCAACTATTTTTATATATCAGACAAGTTATTCTCTTCAAGGGAGTGGGGCTAGAAACGGCGATTCGGACTGACCGTGGCTTATTTCATTTATGGTAAGTTGTCATAAAATACCTTTTGGGAGGGGAAATTACAATTGTATTATTTGATTTTCATTATGCAGATTTCCCCAGTACGTGGCATATTAAAGAGGTTGTCTAATACTAGGACAACCCCTTCTTGATTAAAATATTTGGCCCTGATAAAATAATAATAATGCCTATACTCACCTCATGTGCTGCTGCCATTCCTGTGGTGCCTGCATATTCTCTGTTGAGGACACCCATGGTTCCTGTGTCCCCCAACGAGGCGACAGAGAAAATAACGCCTATACTCACCTCCCATGCTGCTGCCGTTCCTGCGGTGTCGGCATACGCTCTGTTGAGGGCAGGGCTAAGCACTGCAGTGTGCATGTGCTAGGACGCATCATCACACAAAAGGAACAAGGAGGACGGCGATTGTAAAAAGAAAGGAGGCACTGAACCAAGAACATTGACACCCTGTGTACCTGGACCGCCCCATACAGGAGTATAACAAAAAGGTATTTTTCTTCTTTTACAGGTCGGGGGGCAGATATACAGCATTATAGAATGCTGTACATCAGGCCTGAAGAGTGGTGGCTGCATCTCAGATCGTCAAACCTGGTGACCGGTGCCCTTTAAGCACGGACGTGTGAATGAGGCTTAATGCAGAGTTATGAATGATTGCTGAAGGGGGGGGGGGGGGGGGGGAGATTAAGAAATTATATACCCAAAGGGTCTCGGAGGTGGGGGATGGGGGGTTTGTTCATATAAAAAATATGATTATATGTGAGCAACTGTTTGATGTCATATATGTTATAATTGTTATCATTTAATAATAATTTATCTGATTAAAAGAAAAAAAGAGATTATATACCCATATACAATTCATTTGCAACCTTTTCAAGTTTGTAAAGCACTTTTAAATGAATGCAAAAATCAGGAAGCAATAAACTGGTAAAGATGAGAAAAAAAATAAAAAAATTAGGTGCAAGATATACGTATATTATATTATATTATACCTGGGCTCTTCCAGCTTGCTCTCTCTTCTCTGTATAGGGAAGTTTGAAATCTCTGATCTGAAGAACATAAGGATGTGACTTCACAGGCCGCACACACAAAAAGAAAACAAATATATATACAAAACACCTTTAAAAGTTCAATCTGCTTCCTCTTTTTCCATTAGAAGCAAACAAAAAATAGGGATTTTTGTGTACTCACCGTAAAAACCTTTTCTCTGAGCCAATCATTGGGGGACACAGGACCATGGGTGTTATGCTGCTTGCCACTAGGAGGACACTAAGTGAAATACAGAAAAGTTATCTCCTCCTCTGCAGTATACACCCGCCCACAGGCTGAGATTGAACCAGTTTGGTTACAAAGCAGTAGGAGATCTTAAATAAATAACAATAACCATAAATTATGTCAAAACTTAAGACGAAGCAATAAGCCAATAGGCTATCAGGGTGGGTGCTGAGTCCCCCCAATGATTGGCTTGGAGAAAAGGATTTTACAGTGGGTACACAAAAATCCCTATTTCTCCTACGCCTCATTGGGGGACACAGGACCATGGGATGTCTTAAAGCAGTCCCTGGGTGGGGAGCAATACAACTGCTAATACCCCATGTACCACTGGCCTACAGA
This sequence comes from Dendrobates tinctorius, assembly GCF_039654945.1. Taxonomy (NCBI): domain Eukaryota; kingdom Metazoa; phylum Chordata; class Amphibia; order Anura; family Dendrobatidae; genus Dendrobates; species Dendrobates tinctorius. Next base: position 8,819,827 of record NW_027361697.1, read on the forward strand.
TGTGGTACTGTCGGTTGCAGCAAGCGCCTGCCAAGCACTGCATCTGCTGTGACTTGAAAATGCATGTGAGAGTCTTTTGAAAGGTATGCGAGAGCTGGACCCAGTCGCAGCTTTGCAGGCCTATTCTGCTGACGACGATGTCGAATGGTCCAAGAGGCGTCTATTGACCTAGTAGAATACGCCTTAATCCGTACTGGGACACGTGTGCCCTTGACACAATAGGGGTCCTGAATAGCCGAGTGAATCCACTCAGCTGGTGTGGTGTTTGGAGAGGCTAGAGCCGTCCTATGCCCTTCTGAAAATCCGAACAGGACCTCTTGCTTATGCAGGGAAGATGTATGCGAGTGTACAGTCATGGCCAAAAGTTTTGAGAATGACACAAATATTAATTTTTACAAAGTCTACTGCTTCATTTTTTCTAATGGCAATTTGCATATACTCCAGAATGTTATAAAGAGTGATCAGCTTAACAGCAATTACTTGCAAAGTCAATATTTGCCTAGAAAATGAACTTTATCCCCCAAAACACATTTCAACATCATTGCAGCCCTGCCTTAAAAGGACCAGCTAACATCGTTTCAGTGATTGCTCCATTAACACAGGTGTGGGTGTTGATGAGGACAGGGCTGGAGATCAATCTGTCATGATTAAGTAAGAATGACACCACTGGACACTTTAAAAGGAGGCTGGTGCTTGGCATCATTGTTTCTCTTCTGTTAACCATGGTTATCTCTAAAGAAACACGTTCAGTCATCATTGCACTGCACAAAAATGGCCTAACAGGGAAGAGTATCGCAGCTACAAAGATTGCACCTCAGTCAACAATCTATCGCATCATCAAGAACTTCAAGGAGAGGTTCCCTTGTTGCCAAAAAGGCTCCAGGGCGCCCAAGAAAGACCAGCAAGCGCCAGGACCATCTCTTAAAAGTGTTTCAGCTGCGGGATCGGGCTACCAGCAGTGCAGAGCTTGCTCAGGAATGGCAGCAGGCAGGTGTGAGTGCATCTGCACGCACTGTGAGGCGGAGACTCTTGGAGCAAGGCCTGGTCTCAAGGAGGGCAGCAAAGAAGCCACTTCTCTCCAGGAAAAACATCATGGACAGACTGATATTCTGCAAGAGGTACAGGGAGTGGACTGCTGAGGACTGGGGTAAAGTCATTTTCTCTGATGAATCCCCTTTTCGATTGTTTAGGACATCTGGAAAACGGCTTATTCAGAGAAGACCAGGTGAGCGCTACCACCAGTCTTGTCTCATGCCAACTGTCAAGCATCCTGAAACCATTTATGTGTGGGGTTGCTTCTCAGCCAAGGGAATGGGCTCTCTCTCAGTCTTGCCTAAAAACACAGTCATGAATAAAGAATGGTACCAGAATGTCCTCCAAGAGCAACTTCTCCCAACCGTCCAAGAGCAGTTTGGCGATCAACAATGCCTTTTTCAACATGATGGAGCACCTTGTCATAAAGCAAAGGTGATAACTAAATGGCTCAGGGAACAAAACAGAGATTTTGGGACTATGGCCTGGAAACTCCCCAGATCTTAATCCCATTGAGAACTTGTGGTCAATCAAGAGACGGGTGGACAAACAAAAACCTTCAAATTCAGACAAAATAAAAGCATTGATTTTGCAAGAATGGACTGCCATCAGTCAGGATTTGATCCAGAAGTTGATTGAGAGCATGCCAGGGAGAATTGCTGAGGTCCTGAAGAAGAAGGGTCAAACTGCAAATATTGACTTGCTGCATTAACTCATTCTGTCAATATAACCTTTTGCAATATATGATTATAATATAATCATAATTATAATATGATTGCAATTATATTTCTGTATGTGATAAAAACATCTGATAAACACACATAAAAACCAGAGGCCAGCAGATCATGTGAAAATATAATAATTGTGTCATTCTCAAAACTTTTGGCCATGACTGTACTGTCTAAGAGCCCTAACCACATCCAAAGTGTGTAGAGGTCCCTCGATATGATGGACTGGTGCCGGACAGAATGAAGGCAAAATGATGACCTCGTGAAGATGAAAAAGGAAACAACTTTGGCAGAAAAAATGGCAACGTACTCAAAATTCAAAAGATAAAATAAAAACGTTGCAAGAACTGGTACAATCTCAGCCTGTAGGCGGGTGTATACTGCAGAGGAGTTAACTTTTCTGTGTTTCACTTAGTGTCCCCATGGTCCTGTGTCCCCCAATGAGGCGTAGGAGAAAATAAGATAAAATGCACACATACACCTTCTTAATCTTTAACCCTTCAGAGATTGGGGAATTTTTGCTTTTTTTTTTTTTATTTCCCTCGCCTTCTTTCAAGAACCATAACTTATTTTATTGACGTGCTAGTTTTTTGTGAGACAAACGGCACCATTAACGTTATCATGTACTGAGACCGAAGGGAAAATTTTATTCCAAGTGTAATGAAATAGTACAACAGGGATTTGTGTGTACTCACTGTAAAATCCTTTACTCTAAGCCAATCATTGGGGGACACAGGACCATGGGTGTTAGGCTGCTGCCAATAGGAGGACACTAAGCAAATATACCAAGAAATTAACTCCTCCGCAGTATACACCCTCTGATGGCTCTATCCTGAACCAGTTTGGTGCCAAAGCAGTAGGAGCTCATAAATAACCAACAAAAATGCAACATGTCAAAAACAAAAGAACCACAAGCCAACAGGGTGGGTGCTGTGTCCCCCAATGATTGGCTTGGAGAAAAGGATTTTACGGTGAGTACACACAAAAATCCCTGTTTCTCATTCACCTCATTGGGGGACACAGGACCATGGGACGTCCTAAAGCAGTCCCTGGGTGGGAAACAGAACGACAGCTGAAACCTTGTACCAATTAAGTCTGCCATACAGATTGATACTGCTGATTGCAGAATTCTTCTGCCAAGGGCTGCATTTGTGGAAGCGTAAGAATGAATGTTGCAATGTTTAACAAACGTGTGAAGGCTGGACCAAGTCACAGCCTTCCAAACTTGCTGTGCCGACGCTCGATACTGAATGGCTCAGGAAGCCCCCACTGACCGAGTGGAGTATGCCTTAATCCCCGCCGGGATAGGCTGACCTCTTGGATCGCTGAGCGGATCCATCTGGCTATCGTAGTGTTAGAAGCAGGTAGGCCCTGTGTCCTTCCGGAAGCACAAAAAGGGAATCAGATTTGCGGAAAACGCTGTTCTGGAAATGTATCTCCTGAGTGCCCTCACCAAATCCAAGGTATGGAGAGCTTTCTCAGTACGATGGGTCAGAGCTGGGCAGAACAAGGGCAAAACTATGTCCTCATTCAGGTGAAAAGAAGAAACGATTTTAGGTAAGAAGGACGGAGACGTCCTCACCACCTTGTCCTGGTGGAAAACCAGAAATGGAGGCTTGCAAGACAAAGCCGCCAATTCTGAGAAAGGTTTGTCTCGGCCCATTGAAGAATGTGTGCCACCTCGAGCATCGCTCTTCTGCTCCGTGTGCCCCCCTGACGATTGATGTACGCCACCGCCGTGGCGTTGTCTGACTGGATCCCAATGGGACGACCGGCCAGTTGATGGAATCACTGAAGGGCTAGCCTGATTGCCCGAATCTCGAGGATATTGATCAGGAGATGCGATACCTGAATGGACCAGCGTCTCTGAGCCGTGTGGTGATGATCGCTCCCCAACCTAGAATACTGGCATCAGTGGTCACCACCAGCCAGTGAACTGGAAAAAAGGACTTTCCCCTGACTCAATGAGGATGTTGACGTCCACCACCTGAGAGACTGTCTGATCCGGAGGGACAGGCAAAAACGGCGGTCTAGAGAGGCCGGATTTCTGTCCCAGGCTGCCAGCAATGCCTGCTGTAAAGGACGGAGATGCAATTGAGCAAACGGTACTGCCTTGATTGTTGCTACCATCTTCCCCAGGACCTGCATGCTGAACCGCAAGGAGTGGGGATGGGCAAAAGACAGCTTCCGGGCTCCTCAGATCAGCACCGACAGCTTTTCTGGAGGGAGAATTACCAACCCTCAGGAAGTGTCCATGATCATCCCCAAAACATTTGCTGGGATGGGGCTGGAGAGGACCTGTCTAGGTTCACTAGCCAAACTAAATGAGAGTGTCCACAGTGATGCTGACACTCTGCACAGGCCTGAAGGGATGATCCCTTGATGGGGAGGTCGTCTAGGTAGGGCAGAATCACCACGCCCTGAGAGTGCAGAATGGACATGACGGCTGCCATGACTTTGGCGAACACTCTGGAGGAAGTAGCGAGACCGAAGGGCAAGGCCCTGAACTAAAAATGCTCGTCTCCGATCACAAAGCACAAAAATCTTTGGTGACCTGAGAAGATTGGAATGTGAAGATACTGTATGTGTCCTTGATGTCGACCGACGCAAGGTATTCCCCTTTTTCCAGCGAAGTGATAACAGAACGGAGTGATTCCATTCTGAAGTGACGCACTTTGACAAACTTGTTCAACAGTTTTAGGTCTAGGATGTGACGCATGGTTCAATCCTTCTTTGGGACCACAAACAGGTTTGAGTAAAACCCCTTGAACCTTTCTGTGCGAGGGACCGGGACAATGACTCCATTGATGCGGAGAGCGTATATGGCCTGATAAAATGGGGCTGAGTGCGCCTCCGTCTTTGGAAGACGCAACCAGAAGAAGTGTGTTGGCGCGAAGGACGCAAATTCTATTTTGTACCAGGAGGATACCAGATCTCTGACCCATTGATCGTGAACGACTGCCAGCCAAACCTGACGAAACAAGAGTAGACATCATGATACTCGCGCTGTGAATCAATGGAGAATAAATATATATATATATATATATATATATATATATATATATATATATATATATATATATATATATATATATATATTTACCTGTAGGATCAAGACAAACTCATAAGCATTAATTGCTAGAAGATACTGAGTATTGATGGATCAAACTACAAAAAATGTAAGATTTATTTGGTTTTTTTTTATCTACTGATTGAGAGACTTCCTAAGCGATTAGCAAGTATATGCCGCTGGCTTCTACCGCTTAAAAGTCCGCTCACAGCGGTGAATTAAAAGTCTGTTCACATTAGTGAGCCACCTGGCGTTTTCCACTGCACTCCTATTCAGAGGTAATAGTCACAGTGGGGGTATGTGCAAGTTACATTTATAGCACTTTATGGTTCCCCCAGTGTGTTTGTTTCTGTTTTTATTTTTGTCTGCATAGTTATATGGTAGGTGTTTTTAATTAACTATTAGAACGTAAAACCGACCATGTTCTTAGTCACTAGAGCCTAACCCGGACACATCACTTTTTTTTTTTTTTTTAAATCGATGTTTTGTTTTGTCTTTTTTGTAGTTTGATCCATCAATACTCAGCATCTTCTAGCATTTAATGCTCATGAGTTTATTGTCCTGATCCTACAGGTAAATTAGAGAGAGATATAGATATATATATATTTATTCTCCATTGATTCACAGCGCGAGTATCATTTTGCTTAGATTGTTTATTTTCACCCCTTGTGGTGTGGGGGTTTCTTACTCACTGCTGAATCAACCCTGCACACTAGCGCCGTTGGTATATTATATATTTTATAAGAGTAGACATCAGCCTACCCTGTCGGTGTCCTCCAGATACTGCAATGAGTCATTGAGCAGAGAACTTGCGGGAAAAGGTACCCTTGGGTCCGGACCGTGAGAGTCTTTTTCCAGGAATGAGAGAGCTTGAATGAAGGTTGTGGATCCCTGTCCCTGCGCGGGGGCGGGCCGAGCTAGAGGAAGCTATAACGGATGGCCAGCTTGCAGTCAGGTTGCAAATGTTGCATTACAGTGTCTGGGTTGTAGTGGGGCATTACATGGATCCACTGCAGGGGACTCAGTCCACTTCTTTCTAAGGGTAGGGGCACCGTGCTTCCAGCGGCTTTTGCCCTGTGAATCGCTTGTCCGGGCAACTTCTATGCCTCTGAACCAAGTCCGTAAACAAAGGGTGGTTAGCAAACACCCTGTGAGGACGATTGGTCCTTTTTAAAGGACACAATGTGATCCGGACTAACTCCACGTTCTTCGTCTTCTCTCAGACCCTTAGTGACCGCTTCAATGAGAATCTATAGACTCCTGGTATTCTTGTGAGTTCGGGTCTACAGCCACATCTGACTCCTATTCCGAGTTGTGTTCGCTGCAAACCCCTAGTGAGGGGGAGCGGGAAGCAGAGCCTGCGGACGCCGAGGCACCAGAGTGCCCAGGGGACGAGTCATGGGGACGTTTCCTAGAAGATTGCATGTCTTCTGCTGCTGTCCGGCCCCTGTCTGAGGAAGTCTCTCGCATGGCTGAAGGGCCTTCTACGGAGGGTAAACTGATGCCCTGACTTGAGGAGGAATCACGGAAGGATTCTATAGCCTTAGCCAGGGAGGCCATGGACTATGCCAGAGACGTGGCCCACTCGGGTGGACTACTAGGCCCACTAGGGTCGGCATTAGCAGGGGGCTCCTGACAGCGAAAAGGCCAGAAGCGAACCTGGTGTTGGGACCAAAAGGGCCGACTGGGTCTTTGCTGAGGGAGGAATTTGCTCTTTCCTCCAGTAGCATCCGAGATAATTTGGTTAAGTTTATCTCCGAACGAACGCCTGCTCTGATAAGGCAGGGAAGTTAAGGATTTCTTAGAAGCGGAGTCTGCTCGCCAATCTCGGAGCCATAGGGCTCTCCTAATGGTAATGGCGTTTGCAGCTGCAAGCGCGGCACAGTTAGCCGCATTTAGGGAGGCATGTACCCCATAATCCCCGGCCCGGGCAATCTGGTAAGCGAGGCTGACCGCCTCAGGAGGCAGGATATTGTCTCGACTGGTCTTAGCTAGAGCCTCTGCCCAGGCCACCATAGCTCTGGCCACCCAAGTAGTCAAGTATGATGGCATCCCCCAGCCTTGATACACGCGTGTACCAGCTTACCCAGATCCTGTGTCCGTGCCAACAGAGAAGATCTGTCGATCAGTGGGGTTTTTAATGGATGAGCCGTCAGACAAAGACAGGAGTGTTTTGGAAGCGAGCCACGAAGGAAAGGAAGAGTCCTGCTCCGGCAGCCTCAAAGACTGACCGAGCAAGATTGTCACCGAGAACCAGTCGGAGCTTCTTGTGAGGAACGAGAAGCGCCAGCAAAAGGGGGAGGAGTCAGGGTCAGGATGTGGCCGCAGCGCTTCTGGCTCAGTGCATGAAGCGTCTATTCCGGCCAGAAGCCGGGGCCTAAATTTGAGGCAGTGTGTGTCTTATCCGCCTTTTTAGATGCCTTTGATTGGGACATATTGCATATATTTTGATGCTGCTCAGAGACTGCTGCAGACAAGCGGCTGCGGTGGCGCTGGGGCACAGTAGTCAGAGCACGTATCCCCCTGGGGGCCCAGACATCCTCACAGGACCATGAGAAGGAGCCCCCCTTGCCGACAGCGGGCCTGTGCTTCTCACAGGGGATGAAGCAGAGTCGGGTGCGCGGTGAAGCAGAGCCGGGTGCTCAGTGTAGCCAAGCTGGAGATTGTAGCCGTGCAGATCCTCCTCAATCCACCATCCCTTTGATAGGGAGGTGGAGAGGGCTTGTATGCTTCCTGACATCAGCCACTTTCTAGCAGTGGTGGTGTAATGGGGCTGCACAGACGCCGATGGAAGCCTCATCAGAATACCTTAGGTAAATGTGGGATGTACGGGTTCCTGCCCGGCTGGCATTGTCCGTGTGAAGGCCTGGCTCCAGAAGGGGGTACGTGGGGGTGACACTCCATGTTCACGTCTGTTGTCGGTGTGGGGAGAGTGGACCCATTGAAGGGATCAGTCTCCCCTAAGGAGAGTCCAGGCCTGGCATTGAGATTGCAGGAGGGGGTACGGGGAGACGACACTCAGCGTGCCCGCCTATTGATGGTTTTGGGAGATCGGGACTTTGACAGGCCCCGTCGCCCTTTCCTGTTGGAAGATTTTGGGTAAAAAAAAAAAAAAAAAAAAATGGAATCAGGGTCAGAAGCCAGACCCTAGTGCCTCCTACAGACCGTATACTGCGGAGTTGGAGTCAATTTCTTTGTATATTTAGTGTCCTCCTAGTGGCAGCAGCATAACACCCATGGTCCTGTGTCCCCCCAATGAGGCAAAGGAGAAAAAACAAAGAAACAAACATGCAATTCAACTATTGTTTTTAGGGTATAAGTTTTTGCAAAGTTCACGGTATTGTAAAAATATTGATTTTAATTTTTATATTTTGTACAACTTTTTTTCTTTATTGTTATATGTAATTTTTTAGTCTCCTTAGTAGATTTGAACCTTACGATTGTTTGATCGCTTATACTAAATACGGCAATATAATAGTATTGTAGAATATTGTGAAAATGTCAGTCTGTAGATCTTGGCTTCCAGCTGAGCTTCACAGAACAGAGATAACCACAAAAGTCTTCAGCAGATCCTTGGCTGTCCTAGTAACCCATTGGTCATATGCAATCGCTGGGAACTGGTGTGCGTGGGCACAGGCTCGCTTTCCCTTTAAATGTTGCTGTCAGAGCTTCGTTAAGGCTATGCGCCCACGTTAGCGTTTTTAAACGCTCAGAAAACCGGACTTCTTCCCAGAAACCGCGCGTTTTATTTCTATGCGCTTTTTGCGCGATTTTTGCACAAAAACGCGCGTTTGATACGTTTTTCCGCGTGGTTTCTAGGAACATTGGAAATGGCTAAAAACGCAGACCTATGTGGAAAATAATGAGCATCCTGCGTTTTTAGCGGCTAGGCGTTTTCTGAGGGGGAAAAAAAACCACATGCTTTGGCACAAAAAGCCAAAAATGCATTAAATTGAATGGGAAGCTTCTTTTAAGCGTTTCTGAAGCGTTTGATCCAGCACAAACGCTTCAAAAACGCTTAAAAAAACGCAAAGTGGGCACACAGCCTAAAAGTTGCGGCTGTTGGACACAGATGCCAACCATGTAATATAACCGGTATCTGTTCCGTGTAGAGGAAGTTCAGTTCTTGAGCCCCCTATACACCTAAGAATCCCTTTCCACAAAGTGAATACAACAGCCTTTTTTTGCAGGAAGAAAAGTTATTTATTTTTTTTAAATTTAATTTTTATTTATTTTTTTTTTTTTTATTACATTTTTTTAGTGCTCCTCAGGTACCTGAAGTTATGATCATTTTATCTAGAGTATTACAGCATATGGTAAAAATATTGACCCTCGATGCAAAAATTGAAAACCTGGTTGTACCTGTAGGGTGGGATAAGGTAGAGAGGGTGCATGGGTAATGTAAAAGGACACTTTCCCTACATCTAACCACTTGAAAGCCACTGCTATCAATTGACAAAACCATATAAGAGGTTAAACAGCAGCAATTGGAATCATGTCCTAAAAACATGCTGGTTACATAACATAACAGGGCTGGCAAACGCTATGCAAGAAGCTGGTTCAGTGCCTGAACCCTCACCAGGCATATATCACACTTAGTAGAATAATATGTAAACCTTTTCTTGTACCTTTCAGATTCTGTCGATACTGAGATCTTTCTTCAATATCATCTAGAAGATAAAATCCAATATTAGATTCTTGCAGCTACCTAATAATATATAATATACACATCCTTATATAAAGTAGTTCTATACTCAGCTGAGCAGTAGTCTTAAGTCCCCGTTACACACTGCGATATCGCTAGCAATATCGCTGTAAAGTCACCGATTTTGTGACGTAGCAGCGATATCGCTACATGTGATACTTACCTCCGACCGGCTCCCTCGCTGGTTGCGCGAGAAGGTCCTGGACCATTTCTCGTCGTCAGCTTCCTGCGGCGCTTCCAGCTGTGACGACGAGCGACTCGTGGACGCGGGCAGGAGGACGTCAGGATCGCCGCGTCTGACAGGTAAGTAGCGATCTCCGACCCATGCGATGTCGCTGGTGAGATCTGCCTGTGTGGCAGCTCACTAGCGACCACTTAGCGATGCACCAGCGATCCATATCGTTGTCGGGATCGCTGGTGCATCGCTATGTGTAACGGTACCCACACTCCCCCCACACTGACTGCCTTTACAGGACATCTGGCGGTGTTTGTATTCACACCTTGCTCTGATCTAGATTACAAAGAAGCTGCAGAGATCAGGGCATGTTCTTTTTTTGATAAATAGTGAGAGGGACCCAGTTCAATGGATAAAATAGGGATTTTTGTGTACTCACCGTAAAATCCTTTTCTCCGAGCCAATCATTGGGGGACACAGACAGTAGGTGTTATGCTGCTTGCCACTAGGAGGACACTAAGTAAACCAGAAAAAAAAAAAAAGCTCCTCCCCTGCAGTATACACCCTCTCGCTGGCTGAGATTTCTCTAGTTCGGTGAAAAAAGCAGTAGGAGCATAAACCGTCAACAATAACCATCACAAAGTCAAAGCCTAAGAATGCTACAGTGAGTCAATAGACTAAACAGGGTGGATGCTGTCCCCCCCCCAATGATTGGCTCGGAGAAAAGGATTTTACGGTGAGTACACAAAAATCCCTATTTCTCCTACGCCTCACTGGGGGACACAGACAGTGGGACGTCCTAAAGCAGTCCCTGGGTGGGGAGCATACATCTGCTAATACCCCATGTACCACTGAGTCAACACTGAGGTACTGCCGATTGCAGACTGCGTCTGCCGAGAGCTGCATCTGCAGAGGCCTGAGAATGAAGTAGGCAATGTTTGTAAAGGTATGCAAGCTGGATCAAGTCACAGCCTTGCGGACAGGCCCGAGAATGAATTTGGTAATGTTTTGCAAAAATTATGCAGACTGGACCAAGTCGCAGCCTTGCAGACCTGTTCCGCTGAGGCCTGGTACCGAATGGCCGAAGAGGCGCCCACTGACCGGGTACAGTGCGCCTTAATACCCGCTGGGACAGGCGCGTTCCTGACACGGTAGGATTCCTGAGTCGCCAAGCGAATCCACCTGGCTAGCGTTGCTTTTGACGCGGCTAGACCCTTCCTATGCCCCTCTGGAAGCCTGAACAGGGCATGTGGCTTGTGGAAGGGAGCCGTCCGCGAGATGTACCGTCTCAGCGCCCTAACCACATCCAGGGTGTGGAGGGTCTTCTCAATGAGATGGACTGGCGCCGGACAAAAGGAAGGCAAAACAATTTCCTCGCTGAGATGGAAAGAGGAGACGACCTTGGGCAGGAAGGACGGGGACGTCCTGAGAACTACCTTTTCCTGATGAAAATTGAGGAACGGAGAACGGAAGGACAGGGCTGCCAATTCCGAAACCCGTCTGATTGACGTTATTGCCACTAGAAAGACCACCATCCAAGAGAGGACGGACAGTGACACGTCCTGCAGCGGTTCGAAAGGAGCCTCCTGTAAGGCCCCGAGAACCAGGTTAAGATCCCATGATTCCAATGGTCTTCTATAAGGAGTCACATGGGAAACTCCCTGAATGAATGTCTTGACCTGAAGTTTGGTGGCAATTTTGCGGTGGAAAAACACTACCGAAATTTGGCCCTTGAACGAGCTAAGCGCGAGGCCTGAATTTAATCCAGATTGAAGGAATTCCAATATGGCCGGAATGGAAAAACACCAGAGTTGATCGACCATGATCCTTGCACCACGGAAAAAAGGTTTTCCAGGTGCGGTGATAGATGCACATGGACACAGGCTTCCTAGCACTAATCACGGTGGAAATCATGTTGTGAGAACTCAGCCTGTGCTAAAATCCAGGATTCAACGGCCACGCCGTCAAAGACAGGGCCCCGGAATTCTGGTGGTAAATCGGGCCCTGCGAGTGTAGATCCATGCGATCTGGAAGTCGCCAGGGGACATCGGCGACTAGTTGTATTAGTTATGCATACCATGCTCGGCGCGGCCAATCTGGTGCGACTAGTATCACTGGTACTCCCTCCGCTCTGATCTTTTTGATGACCCTCGGAAGCAAGGGAAGAGGAGGGAAGAGGTATGGTAGCCAGAACCGGTGCCATGGCAGAACTAGGGCGGCCACTCCGATGGCGCATGGATCGCGCGATCGGGCAATGAATCGAGAAACCTTGTTGTTTAGTCTTGAGGCCATGAGATCCACATCCAGAGTCCCCCAACGTTGACAAATCTGCTGAAAGACTTCCGGATAAAGAAACCACTTCCTCGAGGCAATGCCTTGGCGACTGAGAAAATCTGCCACCCAATTTTCTACGCTCGGCCCAATGGAGGATGTGACTCACTTCGTGCATGGCCAACCTGCTCCAGGTACCTCCCTGGCAGTTGATAATACGCTACAGCCGTGGCGTTGTCGGATTGGATCCCGATGGGGTGACCTGCGAGGAGATGGTGGAAACTCTGTAGAGCTAATCTGATAGCTCGTATCTCCAAAATGTCGATGGGGAGACGTGAATCTCGGGGTGACCAATGACCATGTGCTGTGTGGCGAAGAAAGACCGCACCCCAGTCGAGGAGACTTGCATCGGTGGTTACTACCAACCATCTTACTGGGAGAAAAGACCTCCCTTGATTCAGGGAGGACCTCAGTGTCCACCACCTGAGGGCTTGCCTGACCTGCAGGGACAGAGGGATACGACGGTCCAGGGAGAACGGGTTCTTGTCCCAAGCTAACAGCAACACGTGTTGTAAGGGGCGGAGGTGGAACTGTGCAAATGGAACCGCTTCCATCGCTGCCACCACCTTTCCGAGGACTCTCATGCTGAAACGAATGGAGTGAGAAACCGATCGGGAAAGAGTCCGCGCTGCCTGTTGTAAGGCTTGGGTCTCTCCTGAAGGGGGAATGACCAACCCACGGGAAGTGTCCAAGATCATCCCTAAAAGGGAAATCTGCTGAGCTGGTTTTGGGAAAGACTTTTCGAAGTTTATCTTTCACCCCAGGCGAGAAAGTGTATTTACTGTTATCTATGGATTCCTCGCAGGCTGGAAGGGACGGACCCTTGATGAGCAGGTCGTCCAGATACAGTAATTGTTACGTGTTACAGAACCACTTAGCACCCAGAATATGTTGTACAGTTATATGTATAATAGGTTCTATGTGAGATGCATGTCCCTAATGCATCAGCATTCCCCTTTTGTCCGCCCTCCCCCCACCTTTGTAATTTCCACAGTAAACATCGGCAGGCTCCGGCCACCTGCGGCTTTTGTAATGCATGTCTGGCCTGCCGCTTTTCTATTGGCCTGCCCTCTGTATCTGTGTGATATATTCTGTGTCCTGTGAGTAAAGTGTTGTCAAACTGGAAATACATGGAGAAGCAGTAATCTTTTATATGCGCCCATGTAACCAAGGAATTCCAGCCAGCGACATTCATTCAGACTCCAGCCAACGCAGAGCGGACCTTCGAAAACATGGGGTGGTACTGAAAGAGGTACCCCAGCTTGGTAGACCCCATCACAGTAACACCACCACTCCCCGAGAGTGGAGAATGGCCATGACAGCCGTCAAGACCTTGGTAAAGACCCTGGGGGCGGTGGTGAGTCCGAAGGGCAAGGCAACGAACTGGAAGTGTTCCTCGTGAATTGCAAAACGCAGGAACTGCTGGAGGGACGGGCAGATCGGAATGTGAAGGTAAGCTTCCTTGATGTTGATGGATACTAGGAACTCTCTTTTTTCCATGGAAGCGACAACTGATCAGAGAGATTCCATTCGGATTTAACAGTTTGAGATCCAGAATGGGTCGCATCGTCCCGTCCTTTTTTGGAACCACAAAAAGGTTTGAATAAAATCCTCTGAACCTGTCGTGATGAGGGACCGGAATGATGACTCCATCCCTTAGCAGAGCCTGAACAGCCCGAAGGAAGGCTCTTGTCTTTTTCTTGGGGGGAGAGGAAAGGAAAAACAGAGTTGGAGGGGGGAGAAGAAAAGTCTATCTTGTATCCGGGAGGACAGCAGCTCCCTGACCCACTTGTCGTCATTGGGTAGATCTACGAGATTTGGCTCCCCTAGATCCAGAAGCCCTAGGCCAGGGTTTCCAAGAGCGGTTAGGTCTGTATGAGACCTGGGAGCCTCTGTCTCCGCATGGGTCCAACCTGATCTGGAAGAGAAGGACCAACCGGAATTGTTGCGAGATCGAAAACGCGTCGGCTGTTGGTTGCGAAACGGCCGAACAGCCCCTGTTGTTGAGGAAGGAATTTACGTTTTCCCCCGGTAGTATCAGAAAAGAGCTGGTCTAGTTTGTCTCCAAAAAGACGACCCATTTGAAAGAGGAGAGAAGTCAACGATCTTTTAGGTGTGGCATCCGCCCGCCAGCCGCGGAGCCATAGGGCTCTTCTAATGGAGATGGCATAAGCGGCAGTTGAGCTGCGCAATTGGCGGCATCAGAAGAGTCTACTACAAAGTCTGCTGCGTGAATTATCTGCCTGGCGACAGTGGTTGCCTCTGGAGGAAGATCGGTGCCCTGGAAGGAAGTAAACAAGACTTCTGGCGAAGCGGCCATTGCTTTAGAAACCGAAACTGCCGCGAAAGATGGAAAAAACGCTGCTCCTGAAGTTTCAAAAAACTGAGCGGGCAAGGTAGTCAATTTGATGATCGGAGGGGTTTCTGACTGAGGAACCTTCAGAAACAGATAGGAGCGTTTTAGAAGCAAGACTCGATACAATACAGGAGGGTCCACCGGAGGGGACGGTAACCAATCCTACATTAGGTCTGGATGAAAAGGGTATTTAGCTTGAGTAGACTTTTGCACTGTCAACCGCTAATGTGGCCGATCCCTATGTTTCTGGACGGCTGGTAAATAACCTGCGCACACGCTAGGTTTTCATAAATGAGATAGGATGTGCTGGAGCGGGAATATTTCCTCATCCAACCTCAGAATACTGTCGACTCTTGATCAGTTGGGGGATTATGAGGGGCTGACGTGTCAGATTCGAATTCAGAGCCGTGCTCGCTGTGAACCTCAGGAGAGGGCGAGCGAGAGACAGGAGTCGCCGATGCTGAGGCGCGAACGGGGCTAGGGGACGCGTCATTGGTCCACTTTCTAGAGACTTGACCATCCCTTGGACGAGTCTAGCCCCTGCTGGTGGACGGTTGCCGGCCGACGCCAGAGCCCTCCTCGGGAGGTAAGGACGCTTTCTGACTTAAAGAGTCCTCCCGGAGGGAGAATATAGCCTGGGTCAGAGACTCCACCGACCGTGTCAGGGACGCAGCCCACTCAGGGGTACTAAACGCAGGAGGCCCGTCAGCAGCGGCGGCGAGGGGCGTTGCAGCGCAGGTCGGAGGGCAGTCCGCGTCGCAGTCCGTGTATAATGGATTAGTCCGTACACTGGGTAAAGCAGACTTGCAAGTGGTACACGGTAAAAATAGCTTAGTTACTCACCGATAACGGTGTTTCTCGGAACCCATGACAGCACCACGGAGAGAGGGGATCCGCCCTTCAGGGACAGGAACCTACAGAAAAAGGGCGGTACCTCTCCTCCGCCTTCAGTTGGTTACAGAGCATCAGAGGGTCTCCAGGTTAGTTAGACAACAGAAATACATACACAATATTATAATCCTGCTTACTTATCAAAGCACCGTGCCTAAACGGACACACTCTACTAACAATAAAACGTGCTCACCATACTCGTGAAGGGGAGGGGAATAAGCGGGTGCTGTCATGGGTTCCGAGAAACACCGTTATCGGTGAGTAACTAAGCTATTCTCTCTCACCATGACAGCACCACGGAGAGAATTTCAGAGATTGGTAGCTTAGGGAGGGACCACCGCCTGAAGGACCCTTCTCCCGAAGGTCAGGTCAGATGTAGAGGCTAGATCTAATCTATAGTGCCTAAAAAAGGTCGAAGGTGATGACCAGGTGGCCGCCTTACAGATTTGTTCTATTGATACCTCAGATCTTTCAGCCCATGAGGTCGCCATTGCCCTTGTGGAATGAGCTCTCAGCCCTTCTGGGATGGTATTCCCGCTGGATGAATATGCCAGGGCAATCGCATCCCTTATCCACCTTGCCAGGGTACTCTTGGATGCTTTGAGCCCCTTCCGAGGACCCTGGAAACATACAAAGAGAGAGCCTTCCTTCCTACACTTTTTGGTGGCCTCTAAGTACTGTACTAGGCACATTTTAACATCTAAAGTGTGGAACTTTTCTTCCCCCATATTTTTTGGATTTGGGCAGAAGGAAGGAAGGACTACCTCCTGGGACCTGTGAAAATGTGATGACACTTTAGGTAAATAGGCTGGGTCAGATTTTAAGATCACACTATCCTCTAGAATTTTTGTGAAAGGAGGCCCAGCTGACAAGGCTTGAATATCGCTCACTCTTCGGGCTGATGTTAGTGCCACCAGAAGCACCGTTTTAAGAGATAGGATTTTTAGGGGTGCCGAGTGAATTGGTTCAAACGGAGGGCCTGTCAGTGTTGAAAGTACAAGATTCAGGTCCCATGATGGTAATCTTTGACTGGCTATTGGCCTCGATCTGGTTGCGGCTTTAATAAACTGTACTACCCAGGGGTCACCTGCCACATCATGGTTATAGAGGGCGCCTAATGCCGCTATTTGTACTTTTAATGTGTTGACCGCCAGACCCTGTTCTAGGCCCTCTTGTAGAAATTCTAGGATCTTATCAATCTGAACCCCGTCCTGAACCTTTGCCCTAGAGGTGGATAGAAATTTCCATATTCTGCCATAAGCTCTCATTGTAACCGGTTTCCTACTCTTTTGTAGTGTAGTTATCAGGTTTTCTGAAAAACCCCTGTCCCTCATCAGTGCCCTCTCAAATTCCATGCTGTTAAATGGAGGTTCGGTGCCTGAGGATGTTGCACTGGGCCCTGCGATAGCAGGTCCGGGAGATCCGGTAGGACCCATGAGTCGGTTACTGAGAGCATTCTTAGCCAGGAAAACCAGGTTCTTTTGGGCCAGAAGGGGGCTATCAGTATCATTCTTGCCCTGTCCTGCCTGACTTTCTTTAGGACTGCTGGAATGAGCATGATTGGGGGAAAGGCATGTGTTATGATTCTGTGTCCATGTGAGCATAAATGCGTCCAGAGTTAGAGGATTCCCCCTGGGATCTAGGGAGCAGAAGGCGTCTACTTTTTTGTTTTTGAAGTCGGCGAACAGATCCACGTCTGGGGTCCCCCCCACATTTTTACAATCTGCCGAAAAATGGACTGCTTTAGTACCCATTCCCCCTGTCGTAATTGGGTGCGGCTCAGAAAGTCTGCCCTTTGATTCTCTGTACCGCGGATGTGTAGGGCTGTCAGAGATAACAGGTTTGCCTCCGCTAGTTTGAGGATTTTGGCGGATGTGTCCATTAGGGTTCGGGACCTGGTTCCCCCCTGGTGATTTATATAGGCCACTGTGACCCGATTGTCCGAAAGGATACGGACATGGTGGTTCTGGAGTAGGGGTAGGAAGTGTGTTAGGGCATAGCCTACTGCTAGAAGCTCCTTTTGATTTGAGGAGGCTCTTAGTTCTTGATTTCCCCATACGCTCTGAGTCACCTCGTTGTTCATGTGCGCTCCCCATCCTGTGGGACTGGCATCTGTTGTCACTATGTGTGTTATCTTTGGTGCCCAGGGGATCCCTTTGGACAGGTTCTCCTGGTTTCCCCACCAAGCTAGGGAATGAATAGTGCTTGAATTTAGGGTAATGCGACCCTCTAGGTGTCCCCCTACTACTGCCTGGTTGGCCAATACGTCCCACTGGAGATTTCTCGTGTGTAACTGAGCCCATTGAACTGCTGGTAGGCAGGCAGATAGTGAACCCAACAGTGACATGGCCTTCCTTAGTGTCATGGAGGGATTTTGGATTGCTCTTGCTGTAATTTGAGCGATCTTCTTTTTGTGGTTTGGGAGGCGACACTCCTGAATGTTTGAGTCTAGTGTTAGGCCCAAGAATTCTTGTACCCTGCTGGGCTCCAATCTTGATTTTTTAGATTTAGAAGCCAGCCCAGGTCTTGTAGAGTGTTCATCACCCTGTCTCTCTGTTCCCTGCATTTTTGAGCCGAGCTGCCCACTATTAGGAAATCGTCTAGATACGGGATTATTATTATATCTTGTTCCCTTATATGAGCCATCGTTTCCGCTACTATTTTGGTGAATACTCGCGGGGCTATCGACATTCCAAACGGCAGGGCTCTGTACTGAAATTCTTTGACCTTGCCTTTTATTGAGACGGCTAACCTCAGATACTTCCTGGAGTCTTTGTGGATAGGGACGTGATAATAAGCGTCGCTGAGGTCCAACACCGTCATGTAGCAGTTTGGGAACAGGACTTTGGTGGTAGATTTGATCGACTCCATTTTGAAGCTCTGGTTCTTGACGTATTTGTTTAGCTTTCTCAGATTTATAATTGTACGAAAGGTGCCGTCTGGTTTGGTCACTAGAAAAAGAGGGGAGTAGAACCCTCTGCCCATATCCTGCAGGACTCCTTTTTTTACTAGGCCTAGAACCTCGCTTTCTAGTGCTTCCTGTTGGATCTCAGCGGCGTTGTTACATATTTTTGAGGCGGGAGAGAGAAAAAGTTTATCCTTAGGCCCTCCTGGATTAGTTTTATTATCCATGGGTTTGTTGAAATTCTCCTCCAGGCTGGAAGGAAAAAGGATAACCTTCCCCCCACCCTTGGCGTACTGTCACTTGGAGGGCTTTTTGTCCCGGGGAGAGTTATTAAAGAAGAAGCCTCCATCTCTTCTTTTATCATCCCACTTTTGTTCCCTTGGTGGTCTTCTCTGAAAAAACCTCCTATTCCGAAAGGGTCTTTTAAATGCCGCTGGCCCTAAATTTGGGAATCCTTTTT
Organism: Dendrobates tinctorius; assembly: GCF_039654945.1. NCBI lineage: Eukaryota > Metazoa > Chordata > Amphibia > Anura > Dendrobatidae > Dendrobates > Dendrobates tinctorius. The sequence continues at coordinate 8,838,480 of NW_027361697.1, forward strand.
TCTTGTCCCCTGCTTTCTGGAGGATGTCATCTAACGTTTCCCCAAAAAGGAATTTTCCTTCACAGGGGATGGAGCATAATTTCATTTTGGTCTGAAGGTCCCCTGGCCAACTTTTAAGCCATAGTGTCCTTCGGGCCGCGTTTGAAAGTGCTGCTGTTTTGGACGATAGTCTGACTGAATCGGCCGATGAGTCTGCTAGGAATGCAGCCGCTCCCCTTATTACTGGGATAGAATCTAAAATTTTATCTCTAGGTGTCCCTTCCCTCAGCTGATTCTCAAGTTGGTCCACCCATACCATTAGGGCTCTTGAGGTACATGTCGCCGCTATCGCTGGCCTGAGGTTACCGCCTGCAGACTCCCAAGCCCCCTTTAGAAAGGTATCCGCCTTCTTATCTAGGGGGTCCCTGAGGGTGCCCATGTCCTCAAAAGGGAAGGGCGAATTTCTTTGAGGCTTTAGCAACTGCTACATCGAGTTTCGGGGCTCTGTCCCAAGACGTGGATGCCTCCTCCTCAAAGGGATATTTCCTTTTAAGGGAAGGGACCGTAGTATTTTTCCTATCTGGCTTATCCCATTCCCTTTTGATTAGACCCTTGACGATTTCGTTTAGCGGAAATACTCTCCGTTTTTTCTGGCCTAGCCCCCCGAACATTATGTCCTGGACTGTCTTATCCGGCCTCTGGTCCAATACCCCCATGGTAGACCTTACAGCTTTCACCAGTTTGTCTACCTCTTCTAGGGGAAAACAATGGCGTCCTCCTGTTTCCTCGTCTGAGGATGAGGAGCCGGATTCTGAGGATTTAGACGAGATTTCTCCCGATGTGGAAGAGTCTGACTGGGAGGTTTCCACCGTGTCTTTTTTCCTCGTTTTATCCTTATGTTTAAGGGATTCGAGGGCACTCTGGACCTCTGATTTAATTGCGGCCCTTAGGTCAGATGCGAAATCCGGAGTCTCATGACAAACAATTTCTTTTGTACAGGACTCGCATAGTTTTTTTCTCCCATGATACCGGTAGGGGTTTAGCGCAAGTGGGACATTCCCTGTTCTTCTTTTTAGCCTTCTTTCCCTAATAAGGGAGAGGGATTGCATTACAAGGGTGACATTCACGAAGATCACTTGCCCCAAAAAAAGGCGCGCGGCTGCAGGTACCGGTTCGGGAGACGGAGTCAGGTCCTGTATAGGCTGATCTCCTGGTGGCGTTTTGCTCCTCGCTGCTGACGTGCTACGTCGCGTCGAGTGACTGCTGGAATGGCACTCTGTGTTTCGTTCCTTTTGTCGGTGGTGGTGTTGGTGGTGCTGCTGCTGCTGTTTCAGCTGCTGCCTCTGCTCCTGTTGCTGGTCGCTATCCTCCATTATTAGGATCGCTTCCAGCCAGGAGTTTCTGCGCCTCACCGTTTTTAAACTTGGCGCCGCGTGACGTCACCGCTCCCCCTGCACGCGCTGGTCGGGAAGCGCGCTCCTGCGCATGCGCCCGGTTCCGGGACCCGGAAGTCGTTGGTCTACTTCCGGGGCAGCGGCCATCTTGGTACTCTCCGTACCATGGCGCTGCCCACGCTCCACCGGGTCCCGCTGAGCCCCAATCTCCTTTCCGGAGCGGCGACTCCGGCGTCTCCCCCCCCGCTCACTCGGCAGCCCGCATCGGCCCCGGCGGCTTCGGGCACCGCACCTGCCGTGACAGGGGCCTCCCCGCTGCCGATAGCCGGACAGGCCGGCCCCGGAGTCCTGGATGCACAGGTACCATCCTGTGGGTCCCTCCGTCAGGGACAGGAACCCAACTGAAGGCGGAGGAGAGGTACCACCCTTTTTCTGTAGGTTCCTGTCCCTGAAGGGCGGATCCCCTCTCTCCGTGGTGCTGTCATGGGTGAGAGAGAAACGCAGAGTGCTTCTTATCGGCCGGTTTAGCCTCCTTAGTTTGAGGCATAGCGCTCCTGAAAGGGTTACCGGCAGAGTCTGTCTGCAGCTGCAGGGAAAGTGCCGGGAAGGGGTTAAGCTTTAATCTGAAGGTACTGTCACACTTAGCGATGCACCAGCGATCCTGACCAGCGATATGACGCGGTCAGGATCGCTGGTGCATCGCTAAGTGGTCGCTAGTGAGCTGCCACACAGGCAGATCTCACCAGCGACATCGCTGTGGATGGGGGTCACCTGTCACACTAGGCGATCTTGACGTCCTCCCGCCCGCGTACACGCTCGTCTCTCCACAGGAAGCGCCGCAGGAAGCTGATGACGAGAAACAGTCCTGGACGTTGTTGCGCGATCAGCGATAAGCAGCGGGGGAGCGGGTTGTAGGCAAGTATCACACACAGCGATATCGCTAGCAATATCGCTATAACGTCACAAGTTATAGCGATATTGCTAGCGATATCGCTTAGTGTGACAGGCCCTTAAGGGCCGATGCAGCTTACCCACGGTCCTGTGCTGTGTCCCCCGGGAGGAAAAACGGTGGCCTTGTGGTGTCAGCCGGTATCCGGCTGTCCAGAGCAGGCATAGCGCTCCTGAAAGGGTTAACGGCAGCTGAAGACATGACCGAGATTAGAATTGCGCGTCTCGCAAGTAATGAGAGGCACCAAGAGGATGGGGCGGCAACGTTAGCGCGGGCGTCGCTATTCAAATTGCGGCCTAGTAGGCCGGAAAAGCCGGGGACTAATTTTTTGGCCTACCCGAGCACCGAGAGCAGGGGGGAAGCCACGGTGGGGCGCCAGTGCACCGCCACTGACGTGAAATCAGCGCTTCTCCCGGGGGGCAGGACCCGACCCCATGCCTCCACTCCTGTGCTCAGTCGTCGCTGTCCGGAGTCTTCCAGCTGTGTGTCATCCTCCGGGCGATGCAACAGAGCTGGAGGAGGTCTTAACCCCTTCGTGACCGGGCCAATTTTTTAAATTCTGACCAATGTCACTTTATGTGGTCAGGAATGCTTCAACAAATCCCAGTGATTTTGAGACTGTTTTTTCGTGACACACTATAATTTATGATAATAGTAAATTTAGATTGATGTTTTGTGTTTATTTATAAAAAAAAAATATATCAGAAACTTGACAAAAATGTTAAAAAAAAAATGCAATTTTCAAAATTTGAATTAATATCCCTTTAATCCAGATAGTCATACCACAGAAAACATTAATAAATAACATTTCCCTCATGCCTGCTTTACATCAGCACCATTTTTAAAACGCTAATTTATTTTGTTAGCCTTTTAGGAGGTTTAAAAATGTAAAGGAAATTTACAAGATTTATTTTTTTGAGGGACCTATCCAGGTTTGAAGTGACTTTGGGTGTCCTATATATTGGAAAACCCCTAATGTGATACCATTTTAAAAACAGCACCCCCTGACATATTGAAAACTGCTGTCAGGTAGTTTATTAACCCTTCAGGTGATTTTCAGGAATTAATGCAAAGTGGTATAGCCAGAATGGAAAAGCGTTTATTTACCACCTAAATGTCACTAACTTCTGAACTGACCGCTAGAGCCGGGAGACTCTAAAGGTACTGTCACACTTAGCGATGTACCAGCGATCCCGACCAGCGATATGACGCGGTCAGGATCGCTGGTACATCGCTAAGTGGTCGCTAGTGAGCTGCCACACAGGCAGATCTCACCAGCGACATCGCTGGGGACGGGGGTCGCTACTTACCTGTCACACTAGGCGATCCTGCGTCCTCCCGCCTGGCTCCACGCTCATCTCTCCACAGGAAGCGCCGCAGGAAGCTGATGACAAGAAACAGTCCAGGACGTTCTCGCGCGATCAGCGATAACCAGTGGGGGAGCCGGTCGTAGGTAAGTATCAGACACAGCGATATCGCTAGCAATATCGCTATAACGTCACAAGCACAAGTTATAGCGATATTGCTAGCGATATCGCTTAGTGTGACATGCCCTTAAGGCCGCTATTTGGCCATGAACAGCTATAGCAAACATCAGGACCACACAATCATGATCTCGGTGTGTCAATTAGATTAAAGTGCAAGCCCCCACAACCTATTAACCATTTTTTTGATGTAGTCACTTTTGACAGCAGCAACTAAGGGGTTAAACAGATATGGACGGTGCCAACACTGATCATTTGTGATACAGCAAGTTGTTAGGTATAGTGGACAGCCAAAAGCTGCTGGATTGTCACCTGTATAGGGATGATATTCTCTTATATCTCAGGTCAGTAAAAATGCGTATTGGCTGTCATGAAGGGGTTAAAGGGGTATTGCTCAATCGACCCACCCTGTGGTAGGGGGATGGAGAGCTCTGGGGCTGATTCAGGGCATCCGAAAAGCGCTGCTCAAGTCCTTCTCCATGCACTGCTGTGCTTCATCCTGTTGAGCTTGCCCTCGTATCCATGGAGTGCCGACCATAAGGGAACCATCATCAGAAGAATCAGCCCCAGTCGTCGCAGGAAAGTGTACGGGGAGGTACACTCAGCGTGCTTGCCTGTTGTTGGTTTGGGGGACAGAATGCCGTAGAAAGGATCCGTCGCCCCCTTCACTCCGTTAATTAAAAAATAAAAATTTACAGAAAATTCAAAAATAAAATAAAAACGGTGGGGTCTGAAACCAGACCCAAGTGCCTCCTACAGACACTAAGCAAGAACTGGAGAAATCTCAGCCAGCGAGAGGGTGTATACTGCAGGGGAGGAGCTAACTTTTTTTCTGGTTTACTTAGTGTCCTCCTAGTGGACAGCAGCATAACACCCACTGTCTCTGTGGCCCCCAATGAGGCGTAGGAGAAATATTTAGTTTTATTGCTGCATTATTAAAACATTCACATGCATAAGATAGAACATCAACACATTTCTGGTGCACTCTGCACCCTTTCTCATGAAGATGTTTTAATTATGCACCAATAAAGTTGAAGATTTAATCCGCTGAGCCGGAATCCTCTCACTATTTATCATGATTGCTTCCATCTTTGTCAATGACGCGTGTTCCATGCTGGCTTTTTTCTGTATTAAAATGTCCTCATTTATCCCATACAATAAGCCTCTTGCTTATGATTGGTCAATGTCATACAGGGAAGTAAGTACATGCCCCCATAGAAAAATCTCTGGTAACGCCCAGTTGGCCTGATCATAAATGTTAACCTAAACTTTAACAGGTCAGCAACGGAGAGGAGAAAATAATAAAAAAAAAAATACTCCATATTGTGACCAGTTTACAGTTTAACATTCTAAAAATGGTGAAAGGTCCTCTTAAAAATATATAAGTGACACAGGAGCCACGAGCGAGTTATACTTCTTATAGGACACGCAGAACAGTACCTACCTCTCCAGGTATCATCATTAGTATTACTAGTCTTGCCTTCATCATCTGTGGAAAAGAAGATCAATAGAGTAACATGACAAAAGAATTAAAAAGGAACAGTAAACACATAAAACTCACAAAATAAAAACTCAGCAATCTCTTCCCTTAATTTTCTCATATTGCAATTAAAACCTAGAAATATCTGCCCCCCATTTCAATTTATAATTCTGTGCATGACAACTGGCTGCAGCAGGAGCTTCTCCCTCTTTGTAAGTTTGTAGTAGGGCACAAAGATCATTTAGCCCCACCCACTGGATAGGTCACACCCCCTTGGCAATTACAAAATGAAATAAAGCCCTGCAGCAGTGATTGGAAGGGAACTGCAATATCTTATACGAACCATGCACAAGAACTGGGATGTTAGTGGGGAGTGAGAAAAAGACTATAATTTACTCATATTTGTATATTAATATAGTTCCTTTAATAGCAGATAATGGAAAAAGTGCAAGAAAGGCAACAAATTGTATTTTAATGCACATACCAACAGAATTCCGAATTGGAGGTCTTTGGAGGGAAGACCGTGTTGTTACTACAATAAAAAACAAAAACTGAAATTAATAAATTATTTTGATATACAGATTTATATTCTGACGAATCGATAAACACATACCTGCATTATAGCTGGCAGACTGAGTAAGCTGGGACGGCTGCCTTTTTTGACTACCTGGCGTTAAATAAATGCAAAACTTAGTATAAAGAAAAAATAAAAGTAGCATTGCGAACGAGGGGTGAAGGTGATGCAAGCTTTGTAGTTGTAAGAAAACGTCATAAATGTATACTTACATGTACCAATAAATCTAAAATAAAAAAAAAAAATGAACCAAAAGCAATTGCAAAGGGCTTACGTACACATATATTATATGGACAAAGGTATTGGGGCACGTTAATCTCAGCCCCATTGGCCCCAGGGTATACCATCGGGGCCCTCGACATGCCATCTGCTAACATGTGATAATGGCTGTGGTGCGGAGCTCACTGATACCAGCGCGGTCCTGTAATAGGAGCCACCGGTGTAACAAGTCTGTCCATGACATTTCTTTCCTCCTAAATATTCCCCCCCCCCACCCCAATACCTGTGAGTGATAATACTGAGAAGGGGAAGGAACTGCAGCAACTCAGCCACAAAGTGGAGACCACGTAATGTTACAGAGAGGGGTCACCGAGTGCGGAGGAGCGGAGGGCAGAAAAGTCACCAACGCTCTTGCTGACTCCATAACTGCAGAGTCCAGACCTCTAGCAATAACATCAGCAAAAAATTAGTTGGTGCATACGTCCGAATCCCATTTTGCAGGGGATTCGAATGCAAGTCCCGACGGGGCCACTGAATGAACGCCGGAACGAGATGTGAAAGCACCCTGCTACATCACACACTTTCACATTGATGGGGAAGCCCAATGAAGAGTTATGGTATCCCACACCACAGAGGTTCAGACCTGATTTTTGCTAAAATCAGGTACATTAGCCTGCTCTTAGGGACATTTTCATTAGCAAGTCATATTTAGGGAAACCGTGTCTGTGACCGCTCGCAGTTTTCTCACATGCAAAGGGCAGCCACAGAGTAGTTTGTGCTTTCACCAATGTTGACCTTCCGTAACTCAAAGTGATTGTGTACGTTCTTCTATTCATAAATATGTGATTTCTGTGGCAACAAGAGCTCGTTAGTGATGAGCGGATCATTTGAAATGCAAAATGTTCACCCAGATTTTCCCGGGAAATTTGATTGGCGGCAAAGCGATTTGCAAGAAATTGAATGTACCTTATTATCCTCTGGGATCGCTCTTCAAAGAGCTTTATTTTCCTTGACAATTTGCCAGCCCTTTACGATTGACCAAAATGACAGCAGGAGGAGATATTTTGTTTTATTTTGTGATCTTAGAGCTAGAGATGAGAATCAAAATCTCAAAGTCTTTGCATGTAACCGTGATTTTTAGGAAATTTGACTCAAACTCCATCTGCTCATCTCGAATGCTTATGTTTTCTGGGACTGAAATTAACATTAGATAAGGGCAACATGGAACACGTATCACATGTGGGGTCACTTAATTTCCACTTACTCTTGGAAGAAGAGTTGGCTGAGAGAGGATGGGATTGTGTGTCACGTTCAGGTAGCTCTCTCCTGACACTATCATTCTGCTTAGAGCCATCAGAGTCTTCGTCATGGTCGGATTCAACTGTAAGAGATCAATGGTTGGATGAAAGACTCTTCCTGGATTTATAACAAATCTCTAATATAAAATTCAAACTAGGTCTTTAATTGGTTAAATAATCACTTTTACTTGACGGGGAACTCCAGCTATTTTTTGTTATTTACTTATATAGTGCAGCATATGCTATTATTAAAGAATATCAGAGGACTTTGTGTATACCTGGTGTACAGATTGTGACGACTCCTGGAGTGGACCCTCTGGGTCGTGGCACCAACCCTCCCAGGGCGAGCTAACCTAGTGAGAACCACCCCCTACACAGGGAGTGTCAGGGACAAGCCCAAGGGGGTAAGGTACCACGACTGCTGGCACCAGGCGGCCGGCTCACAAGAGACACGAGTGAGTGTGTCTGCAGGAACGTGTAAAGCGTGGACACAGGGACACGTGGGGTACAGGACGGTACAGGGTGAGTGTACGGAGGAATGGAGAGTACTGGAGAACACAAGGCGTGTACACGGGAGTGCGCTAGTTACAGGATAGTGCAAGACGGGTACACGAGAGTACTATGGCGTGCAGCGACTAGTATGTCCAGGTGTGAGCAAAGCAGGAGGCGTGCAAGGAGCACGTCAGAGTACTGAGTTAGGCAGCAGGTGTGCCAGGAGGTGCAACAGAGTACAGGATCAGAGCATGTGCCAAGAGGCACAACTGAGCATAAGACAGAGCACAGGATCAGAGCGTGTGCCAGGAGGCACAACTGAGCAAAAGACAGAGCACAGGATCAGAGCGTGTGCCAGGAGGCACAGCTGAGCATAAGACAGAGCACAGGATCAGAGCGTGTGCCAGGAGGCACAAGTGAGCACAAGGCAGAGTACAGGATCAGAGCGTGTGCCAGGAGGCACAACTGAGCATAAGACAGACCACAGGATCAGAGCGTGTGCCAGGAGGCACAACTGAGCATAAGACAGAGCACAGGATCAGAGCGTGTGCCAGGAGGCACAATTGAGCACAAGGCAGAGTACAGGATCAGAGTGTGTGCCAGGAGGCACAGCTGAGCATAAGACAGACGACCCGAATACAGCGCACAGCCAGGCAAGGACAAGGCAGACCAAGCCAGGAAGCACAACAATCAGGCACCTCCCATAGGAAGAGGTAGCCTGATATAGCACATGATCACTAGGACTTCCGGGTCAAGTCTTCCAATACCATAGAGAGGACAGGCCTGGAGACAGAGCTGAGAAGAGCGCGCATGCACACAGAACATAGTGCAGACGTCCGGAGCGGCCGCGGTTCCGGAAGAGGCGACGTCGCCCCCAGGTGAGCGCGGCGTGACAGGCGGCATGACACAGATGTTTTAGTTGATGTGCCTTGTAAGGGTTGTCTACCATCTTGATACCTTTTCCCCTTTTTCCACCATTTAGCCTGTGCGTCACAGTCTCAGCTCAGGAGGGGCGACAACGTCACTAGGTCGCGCCTGCTGTGTGGAGCCTTAGACCATGCACTGCAGAGTGGAGCAGTGCACTGGAGGAGACGAGACTGGGGAAGGAGAGGTTTTTTTCTTCTTTTATTAGTTGTCAGTCGCTACTTATGGGGGCCACCATACTGCGCGCTTGGAAGAGGCAGCGCGGGCCACCATACTGCGCGCTTGGAAGAGGCAGCGCGGGCCACCATACTGCGCGCTTGGAAGAGGCCGCGCGGGCCACCATACTGCGCGCTTGGAAGAGGCCGCGCGGGCCACCATACTGCGCGCTTGGAAGAGGCCGCGCTATACCCATACAATGCGGTGGCTATGGGGGCCATCATACTGTGGGTGACTGGGGGAATGTGTGAGGAAAAATTGAGGAAATTACATTGCTTGTGGGGTACTGTGGAGGCAAATTGAGAGTTGTGTAGGCTGAAGCCCATCAGTGTCTGCTGATTGACTGCAGTGGTCACACGACGACCGGAGGACACAAGACTTAGAGGCTAGGAGCGGAGCTGGTTTGAGAGAAAGCTATGCAAAGTTTTTCTTTTAATCCATTTTATAATGCACATTGGGGACATTTAAAAAAAAAAAATGGAGTCTATTAGAGGACAACACCTGTAAAGTAATTATATTGATTGGCGACTGCCAGATGCCTATGGCTGCTTGCACAACGCTGCATTCTTTTGAAGTAAAAAGGTGGTGCACCTAAAGCGCCATTAACCGGTATCGTAAAAATAAATAAGGGGTTAATACATGGCAGGATTGATTTCCTGATGTATACGAGATGCTACAGTGCTTTATGGGGATGGAAGTACAATCTGTAGACGGCTATAAATCGCAGCGAGCAATTATCAGGGGACAGGCGTCTGCTACACCCTGTTAGACATATCGGACATCGCAGACATAGATACCTTCATACTTACTGTGTTTTGTGGCTTTTTTTGGGGCGTTACTTTTTGCTTTCTGCTCTACGGTACGATCTTCTTTTTCTTTAAGAAAAAAAAAAAAAAAAAAGAAATGAAACAATCAGCATAGTATCATAAATCAGAGAGCAGAAGACAATTGTTTTGTACTGTTGTCTGTATTTGGGGTGCTGTCAAGAGCCTCAAAATAGCAGTCATGTTAATGGGAACCTGACCCGACAGGCCTTTTGGTCATCTGAGATGCATGGTCCCTGACCGGCCTAAAGCCAAGACCTTCTGGGGGGACATGGAGCCATTAGGATTACTCAAGTCCTGTCTTCCCAGTAGCTTTTGGGATCACTTTTTTCATGGTCTCTATAGCCAAGCAATAATCCCAGAGGAAGAACCCTGTGGAGACTCTGTACTTACAGGAGATAATAGATCTAAAAATAATTCGCCCCATTAGCTGATGAGACAAGAACAACATCTGGTCACATAAATAACACTTTCCCTCGGGTTCCTTAGGTGAAGCGTGGAGAGACCAGCAGCAGAAGTGTGAAATAAAAGCCTTGAAGCGGAGGACAAATGTACGGTACCTCTTTTGGATTATTAGTAGAAAGAAAAATCCAGCTTCATGGATCCCGTAAAAAACACCAAAGTTTATTGAAAAATATATTAAAAAATGAATATGCTTAGGCATGATGGTCACAACTCCCTGGCGGGGGGATAAGGGGAGACACGTTTTAGACCCGTAAGTCTTCGATCTGTATATGGGTGAGCTAACAAACTTTTTTGCTTTTCTTTTTGGATTAAGTTTTGTATCATCCTTCCAAAATGTCCTCTTAAAGGTGTTGTCCACGATTACAAAAGCCGTTCTTTACTGCTAAAGGGTCACAAATAAAAAAAAAACAAAAACCACATAATTCCATCATGACGATATAGGTGGCACTGGTACCGATGGTCCGTGATAACTCATCCATATGTGCCATTGCAAGGAAGTTTCCTGTGTCTCCGAGCACCAGGACACGGCCCTCTACATGAGCACAGCCGGTCAGAGCCAGGGATTGGCCTGAACCCAGCCACAGGACTGGTACCTGTTTAAGAGCAGGCAATGCACTGGCTGAGCCCTACATCACCTCCTGTGGGCTACTGGGGTGCATGTTCTTGTTCAAACTGTCAGGAACCGGCTGCATAAGGGCCCGATGTCCTAGAGTGGGATCTGAGCTCACAGCCCAGAACTACCCAGCCAGACCGGCACATGCCAGAGAACACCTGAATCGAAAAATCTGCCACTCGTGCCGCTTTCTTCAGATGAGAGCAGGTTCACCCTGACAATATGTGACAGGCAAGAAAAAGTCTGGAGATGCCAGATGCCTGTGTAGGGACAGTGACCTGACGGACGGACGCACTTGTCAGTTGTGACAGACAGATAACAGCTAGGAAAGTATAGTACCTTGAACGGACATTAGAGGGCAGGGAGGAGTGTGAGCAAAGGTCTTGACATCAGCTTAGGGCTAGGAAACCGTTGGTCATGGGGGTCGGAGTTACAGGGAACCGGGAATGATATAAATTTGACAGGAGGGTTCCAGAAAGTTCCAGTCCCCAGGGGGAGCTCAAGTGACAGGAGGACTATGACAGTTTGTGCACTGTGAGGAAAACCAAACCAGGGGGAACTGAGGAGAGAGAAAGTCAGGGGGGTGGTCCTGACACAAGAGTACCGCAGTATAGACGAGGCACTGAGGTAAAGCATACCGTATAGAGAGAGAGACGACTGATCAGTAAAAGTACTGTTGGTTTACAGGCCTAAGGCAGCCACAGTGACGGATCTGACAGGAGCGTCGAAGAGTGAAGAGGGGACGGTGCATATATGTACGTCCCCGGTGTAAATTATGGTGTGCGGGAAGCGGCCCTGGAAATGGAGGGCCAATAAGTGAAGTGAATTGAAGTGCGGTGTACTTCCGAGGCAGTCAGGCGGACGGCAAGAGAATAAACTTGGACCTGTTGTACCCAAAACCTGCCTCATCTTGTGTCTGTACGTCACTGTGCGGTATATCGAGGGACCACCCCCCCAGCCCGGCCCACCGACCCGACACTTGCAACATCATCCATCATGACCGGTTATGCAGTGGGTCAATATTTGGTTAGAAACACATGTCCTTGGAGTGTTGTACAAATCTTGACACGATGGTCAACGATACCCTGATTGATATTCGGATGAACTTCTCACAGCCATTGTCAGATCAGGGTGCAGTGGGCCCTGGTTCCTCCTGCTTCACGGCAATGCCAGACCTCATGTAGGGAGAACGTGTAAGCAGTTCCTGCATGATGAAGCACTGATACCACTGACGGGGGTCTTACATTCCCCAATAGAGAACCACTGGCTCAATATGTGCATCCAATGCCATCAAGACTGTCCAGAAGCTCAATGATGTCTGATCCAGGGCGAGACCCCCTCACACTCCACCTGCCGTCTCATCAGGACCATGCCGAAAAAGTGTCGGGAGCAAATACAATCAGATGGGGGGGGGGGGGGGGGTCTTCCAGCCTCCTGAGTCCCATTAGGAATTACGTGAGGAGATTCACACAAATTGGATCTGTGATTTCAGTGTTATATGATTTTTGGGATGATTTTGAATGAAACTCAATTGATTGACGATTTTGGTTTCCATTGACCGTCGATAAGTCGTTTTGTCCTCAACGAAATACACAAGTTATATCAGTAAAGGTTTTCAACTTGAATCTTTCAGTCACTGAGATCAGATGTGTGATTTTTGTGTAACGTGTACATAGGAACTTCTCTGTGTAGCAGCTCTCCCAAAGATTTTTCTCTTTTGGGATCACATTCGCACATGGGATACAGACGCAGCAAACATTACAAATAAACTGAACAGAGGAGAACAGCAGTAATCATCAGTTCTTGGAACTAGGAGCAAACATCTCTGATCACTCTGGGGAAGAGGTCTATAGGGATTGGAAAGTATGATTACAGAAGACTAGAGAATTCATCCATTGGAAAGAATAAAGCGGTAAAGGCGCTATAGCATTTTTAACTACTTAAGGACCGTGTGTATTTTGGCCCTAGTTACTAGTGATGAGCGAACGTGCTTGGATAAGGTGTTATGCGAACATGCTCGAGTACTAATAGTGAGTCTTCGGTGTGCTCGAATACTATGTTCGAGGAGCCGCGGTTGCATGTCTTGCGGCTGTCCAACAGCCGCAACACATGCAAGGATTGCCTAACAGGCAATCCCTTCATGTGTTGCTTCTGTCATAGGCCGTGTCCGGTTCATTTCTATTTACTGACTTATTTATGTGCTGTAAATAAATAAGAACAGCAAAGGGAGCCACCAGCAGCAGATCTTGATGATTTGCTGAACAAGTGCATTCAGTGCGGCAGAACATTCCTAAAACAACCATTAACAACTTCAGTGATAGCAGTCAAGACTCTAAGTGTGGGGATTTCTGCAAGTGATCCTCATATTCAATAAGTCTTGAAAATGTTGTTTTCATTTTTTCAGCATGTGTATATCAGTAACATGTCCAACATCCTGTGATTTCCATGAGCTAACATATTTTCCTCACTGGTGTTGTAATTTTATTGTTGAGAAGGTTATATGTTCATATGCAGGAAATGGTTAATGGAGTGATGTACAGAGGCACGGAGCAGCAGTGCTTCTCACAAAGATCATGCACAGGTTACACACTAATCTCTATGGCTGTACCCTACATCTATAGATTAGTTGTACAAGAAAATAATCATTTCATTTGGGGGCCAAAGTGTACATTCACTGCATTGTTTCTTACCACGCTCAGGCGCCGTCACCGGGGATGCGATACCTGACGACTGCTGCAAAACATTTACTGGGAAAATAGGGGGGGGGGGAGAAATAAAAAAATGCAAATAATAAATACCAATATTGACCGAAAGTGATTAGAATTCTATAGTGCATGTGAAAGACACGTTCAAGAAAATGTGAAAATCTGTAATAATTTCACACAGGCGTTAATGAGGTTACAGGACCTAGGCCACAACGTCGGAGTGACCGTCCACGACAATGTCTATAGCCGAAATTCACTTATCTGTGATCTAATAACTGTAAGGCCATGTTCACATGTTGCACTTTTGCTGCTTTTTTTTTTTTTCACACTGCAGGCAAAACACGCTCTATTGGAAGTAAAGAAGCTGCTTACAAAAAGCAGGTTTTGCTGCGCTTTTATTGTCTCTTGTGCCTGTTGATAAAGTTTAGGCCCCCCCCAAGCCACGATGCAACTTCTTTAGGCTTTTGCATCAAAAACGCAGCAAAACCTGAGACCTGTGTTTTTTATTGCATTTTTGCACTTACTTATTGCTTTATATGGGTGAAAAACCATTGAAAGAAGGGACATGCTGCAGTTTGCAAAAACGCAGCAGTTTTACAATTCAGGCAGGAAAAAAAAAATAATGTGTGCATGAGATTTCTGAAATCTCAGTCTATTCTGGTACTATAAAACTGAGCTTAAAATGTGCATTTCAAAAAAAAAAAAAAAAAGGAAGCAAAACTGCAAAGTGTGAAAGTAGCCTAAGTGTGCACATTGATATGGATGGCGATTTGGAACAATTGGAGAGCAAAACAAAAGCCAAGGAAAATAAAAAGAGGTATGCTTCCCGCAGCAAAAAATAAGGTATCAGCCATATTTTCCAGGCTCCTACAATAAGAAAACGGCTGCCACTTTAGTCGCTGAGTGGTTGGTTCCAGTCACATCCATTCTGAAAGCACTATAGGTGCTGGGACCTTCTATATCTGATATCCCAACTTGTGTTGCTCCTGCTATTGTCTAATGGCCTGCATGTCCTAAAATAAAAGCCTGACTCTCTGTTTTGCTTGTATGGATAACATACTGCACTACTTATATAGCGCAATGCATTAGCCAGCCTGTCATTGTTATACTGAGGTTTTGATCTATGGCACATCGGTGATCACCGATGCGGGGAGCTGATGAAGTGACAGAGGGAGAGATCTCCATCTGTCGAACTGCTTAAATCCTGCAGATGCTATTGATCGCGGCATTTAAATTGCTATTGGAGCCACTGCAAAAACCTTCACGCTCATCCTCCACTGCTGTGTCTGTACTGAGCGCTGCTAGAAAATTAGGAGCGCCAGCATCACAATTCTGGGGTGAAGATTTACCATCTTTTCAATTCCTAATGGGAAGTAGCACATCCATTGGGAAAACAAAGGGCAGCGCTGTGATGGGATGTGGTTAATAAAGCAGATGTTCTTTATTCCCGCTATGAAAATCAAATATTGCGAAAAAAAGGAGCAATAATTTAGATGAAACATAAACTTAAGCATTGTTTTCAAAGAGCAATTATGTAGTCATCCAAGACAGCCAACACTGACATCTCGTAAAGACGTTTTGGGATACTTACTTGTGCGATCCCTGAGTTGAATTGTTCCTTGGATAGACAAAAAAAAAAGATTAAAATTAGGAAACACTTGAGGAAAAAACAAAAAACAAAACACTGTTTGTAGGAGATTTAAGAAACCACATAGATTTTTCTGGTAGCGTAAAGAGCAACTTTTAAGTTGCATAAAGGGGTGCCCAGACTGCGGCCGCTCGCCCCACGAGGCAGGTAGTGGCTAATACTTACTATGCACTGCAGGTGAGGACGTGCCTGGAAAGACAGGAGGACACATTAATGGCCGCACATACAATGAGGATCTGTATAACGTACATGTTAGAGACGTTCTCTGCACTGCGGTCTATGAACATGGCATGCTTCTATATACTTAAAGGGAATTCATCATGGGGCTCCTGAGTTGGGGACCAAGAGACCACCGGTTGGTCCTGACATCACAGTTATCGGACAGTGAATGTCAGACGAGTGCACCCGTCCTCTGTATGTTAAGGAAAAGACATGTGCATCTTCTATATAGAATTATGGGAAACCCATACCAGGTAGTCACGCCTGGCACAGGGCGACGGGCACCAGACTCTGAAAACCATCACTTCCAGCTGCTCCACGTAAGGAGCTGAGAGACACGAGGCCAATCTGTTCCTCTCCAGTGAGGGGAAATGAACAGCCATCACGCAAAGCTGGTCATACTGGTACACAGCAAAATCTTGCAGGTTATACTGGGGCTCGCTTTTCAGAGAGAATTTTTTTTTTTTTTTTTTTTAAAGAATTTCTAGAAACATTCTTAACACTTTCAATGAAAGATCCGCAATGAGATCAGTAGGTTGAACCAGAATTACGACTCTAATGGCTTCATAATGCAAGAATTCCTGGGTAATGAGAAACTGCAGTGAAGAAAATGTCGAGTGCGACACTCCCTGCGCGGTGACCCCTGAGCTGATAAAGAGGAGCCGCGCTGTTATCTGCCACCACCACAATGGTCGTGCACGCAGCACAGCGGAGGCGGACACACAAGTCCACTGTTACATTGTTTCAGATAACAGTTCAATGAAGGGTTAAAGTCTACGACTTCCTAGAAGACAATGTTACAATGTCCAATCCATCTCCCCTAATTTATATACTAATGTATTTATTTACTAGTATTAGGGTATGTGCACACGTTGCGGATTCTGCTGCGCATCCGCAGCGGATTTGGCCTTGCGGGTCGGCAGCAGAATCTCCTGCGTTTACAGTTCCATTCATGTCAACCCATTTTCAAAACCGCTGTGCACATGCTGCAGATTTTTCCGCGCGGATTAAAATCCGCAGCATGTCAATTCTTTTTGCGGCTCCGCAACGTTTTTACACCTGCTCCACTATAGGAAAACGCAGGTGTAAAAACGCAGTGGAAAACCGCACAAAAACTGCAGGTAAAATGCAGGTCATTTGACCTGTGGATTTAGCCAAATGCGCGCAGTAAAATCTGCAGCGTGTGCACATACCCTTAATGTGTCAACCACAGATGCCCCATATACAGATACACACACTGTCCTCGCATACATGGTGGCACACACACACATGCAGTCCTCACCTACATGGCGACACACCAGTCCTTACATACATGGCGGCACACACACAGTCCCCTGCATACATAGTAGCAGAGATGCACAGGCGAGTTTTTAGCACATATACCCCTCACCTAATGAGACCTAAGAGATAATTCGCTGTGCAGGTACCCCTTCAACAACTGCATGCAGTTTTTACAGGGGACAGTGAGGAGCCTTAGGGCTTGGTCCCACGATACAGCAGATTTTCTGCTGGGAGTATTATAGCATCAGCCGGATGCCTTTAATAGGATCTCATCCACATACTGCAGAGAAAATGTGAATTCATGCTGTGGATAGTCACCGAGGATTTCATGCTGCAATGCATATGGTTAAACCTGTATAATTTCCGCAGTATAAGCCTTATGTAGCAAACGAATCAGCGCCAGCAGCGTGCCCAGTACAGAAGGGCAGAACCATTTCTGCTTTCCTGATTGCTACATGTATATACTCAGTGAGCAATACCTATGGAAAGAGGAAACAGCAGTTTCAGATCATCATCAGGGCAGATGTTATGAAACAGATCCTGGGTGTCGAATATTCTTCACTTGTCAGAAAGATTTTGCCTTTTTTCCTGACTTTATGGGGGACAAGTTGTACAAAACAAAAGGACATACGGTAATATAAGCAATAGACGACAGCCATGGGAAAATACCATAGATGGAGACAGGTCCGGGTGTCAAACCAGTGTCTGCCTCCTACATGACACTAAGGCTGTGTGCACACGGTGCAGATTCTGCTGCGCTTCCACAGCGGTTTTGGCCCTGCGGAAACGCAGCAGTTCCGCAGACCAAGTACAGTACAATGAAACCCTATGGGCTTTCAAAAACGCTGTGCTGACGGTGCGGTTTTTGCCGCGCAGTTTTGCTGCGGTTTACAAACCGCAGCATGTCAATTGTTTGGGCGGTTTCCGCAGCGGTTTCACACCTTTAACATAGTAGAGGTGTGAAACCGCAGACCAAACCACAGGTCACTTTACCTGCGGTTCCGAGCGGAAAAACCCGCAGGTGAATCTGCAGCGTGTGCACATAGCCTTAGATGAGCCGAGTAGCCTGCTGCCAGCAGAGGCATAGGCTGCGGGGGGGGGGGGGGAGTCTGGCTGCAATGAATAAGGGCTCTGTCTGAAACGTGTTTGCGGTTAGTTACCCTACAGGTATTATGAATTTTTCAATAACCTTCAAGTTTTTATGAATTTTTTCCCTTTGCTGAACTTTTTCTTCCTTTACTCAAAAGCCGTAGTCTCCTCTTGCTCTGGTGACAGCATCTCTGTAATGACCAGCCATATTCTTGCCTCTCCGTTTCAGCAGCTATAACATATTTTTTTACTGATGTGGATGCTTTGTTTTAGGAGGGGCAAATTATATATTTTTAGCACTGTTTTGGGTGACAAATTATATATTTTTGGAAACGTAAGTATAGATAAAAAAAAAAGAAAAAACAATTTTTTGGTTTAGTTTATTTTTTTTTTATATGGTTTACTGTTTAGGCTTCACAACAAATAATTTTGATTGAATTCTCCAGGTTATTCTGGTCGAACAGATACCTAATATGTGTCGGCTTTGCATTTGCTTTATTTTCCATTTACGGTATATGTATGGAAAAAAAACCAAACATTTTCCATTAAGTTTTTGAGATTAGAAATGTGTAATATAATATATATATTTATATATTAATTTGTCCCCCCCAAGAGATAATAAAAGAGCTCGATAAACATCTCTTTCCCCTTTGTTCATTTTTCCCCCTGTAACCTGGGCATCCATAGAAGCCCCAATTACAGGGGTCAAACTCCTAAAAAAAGTCACAGGCTGAGCTGATCCAGGTCTCCTAGGACCCAGCAGCTCTGCTATAGCGGCAGACCCCCAGCGATCATGTGAGTACCGGGTCTTACAGAAGCGCTCACACTGCTGATGCTTCTGTACACAACACAGCGCTCTGCGTAGCCAGCAAAAGAGAAGACAGAAGCGGTAATAAACCTCTCCTGTCTTCTCCCCAGGATCTGGACCATGTCTGACAGCCAGAGACCCATTTTCTCCTGCTAGATTACATAGGCTTCCAAGGGTTAAAAATAACAGCTTTACTTCCTGACCCCTGCACCCACAATCGGCTGCAGCGGTCACATGTGCTACAGTTGTGACGTCGTTGCTGCAACCTGTAAACAATCAGCAGAGCGTTGAAGGACGCACGTGCTCAGAAGAGGCTGAAAACGGATGTGCCACCCACATTCACAACGCAAACGATCCCTTTAGACCTGATGAGGCCGGTGTACTAACACCCAGAATGCACGTCAGAATGAAAGCTTTCCTGCCTGATAGAAAGACACTGATTATACAACCGCTGCCATTAGTTTTCAAAGTAAGTACACCGGCCTCATCAGATCTAAGAGACAGATTAGCGTACAAGGGTTGTAACATGACGGCTGGTGACAGATCCACAGCCCCCGGTGACACCAGAAATCTGGAGGGAAAAAGGCGCAAAAATCAGCGAGTCTAAGTATCAGGTCCCAGGGTCACACGGAAATACCCCGTGTATCCCAGCAGCAGTGACGTAGTCACCCCCTGTATCTGGCCGGCGGCACTGCCGCCCTGTCGTCTCCACAGTCCCGGTCCGGCGACAGGACCGTCTCCCCCGCCCGAGCACTCACCGGCATTCTCTGCTCTCCTCCGAGAACTCATCTTTCCCGCTCTTTAATACAACCAACGGAGTATCCGCTGCAAGACAGTCACTGAAGTGCGGGGAGTGTTCTCTGCGCCTCACTTCCTGGTTAATGTTTCCGAGGGACGGAGATTTGCTCTGCACCGGGAACGAAGCCGCGGTGCACCGGCTGCGGGCACTTCCGGTGTGCTGCAAGTTTCTGTCTGCTAGAAAATATCGAAAGTAAACGAAGATGAGAGAGCGGGGAGGGCGGCACTGACAGCAGGTACGGAGCAACGTGCGCAGCGCCGGGGCATGACACGGCCGTGTGCACCACCGCCATCACTACAGGCTGTGCAGTGCTCCGGGCGAGTCCTGCTGGGGGCTCTCTGCTGGACGAACAGTCAGATTATCATTTCACTCTTCATAGTAAGAAGCAAAACCTGTGCCAGCATAGAGGGGCACTGACCTGCCATACTGTGAGGGGCACTGACCTGCCATACCGGGGGGGGCACTGACCTGCCATACTGTGAGGGGCACTGACCTGCCATACTGTGAGGGGCACTGACCTGCCCTACTGTGAGGGGCACTGACCTGCCATACTGTGAGGGGCACTGACCTGCCATACTGTGAGGGGCACTGACCTGCCATACTGTGAGGGGCACTGACCTGCCCTACTGTGAGGGGCACTGACCTGCCATACTGTGAGGGGCACTGACCTGCCCTACTGTGAGGGGCACTGACCTGCCATACTGTGAGGGGCACTGACCTGCCATACTGTGAGGGGCACTGACCTGCCATACTGTGAGGGGCACTGACCTGCCCTACTGTGAGGGGCACTGACCTGCCATACCGGGGGGGGGGCACTGACCTGCCATACCGAGGGGGGCACTGACCTGCCCTACTGTGAGGGGCACTGACCTGCCATACCGAGGGGGGCACTGACCTGCCCTACTGTGAGGGGCACTGACCTGCCATACTGTGAGGGGCACTGACCTGCCATACTGTGAGGGGCACTGACCTGCCATACTGTGAGGGGCACTGACCTGCCATACTGTGAGGGGCACTGACCTGCCATACTGTGAGGGGCACTGACCTGCCATACCGGGGGGGGGGGGCACTGACCTGCCATACCGAGGGGGGCACTGACCTGCCCTACTGTGAGGGGCACTGACCTGCCATACCGAGGGGGGCACTGACCTGCCCTACTGTGAGGGGCACTGACCTGCCATACTGTGAGGGGCACTGACCTGCCCTACTGTGAGGGGCACTGACCTGCCCTACTGTGAGGGGCACTGACCTGCCATACTGTGAGGGGCACTGACCTGCCATACCGGGGGGGGGGGCACTGACCTGCCATACCGAGGGGGGCACTGACCTGCCCTACTGTGAGGGGCACTGACCTGCCATACCGAGGCGGGCACTGACCTGCCCTACTGTGAGGGGCACTGACCTGCCATACCGAGGGGGGCACTGACCTGCCCTACTGTGAGGGGCACTGACCTGCCATACCGGGGGGGGGCACTGACCTGCCATACCGAGGCGGGCACTGACCTGCCCTACTGTGAGGGGCACTGACCTGCCATACCGAGGGGGGCACTGACCTGCCCTACTGTGAGGGGCACTGACCTGCCATACCGAGGGGGGCACTGACCTGCCCTACTGTGAAGGGCACTGACCTGCCATACCGGGGGGGGGCACTGACCTGCCATACTGTGAGGGGCACTGACCTGCCATACTGTGAGGGGCACTGACCTGCCATACCAGGGGGGGGCACTGACCTGCCATACCGAGGCGGGCACTGACCTGCCCTACTGTGAGGGGCACTGACCTGCCATACCGAGGGGGGCACTGACCTGCCCTACTGTGAGGGGCACTGACCTGCCATACCGGGGGGGGGGCACTGACCTGCCATACCGGGGGGGGGGCTCTGACCTGCCATACCGGGGGGGGGCACTGACCTGCCATACCGGGGGGGGGCACTGACCTGCCATACCGGGGGGGGGCACTGACCTGCCATACCGGGGGGGGGCACTGACCTGCCATACCGGGGGGGGCACTGACCTGCCATACCGAGGCGGGCACTGACCTGCCCTACTGTGAGGGGCACTGACCTGCCATACCGAGGGGGGCACTGACCTGCCCTACTGTGAGGGGCACTGACCCGCCCTACTGTGAGGGGCACTGACCCGCCATACCGGGGGGGGGCACTGACCCGCCATACTGTGAGGGGCACTGACCTGCCATACCGGGGGGGGGCACTGACCTGCCCTACTGTGAGGGGCACTGACCTGCCATACCGGGGGGGGGCACTGACCTGCCCTACTGTGAGGGGCACTGACCTGCCATACCGGGGGGGGGCACTGACCTGCCATACTGTGAGGGGCACTGACCTGCCATACCGGGGGGGGGCACTGACCTGCCATACTGTGAGGGGCACTGACCTGCCATACCGAGGGGGGCACTGACCTGCCCTACTGTGAGGGGCACTGACCTGCCATACCGAGGGGGGCACTGACCTGCCCTACTGTGAGGGGCACTGACCTGCCATACCGAGGGGGGCACTGACCTGCCCTACTGTGAGGGGCACTGACCCGCCATACCGGGGGGGGGCACTGACCTGCCATACTGTGAGGGGCACTGACCTGCCATACCGGGGGGGGGCACTGACCTGCCCTACTGTGAGGGGCACTGACCTGCCATACTGTGAGGGGCACTGACCTGCCATACCGAGGGGGGCACTGACCTGCCCTACTGTGAGGGGCACTGACCTGCCATACCGGGGGGGGGCACTGACCTGCCATACTGTGAGGGGCACTGACCTGCCATACCGGGGGGGGGCACTGACCTGCCATACTGTGAGGGGCACTGACCTGCCATACCGGGGGGGGGCACTGACCTGCCATACCGGGGGGGGGGGCACTGACCTGCCATACCGGGGGGGGGCACTGACCTGCCATACTGTGAGGGGCACTGACCTGCCATACTGTGAGGGGCACTGACCTGCCATACCGGGGGGGGGCACTGACCTGCCATACCGAGGGGGGCACTGACCTGCCATACCGGGGGGGGGGCACTGACCTGCCATACCGGGGGGGGGCACTGACCTGCCATACCGAGGGGGGCGCTGACCTGCCATACCGGGGGGGGGGCACTGACCTGCCATACTGTGAGGGGCACTGACCTGCCATACCGAGGGGGGCGCTGACCTGCCATACCGGGGGGGGCACTGACCTGCCATGCTGTGGGGGGCACTGACCTGCCATACTGTGAGGGGCACTGACCTGCCATACCGAGGGGGGCACTGACCTGCCCTACTGTGAGGGGCACTGACCTGCCATACCGGGGGGGGCACTGACCTGCCATACCGAGGGGGGAACTGACCTGCCATACCGGGGGGGCACTGACCTGCCATACCGGGGGGGGGGGGCGCTGACCTGCCATACCGAGGGGGGAACTGACCTGCCATACCGAGGGGGGCGCTGACCTGCCATACCGAGGGGGGCGCTGACCTGCCATACCGAGGGGGGCGCTGACCTGCCATACCGAGGGGGGCGCTGACCTGCCATACCGAGGGGGGCGCTGACCTGCCATACCGAGGGGGGCACTGACCTGCCATACTGTGAGGGGCACTGAACTGCCATACCGAGGGGGGCACTGACCTGCCATACTGTGGGGGGCACTGACCTGCCATACTGTGAGGGGCACTGACCTGCCATACTGTGAGGGGGGCACTGACCTGCCCTACTGTGAGGGGCACTGACCTGCCATACCGAGGGGGGAACTGACCTGCCATACCGGGGGGGGGCACTGACCTGCCATACCGGGGGGGGCACTGACCTGCCCTACTGTGAGGGGCACTGACCTGCCCTACTGAGGGGGGCACTGACCTGCCATACTGAGGGGGGCACTGACCTGCCATACCGAGGGGGGCACTGACCTGCCATACCGAGGGGGGCACTGACCTGCCCTACTGTGAGGGGCACTGACCTGCCATACCGGGGGGGGCACTGACCTGCCATACCGAGGGGGGAACTGACCTGCCATACCGGGGGGGCACTGACCTGCCATACCGGGGGGGGGGGCGCTGACCTGCCATACCGAGGGGGGAACTGACCTGCCATACCGAGGGGGGCGCTTACCTGCCATACCGAGGGGGGCGCTGACCTGCCATACCGAGGGGGGCGCTGACCTGCCATACCGAGGGGGGCGCTGACCTGCCATACCGAGGGGGGCGCTGACCTGCCATACCGAGGGGGGCACTGACCTGCCATACTGTGAGGGGCACTGAACTGCCATACCGAGGGGGGCACTGACCTGCCATACTGTGGGGGGCACTGACCTGCCATACTGTGAGGGGCACTGACCTGCCATACTGTGAGGGGGGCACTGACCTGCCCTACTGTGAGGGGCACTGACCTGCCATACCGAGGGGGGAACTGACCTGCCATACCGGGGGGGGGCACTGACCTGCCATACCGGGGGGGGCACTGACCTGCCCTACTGTGAGGGGCACTGACCTGCCCTACTGAGGGGGGCACTGACCTGCCATACCGCGGGGGGGGCACTGACCTGCCATACCGCGGGGGGGGGGGGGGGGGCACTGACCTGCCATACCGCGGGGGGGGGGGGGGGGGGGCACTGACCTGCCATACCGCGGGGGGGGGCACTGACCTGCCATACCGCGAGGGGGGCACTGACCTGCCATACCGGGGGGGGGGCACTGACCTGCCATACTGGGGGGGGGGCACTGACCTGCCATACTGAGGGGGGCACTGACCTGCCATACTGAGGGGGACCTGCCATACTGAGGCACCACAGATTACGTGGTGATCAGGTCCATCAAGTGAGCCCATTTTATTAATGCGTCTTGTACATAATGCCTGGCCGACGGTGTCACTCGCTCCATCAGGTGTAAGAGACCGTGACCCTGTGCCCGGCAGGGGGTGTGTGACCCGTTGCCAGTAGGGTGTGTGTGTCACTCACGTCACGGGGTGGGGGGTCGCTCACATGACCCTGTGCTGGTGAGGTGTCTGTCACTCGCGTGACCCTGTGCTGGTGGGGTGTCGCTCGCATAACCCTGTGCCGGTGGGGTGTTTGTCACTCGCGTGGCTCGGGCCCAGCGGGGTGTCTTTCACTTCACATTAATGTCAGTAATTGGGTTGACATTTTATGGAGTAAATCTAATTTTTGTGGATCAAATGTCAGGACTCGCCTTTCAAAGGAGGTGCGCCTGTGATATGTACCACCCATTGTATTGGGCAGCGCTCACATCTGTGCCGCTACTCCATGATTTGTACCATGCATGCTGTACTATTTTGTCAGGTATATGATGGGCACCAAGACTGGCACCTAATGGGCCACATTATAAGTGAGATCCATTTGGCACCGGTGTCCATCATGTGACTTATCCGTCCCTGGCATGAATTATTCTGCCCCTGATACAGAATGACTGCTCAGAATGCTGATGTGCTGCCACCTTTTATTTAAGAGGTGTCCCTAGAATTTGATATTGATGGCCCATGTCAATATCAGTAGAGTTGAACTAATAAACTCACAAGATCCAATCCAGCGGCCAGGTAAATATTCTGTGGCTACTGCGCAGGAGCCGTGAGAACCATTTTCTACTCGCTGGCATCCCTGGTTCATCTTTTTTTTTTATTTTTTTTTAACCTTCTTTGCTGCTGTATCACTGCTGCAGCGTGACACACAAGACCTAATGCCAGGACGGCTTATTAAAAGAGCAGCTGCACACGCCGGCATTAAGAAGAATGAGCGCAGGGATCCAAGGGAAGAGCTATTTAATTCCCCATTTCCATACAGTACATTAAAAAAATCAGTGCAGAATACTGATCTCGCAATGGACTTTAAAATCTGCAGAATGTTCCTCATTTGCGTGGTTTCTGCACAGAAAAGCCACATATTTCTCCACTGAATTAAAATAGATCCGTTGGCTGAAATCCAAGTATCGGCCTCAAATTTCAGCTTCAGATTCTTTTGAAAAATACACGTCTGATGGCAGCTTCTAAAAGTGTGAGCTTGGCCCTTGGTGTGCTTTTATGGAGCCTGAGCTGCACCAGCATAGTAATGGGCATGAGATATCGTTGATTAACCACATCCTCCATATCTCTGCTCCATTTACACATGGGCAGATGAGATCACAGAAGATCTTCTATGTATATACAGTGGGGCAAAAAAGTGTTTAGTCAGTCAGCAATAGTGCAAGTTCCACCACTTAAAAAGATGAGAGGCGTCTGTAATTTACATCATAGGTAGACCTCAACTATGGGAGACAAACTGAGAAAAAAAAATCCAGAAAATCACATTATCTGTTTTTTTTTTCATTTTATTTGCATATTATGGTGGAAAATAAGTATTTGGTCAGAAACAAAATTTCATCTCAATACTTTGTGATATATCCTTTGTTGGCAATGACAGAGGTCAAACGTTTTCTGTAAGGCTAAGTGCACACGTAACGGAACTCTTGCGGAAATTACCGCGAGAGTTCCGGAATTCCAGTCCGCGGGAAAATCGCATTTTAAATTCCCGCGATTTTCCCGCGGAAAAACTAGCATTTTGCAAGCGTAATTAGCTTGCAGAATGCTAGCGTTTTCCAAGCGATCTGGAGCATCGCTTGGAGAACTGATTGACAGGTTGGTCACACTCGTCAAACACAGTGTTTGACAGTGTGACCAACTTTTTACTACTGAGGCCGCCTATGCGGCATCAGTAGTAAAAGATAGAATGTAAAAAAAAAAAAAAAATGGTGTTATTCTTACCCTCCGACGTCCCGCGCATCCGTTCCCAGTAATCCTTTGCGAAAATGCCCGCGATGACCGCGAGACTTCGCGATCCCGCGAGAACGGACATCGCGAGCATTTTCGCAAAGGACTACTGGGAACGGATGCGTGGAGAGAAGCGGGAAGACTGCGCGGGACGCCGGAGGGTGAGAATAACAATATTTTTTATTTTTAAATTCTTTTTTTTACAGGAATATGGTACCCAAAGCCCGGAGGACAGTCTCCTCTCCTCCGGACCATGGGTACCATCCGCAAATGTTCTGCTTACTTTCCGCATGGTGTGCACAGCCACATGCGGAAAATAAGCGGAACAATGCATTCCTATGGGTGCGGGATCGCCGCGATTCCGCAAATTAATGAGCATGCTGCGGTTTTTACCGCGAAGCGATTCCGCCGCGGTAAAAACCGCAGCATTAGCACAGCATTGCGGAATCCCATAGGAATGCATGGGATGCTTATTTTTCGCGTTTTCGCGGCAAAATCGCGCGGTTAAAACCGCCGCGGAAACGCGAAAAAAACGCTACGTGTGAACTCAGCCTAAGTCTTCACAAGGTTGCCACACACTGTTGTTGGTATGTTGGCCCATTCCTCCATGCAGATCTCCTCTAGAGCAGTGATGTTTTTGGCTTTTCGCTTGGCAACACGGACTTTCAACTCCCTCCAAAGGTTTTCTATAGGGTTGAGATCTGGAGACTGGCTAGGCCACTCCTTCGTTGCCCTGGCAGTGTGCTTTGGATCATTGTCATGTTGAAAGACCCAGCCACGTTTCATATTCAATGCCCTTGCTGATGGGAGGAGGTTTGCACTCAAAATCTCATGATACATGGCCCCATTTATTCTTTCATGTACCCGGATCAGTCGTCCTGGCCCCTTTGCAGAGAAACAGCCCCAAAGCATGATGTTTCCACCACCATGCTTTACAGTAGGTATGGTGTTTGATGGATGCAACTCAGTATTCTTTTTCCTCCAAACACGACAAGTTGTGTTTCTACCAAACAGTTCCAGTTTGGTTTCATCAGACCATAGGACATTCTCCCAAAACTCCTCTGGATCATCCAAATGCTCTCTAGCAAACTTCAGACGGGCCCGGACATGTACAGGCTTAAGCAGTGGGACACGTCTGGCACTGCAGGATCTGAGTCCATGGTGGCGTAGTGTGTTACTTATGGTAGGCCTTGTTACATTGGTCCCAGCTCTCTGCAGTTCATTCACTAGGTCCCCCCGCGTGGTTCTGGGATTTTTGCTCACCGTTCTTGTGATCATTCTGACCCCACGGGGTGGGATTTTGCGTGGAGCACCAGATCGAGGGAGATTATCAGTGGTCTTGTATGTCTTCCATTTTCTAATTATTGCTCCCACAGTTGATTTCTTCACTCCAAGCTGGTTGGCTATTGCAGATTCAGTCTTCCCAGCCTGGTGCAGGGCTACAATTTTGTTTCTGGTGTCCTTTGACAGCTCTTTGGTCTTCACCATAGTGGAGTTTGGAGTCAGACTGTTTGAGTGTGTGCACAGGTGTCTTTTTATACTGATAACAAGTTTAAACAGGTGCCATTACTACAGGTAATGAGTGGAGGAAAGAGGAGACTCTTAAAGAAGAAGTTACAGGTCTGTGAGAGCCAGAAATCTTGATTGCTTGTTTCTGACCAAATACTTATTTTCCACCATAATATGCAAATAAAATGAAAAAAAAACAGACAATGTGATTTTCTGGATTTTTTTTCTCAGTTTGTCTCCCATAGTTGAGGTCTACCTATGATGTAAATTACAGACGCCTCTCATCTTTTTAAGTGGTGGAACTTGCACTATTGCTGACTGACTAAATACTTTTTTGCCCCACTGTACATGGTATACATGTCTGTTCATGCAATAGCGTCTCGTTCCTCCTCAACGGGACGTGTGGACAGGGCTTGGCTTCCTAAGATAACCCACTGCCGATCATAAACTGCACAGACTTTATGCCACCTCTTATGTCAGTAAAATCTATGCTGGATTATTAAAGTCGTGTTCACACCCATATCCATAGCTCACGGCTCAGACGTACGCCTTGAGAGTCTATGTGTTTGTTTATACCTTTATTTTTATTATTTTGTAATTGACTGCATTTTCCAATATAAGGATCGTGATACCGTGCAGTATATGGTTTGTGGAACAAATGAGTTATAGTCAATAATTCGAGGCGTTCCATCAAACATACAGAAATCCTAAATGTTGTGGTGCCACAGTTAATTACGGACATATCACTGGGTTTAGTACAATTCAACATAGTCCGAACAAAGAAAAATGTACACAAAATAAGGAAAAACAATATAATTTTTATTGAGTAGAAAAAAATCACACACGAAAAACATTTAAAAAACAGACAAGGCTTAAAAAGTGCGAAACCACAAAAAGGCACCACTACCCACAATAGGACAATAAGGAGGTTGCACATAATAAATACATCCAGTGGTGGCTTTCTAACACTAATACCAGAGACACCATGTACTCATGGAGTGTCCTCTCAGAAAGTGCATATACAATCTATAGACCAAATAAATAAGTGCAAAAATACATTACCTCCTATGGTGCCAGCCCCAACGCACGTTTCGGCATCCGCCTTCCTCTGGGGGAGGCATCACACCAACAAGAGCAGGGTTTTATAATCCACAGAGACCAAGTATATGGTTTGTGCATTTTGTTTGATGCTGTTTTTATTGGATATCATTGCAGCTTTTTTCTCCTAGTCTCAGCCTGTTTGCTTTGTCAGCTGCTATCAGTGTTACCAGCCATATAATCTATTGCTGGTCTCCCATCCCACCCTTCCCCCTTTTTTACCTCCACACGTTAGATTGAAGGTCAGACTGCACCTTTCTGCTTTTCTTATTCTTTCATTACTTTCATTTCTGTTTCAGAAGCTGCAGAGACGAAAGAATCTTGTACAACAAGTCTGCATAATTCCACCTTGTATTCACGGCACAGACGATTGCTTGACTGCAACGCGATGGTGTGATGTGTGTGTCTGCTCCGAGGGGGACTCCTGGTATATAAGGTTAGGAATCAATCTCTAATATCACTATTATATCATTTTTTTGTGTTCCCCATGACAACTACGCCTGGTACTGCAGTGATATCAGCAGAGGGGTGTATGTATAGCATGCATTGCCCTGGAAGACCAAGCACAGCTCTGCAGGGGAAATGAATGGCCAGTATCAAGTCCTTCTAGCAATCTTGGCTGTCATAACTTGTGGCAATCGCAACTTTATAAGATCTAAGTGTTGTCATGATGAGACAGCTTCTTATTAGACTACAAAGGAAAAATAGGAATACTTTCTCGTTCTAACCTCAGTACATTGTATCTATATGTGTAAATAATCCTCCCTCTAGACCAGAGGTCAGCAACGAGCGATGTCCGACTGTTGTAAAACAACAGCTCTCAGCATGATCCTGGTAGTGTCAGCTTGTCAGGGCATGGCCAGCAGTTCTAGGTTGATGGCCAGGAGGTGTAGTCTGACGGACAGGAGGTGTAGGCTCGCGACAGGGCTCGGCCAGCAGTCGGAGGCTCGTCACGAGGCTCACGGCTGTTGGGTGCTGCAGGTGTCTGTTCCCCGTTCCAGTCCTAAAAGAATTCACATAGTCTATATTCACATGGCGCAGTCAAAACGTGGTTTACAGATACCATGAAGTTGAGGCAGATTGTCATGGGTTTGCCACAATGTTGCCACTTATTGTCAACTTTTGCCACAGTTTTGCGGTAATAAGCTGTGATTTGACCGCACCCAAGAATAAGCAAGAAAAAACTTTCGGTATAAATTTATAGATGTGAAGAGTAAGGTCACAGAACTTGTTTTCTGTTTGAAGACATACAGACAACGCAACAATTCATTTTCTTTTGCAAAAAATGTACTTTTCGATAGTTTATTAAACATGACTTCATCCCTGTTGCACCAATATTTGATGCTCAGTATCACACACAGCCGTGATCCATTAAGCCTGGTGTTTTGCATTCAGGCGCCTATCAAAGAATTTGCTGAATGTTTCAGCTGCCATTAACCTAAGTAAAAAATGTCCTCCAGTCATGTACAGACATGCATCTCTGCCGTAATTTCCCGCACTCTTGTAGTGTACGTTCTGATGAATGTATCAGCCACGCTCCCTCCCGCTGTGCTTTGGCCACTTTTTAAAAATATGGTGGAGCTGGTGTAAAAACGTCAACAATGAATCATCGTAGAAGTGTTTGGTCGATTTATTTATGTGTTTTAGAAACTTTTTTAACTCGTATGATGAGCGTGCGTCTCTAATGACAGTGGTCTGGTTTAACAGACAGCAATATTTGTATGCAGATGGTACAAAGTAAGCCCACCTACGGATAGGGACAAGTGGGACAAAGTACCCAAAGAAGAACCCAATTTCCAAAAGTTCCAGTTTGTTTAAATTTCCATTGGCAAAAAGTCTTATTCCAGAGAAATTCACTTTTTCTTTAATATGTAAATGAGCTGTTAAGACCTACAGGCCGGACACAGGTCTCCGTGAGAATCTGCCTCCAGAGTTTATTTTACATGAAAGGAGGCATTACCAGTGTAATGACTGACAGTCTGCACGCTTGATCTACACGTCTTACACAGATAACGTCCTCTTTTCATGTAAAATAATCCCTGGAGGCAGATTCTCAGGGAGATCTATGTCCAGCCCATAGATCTTAACAGCTCATTTCCATATTAAGAAAAATGTGGCTTTCACTGGAAAAAGACATGAAATCGCAGATATCAAGGTATCGTCTTATTCAGCTTCCTATGTTCTACATCCCCATATAGACTGCTTAGGAGAGTTCATCCTACTGACAGATTCCCTTTAAAGGGTTGCTCCCATCTTTTTTAGATGTAGGAGTGAACAGCTCCTCAGCCTTTTGATTTCTTGGGCTTGAGGGGGGGAGGCAAATGCTCCTTATTGACAGTTCGGTCCAGCATCAGGATGTCATACGCTCTTGATGCTGCTATGTAAGCAGCTTTGCAGCAGTGGGACTGACACAAGCCAAAATCAGTGCCATCCCGGCCAGCCCCCAGTCCCAGTGCAGTACTTACAAGTCCATCACCAAAAGAGCTTGTAAGCACTCAGCACATTTGGTCATCCTTTAGACAGCAAAAGTGGCCCTTTGCAAGTAGCAATAAAAAGTAACATTTTATAGCAATCTGTAATAGCAACTAAACTGTTGCTCCTCAACTCTTCTTTGTGGGGGGGGGGGGGGTCTTCATGTGATTCATCATGGGAAGAGGCTGTATCTTGGGAACAGAGAGACGCAGTAAAAAAAAAAACACCAATTCGGGAGAGCAAGTGGCTATATATATATAATTATATTTTCCTCTAACAAGTAATGATGGTTATGGCGCATAAGGGATCAAAGTTTTCAGTATTAATGAAAATTAAGATTTGTTAACACTGAATATTTATTACCTTTTTCTTCTTCTTGTTCCCCTTGCATAGACTCCATTGCATGAGCGACTATAATGAAATAAAGAACCAGATTGGAAGTTTATCCCCATAAACAAAGCTCCTTTTATTTTCTGGATACACGTCACAATAACTGCAGTGTCACCTGTGGATGCTTAGGACAAACGTTCTGGTAAGCCAGAGTCATCGATGAGCGGGAAAGACATGTCTTCTGGTGCGGAAAAGTCACTGGTGGGCAGCACAGAACAGTTTTCTGGAGAGCCAGAGACACGTGCAAAGACTACAGAGACGTCTTCTGATAGAGAAGAATCATCAGTGGACATCATGGATAAGTCTTTTGGAGATGGAAAGCCACGCGTAAATGCCACAGATAAATCTTCTGTTGAGCTAGAATCCCAGACGGGCAATTCAGGGGAGCTACAGTCACAGGCGAGCACAATGGACGTGTCTCCTGGCAAGGAAAAACCACATGCAAGCAGCGCAGATGAGTCTTCTAGTGTGGAAAAGCCATCGGTGAATACCATGAACAATTCTTTGGTTGAGGCAGAGTCACAGGTGGGAGCAACAGACCAATCTGGTCGTCTAGAATCACAGATTGGCACCACACCCTATTCTTCTGGTGAACCACAGTTACAATTGGGAGCCACAAATAAGAGTTTAGATGATAAGTCAGAATTGAATGATACATGGAAGTATTCAGATCAGGCACAATCACCAGCGAGCTCCCAAGATAAGTCATTGGGTGAGGAAAATTCAGATGCAATTATCATAGTCAAGTCCTCAGGCATTGAAAAGTCACAGATGAGTACCACAGACAAGTGTCTTAGAGAGAAGTCGCAGGATAACACCCCAGGCAGAGGGTTGGATGAAGCGCATTCCCGGACAAGCAACACAGACAACTCTCCTGGAGCAGAAGTGTCACAAGAGAGCACCCCAGAAAAGCCTCCTGAGGATGAAGTGTCACAGGCGAGCCCCGCAGACACAATTTCTGAAGCTGGAGTGTTGAAGATGAGTCCCCAAGAGAAGACTTTTAATGCTGAGTTGTTGCAGCAGAGCCCCCTAAACAAGTCTTCTGAGGCAGAAGAGTCACAGGTCAGCCCTCCAGAAAAGCCTTGTGAGGCTGAAGTCTCAAAGAACACCCCCTTAGACAGGTGTTCTGTAGGTGAATTGTCGCAGAAGAGCCCCCTAGAAAAGACTTCTGAGGCTGATATGTTGCAGGAGAGCCCCCCAGCAGTGATTTCTGAGGCTGACGTGTCACAGGTGAGCCCCCCAGCAGTGTCTTCTGAGGCTGACTTGTCACAGACAAGCCCCCCAGCGAAACCTTCTGAGGCTGAAGTATTGCAGGAGAGCCACCCAGCGAAGTTTTCTGAGGCTAAAATGCTGCAGGGAAGCCTCCCAGTGAAGCCCGATGAGCCTGAAGTGTTACAGGCGAGCCCCCCAGCAAAGTCTTCTGAGGCTTCAGTGTCGCAGGTGAACCCCCCAGCGAAGCCTTGTGAGGCTGAAGTATTGCAGGAGAGCCACCCAGCAATGTTTTCTGGGACTAAAATGCTGCAGGGAAGCCTCCCAGTGAAGCCCGATGAGCCTGAAGTGTTACAGGCGAGCCCCCCAGCAAAGTCTTCTGAGGCTGACGTGTCGCAGGCGAACCCCCCAGCGAAGCCTTCTGAGGCTGACGTGTCGCAGGCGAGCCCCCCAGCGAAGCCTTCTGAGGCTGACGTGTCGCAGGCGAGCCCCCCAGCGAAGCCTTCTGAGGCTGACGTGTCGCAGGCGAGCCCCCCAGCGAAGCCTTCTGAGGCTGACGTGTCGCAGGCGAGCCCCCCAGCGAAGCCTTCTGAGGCTGACGTGTCGCAGGCGAGCCCCCCAGCGAAGCCTTCTGAGGCTGACGTGTCGCAGGCGAGCCCCCCAGCGAAGCCTTCTGAGGCTGACGTGTCGCAGGCGAGCCCCCCAGCGAAGCCTTCTGAGGCTGACGTGTCGCAGGCGAGCCCCCCAGCGAAGCCTTCTGAGGCTGACGTGTCGCAGGCGAGCCCCCCAGCGAAGCCTTCTGAGGCTGACGTGTCGCAGGCGAGCCCCCCAGCGAAGCCTTCTGAGGCTGACGTGTCGCAGGCGAGCCCCCCAGCGAAGCCTTCTGAGGCTGACGTGTCGCAGGCGAGCCCCCCAGCGAAGCCTTCTGAGGCTGACGTGTCGCAGGCGAGCCCCCCAGCGAAGCCTTCTGAGGCTGACGTGCCGCAAGCGAGCCCCCCATCAGTGACCTCTGAGGCTGACGTGTCGCAGGAGAGCCACTCAGCGAAGCCTTCTGAGGCTGAAGTGTCACAGGCGAGCCTTCCAGTGAAGCCCGATGAGGCTGAAGTGTCACAGGCGAGCCCCCCAGCGAAGCCTTCTGAGGCTGACGTGTCGCAGGCGAGCCCCCCAGCGAAGCCTTCTGAGGCTGACGTGTCGCAGGCGAGCCCCCCAGCGAAGCCTTCTGAGGCTGACGTGTCGCAGGCGAGCCCCCCAGCGAAGCCTTCTGAGGCTGACGTGTCGCAGGCGAGCCCCCCAGCGAAGCCTTCTGAGGCTGACGTGTCGCAGGCGAGCCCCCCAGCGAAGCCTTCTGAGGCTGACGTGTCGCAGGCGAGCCCCCCAGCGAAGCCTTCTGAGGCTGACGTGTCGCAGGCGAGCCCCCCAGCGAAGCCTTCTGAGGCTGACGTGTCGCAGGCGAGCCCCCCAGCGAAGCCTTCTGAGGCTGACGTGTCGCAGGCGAGCCCCCCAGCGAAGCCTTCTGAGGCTGACGTGTCGCAGGCGAGCCCCCCAGCGAAGCCTTCTGAGGCTGACGTGCCGCAAGCGAGCCCCCCATCAGTGACCTCTGAGGCTGACGTGTCGCAGGAGAGCCACTCAGCGAAGCCTTCTGAGGCTGAAGTGTCACAGGCGAGCCTTCCAGTGAAGCCCGATGAGGCTGAAGTGTCACAGGCGAGCCCCCCAGCGAAGCCTTCTGAGGTTGAAGTGTCGCCGGCAAGCCCCAATGTTCCGCAGCTAAAGCGAAGACTCCTGACCTATTCTGGTGCAGGATCTAAATCGCCATCGAGCTCTGGTCAGCAGGAGTCACAGGACATTACCACGGTCGAGTCTGGTGATCTAGAGCCACCGTCAGACAATGAAAAGACACCTGCTTCAAATTATCTTTGGTTGATCGGTAAGAAATGACCCCTAATGTTATTACACTCTGATGAGTGACGAGATGACAATGAACAGATGAATGTAAAAATTAATATTCTCATGTCCCAGAAGTGAGTCCTGATTGTTTCTTCCTAGGTGTTATGTCCATGTACTGACTCTACAACCTATAGTTCTACTAGGACCCATGGGTGTCATCTAGATGGGTCTCCGCTATGGGCAGTATTATATGCTTGACAGTAGTCTGTAGATGGCCATTTAGATGAATGTCAGGCTATGTGCACACATTGAGTATATGCAGCAGATTTTTTTGCAGCAAAAATCCAGCATTGGCAGAAAAAACGCTGTGTGAAATATGCGTGTTTTTGCTTGCTATTATTTTTCCATTCATTTGAATGGAAGGTAAACGCTGCAAAAACGCTGAAAGAATTTGACTCCCTGCATATTTTAGAAAACACTTTGGTTCAAATTTGTAAGAAAAATTAAGAAATATCATTCACTTTGCTAGTACTGTAAAACTGCAAAAATGCAGCGTGTGATAAAGTCCTAACACTAATTTTTCCCTGAAATGTCAGGATGACCATGCTTTACCCTGACTAAATTAGCTATTTGTCAGAGTTGGTAAGCGGCACCACAGTGATCAATTGATCGCTGCAGCTGCTCTCATATTCAAGGGTTATGACTGGGGTAAAGCACCACTTTTAATAGTGAGGATGTCTGGGTTCAAAAAAGATTTTTTGGGCGCCACTCACTTTCACAGCTGGACGTGAGCAACGCCAATGTCTTAGCGTCATTGAATTCCTGTAGAAGACAATGGTGCTCTCCTACCAACGCCACCATCATCGTTGCCACTCACTTCCAGATGTGAAGTTGAGCTAAATCAGAGAACCCCTTGTAAAAAGGTTGTCCACTATTTTTTCATTCATGACCTATCCGTAGGATAGATCATCAATGTCTGATTGTCCTGGGGTCCGACACCCCCGCCGGTCAGCTATTGGTGGCGGCTGTTGTTCGGAAGAGCTCACTTGCGGAGCTGGCCGTCTTCTCATAGTGACCGAGGCTGGTTGCTGCACATCCGCCTCCTATTCAAATCAGTAGGAGGCAGGGATGTAGTACTCCGTGGCGGCCACTATTAAAATCGGAACAGATCCGCAAGTGAATACTTGCGGCCACCAATATCGGCTAATCGGCGTGGGCGTTAGACCCCTTCCGATCAGACATTGGTGACCTATCCTAAGGATAAAGTCATCAATGGAAAAAGTAGCGGAAAACCTCTTTTAAATTACTTTGGAAACCTTCCTTTAATTACTCCTAACATGGATAAAAGTCCACCTTCTTCTTGTGATAGGCGACATTCGTATCGTTCTTCTGGTCATACTAACATGTACCTTCTTCTCTCTCCTCTCCATTTAGGTGGTTGTGTAGTTTTTGCATTAGGTTTGGCTTTGGTACGTTCTCTCCAGACACGACAGCCGGTCCCCCGTGACAACGTACTTGATATTTTTTTTAAAGAATTTACAAGACTCCAGAAAGATTTCCCCGGACAGTATGAAGGTTTGTGGTTTAGAAGTCAAAAACTACTACAGAAACACCTAAACACGTCTGACCCCAGCACCCCTTCTATACTGATCCTTACCGCCGCCCGGGATGGTGAAAAGACCTTACTTTGTGCGAGCCAACGTCTGGCCAAGTCCTATGCCGATTCCCGGAGCGCCAAATGGATATTGATATATGGACCGGATGAGTTGAATTCTGACAGCGCCACCAGCAAAATGAAGATGGATGATAAACTGAGCGTAGGATTCCAGTCCGACAGTCGGGCAGCCGTATTGTACCGCTTAGAAACATTACCGTCCGGATCCTTGCTCATCCTCTATAAATACTGTGATCACGAAAATGCTGCCTTCAAAAACGTGGCCTTGGTGCTCACCGTACTCCTGGAGGAGCAGTCGCTGCAGATCGACCTTTCGTTCTCGGAGGTAGAAGAGAAGGTGAAGGATTTTATTTGGGAACGGTTCGCCAGCTCGGAAGTCAGCGCGCACAACGAAATGGATGTGGACAAGCTGAGCGGGGTGTGGAGCCGCATCTCTCACGTCGTTCTTCCCGTACTCCCCGTGGAATCCATTGAGAATGGTGTCTGTCCTGAGATTGAAGACTAAAACGTTACTCTCTTTTTAACTTTTGATGGCCTTACATTTGCTGTCGCCAAACGTGCCTTTCATATATCTGAAAAATGCCATCCTGGTTTGCAAAAATGGAGAATACAAAGTAACGGAAATTTTCTCGAGGGCTGTAAGGTGGTTTCACAGGCTGATCTGTCTCTTTTAGTAAAATACATGTATCCTCCGTGAAATGATGATTTTGGAGCTTTTTTTAAATGTTTGCATTTTACCATTCCTCTCTCATTCCTCCTGTAGCTTTATTAATAAATAACTAGGTGTTACTATTTTCCTCTTGGCGTCTTCCAACACACTATGCATGGACAGCAGAAATGGTAACACACCAGTTTATTTATTTTCAAGAGGAGTAACAGAGGAGCGGCACAATGCAACATCCTGGGAAAAGATGCTCCAAAGTTGATTTTATCATTAGAACTGGGAGACATTCTTTAATTATCAATCTATAGGAATTATGAACATTCAGTTTTATATGATCAGTGATCCTTTACTGTTATGATGATTTTATAATAAGAATTCTGATCTCCTGGAAAACCACTTTGAAAAATTAAAGTATTGGGGGCGACTATGGGACTTTTATCTAAATCGGAGATCTGCTGTAATCAGTGGCTGATTTTGTAGGATGCTGTGTATAGTATAAGTGGGGTCCTTTTATAATGTACAGCTTATTACAGTTCGCTGCTCTCCTGGGGACCTGCTCATACACAGTGGCTATGAATAGGGGGGTCCACATGTCCCCCTATCGCATTTACAAAACTGCTTTAAATGCACTTTTAGATATGTAAAAAATCCTAAAAAACTGAAATGTTTTAATTTTGTTTTGTAAATTGATATAATTTTAAAGTAAATATGAATTTTAATTGTGTCCATTTCCATGAATGTGTCTGTGATCGCCCTATGATTGTAGCTCAGCATGTTGGCTAAGTTCAGTAATGCGGGGCCACTGCCGCTTTTTGTCGTCTGCTTGTATGGTCATTATTAAGACCCCTATACACATTAGACCAAGGTCAGCCGAACCTGCTAATAGTGTGTATGGGGGCCCCCGACCGGTGAGGTCAGAGGAGATATGAATGCACCATGTGCCGCTGCCAGTGGAGTGAGACAGCATCTCTCTCGGCTTTGTATGGAGGAGTTCGGAGAAATAGTTGCCAGCCCAACCATCGCTTGGTAAATTAAAGGAGGTATTACCAGTGTGAGACATGTAATGATTGACAGTGCTCTCCTGACCTACATGTCTCACACAGGTAGCGCAATCCTTGACGGCAGATTCTCACTGAGATCTATGTCCAGCCCATAGATCTTAACAGCTCATTTACATATTAAGAAAAATGTGGCATTTTCTAGAATAAGGTATCGAGTTATTCAGCTTCCTACAGCCTACATGTCCATATAGAAGGCTGAGGAGGGTTCATCCTACTGACAGATTTCCTTTAACAACTTTGAATTATCCTGATTCTCTTGTTGCTAAAAAGTCACACACAAAAAAAAATTGAAGACAAAAATAGAGCATTTTTTATTTTATTCATGAACCTTGGGTACAATTTTGATGTTTTCGGCATTAAAAATAAAACACCAGCACGTACCACGAAAAAACGAGAGTGACCACAAATGATGAATCAGACTCATAGACTTAAATGCTTGAGCTGAGACTCAGATAAAAAAACAGGAATTTTTTTTTTTGGGGGGGGACTACTTGGTCAGCATGGAAACAATAGAAGAATATTGAGTAACAGATTAAGGTACTAAAGACATGTACAATTTGTATTAGGGTATTATTAGTATAAAAAGACAATGGAATTAAATGATGAGATACAAAGACAAACACGTGACGGGGTCATACAGGGTAAGTAGAAGAGTAATAAGACATCACCTGTATGCTTAAGAAATAAAGCAAAGAGAATACAATGCTATTAAGAGGTGCACCCTGGTGAGACCTGTCCCAATACATGAAGGTACATGACAGTCAGTAATTGCAGTGAGGTAATATGTAAAGGAAAGGGGCAAAGCTTACCAGAGAAGTCAGCATGGACTTGTGACCTGCCCCATAGATTGTAATATGAATACGTGATCCTTGAAAAACACGTATAGGAGACATGAGAAAAACAGACGTC
Source organism: Dendrobates tinctorius (assembly GCF_039654945.1). NCBI lineage: Eukaryota > Metazoa > Chordata > Amphibia > Anura > Dendrobatidae > Dendrobates > Dendrobates tinctorius. The sequence goes on from NW_027361697.1 coordinate 8,877,545, forward strand.
TGAATGAGCCTAACCTCTGAAATTGGACATATTAATAATAATCATCTTTATTTTTATAGCGCTAACATATTCCGCAGCGTTTTACAGTTTGCACACATTATCATCACTATCCCCGATGGGGCTCACAATCTAAATTCCCTATCAGTATGTCTTTGGAATGTGGGAGGAAACCGGAGAACCCGGAGGAAACCCATGCAAACACGGGGAGAACATACATACTCCTTGCAGATGTTGTTCTTGGTGGGATTTGAACCCAGGACCCCAGTACTGCAATGCTGCAGTGCTAACCACTGATCCACCTTACAGTGCTAACCACTGAGCCACCATGCTGACATGTTGGGTTATTACCAGTCTCATGTTATTGTTTCCCGACATGAGCGGAGTCGTATGATAAGATGCTACAAAAGTATGACGCAGCTTGTATGTTTGGACTTTTATCAGATTTCACCGGTGTGATCCTCTGTTATAATGGACCATGCGGGGGAACATCACAGCAACCTACTACCATCATATGTGCTGTTCGATGCTGATAACGTTCCACAGTCTGACCACTCTGGTAAATGCTAAACTTTGGGTTATTTTGGACAGTATATTGTAATTTGTAAGAGTTTGTGTTCTTGTAGCTCCTTGTAGATGATAATGGAGATGCAGGTTAAATACCAAATGAATACAGTTGTGCTCAAAAGTTTACACACCCTGGCAGAATTTTTGCTTTCTAGGCCTTTTTTCAGAGAATATGAATGATAACACCAAAACTCTTTCTCCACTCATGGTTAGTGATTGAGTGAAGCCAGTTATTGTCATAGTAACATAGTTAGCAAGGCCGAAAGGAGACATTTGTCCATCCAGTTCAGCCTATATTCCGTCAGAAGAAATCCTCAGGTCTACGTCCTTCTAAAGAACCTAATAACTGTAAGATACAATATTGTTATGCCCCAGGAAGACATCCAGGCCTCTCTTGACCCCCAGCAGAATTTTTGCTTTCTTAGCCTTTTTTCAGAGAATATGAATAACACCAAAAAATTTTTCACTACTCATGGTTAGTGCTTAGGTGAAGCTATTTATTGTCAGACTACTGTGTTTTCTCTTTTTAAAACATAATAACAACCCAAAAGATCCAAATGACCCTGATCAAAAGTTCACATACCCTGGTGATTTTGGCCTGATGACATGAACAGAAGTTGACACAAATGGATTTGAATGGCTACTAAAGGTAACCTCCTCACCTGTACCCTGTTTGCTTGTACTAAGTGTGTGTGCATAAATGCTGAGTGAGTTTCTGGGATCCAGACAGACTCTTGCATCTTTCATCCAGCCACTGACATTTCTGGATAGTGAGTCATGGGGAAAGCAAAAGAATTGTCAATGGATCTACGGGAAAAGGTAGTTGAACTGTATAAAACAGGAAAGGGATACAAAAAGATTTCCAAGGAATTGATAAAGGCAGGCAGCAGCGTTCAAACTGTGATTAACAAATGGAAAATCAGGGGCTTAACAAATGGAAAACCAGGGGCTATGTAAAAACAAAACCACAGTCAGGCAGACCATCAAAAATTTCCACAACTGCCAGGAAAAATGTTCGGGATGCAAAGAAAACCCACAAATAACATCAGCTGAAAAATTGGACTCTCTGAAAACTAGCAGTGTGGCTGTTTCAAGATGCACAATAAGGAGTAAGGAGGCACTTGAAGAAAAATGCACAAATTCCACAAAGTATCTCACCTACGTTACGCAAAACAGCACAAAGACAAGCCTCTAAACTTCTGGAACAAGATAATTTGGAGTGAAATTGCACTTTTTGGCCACAACTATAAATGTTACATTTGGAGAGAGCTCAACAAGGCCTATGATGAAAGGAACACCATTCCTACTGTAAAGGATGGAGGTGGATCGCTGATGTTTTGGGGATGTGTGTGTTACAAAGGCACAGAAAACTTAGTCAAAGTTGAAGGAAAGATGAATGCAGGACGTTGTCAGCAAATATTGGAGGCAAATTTGCAATCAGCCCGGAAGCTGTGCATGGGACGCACTTGGACATTCCAACATGACAACGATCCAAAACACAAGACCAAGTCAACCTGTCATTGGCTACAGCAGAACAAAGTGAAGGTTCTGGAGCGGCCATCTCAGTCTCCTGACCTCAATATCATTAAGCCACTCTGGGGAGATCTCAAGCGCGCAGTTCATGCTAAATAGACCAGGAATTTACAGGAACTGGAGGATTTTTGCCAAGAAGAGTGGGCAGCTTTACCATCTGAGAAAATAAGGAACCTCATCCACAATTACCACAAAAGACTTCAAGCTGTTATTGATGTTAGAGGGGGCAATACACGGTATTAAGAAATGGGATATGTGAACTTTTGATCAGGGTCATTTGGATGTTTTGTGTTGTCATCATGATTTAAAAAGAGAAAACAGTAATATGACAATAAATAGCTTCACCTAAGCACTAACCATGAGTAGTGAAAAAATTTTTGGTGTTATTCATATTCTCTGAAAAAAGGCTAAGAAAGCAAAAATTCTGCTGGGGTATGCAAACTTTTGAGCACAACTGTATGTGCGCCTAGTATTCAACCCAAAGCCCTGGTGCTCTAAGCAGTAACATGAAGGTATTTAAACTACTGCTCAACAAAATGTGGGCAAAAAAACATTAACGCGTTTATCGTTTAAAGAGGAACAAAATAAGTTTTTCCTCTATATCCCCAAAAAACTACACAGACAAAAAGCAGAAATACTTACAAATACCTGATCACAATACTATTTCACTGCAAAAAGGGTTACCAAAGTGAGCAAAATCCACTCTCAAACTGAAATTTAATAAGATGTGTTTTACAAGTGCTCGGGAAATTAATACAGCACAGCCTTGCATGGTGTACTCAGGATTTCTCCTTCGTCTCATTGTGGGACACAGAGACTGTGGGTGTGTGCTTCTGCCGTCTGGAGGCCGACACTAAGTGTACAAAAAAAGAGTTAGCTCCTCCTCCGCCGCATACACCCTCGCCCCTAGGCCGGGCGTAACTCAGTTTTTGCTTAGTGTCTGATGGAGGCACACGCAGTCTGGTGCTCCAGACTAGATTTTTTTTTTTTTTTTTTCTTTTCCCTTTTTTTCTATGAAGATAAGACAGGGGCGACGGATCCTATAGAGAGGATCCGATCTCCCCAAATCATCAACGGGCGACCACGTGTGAGTAACCCTCCACGTGTCCTCTCCCGCACCGAGGGACACATCTGGGACTTTTTGCCAGACAACTATTTTTTTTTTTTTAAAAGAGGGGCAACGCGTCCTGATAAGAGGATTCGGTTTCCCCATAACTTCATCAGGCGAGCACGTGTGAGCAGAACCAGGGGTCAGCCTCCACGTTGTTCCTCTCCTACAACAACAATGTATGGAGGCCCCTTCCACCCCTTGGTAGTGAGTCCAGGGGCTGAATTGGAGGCGCAGGTGAGCCGATCTAGTTTGTGGACGTGGCGAGTACAGGGGGAAGAAGCCGGTACCAGAAGTCCCCCCCCCCCCCCCCCTGCCGGGGATGGAGCCCACGGCGGATGGCCCTGCTCACCTTTAATATTTGGGGGATCCGCTCCTGGAGCGCACCGCAAGTTTGCCCCGGTGTGTAACGGTAGCCAGAGTGGCGTTGCAACCGGACGCCGCACACCGCGTGTACCGGAGTGCGGCCGGAAGCCCGCCGGCGGCCGCGGCCCCGCTGCAGGAGGAGGTCCGTGACTATCGCGCGAGGTCGCGCGCCGACTTCCGGTGGTAGCCGGAAGTCCCGCCCACTGACGTCGGGGAGACGCGCTGTATAGGAGCAGGAGGCCTGGGGGTCAAGGGGTGGAAAACGGCGGGCGCACAGGTCCCGGAGAGGAGACTTCCGCCCTACCACCTCGCGTCCACGCATCCGGAGCTTCCCGGGGTACTTCAAACAAGGAGTGGGACCCTGCCGGTGGGTGAGTGTAACTCCGTTTGGAGAACCGCACTGGTTGTCAGGGAAGGGGTTACCCTCCTCCTCCTTCTACCCTGCCTTCAGCCTGTGCAAGTATGTCTGCCAAAGGGAAAGCTCACTCTTTCCTTTACGCGGTTTGCGTGTCCTGTGGGGTCAGGCTGCCAAAGGCACAGGCGGGTAAATATTGTGAAGCCTGCGAGTCGGAGCGCGCCCAGGAGCCCCCCACTGTTTCTGAACCCAGGGGTCAGGACCCCCCGGAATGGGCGGTGTCCTTATCGCATTCTATGCTGTCCCTCACAAGGGCAATTGAATCCCTTCAGGGCCCGGGCAGGAACAAGGATGGTGGTCTGCCAGCGGAAGAGAGCTCGTCCTCGTCTCAGGACCCTCCAACCATTAGAGGTCGCTCCAGTACCAGGCAAGCTCATATCAAAAGGGCTCGTTCCCCGTCGGCCGGGCCCTCCGGGGCTTCGGCGGCGGGTATTAGGGCATCCCGTTCCCCGTCGCTGAGCTCAGGGAGCGATCAGGATGAAGGAGAGGAGGAGGAGGCCTGGAATCTAGAAAGCCTGGGGTTCCAGGACTCGGTGGACAGTCTCATTGAGGCAGTCAACCAGACATTAGAGATCGAGGACGAGGTGCCCACAGCCTCAGGTCACAAGGTCTCTTTCAAGAAATCCAGGCGACCACATAGAAGGTTTGCCACGCATCCGGAGTTTGAGGAGCTAGTCCAGAAACATAGAGAACACCCGGATAAGCGTTTTGCAATGCAAAAAGCGCTGCAAGCAAAGTATCCGTTTCCTCCTGAGCTCCATAAGGGTTGGGTAGAGTCGCCAGTAGTGGACCCACCGGTATCACGTTTAGCATCAAGATCGCTATTGTCGATACCCAGTGTTTCTTCTATAAAGGACCCAACTGATCGCCTCATGGACGGGCTTGCCCGCTCGGTATATGAGGCAGCAGGGTCGGCTCTGGCCCCCTCCTTTGCGGCAACTTGGGTGGCTAAAGCCATGGTTTCGTGGGGGGACGCTCTGTATAAGGCCCTCCAAGACAGGGATCTGCCCGCGGAGGTCTTGGAGGTGGCAAATCAGATATCAGGAGCGAGTGATTATCTTGTCAGCGCTTCACTGGACGCGGCCGAGTGTTCGGCTGTTGCGGCAGCGAATGCGATCGCCATTAGGCGTGCATTATGGCTGAGGCTGTGGAAAGCGGATTCTATCTCTAAAAAATCCTTAACCTCATTGCCTTTTCAGGGCAATCGGCTGTTCGGTGAGAAGCTGGACAAGCTTATCTCAGAAGCCACAGGGGGGAAAAGTAGTTTCCTCCCGCAGCAGAGAAGTTGCCCGGCATTCAGGCAAACGCAGAGGCGTTTTCGACCCTTTCGTAGCCCCTGGGGGGGGACTTCGGCCAGGGCATACTCCTCCGCAAACGATGGCCAGAGTAGGGAAAAGCAAGCCTCTTACAGGGCCAATCCGCTGGGTAGAGGCCGAGGCCGTTTGCCCAGAGCGAGGGGGGCCAGGTCCCAAAAACCTCCAGCTAAATGACTGGAGGCGCTCCGTACCTACGGACGACAGAGTGGGCGGACGCCTACTAGGGTTCAGCCACGTTTGGGTCGCAGTGACACGCGACACTTGGGTGGCAGAACTAATATCGTCCGGGTACAAGATAGAGTTTGTCGGACGGCCACCACAGCGATTCTTCCGTTCCCGACTTTCCAAGACAGATTCGCAGGCGGAGAGTTTGTTACAGGCTATAATGACGCTACAGCGCAAAGGGGTCATCGCCCCAGTGCCGCAGGGCGAAGAGTCGCAGGGGTTTTACTCCAATCTGTTTTCGGTCCCCAAAAAAGACGGGACTGTGAGGCCAGTACTGGATCTAAAGATCCTGAACAGATTCATCAGGGTCAGGCGATTCCGGATGGAGTCCCTCCGCTCGATCATTGCAGCCATGGATCCAGGGGAATTCCTGGCCTCGATCGATGTGCAGGATGCATATCTGCATATTCCGATATTTCCCCCACACCAGAGGTTCCTGCGTTTTGCGATCGGAGGACGTCATTTCCAATTTGTGGCTCTGCCCTTCGGCTTAGCCACTGCCCCCAGAGTCTTTACAAAGATAATGGCGGTGGTTATGGCCATCCTGCATGCACGGGGCATAACGGTGTTACCTTACCTGGACGACCTTTTGGTAAAGGGGCCGTCGTTTCAGGAGTGCCAGGACAATGTCAGTATCACTCTGGATACCCTGGCCCGTCTGGGCTGGTTGATCAATCGGAGCAAGTCGTCCTTGGTTCCAGCCCAAAGAATCGTGTTCCTAGGCATGATTTTCGACACCTCCCGGGGGCTGGTGATCCTCCCTCAGGACAAGGCACAAAAAATCAAGCAAGGGGTACGGAACCTTCTACAGCCGGGCACCAGATCCATCCGGTACGGCATGAGTGTGTTGGGCAGAATGGTGGCGGCGATGGAAGCAATCCCGTTTGCCCAGTTCCATCTCCGTCCGCTTCAGCATGCGCTCTTGACAGCATGGGACCGGAGGCTGCTGTCTCTCAGTCATCGGTGCAAGTTGTCTCCGCTGGTACGAGGTTCACTCCGGTGGTGGACTCGCGACTCGTCTCTGGTCCAGGGGAAACCCTTTCCCCCGGAACAATGGTTGGTGGTGACGACCGATGCAAGCCTGCAAGGTTGGGGAGCAGTTTTCCAGAGTCACATAGCCCAGGGGCGGTGGTCCGTTCAGGAGATAGTTCTCCCGATCAACATTCTGGAGATACGGGCAATACGATTGGCCCTGCAACATTTCCAGTGTTTCCTGAGACACCGGCCGGTGCGCATCCAGTCGGACAATGCTACAGCAGTAGCATATGTCAACCATCAAGGGGGCACGCGCAGCCAGGCAGCCATGCGCGAGGTCGGACTGGTACTGCGTTGGGCAGAGAAGAACCGCGTGGTAATTTCAGCGGTGCACATTCCAGGAGTCGAAAACTGGGCGGCAGATTTTCTCAGCCGACAGGGGGTCGCGGCAGGGGAATGGTCCCTGCACCCCGAGATCTTTCAGCAGATCTGCCAACGGTGGGGGACACCAGACGTGGACCTTATGGCATCCAGAGAGAATGCCAAAGTACAAAGGTTTGTCGCTCGATCCCTCGATCCGCAGGCAATCGCAGCAGACGCTCTGGTGCTCCCGTGGAGCCAGTTTCGTCTCCCGTACTTGTTCCCCCCGCTGCCGCTGCTTCCAAGAGTTATCAGGAAAATAAGGAGAGAGAAGGTTCCAGCAATTCTGCTGGCCCCAGACTGGCCCCGGCGGGCCTGGTATGCAGATCTGGTCCAACTAGTGGTGGACGTACCCTGGCGTCTTCCAGATCGGCCGGACTTACTGTCCCAAGGGCCGATCTGCCATCCGAACTTAGGGGCCCTGTGTTTGACGGCGTGGCCATTGAATCTTGGCTGTTAACACAGGCAGGATTCAGGCGCGATGTGGCGGCCACGATGGTGAGTGCCCGAAAGCCTTCCTCGGCGAGAGTATATCATCGAACTTGGGAAGTTTTTTTCCGTTGGTGTAGGGATCGTGAAGTGGCTCCTCTGGTTTTTTCGATCCCCAACGTACTGGCTTTTCTACAGGCAGGGCTGGACGCAGGGTTGGCTCCGAGTTCGCTCAGAACGCAAATCTCGGCCCTGTCGGTGCTTTTCCAACGAAAAGTCGCTTCCGTCTGGCAGGTTAGGACGTTTATGCAGGGGGTCGCACATTTAGTACCCCCCTATAAGGCGCCGACGGAATCATGGGACCTGAACTTGGTGCTCAGGGCCCTTCAGGAGGCTCCTTTCGAACCATTGCAAGAGGTCTCCTTACCTTACCTGTCCAGAAAGGTCGTTTTTTCTAGTAGCTATAACGTCTATTAGGCGGGTTTCGGAATTGGCGGCCTTATCTTGTAAACCGCCGTTCCTGACCTTTTATAAAGATAAGGTAGTTTTAAGGCCAGCTCCTCCCTTCTTGCCGAAGGTTGTGTCTGCATTTCATATCAACGAAGACATTGTCTTACCCTCGTTTTGCCCGGCACCGGTGCACAGGGTAGAGAAGGCTTTGCACTCCCTGGATCTGGTAAGAGCTCTTAGAAGGTATGTGACAAGGACAGCGCCATTCCGCCAGACAGACTCTCTATTCGTGGTTCCAGAGGGGCGGCGGAAGGGGCTCGCTGCGTCCAGAGCGACTTTGGCCAGATGGGTTCGCCTGACGGTCCAAGAAGCTTATCAAATCAGTGGCACGCCGGTTCCGGCAGGGATCAAGGCTCACTCGGCACGGGCAGTGGGTGCCTCATGGGCACTGCGACACCAGGCTTCAGCGGAGCAGGTATGCAAAGCAGCTACCTGGTCCAGTTTGCATACGTTTGTCAAACATTATAACGTACATACCCAGGCATCCTCGGATGCAAGCCTGGGAAGAAAGATTCTCCAGGCAGCAGTTGCGCACCTCTAATCAGGGGCGCAAATTAGCATGGATTGGGTGAGCTAAGATCCCGCCCAGAGGACTGCTTTAGAACGTCCCACAGTCTCTGTGTCCCCCAATGAGACGAAGGAGAAACATGGATTTTTGTGAGTACTCACCGTAAAATCCTTTTCTCCGAGACGCTCATTGGGGGACACAGCACCCACCCTATCAGCCAGTTGGCATTTACTTATTTTGAGTTATACAAATCCTTGTACAAAGTTTAGGGTGGCCCCCTTTTTCAGACATATAGTTTCTTGCCTGAGTTTAAGGCGCGTTCTCCTACTGCTTATGCACTAAACTGAGTTACGCCCGGCCTAGGGGCGAGGGTGTATGCGGCGGAGGAGGAGCTAACTCTTTTTTTGTACACTTAGTGTCGGCCTCCAGACGGCAGAAGCACACACCCACAGTCTCTGTGTCCCCCAATGAGCGTCTCGGAGAAAAGGATTTTACGGTGAGTACTCACAAAAATCCATGTTTCTGATTTATTAGCACATGTAGGTACTTTAAATAGGGTCGCAGAAAAAGGAAACACTTCCTCTGAACTACGAGCCAATAGAAACTTTAGGGACGTGAATAGAAATGTGAATCTTCCTGCCCATCTGCGTTACTTGATCGCCTTCCTGACCATCAGTGTTCCTTGATCGCCTTCCTGACCATCAGTGTTACTTGATCGCCTTCTTGACCATCAGTGTTCCTTGGCCTTCCTGACCATCAGTGTTACTTGATCTCCTTCCTGACCATCAGTGTTCCTTGATCGCCTTCCTGACCATCAGTGTTCCTTGATCGCCTTCCTGACCATCAGTGTTCCTTGATCGCCTTCCTGACCATCAGTGTTCCTTGATCGCCTTCCTGACCATCAGTGTTACTTGATCGCCTTCCTGACCATCTGTGTTCCTTGATCGCCTTCCTGACCATCAGCGTTACTTGATCGCCTTCCTGACCATCAGCGTTCCTTGATCTCCTTCCTGACCATCAGCGTTCCTTGATCGCCTTCCTGACCATCAGTGTTACTTGATCGCCTTCCTGACCATCAGTGTTACTTGATCTCCTTCCTGACCATCAGTGTTACTTGATCTCCTTCCTGACCATCAGTGTTACTTGATCTCCTTCCTGACCATCAGCGTTCCTTGATCTCCTTCCTGACCATCAGCGTTCCTTGATCTCCTTCCTGACCATCAGCGTTCCTTGATCTCCTTCCTGACCATCAGCGTTCCTTGATCGCCTTCCTGACCATCAGCGTTACTTGATCGCCTTCCTGACCATCAGCGTTACTTGATCTCCTTCCTGACCATCAGTGTTACTTGATCACCATTACAGAGAAGTTACAAGACATAATAGATACCACAGACTCAAAATGTCAAAATGAATTGTTCTCCCACACCAGGATACTAGGGTCACATGGCTCATGACTGACACCTTGTTTATTATTATTTACTATTATTATAGCGCCATTTATTTCATGGCACTTTACATGTGGGAGGATTATACATAATACATACAAGTACAGTAATCTTAAACAATACAAGTCACAACTGGTACAGGAGGAGAGAGAACCCTGCCTGCAAGGGCTCACAGTCTACAAGGGATGGGTGAGGATACAGTAGGTGAGGGTGTTTAGTCGTTTTTCGACATGGATGCATTTCAAGTATTTTCTAAAAAGCTAAGAGAGGAGAGAAAAAAACTTTAAAGGGTTCCACCACCGTCCCCCCAAAAAATTCAAGGAGATAATTTACTGATCCCTGAAGGTCCAATTGCTGGGACTCTCGTGCATCCTAAGACTGGAGCTTTAGAACCCTGAGAATGCTCGGCCTCCGATTTGTCTATATGGCAGCGAAGAATAGTGCTCAGTTATTTCCATCAATTCCATAGACCATGAATAAAGCGGAGGCCAAGCATATACATCTCTGCTCCATTCAGGACGGCTGCAGAGCCACGCTCTTGGGTACCAGTTTGATGCCCTGATCTCAGATTTAGGGGGCCGTCAGACGTCCATATGACACGGATGACCATCACATCGCAATGCTCGGACTGGCCGGCGGCTGTCCTGACCAGAGTGTGCATGTATATATTTCTATGCAGCTGTCACGCTCGGGTCAGGAGAGCCGCCTGCCAGGCCATGCACTGCGATGCAATCATTGTCCGTGTTATTCACCCGTTACTGGGAATTCTGTTTGTAGGCGCACTCGCATCCAAGGGGACACGCAGAGCGCACCTGCTGCGATTGTGTGCGCGCCTGCACTGACACCATGAGTGCCGCAGCGCAGACAAGAGACACAGCATTTGTTCACGTTATAGACAAGTCAACTACAGTGAGGTATCGGCTTTATTGTGCGAACAGGAAGTCGTGACGGTGCACCAAGCCATGGGCCACGCCAAGGAATGCACCGAATCACTCTCATTTCAATATCAAATAATAGTCCATTTTTAATTATAAAGTTAAGCGATACTTGCCTAGTGTGATACAAATAGGGGCTCAGTGCACCAAACATCGAGTAGGCAGCTTAACTGGGGCGACGGACCCCCTTTAAGTTGAGTCCGCAGCTGCTTTACACTGGACTGATGGATGGAATATATCTTCCTATTGTGCAGAGATGGGTTAGTTGCACTGATATAAGAAGGGTTTTTATATCCCCTTAACTGTCCTGTTTTTCATAAGATTTTTCTGCAGCGTAAATCTCAAAAATCCATTGTAAAGATGATAAGAGAAACCAAAGTGGACCTCATTCTGTGAACATAATAATGGATATCATATGACTGTATAAATACGGCCATACGGGCCACAAATGGAGAAGATTTTAGCAGATCCGTCTGAACTCACTTAATAATATGTCGCTTACGTTGTTAATACCAATTTATTTATCAGTCACCTGCACGGCTTTTTGCGAAGCAATACCAAACTTCATCACCAGAGGGCACACCTTGTCTTTAGCGGAGTATAAGAAGCCGTACACTTGGATGCTTTACTTCTGGATTTTAGGTTCTGTCCACATCTGCCCCATCAGCAGCCTCCATCCCACAATCCCATACATTGAGCGCTATTTCTCAAAAAAGACAAGTTACCTTGGAGCAACCTGATGGACCCCATAGGGTACCACAAGCAGCAGATTTCTCATAGCTTTCAATATAAACAGATGCCACACTGCAGATGTGAAGCCTGACAAAGTTGGAGGGAAATGAAAAAAATCCTTAGAAGACCATAAGATTAATGCTGATGATTTTTCCTTTTTTTTTCCTTTTTCTAAACATTAATAGGGTGCTCCTTATAGCATATACGTACAACCCATGCAGCAACTTGTGGCTGCCTTAATAGCAGATTCCAACGTCTGGTAGGGTGCCCATAAGTTAGCCATTAGTGATGAGCGGGCATGCTCGTGTGCTATCAGAATGTCTTCAGCGTGCTCGAATAATAGATTTGAGTCCCCGTGGCTGCATGTCTCGCAGCTGTTCGACAGCCATAACACATGTAGGCATTGATTAACAAACAGGCAATCCCTACATGTGTTGCAGTCGTCAGACAAGCAGCCGCGGGGACTTTAACATATTATTCAAGCATGCCGAAGTCACTCGGTTAGCACCCGAGCATGCTCGGATAGCGTCTTATCTGAGCATGCTCACTCATCACTGTTAGCCATTCCTGCCAACAGGACCACCATCAAGAAGTTCTCCGATGAACACAGGTTGTTGATAACGTGTTCATCGGGTGTCTGACTTCTGAGACCACACCAATCGGCAGAATGGGGAACTTTTATCGTTGCGTCAGTGCACATGCTCGGCCGCTGCTGCACTCATTCCTTTGGGGCGGCCGAGCGCTGCACCCAGCGTTTACCAGCAGCCCCATAGAGAATGAATGGAGTGGTGATCAGGCTTCTGACCTGCCGCTCCAATTTGCCGTTTCGGCGCTGATGTGATTTTGCCCACATCGCACTAAATATGTGAAATAAAACTTTTAAAAAAGCTTCTAAACTGTGGTGACACCACATGGACAGCATTGAGGTAGTTTTAAAAATTCGTGGAAAACCCTTTAAACAATGTTTGAGGAGGGGTCACCAACATTTTTCAAAATGTCCGGCCTCCCAACTTTCCCAAAAGAGAGAGACAAATCATGGGTCTCTTTGCCAGTGTGGAAATGAACTCCATCTTTCATGATCAGGGTGAATGTTTTGTTCAACAATAAGGATAAGCGAACCTGTAAAAAATGCAAATTTGGTAAATTTGCTAGAATTTTGCCAGAAATTTGATTCCTAACTAGATTGGAATTGAATATGCATTATTATTCTCTGATGCCTCATATACATAGGTCATACAAAAAATATATATATATTTAGCTCACCTGTCTGTTCATCTTCTTCAATCCAGCCTTTAGAGGCCTACCACCTGTCCCTGGCATTGATGATGTCCCGCGACATCATGACATCTAAGCCTCTAACCAGATCATTTAGTTAGGTAACTTCACACAACATCATTACATTGCGGAGTTTAGTTAGTGACGGACATACAGGACACCAGGTAAAAGTGTATTTTTGTAAACCTCTTGCCGTCTCAATAAAATCCAGCAGATTAGCGGCTGCTGCCATTTTTACCGGTCGGTAAAAATGTGCATTCTGGCTAATCCAATTTCTTCATAAAATTCGAGGTGAAATCAATTGGCCTTAAAGTGTTTCACTCATTTCTACTCATCAGTCGACAATAAGAATGTTCTTCCATTATCCTCAGTGTTGGCTCCTGAGCTAAACCCAGGATGGCATAAAAAAAAGTCTGGAAGCTTCCATGTGCCAGTTGGTCACCTGATATAAGTCCCATAGAACATGTCTGGCCTTGATCGTACGGTGAGATGATCTTCCCAATAACCTTCCCATTGTGAACGTTTTGAAATGCTGTGTGCCGACTCGGCCACTTATTACAGGTCAAGATTGCAAAACTTATCAGTTCAAAGCACAACCATGTTAAGGCTCTGCAGGAAGCAAGGGATGAGGCCAGGTCTTCATATGGATTCTTAGTATTTGCATCAAATGGATATTGTGAAATAAAAACAATTCACGGTGTCTATTGAGATATGGGTTGTCTCTTTACATTCATGTTCAGCCGTGAGAACATATGATCTCAGTAGCTAAAAGGGTGTGTGTGTTTGCTGGACATGTTTGTGAAGATTGGACAGGCTGAAATCGAACATGCCTGACCCTTCTTTCTTGCAACATCTACTGCCTGGATGAGTCGGAACACCACATACACATTAGATGGTCAATATCGGCGAGTTTAGCTGACATTCATGTAATGCGCGGTCTCGGATTTAGATTGCATGCTCAGGACTTAGCCAATTAATTCAGTGGATTGTTAGAGGTATAGGCGGGTGCTTCATAATGAGCTACCGGGAAGGACATTGCATGCTGCCCCTCTTCTGAATGTGCCCACCTCCCTCCTCTCCTTACAGACACTGAATATTTGGTTTTCTTGGCTCTTGTGCTTTCATCATGCTCCTCAGTCCTCAGGATTGTCTGATTTCCCACAGTCCAGGAAACATCAGTGATCTGGTGAGAAGCATAAGGAAGGTCATATCTTTGGAAATTATTGCAACGCCTCCTTCCACACCGTCTTCCAGACAGTTTCCTTGGCCACACATGGAGAAGCTATCAACAGAGAAATCCCAATTCCCAATTTGATGATGATGGATTTATCAGCTGTGCCACAAGAGTCGAACATCAGGAGATGGAGATCTTCAATCAGCGACATCTGGTGCAGGACCAATGGCCATCTGGAGAACGAAGCACAGGAAGAGGCAACAGGACACAAAATGAGGAAGAGACATTTTAGAGGAAATTATTTTCTGAGACAAGAAACACAAAAATACAAAAGACAAGGAGACAACAAAACCGGAGACAATATTAACTTCCTGAGAAGCAACCTACAAATTCTGCAGTGTTTAGGCTTCATTCTCGTATTTTACCAAAGATTAACTGTCTGTATTAAAGATATAAGGCCCAGAGCCCGCGCCATTCACTGGAACTGAACATACAGGACCAGAGGCATCTATGGAGAAAAATATGAGGCATCATTGTGATAACCAAACAATAATCAACATTTTATCCACATCACTGCTCGAAATGAGTTGGAAATACATCAGGGCAATCAGAAGAATGTAAACTTTTAGAAAACTGTCTGTGTACCACCATACAACTGCTATACTGTAGGGTTGTCTCACGTGCGACATATATAAAACAGCCTATGGGACCCGCACATATCTCCAGATCAGGGGTCTCCCGATTCCCTGTTTAAGGCAGCATCTGACCGACCACCCTTGATTGAAGAGGTGGTAGTGCATGAGCCGGCTTTCTCCATTCATTGCTATAGGAATTGCAAATACTGTCAGGGTCTGAGCATATGTTGCAGATTCTGCTGCGGATCCGCAGCAGAACTGCAAGTGATGTACAGTACCATTCTAGTCTATGGAAATCAAAAACCGCTGTACACATGCTGCGGATTTAAAACTGCAGCATGTCACTTCTTTTGTGCGGATCCGCAGCAGTTTTACACCTCTTCCATTGTAGGAATCCGCAGGTGTAAAACCGCAGGGGAAATCCGCACAAAATCTGCAAAAAATCTGCACTAACTCCACAGGTAAAACGCAGGTCATTTTACCTGCGGATTTAGCAAAATCTGCGCGGAAAATTCCACAGCACAATCTGCAACGTGTGCACACACCCTTATGGATGTGCCATAAATGTCTCTTGTGAAACAAACCTTTTTCAGGTGCCCATACACACATGCCACATTCAGGTGCCCAAACACACATGCCACGTTCAGGTGCCCATATACCCATGCCACGTTCAGGTGCCCATACACACATGCCACATTCAGGTGCGCAAACACACATGCCACATTCACGTGCCCAAACACACATGACACATTCAGGTGCCCATATACACATGCCACGTTCAGGTGCTCATACACACTGCTCACAAAAATAAAGGGAACACTTACACAACAGAATATAACTCCAAGTAAATCAAACTTCTGTGAAGTCAAACTGTCCACTTAGGAAGCAACACTGATTGACCATCAATTTCACATGCTGTTGTGCAAATGGAATAGACAACAAATGGAAATTATTGGCAATTATCAAGACACACTCAATAAATGAGTGGTTCTGCAGGTGGGGACCACAGACCACATCTCAGTACCAATGCTTTCTGGCTGATGTTTTGGTCACTTTTGAATGTTGGTTCTGCTTTCACACTCTTGGTAGCATGAGACGGACTCTACAACCCACACAAGTGGCTCAGGTAGTGCAGCTCATCCAGGATGGCACATCAATGCGAGCTGTGGCAAGAAGATTTGCTGTGTCTGTCAGTGTAGTGTCCAGAGGCTGGAGGTGCTTCCAGGAGACAGGCCAGTACACCAGGAGGCGTGAAGGGGGCCATAGGAAGGCAACAACCCAGCAGCAGGACCGCTACCTCAGCCTTTGTGCAAGGAGGAACAGGAGGAGCACTGCCAGAGCCCTGCAAAATGACCTACAGCAGGCCACAAATGTGCATGTGTCTGCACAAACGGTTAGAAACCAACTCCATGAGGATGGTCTGAGGGCCCGACGTCCACAGATGGGGGTTGTGCTCACATCCCAACACCGTGCGCCCCCCCAAAGAAATGCCACCCCACACTATTACTGACCCACTGCCAAACTGGTCATGCTGAAGGATGTTGCAGGCAGTAGATCGTTCTCGACGCCGTCTCCAGACTCTGTCATGTCTGTCACGTGCTCAGTGTGAACCTGCTTTCATCTGTGAAGAGCACAGGGTGCCAGTGGCAAATTTGCCAATGCTGCTGTTCTGTGGCAAATGCCAAGCGTCCTGCACGGTGTTGGGCCCCCTCCACGTCTCCTGGTGTACTGGCCTGTCTCCTGGTAACGCCTCCAGCCTCTGAACATTATGCTGACAGACACAGCAAACCTTCTTGCCACAGCTCGCATTGATGTGCCATCCTGGATGAGCTGCACTAACTGAGCCACTTGCGTGGGTTATATAGTCCGTCTCATGCTACCAAGAGTGTGAAAGCACAACCAACATTCAAAAGTGACCAAAACATCAGCCAGAAAGCATTGGTACTGAGATGTGGTCTGTGGTCCCCACCTGCAGAACCACTCCTTTATTGAGGGTGTCTTGATAATTGCCAATAATTTCCATCTGTTGTCTATTCCATTTGCACAACAGCATGTGAAATTGATTGTCAATCAGTGTTGCTTCCTAAGTGGACAGTTTGACTTCACAGAAGTTTGATTTACTTGGAGTTATATTCTGTTGTTTAAGTGTTCCCTTTATTTTTTTAGCAGTGTACATATGTAACAAATGGAAAGTTTGTGGTCTACTCTGTAACCGGGCTTCCAGGTGATGAAGAAACATCAAATGCTGGAGATAATGTCAATTTTTTTTTCTACGCATTTCAAAGTGTAGCTCACTTCTTCTTCAGGAAACAAAACCAAGATAGGAATATCTTGTTGCAGATCTACACATTTCAGTAACTGTCCTGAGGAAGGGGTCCGTCCAAACCTGAAACGCGTAGATCTGCAATGAAATATTCTGACCTATAACCATATTGTATTTCTAACTACCCAGTGAACTGGGAGCGCAGATGACAGCCAGCCTGCATGACTCCCATCGACTCCCACCATCATTTCACTACTGAGGGTATCCATTGCCATGTCAGAGTTGACAGCAGTAGTGCTTACACCCACGCGATCATAGGTGAACACAACCCCATCGGGTGAGTGCAAATAGCAAGAGGGTTTCCTTACCCCTGATAGATCCATCATCCTTTCACACAGTGGTATTCCATCAGCGACTTTTTACTTTGGCACGGGTTACGCATCCAGAATACATATAGAAATGGATGATATCGGATGACTCATTTAGGGGATTAGAAAAGGACTTTGTACTCTACCAAACTCTGCATAAATTAATAGCATAGGTGAATATAAGGAACTTTGTAATATTTTTTGGCAGAGACATCTGCTTCTTTCTCCACATATGAGCCACTTCTTCCCCTGCATTCTGAACTCAGCATCCACTCTTAAAAAAAATATAGCTCGAACCTGTCTTGCTGAAGACAATATGTACTGCCAGATCCTTATTTTTTCAGGTTAAAGAGGCTATTAGACCCTACGGTAAGGGAAGCAGAGTAAGAGAATAAACAGACCGAGTCACAGAATGTCATGCTGAGCTTTCTAACAAGTCTTATCCCTCACTTCAGAGCTGGATTCGCAGCCACACAGCTCAGTACTGCTGTACAATTTCTTCTATGCTGTTGCCACTTCTTTATGTTACAATAAATCAGGGATGGGGAACGTCCGGCCCGCGGGCCGTATACGTCCCGCTATATCCTTTGATCCGGCCCGCAGCCGCTCCAGAGCCGCGATCGGGTACTACCTTGATGCAGGAGCCAGAGGAGCAGAGGAGGACTCTTGCTCTGCTTCCTAGCCCCGCCCGCTGGATACCGCGCACTGATACGTGCAGCCGCAGGCACTGATGGGGAATGAGCACACCCCGCCGGACCCCAGCGGCCCCCGCGCACTGATACTAACCAGGACGAGAACTATGTTATTAGAAGTGGAAAGGAAGAACAAAGACAAAAGAATCTAATTAATAAAAATATTGGAGAAAGAGAAACCAATCACAAACTAAAATGTTTCTATACTAATGCACAAAGCATGGGCAACAAACAAGGAGAATTGGAACTACTAACACAGGAAAAGAAATATGATGTCATTGGAATCACTGAAACTTGGTGGGACAATACACATGATTGGAATACAGACTAGAAGGATACAACTTATTTGCAAGAAACAGACTTGATAAACGAGGAGGAGGTGTCGCATTGTATGTTAGAAACGTGTATATCTGCACAGAGATTGAAGCTTCAGAGACTGGGAGTTCTGTGGAAACTGTTTGGGTAAGAATACAAGGACAGAACAATGGAAAGGACACCATTGTAGGCATTTACTACAGGCCGCCTGTGCAAGCTGAAGATATGGATGAACTCTTTATGCATCAAATGGCCAAGTTCTCCAAAAAATATGACATAGTTGTCATGGGAGATTTCAATTATCCAGACATTTGTTATGAATCTCTCTCAGGCAAAACTAACAGGTCAAGGAAATTCTTATCCTCTCTTGCTGACAACTTTATCTTCCAAAAGGTAGGGGAGAAAACAAGGGGAACTGCTACCTTGGATCTAATCCTTATAAACAGGGAGGAAATGGTTGAGGAGGTAAAAGTGGCTGGGACCCTAGGAGGTAGCGACCATGCTATTTTAGAATTTTGGATAACTAGAGGAGAAAGACCTGTGAAGACTCAGACGTCAAGGTTAGATTTCAGAAAGGCAGATTTTAAGGGATTCAGAAAGAGAATTGGAGGGATCCAATGGCTGGATATCCTTAAAGAAAAAAATGTCCAGGAAGGATGGGAAATCTTGAAAAATGAAATTCTCAAAGCACAATTGTTAACAATTCCGAAAGAGGGAAGAATAAGAAGCATTTAAAGAAGCCAGGATGGATGAACACAGAACTTAAGCACATGCTAAAAAGGAAGAAAAAAATGTTTATAGAATGGAAAGAGGGAGGCATATCTAAAGAAGAATATAATGCTGTCTGCAGAACCTGCAGGGCACAAATCAGATTACTAAAGCTGACAATGAATTGAGGCTTGCAAGAAATGTCAAAAGCAATAATAAAGGATTTTGGGGATATGTCAAAAGTAAAAGAAAAGTCAAAGATGCTATAGGATTTTTACAGGATGAAAATGATGAAATGGTAAGACAGGATGTTGAGAAGGCCGAACTTTTAAATTCCTATTTTGCATCTGTTTTCTCTCAGAAAGGAAATGTAACATCAACTGTTCTTCACTGTCCTATTAAGGGAATAGAAGAATACAGGATATCTATAAACAGAAAGATTGTGAGGAAACACTTAGCTAACCTAAATGAATTCAAGTCTTCAGGTCCAGGTGAATTACACCCCAGAGTACTGAAGGAGATAGCAGAAGAAATTTTTGAACCCCTCTCCATAATCTTTGAAAATTCTTGGAGAACAGGAGAAGTCCCAGAAGACTGGAGAAGAGCAAATGTTGTTCCTATCTTCAAAAAGGGGAAGAAGGTGGACCCAGGCAGCTATAGGCCGGTGAGTGTGACTTCTATACCAGGAAAGATCTTTGAACAAATTATTAAACAACATGTATGTCAGTACCTGGATAAGAATGAAGTGATTAAACAGAGTCAGCATGGGTTTGAAACTAATAAGTCATATCAGACTAACTTAATTTCCTTCTATGACGGAATCACTGATTGGGTGGATCAAGGAAATGCTGCAGATATAGTATATCTTGACTTCAGCAAAGCATTTGACAAAGTATCTCATACAATCCTTATTGAAAAAATGACTAAGTATGGAATGGACAAGGCAACTGTTAGGTGGATTCATAACTGGCTTAGTGATCGGACCCAAAGAGTGGTCGTAAATGGCTGCACATTCAGTTGGAAGAATGTCTCAAGTGGGGTACCACAGGGCTCTGTCCTGGGCCCTGTATTGTTCAACATCTTTATCAACGATTTAGATGAAGGAATTGAGGGTAAACTGCTTAAATTTGCTGATGACACAAAGCTAGGAGGGATAGCTAATACTAGAGAAGAGAGAGAGAGGATTCAAAAAGATATAAATAAACTGGAGAAGTGGGCAGCAACTAACAGAATGGTTTTTAACAGGGAAAAATGCAAAGTACTACATCTGGGCAATAAAAATGAAAAAAGCATATACAGAATGGGAGGCATAGGCCTAAGCAACAGCACATGTGAAAAAGACTTGGGTATACTAATAGATCACAGACTGAATATGAGTCAACAGTGTGATGCAGCAGCAAAAAAGGCAAATGCAATTCTAGGATGTATTATCAGAAGCATACAGTCTAGATCACGTGAAGTCATTATTTCCCTCTACTCCTCTTTGGTCAGACCTCATCTGGAATATTGTGTCCAGTTTTGGGCACCACATTTTAAAAAAGACATCAACAAACTGGAGCAAGTTCAGAAAAGAGCAACCAGAATGGTGACCGGTCTGCAAACCCTGTCTTATGAGGAAAGGTTGCAGGATTTGGGAATGTTTAGTTTGCAAAAGAGAAGACTGAGAGGAGACTTAATAGCTGTCTAAAAATATCTAAAGGGCTGTCACATTGTAGAAGGATCAACTTTATTCTCATTTGCACAAGGAAAGACTAGAAGCAATGGGATGAAACTGAATGGGAGGAGACACAGATTAGATATTAGAAAAAACTTTTTGACAGTTAAGGTACTGTCACACTTAGCGATGTACCAGCGATATGACGCGGTCAGGATCACTGGTACATCGCTAAGTTGTCGCTAGTGAGCTGCCACACAGGCAGATCTCACTAGCGACAACGCTGGGACGGGGATCGCTACTTACCTGTCACACCAGGCGATCCTGCGTCCTCCCGCCCGGCTCCACGCGTCGCTCGTCCTCACAGCAGGAAGCGCCACAGGAAGCTGACGACGAGAAACAGTCCTGAACGTTCTCGCGCGATCAGTGATAACCAGCGGGGGAGTCGGTCGCTGGTAAGTATCAGACACAGAGATATCGCTAGCAATATCGCTATAATGTCACTAGTTATAGCGATATTGCTAGCGATATCTCTTAGTGTGACATGCCCTTTAGAGTGATCAATGAGTGGAACAAGCTGCCACGAGAAGTGGTGAGTTCTCCTTCAATGTAAGTCTTCAAACAGAGGCTGGACAGACATCTGACTGGGATGATTTAGCGAATCCTGCTTTGAGCAGGGGGTTGGACCAGATGGCCCAGGAGGTCCCTTCCAACTCTACGATTCTATGATTCTATGAGTAACCGCGCGCCGCTACCCAGTGTGAGCTGCGCGGTCTGAGGCCTGCCTTCTTAGTCACCCCTGCCTGCCATCTTCATCATCCCGGTCACTGGTGCTGGTGTGTGTGCGGTGCGGACCACTCCAACACCAGGTCAGACATGTGCTGCCTATTGGGGACCTGTGCTGCCTATTGGGGACCTGTGCTGCCTAATGGAGACATGTGCTGCCTAATGGGGACATGTGCTGCCTATTGGGGATTTGTGCTACCTAATGGGGACATGTGCTGCCTAATGGGGACCTGTGCTGCCTATTGGGGACCTGTGCTGCCTAATGGGGACATGTGCTGCCTATTGGGGACATGTGCTGCCTAATGGAGACCTGTGCTGCATATTGGGGACATGTGCTGCCTAATGGGGACCTGTGCTGCATATTGGGGACCTGTGCTGCCTAATGGGGACGTGTGCTGCCTATTGGGGACCTGTGCTGCCTATTGGGGACCTGTGCTGCCTAATGGGGACATGTGCTGCCTAATGGCTTTCCCGAGCATGCTCGGATGTCCTCCGAGTATTTTGGCCTGCTCAGAGATTTAGTTTTCGTCGCCTCAGCTGCATGATTTATGGCTGCTGGACAGCCTGAATACATGTGAGGAATGCCTGTTTGTTAAGGAATCCCCACATGTATTCAGGCTGTCCAGCAGCTGCAAATCATGCAAATGCGTCGACAGAAACTAAATCTCCGAGCACGCCAAAATACTCAGAGGACACCTGAGCAACGAGTATACTCGCTCATCATTAATAATAATTTTATGCGGCCCCCGAACGCTATTATAAAATTCCAAATGGACGTCGGCAGAAAAAAGGTTCCCCACCCCTGCAATAAATCAATGCAGAGCAGAAATCCCTCTCTGAGCTGTGTATGAGCAGCAACATAACAGTTAGTTTCCATCCACCAGCTCAGAGTCAACTGCAAATGAAAACACTTGCTGTGACTTATACTTGCTGTGGTTTTTTCGGTACTGTCTGCATGATCCGTAATGTGCCCTTCTGTAGTACTACATATTCTGTCACATAGATCATTCAGGAATGATGATACATGTAGGTTATTGTGCATCGTAGTTTATGATGTTCTTCAGTATTTTGCACCTGTTTTCCCTCCATTATATACAATTGGAGCTTGTCTACATCCTGTACTTTACACATATATTTGTAATAATGGCCTTTATTTAATATCGTGTTGTGGATTTTATGACCTTTTCTATGAATTGCTGTTAAAGTTTATGGGAAAGTACAAATTTATAGTTTCTGAGAAGCAACTGAGCGTAAACAATTGGGCTGTGGAATATTTATTTTTAAGAATATTTGTATAACGTCATTTATTGAGTCCTATTCAGGGACGGACAGCTGTTTCTGTATCCACACATGAAAAGGCTATTAACCTCTTCGCCACTGCCAATTTTATGTTTTGTGCTTTTGTTTTTCCTCTTCTGCTATCCACAGTCATAAGTTTGTTTTTTTTTGTTTATTTTTATGTTGACCTAGCCGAATGAGGGTTTGGTTTTATTTTTATGGGACGAGTTGTTATTTTGAATGCTACTATTCATTTTTACCATATAATGCACTTGAAAATGGGGGAGGGGGGGGAATGCAATTTTTTTTTATTTTTGTGTACTTTCAATGTTCATTGTGTTGGATGGGGAAAATGACCGGCCAACAATAATAACAATAATATATATATTTTTTACCTTATTGTTAAAAAAAAATCAGAAATTTGAATTTGTAAAAAAATCTAAAAAATAATTTACGTGTTGCAATGTTCAGAGCCAGGTCCAGTTTTTATTTTTCCATCAATCTGTGTGACACCTTGTTGTTTGTGTGGCGGACAGATATTTTTATTGATGCCATTTTCGGGTACGTACAATGTTTTGACTGCTTTTAACTGAATTTTGGCGGCAAAGAGAAAGCGACAATTCTTGACTTTTTTCTTTATCTTTACAGTATGGGTTAAATAATTGATATGAATGTGATATGAATTTTTTTTAATATCTTTATAATGTGGGGAGAAATGGTTGTGATTCACATTTTCATGTCTTTTTTAAATACTTCTAAAAATATTTTTATTTTTACTTTTTTTTTTTGTTCGGTAACCCTGAAGGAGCTTGATCCTGTGATTGTGTGATCTCTTGTTCTGTATACTGCGATAGTGCTGTGTATAGGTAAAATTATGGTCTCCTTTGAAGCTTAGCCTGTTGCTTGACTTCAGAGAGGACCAAAATGGCAGTCGCGGGGACATTCAGTAGGCTCTCGAGCTTTCATGGCCTTCCATCGGCACTCCGTACGCTAGCTTAATTTAATAAAATCAGCCTTGCAGGTCCAGAAATGCCTCTCTGCCATTGGTCTTTGCTGACTGGCTGCAGCGGTGACGCCAAGACAACAGCACATGTAACCTCTGCAGTCATTGTCAGCATTGTACATACAGGCAGAAGGGTAGAATTATGGGCCGTTATCCCATGTGCTATGGGAGTGCAACATTTTTGCCATCCTCCCACCGCAACTCTTAAGTGAGCCGGGTCAGTAAGCTCTACTACTTTTTGGAGCGATACACTGAGTATCCACCTGGTGCTGCCTATGCAGAGTGTAGAAATTGCAGGAACGTGAGATGTCGTCACGGACAGGAGACAGATCACGAGTTAACAGGGTTTTATTAACAACAGGGATACTCCACGCAGGGAGGATGAGGGAAAAGGGTACGTTAGGACGGAGGACGGGACAAGGAGTTTGTAAAGAGAAGAACAGGAACGAGCGAGAGTTTGATAGAGGGGTGAAGGTCAAACTTATCAGTCTGTAGTCTTCTTAACCCCGGCGTCTCAGTGCTCCAACGGTGGCACCGACAACAGCGGCACGTGTCATCTAAGTGATGTCTGTAGAAGACGGGGTTCCAGTCCATGGGCCGGGTGAAGGATCCTTGCAGGCTGCGGGAGATTCGCATGCTCACGTACACCACAAGCTGCGCTGAGTCCAGTACATAGGACCGCCGGAACAAGACCTCGTTCTGCGGTGAATAAGGGTTTCTGGCTAAAGGGCTCTGGCTTCGTCACCCATTTCTCACTGCGCCGCGCGCACGTTACAGTCTCTGAATGAGGAAGCGAGCCACCTCTAGACATAGATGTAAGTGGGAAGCTCACAGCCACAGTAGATCGGTACACTGGGGGTCTGTCAAATCAGCCTGTGCCCGATGGATGCTCTACTCCTACAGTTGACACTGCGCCCGACTGTCCACTTTGCTCTCCCGCCTGGACTCCCCTCTTTTTCCCGTGCACAGCGCTTTTTCCCCCTACTCCGCCTACTGCAGCCACATGGAAGGGAATGTCCTTGTCTGAAAGTCTTCCCCCCTGCAACACTGGTGACAGTTCCGGTAGATCCAGAACCGGTGTGAGAGAAGCATGCCTGATCTTGTCTTCCCTCTTACAAGAGCGCAGGAACTGATGACCAATTCATCTCAACGACTACTTTGAGTATAGGCTAGATGACAAAAGCAGAGCAGTTAATGAATCAAGACAGTATTGAGTCATGTGCACTGCATTCTTTTTTTTACTATATGGTGCTTTTATGTGTTTTATTTTCTTCTAACCTTAACTAGTGTTAGGGAAGTGTTAGGTTTAGGGTTAGAGTTACGATAGGTCCATGGTTAGATTTAGGGATAGAACTAGGGTTAGACCGAGTCACACGGCCGTCGATACTCTCGATTCAGGACGACAATGCTAATGACACTCTGCTCAAACTGTGTCAGAGTTTTAGCCGAGCGTCAGCTTAGTGCGATCCGATTTTCTCACATAAGAGAATCATAGCACAGGTGCGGAGGAGACGGAGAATTTAATTTCTCTAATCTGTGTCCGCAGATGTCGATCTGCACTCGAATGACATCCGAGTGCAGTACAATGTTTCACACGCACCTATAGACTTGTATGGGTGCGCGTGATCCGATCATCAGAGGCAATCGCAGCATTCTGCAATAGTTTTCCAATGCTGAATCAGCTTGAGAAAAAAAGGAAAAAGATCGCAGATCTGCTCTGCCTTATAGTATAACGCTGGTAATTGATAAAACATCGGATACCACTTGGCCATGTTAGACTCTCATGTAAGCAAGCCCTAAGTGTAATAAAATAATTAAAAAAGCAAGTAAAAAAAAAGATATGTAATAATGTATAGCTTTTTATTTTACCTTTTTGTGTGGCAGATTTCAGTAAAAACCACTGAAAGAATTCAACAAAACACTGGTATCAGGTTTTGCTGTTTTTTTTTGTGTGCCAAAACGTGATCCTATAGAATAGGACTTTTTTTCAACACTAAACTTTATCAGCATGCACAGCAGAGAAATCTAGCATGTCAAAACCGCCCCAAAAAACACTGTAAAAAACGCAAGAAAAACCAGCTTTTTTTCTGCCAAGAGAACGGGTTTTGCTGAAGAAAAAAAAAACTATGAAAAAATGCCTAGTGTGAATTTACCCTAAAGGTCAAAGGATAAACTATACTTGGATCAGTATTTTTTTTAAATGCAATAAATATACATGGACGAGTTAGCGGGTGCAAATACTTGCCTGGAAAACCAAGCTATGTCGCTGTATACACGTTAAAGGGATGTAAGGACCCTCTGTGCCCCATTATGATGCACACTCTCCCATAGAAACCTTCTTTAGGCTGGATTTAGTAGTTTCTCTCTGCATTGTTTTCCTTCACAGCATTTTGTTGTTTGATATTAGTTCACATTTTTTCCCCCAAATGTTGCATACTTTGGGTATGGAGAGATTTTCTGGTATTTTTTTTCATAGGCTTCTATATAGGATCTTAAAAAAAGATTCCATTTAAAATGCTTATACATTTTTATATAAGTGTTTTTAACTTCTGAAGAAAGTGTACAAGTGAAGATGCCCCATGGTGTAATATATGTCACTATAACCAGAGTTAATGAGTATACACCCGAGTATTCTCACCTAGTATCAGGCTTGGACTGGCCAACTGGAGAGCAGGAGAATTCTCCGGTGGGCCACCACCCTCTTAAATGAGCAGTACTTGGCACAATATACTTGAATCACTATGTATCACTATGACGCCCCCGGAAGAAGCTAGTGCGAAACGCGCATTGGGGTGGAGGAGGTCATGTCATTCGGGGTCACCGCTGTTCTGTTTATCGAGGTAATCTTGCGTTTGGGTTCCCCACATAATTATCTGCAAACGCCCCCGGAAGAAGTTAGTGCGAAACGCGTGTTGGGGTGGAGGAGGTCACGCCAATCGGGGTCACCGCTTTCCTGTTTATCAAGGTAATCTTGTGTTTGGGTTCCCCACATAATAATCTGCCATCTGTATACCTGTTTTAGGATTTTCTTCCATATTTATTGGTTCATACAGTTAAAGTATTAGTGCTGGTATAGAGATAGGGATTATCATTGTGCATCTACTGTATATGTATGCTATATATGGGATTTTGTGTATTTGATATTGATATCATGTGACTTAGGTATTTTCCCTATTGGCATATTATTAATATATTTAGTGGTGCAGCCCTGCAGCTTTAATAGTTTGTTATTCTTAAGGACATCTTAAACCAATTTTTGGTGACTGTGAATATTATAGTAGTGTATACCTCCTACTGGGCATTGTTGTTATTTTAATATATATTTTAATATATATCAATAAATATTGTTTTTTTAAAAAATATATTATACTGGATCTCTTTTTCTCGGCTATTTTGATGATGTATGTCCGGTGGTTATGTATCTCATTCATGTTTTGAAGTGCCAGTTTTTCTGATTAAATTCTTGGACAATTTTTGATATAATCATTGAATCACTATGTGCAGACAGAGGCAGCATCTTATTCATTTACCAATCTACCCAATTCATTGTTCTATAATTTGGGATTGAGGAAAATGTCACTTTTGCTGCAAGTAGTTGAAAAGTGGGGTCCTGGAGTTGGTTACTGGTGGGCAATTGGCACCCCAGTCCGACACTGCCTAGTATTGTCGGGAAAGTCTCAGGGGCATTACTTTCAGCTTATTTCAAGGTGATCCTTACCCTAAGGGCTCATACTCACTGGCGAGAGACTCGCACGACTCTCGTGCGAGTCTCTCACATAAAAACCCAGCACTGCTGCCGGCACTCGGACCAGAGCGTGCGGCTACATGTATTTCTATGCTCCGGTCCGAGTGCCGGCGGCAGTGCCAGGTTTTCATGTGAGTATGAGCCTTAAGTCTTAGGTCACACGATGCTGCTCCAAACCCTTGAGCTACTTCTCCAAGGATTAGGGTACGTGCACACGTTGCGGATTTGGCCCTGCGAATCCGCAGCAGTTTTCCATGCGCTGTAGAGTACCATGTAAACCTATGGAAAACAAAAACCACTGTGCACATGCTGTGGACGCAGAAACGCAGCGGTTTGTTTTCCGCAGCATGTCAATTCTGTGTGCGGAATACGCAGCATTTTTACACCTATTCCCTTATAGGAATCCGCAGGTGTAAAAACGCAGCCGAAATCCGCACAAAATCTGCAGAACCCGCAGGGAATCCGCAGGTCATTTTACCTGCAGATTCTGCAGATTCTGCGTGGGAAAAAACGCAATGGAATCCGCAACGTGTGCACATACCCTTACTGTGATCTCTCACAAAATGAAAACACTAAACTCAATCCCCCAGGCGCTGCCACCGCAAGAGAAGATGCTAATAAAATAAAACAATAATACAAGTATATATATATTTATTAAATTGAAGTAAAAAAAAGTCCTGTTTCTTCAATCCTTTATACTTGTTACACTTTGGCCGCATTCAGACGTCCATTTTTTTTTTTAATGTACAAGAAAGAAATGGACTGATTTCTATAAGTGTGCTGGATCATATTCTCATCAGGGATTTGTCTCGTCGGTCAGTTATTATCATTGTTTTTTTCTCATATCCAAAGAAAAACTGCAGGTTTTTCAAGTTTTTACTATCAAATAGTCCGTGAAAAACGGACAGCGGTGGTTTGATGCACAGTTGTTATCAGTGTGATGTCCAAGATTTTTGCATATCAAAAATTGGTGAGATTTACATTGATAAGTTTGATTAAAAACAAAGTCGTCCCTTTTTTTTTTTGCATACACTCATTCTACAAAAAAAACAAAAAAAAAACCACAGACATGTGAAGAGCCCAAAAAACTATTTTTTCCCCATTTTTCAGTACACTATGTGTTAGAATGAATTGTGCCATTTAAAAATCCAACTCGTCCTGCAAAAAAACAAGCAATCGTACGGCGATATTGACAGAAATATAAAAAAAAGTTATGGCTCTTGGAAAAAGGGGAAAAAAAAATAAAAATGAAAAAATAAATAAACGAAAATTGGCTCTGGGAGAGTGTTAGGGTAAGTGCACACGTTGCGGATTGTTCTGTGGATTTTTCTGCGCGGATTTGGCTAAATCCGCAGGTCATAAGACCTGCGTTTTACCTGCGGATTAGCCTGCGGTTTTTCCCCTGCGGTTTGACACCTGATCATGGAGCAGGTGTCAAACCGCAACCGCTGCGGATTCCGCACAAAGAGTTGACATGCTGCGGATTTAAAACCGGAGCAAATCTGTGCGTAAAAATCCGCAGCATGTGCACAGCGTTTTTTGTTTTTCATTGATTTTAATGGTACTATACAACGCAGCAAAATCTGCTGTGGATCTGCAGGGCTAAAAACGCTGCGGATCCGCAACAGAATCCGCAACGTGTGCACATAGCCTTAATGTTTACCTTATCAAGTTCAGCGGTTACAACCCTCAGTAATACAACTTGCAATCAAATATACCAACATTTATTGTCTATCTATATATATATAAAAAATCTGAGTACAATAAAATTGTGCATGTATATGTATAGAATTGGAGGCGTAATTGGGTGCACTATAAGCTCTTGGTTGCCATATTGTGGATGTGTGCAACACGTATTCATAATGCAATTGTGTCCATGAGCCCTTAGTGAAAAACTAATGGACGCATTGCTTCACTGCTTTGGATTGTGTGTTTTTTTTTTCATTTAGGACAAATGCTCTGTAATGTGCACCATGATGTAGTCACTCATATGTTTATGATATAATAAAATCCGCGCGGGGTGACGCGACATGGGTTCTGTCGGTGTAGGTAATGCCCCTGATTGTGTTCACAAGTGTACAGAAACTTCAGCCATATGGAAATGGTCCCAAGACAGATGCCTGGGATGGAACAGATGAAGCCAGTTATCTGCAGGGGATAGTGAGAGCGCTTTGTGAGAACCTCAGATCAGCTGGACACATGTGCACCGCAGACCTCCCCCTTACAGCTTAGTGTCAGCCACCTGATTCCACTTTAAATAATTCTTTGGTCAGAAGGGAGGTGGATGGGAGATTTGCTACCAGGGGGCTCCCACTCATCAAGCCTCCCTCCCCTGCAGTAGTTAATCACTAGGGGGTACTTTGGAGGTTCTGCTTACAAGTCTTATTCCACTAAGCACCCTTTAATATAAGCACATTGTTAGTGACTTGGAAGATTTTTTTTTTCTTATAAGGTTCATCTCTGCAGAAATCTTGACAGAGGGAAGTCACATCAGCAGCCCCCTCAGCCTTTACTGATCCTGGGAAGATGTTGGAGAGGGAAACAGACGACCTGGGGGCTTATAGACAGGCTGGAAAACCTGTGGGAGGAGGCAGCTATTGGGATTCCTAACCCAAAAAACATACAGATCTCAGATCATATATCCTTGGCTGCAATCTACCTATGCGACTATGTAGCTCACAATAAAACCAGGACAAGAAATAAGTTACATTTTGCAAGATTAAAACAAGGCACTTTTCCTTATTTACTTATTTAAACTTATGAATCATTAGATATTTGTAAATAGAATTGTGAAGTCCTCTCATATGTGAAATGAACATAAATAGAACCCTGAACAGTGGATGTAATACAAGGAAATGAAAAGTCAGGATGATTTCACATCTTCTCTTCTAATATATCTACAGTTGCAATCAAAATTATTCAAACCCGGTTGCAAATTAGGATTAATAGCAAAATGTACAATTTTTCTGCTGTTTACAATAAAGCAGAAAAGAACAATATAAAGCTCAACACAACTAATATAACGAGGGGTTTCTCCAAATTCAAATCGAATTGACACTTTTTCACTACCGCAGTCACAGAATAATTCACCGCATTTACTGACAAGTGTCTTTAGTACTTAGTAAATCACCTCTGGCTGTTATAACCTGCTGCAGGTGACGTGTGATCCATAGCCAGACACCAGCTTCTGGCAAGTGTGGCTGAGGAATCTTAGCCCATTCCTCATGGACAACGGACTCACATTCACTAGTATTCTTGCAGGGCCGGACTGGTCATCTGGCAATTCTGGCAAAAACCAGAAGGGTCATTCTGGTTGTGTGCTGCCTTGTCTGCTACGTTGTGAACTGAATCGGTGTTCTGTTCTGAAGACACCTATACTGTTAACAGTTGAGACGGAGCACGAAATCGCTGACTCCGTCACTTACCCCAGTAGGCCAGGGGTAGCATTAGAAATATTGATCGTGTAGTAAATCTTCCTTTCCTCCATCCAGGGTAGTATTAGTAATATATCCCATCTGGTGTTTGGAGACGGGGACAACATGGGCCTGTGCGACTGCGAATGTCAGGGGTGAATTTCAGTCCATACCTGTATTCTTGGGTTTGCCTGCTGCAACTGTGGCGCCCCTGAGGCTCAGTCGCCACAGAGGTACTGCACCTCCTCTGGAGGTGTGGTGCCCCACCATCCAGGTAAGGTGGAGACTCATGACCACGCTCCAACACCTGCACCCCACACCACAAAGTAGTGTAGCAAAGCACCTTCGGCGGCTCCCTGCTTGGAGTATAGCAAAGCACCCATTGGTGGCTCCCTGCTTGGAACACGAAACGTGCTGGGAGGTGGGTGGAGTTAGATTACATTTCTAGGAGCGGGAAGAGTTTAGGTTAGTCAGTAGTTGGTTGGAGAGAGAAGAAGATCCCTAGAGAGAGGGATAGATGGATGGAAGTGCTGCAGCAGACCCCAGTGATTTGGGTCTGCTGGCACGGGAAAGAGAGAAAGAGAGAGCAACATAGACTGAAAGCTTGACTCTCCATAGAAAGAAAGGATTAGTACGGAACGTGAGGAGTAAAAGAGAACAGAGGACGTGGGTGAGAAGAGAACCCTTCCTAGAAGTTCTAAGCGCAAGGTCGGAGTCCGGTCCCCGAGGTTGTACGGATACTAATGGTCCTGCAGCAGCCACCGGAGGAAAAGAAGTAGTGACCACTTTATTCCCACACCAGACTTGGGGGCACAACAACAACTGGATAGTGAGCCGGGACTTAGTAGCAAGGAGTCCCTGAAGCAGGCTACAGCTGTCTGCCATACAAGTAGAGTTCATAGGAACATCTGACAGGAGGAACTCCAGTGTAACTCAGTACTGGGAGTACTTCATCTAAAGGCGCTATAAAAGGAGACGTTCAGAAAGGCAAAAGTTGGCGGAGTGTTGTAAAGTAGTATTCCATCTGGCCTGGAGGTTGACTGAGTCCCTGACCCGGAGGACATGGCACGGAAGCGGGCACCTGTTTGTACAACAGACTGTGAGTAAAGCTTTGGAACTACATGTCCTGGTGTCCTCCACTTATTCCAGCGTTAACCTGCCCGGCACCGCTACATCCCCTGCGCCTGACACTACACCACCTAAGTTTCATTATATCTACTCTGCCCTGGGACAACAGCCCTGCCTGTGGAGGGCTATACCATCACTGCTGCACCACACCATCTGTCCTAGAGGATTTGTCTGCAGCGTCGGCCTAACATCTACATTGCCGAACACCACAGGTGGCGTCACGACTTATTCATTCACACTGAACATTTACAATGGGCGCCCAGGGCCACGGGCCGGGTCACAGCTACCGTGACAACTACCATTAAGATCCACCGGGCCCGGTACCTAGTACCCCACAGCCCTGGGTGTGAGGGTGTCCCACAACCGCCTTCTTCAAATCTCATAAAAGATTTTCAACGGGGTTCCACAGGAAAGAATCCGCAAAGTTCCAAAGCCGTGTTACACCAGCCGTCACCTGTCTCTCAAAGCAAGGATCACAGTTAAATTTCCGATCACTTCTGTTAACTCCTTAAATACCGCCTGCAATCTTTGACAGTGGCAGATAAGGGGGGGAGCCATTCCGTATGCCCCTCTGTTTCCTGTGACGCGATTGCTGGGAGCTGATGGGCTACCATGGCAGATGGGAGAATAATTAAGGCCCCTGTGCCTGCCATGTCATACTCCTGTGAAGCCCACCTATATACTGCAATACTCCTGTATTTATCTGTATTTATTTATTGTACTGACTGATACAGCGCCGTTATTTCCGCATCGCTTTACAGACATCATCTTGTTTTGCATTACATATAGTTTAGGGTCTAAACCTAAGTAAAAAAAAAAGAAAACGATATAGTAAAAAAAGGAATAATCCCACTAATTCTTTTCCCTCATTAAAAAAATCCATAAAGGAAATAAAAATATTTAGGTTAATCACGTGCATAAAATCCAACCTATCAAAAATATGAAATGATTTACAATATTATTATTTATTGTTATAGCGCCATTTATTCCATGGCTCTTTACATGTAAGGAGGGGTATACATAATAAAAACAAGTACAGTAATATATGGTAAATGCCATAAAGCAAAGAAAAAAAATGCTAGAATTTCCATGCAATAAAAAGTGATGAAACATCGGATTTACCCCAAAATGATAGGAAGGAAAACATCAGCTCACTGTGCAAAAGGCAGATTGGTGGAAAAATAAAAAAGTTACAGGTCTTGAACTGGCAAAACAAACCATTTTTTTTTTTTTTAATCTTTAAAATGAAAATAAATAAATAAATAAATAAATAAATAAATCGGGCCATTTTTCTGCCAGCAGACACCAATAGGAGGGTTCATTGCACACAGATGTATACAGTAATACTCCGTAATATAAATATATTTTGGATCATTTATAAGAGCTTTATCCAGGAAAGTGCTAAAATAAAAAAACTTTCCCAGAACAGCTGGACCCGCAGTGGTGATGTATGGTCTGTCCTTCAGTCACGTGACCACTGCAGCCAGTCACTGGCAGTCATGTTTGCATGTATGGCGTATGACTGTCCAGGACAGTGATTAGCTGCAGCGGTCCCTTGAATAGTGCATGGTATGGGACTTCATCACTGCAGGTCCATTGGCTACCATGGGAGTACTAGACCCGCTGCTGCGCCATTCACATAGGGGACTATGGCACCCCCGTTCTCGGGACAGCTGGAGGGCTTCTCTGCGGTACAAGCATCCATGATACACCCGGATAGAGGCAACAACCAGAGCTCCCCAGAAAAACATCTCCCTCCCAGAATAAAGGAGTCATTACTGTATGATGTACAGCATGCGTGACCCCGGGGTGAGCCCCTATCTCTGCCCCCTCCCCTGACCCCTGTCTTCTTCCCCCTGTCCCTCCTGTGCCCCTCACCCCTCCCCCTGTCCCGGCTCGGAGCTCCCCCAGCCGCACACAGCTCAGAGCCTGTAATTACTTGGCCATGCGGGGAGGGAGCGGGCAGCCCCAGCCGGTGCCGAGGCTTTTCCTGCCGCAGCTGCCGTCCAGGGATGTGTGCACCGCGCCGCCGCCCCCCCGGGCTCATCCTGCTGCTCATCCTGCTGTGCCGGAGCCCCGGAGCCTCCGCCTCTAAGGTAACATCAGCCTCCTACAGTGCCGGCCCCGGGAGCTGGGACCCGGCACCGAGGAGGGAGAGACCCCGCTCCTGCTGCCCGGCAATGGGGGCACAAGAAGGCACCTGGCGGTGTCCAGGACGTGACAGCAGGGGGTGACTGTATCCCACCGCATCCATGGCCGCAGGGGCTGTGTGTGCAGGAAGGGGCAACTGCACCGCTACATGTCTGCCAGTCATCAGCTATTATCTATCTATCTATCTATCTATCTATCTATCTATCTATCTATCATCTATCTATGAATCTAGCATCTATATTTATCTATCAATCATCTATATATCTATTATCTATCATCTATTATCTATCTATCTATCATCTATC
This sequence comes from Dendrobates tinctorius, assembly GCF_039654945.1. Taxonomy (NCBI): domain Eukaryota; kingdom Metazoa; phylum Chordata; class Amphibia; order Anura; family Dendrobatidae; genus Dendrobates; species Dendrobates tinctorius. The sequence goes on from NW_027361697.1 coordinate 8,911,919, forward strand.
TATTTATCAATCATCTATCTATCTATTATCTATCATCTATCTATCAATCATCTATATATCTATTATCTATCTATTATCTATCATCTATTATCTATCTATATATCAATCATCTATATATCTATTATCTACCTATCTATTATCTATCTATCTATCTATCTATCATCTATCTATTTATCAATCATCTATATATCTATTATCTATCTATCTATCTATCTATTTATCAATTATCTATCTATCTATTTATTTATTAATCATCTATCTATCTATCTATCTATCTATCCCATATCTATCTATCTATCTATCTATCTATCTATCTATCTATCTATCTATCTATCTATCTATCACACTATGTTGACACCTGTCTGATTTATTCCCACATGTATTTTCTAGAGACTCTGCCTTTAGTTATCTGAGGGTAGTGTTGGGGTTTCTATGGTGGATGTCCAGATTTATCCGCTGCTGGTCCTCCACTCCAGGGCTAACCATATTGTCACAACATATGCCATGATGAACTGGTTCACCAAACACTCACATAGTCACAATGATACCCCGAGAATTTTACTGCTCAGTGTCCCAACGTATTCAATAAATGAGTAATGTCAGTAATATTTTATTTCTTTGTCTTTTTTGTAAATATTATATCCACAGTAAAAATATTGTTCACAGCATTAGATAGAGAATAAGAACGGCTGCTTTTTACATTACTGTGATAGAAGATGACAGTTGGTTTTTCTAAGATTCTATGTAGAAGGGAGGAGTTCCGCCTCTAGCTCCTCCCTTCTCCTTTCTCTCCTCTTCATAGAATCTTACCAGCACCAACTGCCATCTCCTATCTCAGTAATGTCACCACCTGCCTTCACTGAATACTGATTTTACCTAGGAATTGAGAATTTTGAAAATAAATAATCCAGGAGGAGAAAGAAGTAGATTTTTTTGTTAAGACATATTACAAAGTTACTTATTTTCTTTCATGTACGCTATTGATTTATAAAATAGAAATGATCTCTTTAAAGAGTAACCATCATTAATTTTCATTTCACAAATCAGTAGAACACCAGAAAATAAGAAAGTTTGTAATATATATTACTCTTATCCAATACTTTCTCCTCCTGGACTGATCTTTCATTCTTCATTCACAGGTAAAATCTTTCTTCAGTGAACACAGATTTTACAGAGATGACAGTTGGTGCTCATAAAGTTCCATGAAGAACAGTAACTGTGTCTCCCTCTAGCTCCTCCCTCCCCATAGAATATTATAAGCTCCAACTGTCACCTCCTATCTCACTAATGTCAAAATGTGATTTCACCGGACACAAATTTTACCCTTGAATTAAGCATGAAAGAATTAATCAGGATAAAAAAAAAAGCACATTTGACTGATAAGATATGTTTTAGAGAGTCATATGTTTTTGTGTACTATTGATTCATGAAAAAAATAAATAAAAGGAGGATTAGTCTTTAGGAGGTGTGCCCCTTTTAATGAATTTAGTGCATTTTTTAGCAGTGATTTGTCACCGCAAGAAATATTCTAGTTAGGGACCGGTGGACATTTTCTTGTAATTTACACCATTGTTTTGGCTATTTTGGCTAAAATCCGCCCTCTTTTTATAAAGTGGGCAAACCTGTCTAGGGCTGGAGGATAAATGACAAAAGTGGCAAAATGTTGCTCAATTATGAGTTGAGGCAAAATTTTAGGACATTTCGAGCAATTTTACACCAGAAAATTGGCCAAAACTGCTCGATGAATCGGGGACTAGTTTGCACACAGCTGATTACTGCATTGCGTGGTTTTTGGATCGCTGTATCGTCGATCACTAGGGCCACTCTTTAGCCTTTCCGTGTGAAATCTATGAAAATAAGTAGCATTTTTTTTCAGAAGATGAATGTCCATTCAGAGATTTTCCAGCGCGTGTGAATGGGGTTGAAGAAAGCTATTCACTTAACTAGGATACATACTGCCGTCTTATTTTGAAGCGGAAATGAAATCTGAGGTGTGAACAGGGCCTTATAGCATCACCAAAGTCAATGGCTTTTCTGGTTTAGTACTGCTCTAATCTTTGAGCTTCCATAGATTCCATGAGTCAAAATCTTTGCTAATATCAATTAGTTGTTTGTAGTAATAATTTAGTAGAACTTCATAACTATAGAAGTGGTTTACATATGACTCCAGATAATTCCCGGACCCTAGTTCTGAACACCACAATGGCTAAAGGGAATCTGTCAGCAGAATTTTGCTATGTAATCCGAGGGCAGCACGAGGTAGGGTCCGAGACAATAAATTCAATGATGTGTCACTTATTAGGCTGTGTGCTATTCTTTCAATACAATAACTGTTTTAAGGGGGATGTCCACTACTAGGACAACTCCTTCTTGTTCTAAGTGTTTGGCCCCCATAAAATATTAAAGCTTATACTCACCTCCCGTGCCGGCGCCGTTTCTGCTGTGTCGGCACTCGTGGTCTTGCAGTTGCTGTGACACGTGACCCCGGCGACCAGTCAGTCAGCGCTGGTGTCACTGTCCCCGCCTTTTGGCGGATTGAACATGAAGAGGAAGACCGGGCTGCAGCTGAACTCTGACTTCCTGTTCATGTTCAAATTGACAGAAGGCGGGGCCAGGGACGCCAGCTCTGATTGGGCGCCGGGGTCACGTGTCACAACAACCGCAAGACCGCGAGTGCCGACACCACAGGAGTGGCACCGGCACGGGAGGTGAGTATAAGCTTTTCTATTTTATCGGGGCCAGGCGTGGGGTAAAAGAAGGGGTTCACCAAGTAGTGGATGACTTCTTTAAGAGCAGAAGATAAAGTGTTTTTTAGCCCTGCCGGACTAACTGCCTCCTGGTCCAAACACGCCCTCACCACTGACTAGCAGGTAAATGTCACAGAAAGCTGTGGTGTGGTCACAGTCAGAGTTCTGAGCTCTGCTAGATCTACAGCAGAGAAAATTCTGAGGGTCGTGCACACGCTGCGGAATGCTCTGCGGATTTGTCCGCGTGGATTTTGTAAAATCCGCAGGTAAATCTGCAGGTCAAAAGACCTGCGGTTTATCTGCGGATTAGCCTGCGGTTTTGCCCTGCGGTTTATCACCTCTACAATGGAGGAGATGGTAAACCGCAGCGGAATCCGCAGAAAGAATTGACATGTCAATTCTTTCTGCGGATTTGAAACCGCAGCAAAATCCGCGCAGAAAAATCTGCACCGTCTGCACTGCGGTTTCCATTTCCCATAGGATATTATGGTACTGTGGATCCGCAGCAGAATCCGCAGCGTGTGCACACACCCTGATTGTATCACAACTGCTTCACCAAGTAATATAAGTGATACATCGCTGGAATCAGGGTCTCTTAAAAAATATGACATTTAGGACTATAAAAAAAATTGTTTAGAGTTTCATCCAGAAAACTTGGCCAATTTTTTTTCTCAATTGTACAATCCGGTTTTTTTTTTTACATTAGCAGCTATTAATCATTTACAGTTCCCTATGTTACAGAATTCGAATGTATCCGTAAAAATCGGATGTTATATTATGGCTCCGCGGGACATCCGATTTTGTAAATGTTGACATTCGAGTTTGCTCTGATTTTCAGAAGGGAGAAGGCGGAGAAACTTTTATTTTCTTTCCACGTCCTAGAAAAACTGAAGGCTCATTGATTTTCTGCAGATTTTGTGCAGATTTCTATAATTGAAGAGGTGTAAAAACGCTGCGGATTCCGCACAAAGAATTGACATGCTGCGGATTCAAAACCGCAGCAAATCTGCGTGGAAAAATCTGCAGCATGTGCACAGCGTTTTTCATTTTACATAGATTTTAATGGTACTGTACACCGCAGGAGAATCTGCTGCGGATCTGCTGGGCCAAATCCGCTACGGATCCGCAGCAAAGTCCGCAACGTGTGCACATACCCGTATTGTCACTCTGAATAGACAATTAAAATTGAGGCACAGTGTATGTACGACCTTCTGCTCCATTTAAACTCATTTAGGCTGGGTTCACATTATGTTTGGCAGTCCGTTAGACGGACTGCGTTACACCGTGGTCTAACACGGTGTAACACAGTCTGTTAACGCTGCCATTCAGCCCCATTGGCGGGCGCATCGCGACGCATGCCGTAAAGCGGCACACGTTCATGATGTGCCGTCATTCACTGATGGAGCCTCGGACGCAGGCTGCAGCGTCTGAGGCTCCGTCACCGCTAGCACAGATGAATCGCGTTATGCTGTACCATTAAAGCAGCCCCGTCAACGATATGTGTTGAACGGGCTGCTTAACGTAATCTGAACCCAGACTACGAATAAAACATCGGGCATATTGGAATTCAACATGCCTGATCCTATTTCTCCCTGACATCTGCCGAATTTTCATTATATGGTTGGCTATATACATATAGCCGACCATATATTTTCTTTGCTTCCCATCGAAGCCTATAGAGAAAAAAAACACACAGTTTTTGGGGGAGTTCTCATGAAATCACATCCACTGTGCTTAGATGGGTAAATACAGAATATTTTCTGCACAAAAAACTGCGTTATATACTGTATGCTACGTGTGAACAGGGTATTGGAAAGTTTCAGAATAAGATGCACATAATGCAGTCACATTAAAGTTTCGGTGCCATTAGACGCACTGTTCATGGCATGCAGAGGATACAACGCTCTGTTACGGATTTTGCGCTATGGCCGAAGATCTTCAATCTTGTCCTCTGTTGTACTATATTGGCTCTCTTCTTCAATATTTTGTGTTTTTTTTTCTTAAATTGATTTTTTTAAATTATTTTTTTGGGGGGGCTTTTCTTTATTATGCACGAATTACCCTTAACCCCTCACTGGATGATCACACTTCACCTGTTTCTTGCCCAGAAGTAAAGGGGTTCTATCCTGAAATGACAACACAAAATCCCTTCGGTGCAGTATGCACTTCTATTCCACAGAAACCATGTAAATTACATTCATTAAATAAGAGAAAATGACTCACTTGGCCGGGGGGGCAGCAAGGTTTTAGATTCTGCACTTTTGAGCCACGCGATATTCATTCTTATATGTTGTGCAAAATCATGATGGAATTTGCAAATTCAGTGGTTTGTGAATTGTGAGACCTCAGGTTACCCTTGGCATAGAAGTCACATGACTTTTTTTTTTTTGCAGACCCCTCGCATTCTCCCCCTCTTTGATTTCAGCTACTTTGCACTGAAGATGCATACATTAACTCTTTCTCATTTTTTAACATGAAATATTTCACTTTTCTTCATTATTTTAGAAGGATCACCCATAATCCAGCTGTGGCATCGGTGCTTCATCTGTCGGCATTTACTAAGCATCTTTTTCAGTTTTTTTCTCATCCCCCCATTTATCACTTCACACCATCTTCTTAATCCTTTCCTTCTGCTCTTGCCCTTCCAGCACTCCAGGGGTGGAACCTCTAACTCTGCTGGCGTCCCTTTTAAGTAGGAGATCAAACGTTTTTGCTAGAGGAGAGGTTTACAGCTTCTAACACCACCAGGCCTGGGGGTAGTGGAGGAAGAGAAGAGGGAGAGAGGGAGAAGACAGATGACCTACACTTAGAGAGCTTTTTTTCCTTACCTCTAAAACAAATCTTAATATTATGTTCTTTCTGGGAATCCTGTGTTTTATTCGTCTCTCAGCCCCCTATAATTGTTTTCTAAATTCTTGGCATGTCTTATGGATGTCTCAGTTCCTTCCCACCATGAAAGCAGCAGAAGAAAAGAGCTAGAGGTTGGGTTGGGTTCTTTGTGATGGTCTCCATCCAAGAGCTGTAACAATGGCTTGTCACAGTCCCTACTTGGATTATGAAGTTACTTTCTGATCTCAAACTAAAAAGCATCATTGAACGTTTTCAATAGGTCAGGCTTGATGAATAAATTGATGGGGGAATTCACGTAGGAGTCTATCTCAAATGGCTTTAAGTTTAGAGCCGCAAATTAAAGATGGTGCCATTGACATTCTTTCTTCTTAGATGCGTTAATGTCTGGAGGAAAACTGGAACCTTCGACTGTTTCAATCAAGATTTGACCCTTGTCTACGCCAGCCGTTCACATTGGTTTTATCGTTGGATAACAGTCAATAGCTGTTCTGCATAATCCATATGGCATGGAGGGCAAATAGAAGAACCAAAGGGACCCAATATGGTCGCACCTATAACATACATGTATAGATTATGGATTAGGTTCTTCAATGGTGCCCCAACTTTGTATTTTGTATTGCAACCCATGCATTGCAGCATGTTATTGTTTATAAGATGGTACTGGGGTCTCTTAGTGTTATGGGCCCCAGTATACAGTAGCTACATAGGATAAGTCTATTCCTTGTGCGGAATGAACATGTAACTTCAAGTTTTTTAACTAGGAAGTCTAAGGGTGAACGTTTCTCCTGGCGGAGACAAGCTGTTGTTCGTAGGGGTTGTGCAGCACAGTTCTCTTGTGCCCAATGGGGAGTCACTGCTGCACATCAATTAATAGGACAACCATCTGGCAGCTATCAGGTAGCCTGCATTTGTTGTATTAATTAAAATAGGTCTTTCCACAATCGTTGTGGAGCATCATTCTCTTGCCTCTGATGGGTTGTCAATGCTAAACATCAGGTGGGACATTTTACTGGGACAACTATCTGGCGCTCCTCAGATATCGTGTATGTGCCTCATTACAAGTAGTTTGGAGATAGCGGGTGACCTGCATTGCTGTTGTGGAGTCAGGCAAAAGTCTTGGTACTGCAGGAGAACCAGAGGAGAACCTAAAGAACAAGCTGGAATACGTCGAAACGCGTAGAGAATAAACTGCACTACTAATAGTTTTGCCTGATTCTGACTCTTTGATCGGATACACCCCAGCCGTGCAGGTCATCCCCTATCTCTGAACTACCTGCATTACCAAGTCGGACATACCAACAAGTGGAGCTGCAGCAGCTGGAACCATGTTTGATATTATTTACAGTAAGTGTTGTGTCTCACACAACCCCACTCTGTGAGCGGAACCGCCTTTTATCAACACCTTAATCTGGATAAAGCTCTGTTTGTTTGTTCCATGAGCCAATTCCTTATGGGTCTTATTAATGACGATTGGATATGTGTATGATACCTTGGCATCACATGGTTGCCTCTGCAAGTGTTGCTCCTGGCATGTTGCGGTGACTCTCCGACCGAAGCCAATGTCTGGTCAGGTGGAAGAGAGAGCTGCTGCAAAAACCCATTAAGACGTTTGACAGCAGCTTCACTCTCTCTCACTATTGGAATATACTATACAGGTTTGTGCAAAGTTTTACTAAACTTCATTGTGAAATAATGGGTGGAACATATTAAAATTGAAGACAAAACGTGTCCAGCCCTTTTTTTTCAATGATTTGCCCATATACAGTTAGGTCCATATATATTTGGACAGAGACAACATTTTTCTAATTTTGGTTCTAGACATTACCACAATGAATTTTAAACAAAACAATTCAGATGCAGTTGAAGTTCAGACTTTCAGCTTTCATTTGAAGGTATCCACATTAAAATTGGATGAAGGGTTTAGGAGTTTCAGCTCATTAACATGTGCCACCCAGTTTTTAAAGGGACCAAAAGTAATTTGGACAATTGACTCCAAGGCTATTTCATGGACAGGTGTGGGCAATCCCTTTGTTATGTCATTCTCAATTAAGCAGATAAAAGGCCTGGAGTTGATTTGAGGTGTGGTGCTTGCATTTGGAAGGTTTTGCTGTGAAGGAAACATGCGGTCAAAGGAGCTCCCCATGCAGGTGAAACAAGCCATCCTTAAGCTACAAAAAAAAAAAAAAAACATCCGAGAAATTGCTACAACATTAGGAGTGGCAAAATCTACAGTTTGTTACATCCTGAGAAAGAAAGAAAGCACTGGTGAACTCATCAATGCAAAAAGACCTGGGCACCCACGGAAGACAACAGTGGTGGATGATCGCAGAATAGTCTCCATGGTGAAGAGAAACCCCTTCACAACAGCCAACCAAGTGAACAACACTCTCCAGGAGGTAGGCGTATCAATATCCAAATCTACCATAAAGAGAAGACTGCATGAAAGTAAATACAGAGGGTTCACTGCACGGTGCAAGCCACTCATAAGCATCAAGAATCAAAAGGCTAGACTGGACTTTGCTAAAAAACATCTAAAAAAGCCAGCACAGTTCTGGAAGAACATTCTTTGGAAAGATGAAACCAAGATCAACCTCTACCAGAATGATGGAAAGAGAAAAGTATGACGAAGGCGTGGTACAGGTCATGATCCAAAGCATACCACATCATCTGTAAAACACGGCGGAGGCAGTGTGATGGCTTGGGCATGCATGGCTGCCAGTGGCACTGGGTCTCTAGTGTTTATTGATGATGTGACACAGGACAGAAGCAGCCGAATGAATTCTGAGCTATTCAGAGCCTTACTGTGTGCTCAGATCCAGCCAAATGCAGCCAAACTGATTGATCGTCGTTTCATACTACAGATGGACAATGACCCAAAACATAAAGCCAAAGCAACCCAGGAGTTTATTAAAGCAGAGAAGTGGAATATTCTTGAATGGCCAAGTCAGTCACCTGATCTCAACCCAATTGAGCATGCATTTCACTTGTTAAAGACTAAACTTCAGACAGAAAGGCCCACAAACAAACAGCAACTGAAAACCACCGCAGTGAAGGCCTGGCAGAGCATCAAAAAGGAGGAAACACAGCGTCTGGTGATGTCCATGATTTCAAGACTTCAGGCAGTCATTGCCAACAAAGGGTTTTCAACCAAGTACTAGAAATGAACATTTTATTTACAATTATTTAATCTGTCCAATTACTTTTGGTCCCTTTAAAATCAGGGTGGCACATGTTAAGGAGCTGAAACTCCTAAAACCCTTTATCCAATTTTAATGTGGATACCCTCAAATGAAAGCTGAAAGTCTGAACTTCAACTGCATCTGAATTGTTTTGTTTAAAATTCATTGTGGTAATGTCTAGAACCAAAAGTAGAAAAATGCTGTCTCTGTCCAAATATATATGGACCTAACTGTATATTGGCTGACATTTTGAAAATGTGTATGGAGTGACATCGCCTTATGTGTTCCTAGTATTAATTAATTTTTGTATGGGACTTCTGTTATTTTCCTGTAGGAAATGCTGACTTTTAGAAAGGTCAGGTGATGAAGCGGGAAGTCCCGTTGGGGGCTCAACTCCCCTGCATCACTGTGGCACTATATTCTGCTGAAGGATTGTATTCTGCTGACAGATTTGAAAGGACTTTGGTATTTTCACCACTGTCTTGTGTTTATACAGGATGGCTACAGTCTAATAATAAGAATATACTAGCTGCATTTTGCAGTTCTGGAATATTAAAAAGTGTGTTACTTTGTATTCTTTTCATTACTTTTGTATAGTAAAATACCACAGAAATGTACAGATTGAGCTACATCCTAATCAGGTAACTGCTGAATAAGCGGAATTAGATCTACTGCAAATTAGGAGTGTTCTTTTAAAAGATGAAGACTATAAAAATAAATATATTTCACAATTACATCAAAGCATTACAAGGTTTGTATCAGATGTTTATGGTCTTTCCTTTAGTGTTTGGATTTGATCTATCACACTTTTCATTATAAATTACGTTACTTAATAGTAACAAACAATTAGTAATTTTGTAGCCTAGCGGAGCTGTTCTCTTTGCTGACGTTTTCTGGTCTTGTCAGGACAGCAGTGAGGTGTGGGATGAAGATGTGACCGAATGGTGGGGAGAATGGAGTTCGTGGTCCACGTGCTCGCGAACCTGTGGAGGTGGAGTAATGTCTCGAGAAAGGCACTGCTTACGTCAGCGGTAGGTGATCTTACATTAGTACTGTAGTTATATTTACAATGCTGCCTCTATATTATAGAATTTGGTTCCTATTTTAATAATGAATGTTTTTGTTCTTTCTCTTAAAGAGAACCTGTCATCAGGATTTTGCTAAAATAACTACAGACAGTGTGAGGTTGGCGCTGTTACACTGATTAAAATGATACCTGAGTTGGAGAAATCCGTCTTGTGGTTCTTGTTTAATCTGTGATTGAAGTTTTGAGTTAATGATATGTATGTTCTTGTTTCGGGGCGGCCCGGGGGTGGGACTTTTTTGGTGCTCTAGCTTCATCGTCATCATTCTGGGCTTAAATGGCAGGTCACTGAACCTGAAAATTGTCTTGAACAAAATGGCACCGGTGGCGCATACGCAGTAGCATCTATCTGCAAGCGATGCTTTCAATCTCCTCATGCACTGCCCACTGTGTACTGAAGACCAGTGCAGGAGCGCTCACAAAAAGTGGATATCTTTGCTGCGTACTGTATGCGCTGCATTCTTAGATTCAGCTGCAATGATATCCTCTTCTCGTTTGTGCTCCCGCACTGGTTCTCGGTGCACAGTGGGTGGCACATGCGCAGATTGAGAGTATCGCTTACTGATAGATGCTACTGCGCATGCTCCGGCACCGTTTTGCTTGAGACAATTTTATTTTTTTTCAAGACCACAATATTAACTGGGCAGGCGCCATATTTAAAGTAGGAGGCTGGTCGCTGAGGGTTCAGAGACCTGTTATTTAAGCTCATAATGATGAGACTAAAACAACCAAAAAAAGACCCGCCCACAGTCCCGCCGCAATGCACGAGCATATCATTAACGCAAAATTCTAACATAGAATCAGTATAACAGCGCAGAACTGATAATGCCTGTAATTAGCAAAATCCTGATGACATGTTCTCTGTAACTCTCAGAGTTCATGAGCTATTCCTTTATAAATTCGGAAAATATTCATTATTCACGACTGTTAAAATGGAATATTTGTTCAGTTCCTGGAAATGGAAGATAAATTTCTAAGGCATGCCACTTATTAGTGCAGGCAAACATTGAGCACCCATGAAAGGGGTTTTCCAGCCAAATAAATATATACATAAATGAGTTTTAGGCCTTCTTCACATGTATGTTTTTTAAGGACTGCAAATAGGGACACACGCATACCCTCTGTATTCAATGGTGGTGCGCACATGTCAGATTTTTCACATGGCACCATGTGTCCATCTGAGAGCCGCACAGGCATGTCCTTTTCTTTTAATGTGCCACGGTACATATCGCATTAATGACATCTGTGTAGCAGTATCATTAGCACTATTTCCATGCACCGGGTGTTGAATGCAGCTGTCATCACTGTCGCCTGGTCTCCATACGATAAGTGCGACCAGGCGACAATGCTGAGAGTTGGAGTCAGTACCCTCTGTGTGTGTACAGTGCATCTTAACCCCTTCACCCCCAAGGGTGGTTTGCACGTTCATGACCGGGCCAATTTTTACAATTCTGACCACTGTACCTTTATGAGGTCATAACTCTGGAACGCTTCTATGGATCCCGGTGATTCTGACATTGTTTTCTCATGACATATTGTACTTCATGTTAGTGGTAAAATTTCATTCAAATAACTTGCGTTTATTTGTCAAAAAAGCGGAAATTTGGCAAAATTCGCAATTTTCCAACTTTGAATTTTTATGCCCTTAAATCACAGAGATACGGCACACAAAAAACTTGATAACTAACATTTCCCACATGTTTACTTTACATCAGCACAATTTTGGAACCAAAATTTTTTTTTGTTAGGAAGTTATAAGGGTTAAAAGTTGACCAGCGATTTCTCATTTTTACAACACCATTTTATTTTTAGGACCACATCACATTTGAAGCCACTTTGAGGGGTCTATATGATAGAAAATACCCAAAAGTGACACCATTCTAAAATCTGCACCCCTTAAGGTGCTCAAAACCACATTCAAGAAGTTTATTAACCCTTTAGGTGCGTCACAGGAATTTTTTTGAATATTTTAAAAAAAATGAACATCTAACTTTTTTTCACAAAAAAAATACTTCAGGTTCAATTTTTTTTATTTTACCAAGGGTAACAGGAGAAATTGGACTGCAAAAGTTATTGTGCAATTTGTCCTGAGTACACTGATACCTGATTTGTGGGGGGGAACGACTGTTTCGGCGCATGGCAGAGCTCAGAATGGAAGGAGCGCCGTTTGACTTTTTCAATGCAAAATTGGCTGGAATTCAGATCGGACGCCATGTCACGTTTGGAGAGTCCCTGATGTACCTAAACAGTGGAAACCCCCTACAAGTGACCCCATTTTGGAAACTAGACCCCCCAAGGAACTTATCTAGATATGTAGTGAGAACTTTGAACCCACAAGGGCTTTACAGAAGTTTATAACGTACAGCGGTACAATTAAAAAATCATATTTTTTTCACAAAAATGATCTTTTCACCCCAATTTTTATTTTCCCAAGGGTAACAGGACCCTAAAAGTTATTGTGCAATTTGTCCTGAGTAGGCTGATACCCCACATGTGGGGGTAAACCACTATTTGGGCGCATGGCAGAGCTCGGAAGGGAAGCAGCGCCATTTGACTTTTTTGGCTGGAATTGAGATCGGACATCATGTCGCGATTGGAAAACCCCTGATGTACCAAAACAGTGGAAACCCCCCACAAATGACACCATTTTGGAAACTAGACCCCCTAAGGAACGTATCTAGATGTGTGGTTGGAACTTTGAACCCCCAAGGGCTTCACAGAAGTTTATAACATAAAGCCGTACAATTAAAAAATCATATTTTTTCCACAAAAATGATCTTTTCACCCTCAATTCTTATTTTTCCAAGGGTAACAGCACCCTAAAAGTTATTGTGCAATTTGTCCTGAGTACGCTGATACCCCACATGTGGGGGTAAACCACTATTTGGGCGCATGGCAGAGCTCGGAAGGGAAGCAGCGCCATTTGACGTTTTTGGCTGGAATTGAGATCGGACACCATGTCGCGATTGGAAAACCCCTGATGTACCTAAACAGTGGAAACCCCCCACAAATGACACCATTTTGGAAACTAGACCCCCTAAGGAACTTATCTAGATGTGTGGTGAGAACTTTGAACCCCCAAGGGCTTCACAGAAGTTTATAACATAAAGCCGTACAATTAAAAAATCATATTTTTTCCACAAAAATGATCTTTTCACCCTCAATTCTTATTTTTCCAAGGGTAACAGCACCCTAAAAGTTATTGTGCAATTTGTCCTGAGTACGCTGATACCCCACATGTGGGGGTAAACCACAATTTGGGCGCATGGCAGAGCTCGGAAGGGAAGCAGCGCCATTTGACGTTTTTGGCTGGAATTGAGATCGGACACCATGTCGCGATTGGAAAACCCCTGATGTACCTAAACAGTGGAAACCCCCCACAAATGACACCATTTTGGAAACTAGACCCCCCAAGGAACTTATCTAGATGTGTAGTGAGCACTTTGAACCCCCCAGTGCTTCACAGAAGTTTATAACGCCCGGGCGTGAAAATAAAAAATTCGTATTTTTTCCACAAACATGATCTTTTAGTCACCATTTTTTTATTTTCCCAAGGGTAACAGGAGAAATTGCACCCCAAAAGTTGTTGTCCAATTTGTCCTGAGTATGCTGATACCCCATATGTGGGAGAAAACTACTGTATGGGAACACGTCGGGGATCGGAAGGGAAGTAGTGACGTTTTGGAATGCAGACATTGATGGAATGGTCTGCGGGTGTCATGTTGCCTTTGGAGAGCCCCTAATGTACCTAAACAGTGGAAACTCCCCACAAATGACCCCATTTTGAAAACTAGACCCCCTAAGGAACTTATCTAGATGTGAGGTGAGCACTTTGAACCCCCAAGGGCTTCACAGAAGTTTATAATGCCAGGGCATGAAAATAAAAAAATCGTATTTTTTCCACAAACATGATCAATTATTCCCCAATTTTTTTATTTTCCCAAGGGTAACAGGAGAAATTGAACCCCAAAAGTTGTTGTCCAATTTGTCCTGAGTAAGCTGACACCCCATATGTGGGAGAAAACTACTGTATGGACACACGTCAGGGCTCGGAAGGGAAGTAGTGACGTTTTGGAATGCAGACATTGATGGAATGGTCTGCGGGTGTCATGTTGCCTTTGGAGAGCCCCTAATGTACCTAAACAGTGGAAACTCCCCACAAATGACCCCATTTTGAAAACTAGACCCCCTAATGAACTTATCTAGATGTGAGGTGAGCACTTTGAACCCCCAAGGGCTTCACAGAAGTTTATAATGCCAGGGCATGAAAATAAAAAAATCGTATTTTTTCCACAAACATGATCAATTAGTCCCCAATTTTTTCATTTTCCCAAGGGTAACAGGAGAAATTGGACTGCAAAAGTTGTTGTCCAATTTGTCCTGAGTACGCTGACACCCCATATGTGGGAGAAAACTACTGTATGGACACACGTCGGGGCTCGGAAGGGAAGCAGTGCCATTTTGGAATGCAGACTTTGATGGAATGGTCTGCGGGTGTCATGTGCGTTTGGAGAGCCCCTGATGTACCTAAACTATTGAAACTCCCAACAGGTGACCCCATTTTGGACACTAGACCCCCCCACGGAACTTATCTAGATGTGTGGTGAGCACTTTGAACCCCCAAGTGCTTCACAGAAGTTTATAACGCTCGGACGTGAAAATAAAAAAATCATTTTTTTCCACAAAAATGATATTTTTGCCCCCAATTTTTTATTTTCCTAAGGGTAACAGGAGAAATTGGACCCCAAAAATTGTTTTGCAATTTGTCCTGAGTAGGCTGATACCCTACATGTGGGGGTAAAACACTGTTTGGGCGCATGGCAGAGCTTGGAAGGGAAGGAGCACCATATGACTTTTTCAACTCAGAATTGGCTGGAATTGAGATCAGACGCCATGTTGCATTTGGAGAGCCCCTGATGTGCCCAAACAGTGGAAACCCCCAATTCTAACTCCAACCCGAACCCCAACACACCCCTAACCCTAATCTCAGCCCTAACCCAAGCCCTAACCCTAGCCCTAACCCTAGCCCTAACCCTAGCCCTAACCCTAGCCCTAATGGAAAAATGGAAATAAATACATATTTTTAATTTTATTATTTTTCCCTAACTAAGGGGGTGATAACGGGGGGTTTGATTTACTATTTATGGCGGTTTTTATTTTTGGCAGCTGTCGCACGCTAAAAGACGCTTTTTATTGTAAAAATAGTTTTTGCATCACCACATATTGAGAGCTATAATTTTTCCGTATTTTGACCCACCGAGTCATGTTAGGTCTTATTTTTTGCGGGACGAGTTGACGTTTTTATTGGTACCATTTTCGGGCACGTGACATTTTTTGATCGCTTTTTATTCCGATTTTTGGGACGCAGAATGAACAAAAACCAGCGTTTCATGAATTTCTTTTGGGGGAGTGCGTTTACACCGTTCCGCGTGCGGTAAAATTGATAAAGCGGTTTTATTCTTCGGGTCAGTACGGTTACAGCGATACCTCATTTAGGTCGTTTTTTTATGTTTTGTCAGTTTTATGCAATGAAAACTATTTTATATAAAAAATAATTATTTTTGCATCGCTTTATTCTGCGAGCTATAACTTTTTTATTTTTTCGCTGATGATCCTCTGTGGCGGCTCGTTTTTTGCGGGACAAGATGACGTTTTCAGCGGTACCATGGATATTTATATGCGTCTTTTTGATCGCGCGTTATTGTATTTTTTGTTTGGCGGTATGATAATAAATCATTATTTTTTGCTTCGTTTTTTATTTTTATTTTTTAAGGGGTTCGCTAAAGGGGTTAACTAATGGGACAGTTTTATAGGGCGGGTCGTTACGGACGCGGCGATACCTAATATGTGTACTTTTATTGTTTTGGGTTTTTTTTATTTTCAGAAAATGAATTTATTGGGGAATATTTTTTTTTTTTTACTAATTTATTTGGCGATTTTTTTTTAAATTATTTTTACACTTTTTTTTTATTTTTTTTTTACTTTATTACATAGTCCCAGGTGGGACATCACTGTCCTGTGACAGATCGCTGATCTGTCACATCACAGATCACTGTGACAGATCAGCAATCTGTCACAGGCAGTGCACAAGGCTTCCACATGCCTGCGCTTTGCAGGCACTGAGGAAGCCAGCTTCCTCCAGGCCCCCGAAGGCCCCCGTCGCCATCTTGGATTCGGGGGCCTGAAGGAAAGGAGCCCCCCGCAGCAGCGCTGCACATTGCGCTGCCGTGGGGGGCTCAGGGAAGCACGGAGGGAGCCCCCTCCCTGCCGATGCTTCCCTTTAACTCCCGGTACACCGCGATCATGTTTGATTGCGGTGTGCAAGGGGTTAACGTGTCGGGGGCGGTCCGTGACCGCCCCTGACACATAGTGCCGGGTGTCAGCTGTGATAATCAGCTGACACCCGGCCGCGATCAGCGGCGCTCACCACGTGGGCGCCGCTGATCGCGCTAGAGGTACTATCCCGTCCATGGGCATAGGGGCCCGGGTCCCATGGACGGGATAGTACGTCTGATGTCAGGAAGGGGTTAAATAAATAATAATACAAAAATAGCGTGGGGTTCCCCCTGTAATTTTCATAACCAGCTGAAGGAAAGCCGACAGCTGGGGGCTGATGGTCATATTCTGGGAAGGGTCCAATTGCCATAAATGTTTCCAGGCTATTAATATCTGCTCACAACTGTTTGCTTAGCCTTTACTGATTATTATAGTGGAGATCCCCCTCAAAAAAATGAGTTGGGCTCCACCCTAAATGTACTAACCAGCAAAGGCTAAGCAAGGTAGCTGCGGTGTGATATTAATAGCCTAGGAAAGGGCTATGGATATTGGCCTCTCCCTGACTAAGAACATCAACCGTCAGCTGCCCCAGAAATGATGCATCCAAAAAGATGCACCAGTTCTGGTGCTTAGCACTGCTCCTCCCAGTTGCCCATGTGCGGTGCAAGTGGGATAATAACTGTTGGGTTGATGTCAGCTGTTTTATAACCGCTGACATCAAGCCCATTGGTTAGTATTGGAGCGGTGTCTATAAGACACCCCCATTACTAACCCTATAGTCAAATATAATAAAGTTACAGACCAAGTAAGTCCTTTAATTGATATAAATACACAATGTCCTTTATTTGAAATAAAAACTTCTCACCCTCTTTTACCTATTTCATCAGTGATGCAATCTCTCAACAAATCAGCCGGAACACACTAAGCTGAGTATAAGGGTACCGTTACCCCTAGCGATGCACCAGCGATCCCGACTAGGGATATGACGCGGTCAGGATCGCTGGTGCATCGCTAGGTGGTCGCTAGTGAGCTGCCACACAGGCAGATCTCACCAGCGACATAGCGGTGGTCGGGGATCGCTACTTACCTGTCAGACGCGGCGATCCTGCGTCCTCCCGCCCGGCTCCACGCATCACTCGTCGGCGCCACAGGAAGCCCAGCAGGAAGCGCCCGACGAGGAATGGTCCAGGAGCTTCTCGCGCGATCAGCGATAACCAGCGGGGGAGCCGGTCGGAGGCAAGTATCACATGCAGTGATATCGCTAGCAATATTGCTGCAACGTCACAAAATCGGTGACTTTACAGCGATATTGCAAGCGATATCGCAGTGTGTAACGGGGGCTTAAGACGTGCTGCCTGTGAAAGGCAGTAACTTTAATGACATTACTGCAGGTCACATGCAGCTGCATTCTCACACACAGCTCAGTGTGTTCATACAAAGCTCTTGTCATATTTCGAGACAGGAAATTGTCAGGACCTGGTATGGAGTAACTATGGGACCCTTGTTCTAACTTGAACTACATTGTTAAGCTTACTATGTAAAGCTCATTTAAGTATATTTTATTGAGGCAGGAAAACCACCGTATTTTTTTTGCTGGCTTCACCATTAAGGTCTGCTAGGCTTTGGTCATTTATGTAAAGATGGACATGCTTGTAGATTTTAGAAAGTTGTCAGAAACCCTTCTTCTAATTATAAATCTTTTCATATTGATTCCTCCATGTGCACGACTCTGAAAAGTTTTAGGCAGATATGGAAATTGTCTCTTCAGAGAGGGGAAGAAGACTAGAACTGTAGTGCCACCTATTTGAAGTAGCGATCCTAAAAGTTAATGTTGACCCTTTAATGAACCTGTCACATGACCTGGGATAAAATCCAAACCAGAATCTCAATATGCAGACACTGTGTTTTGGGGTATTGCCCCTCGTCAGTGCAAAGTGTGAGATCTGGTTTGGCTGTGTGAGAGGCGTCTGACTGATATCCAAGAAGTATCATTTTTCCTTGCTAAGCATGCCGAGCTGAGGAGACTTAAAGCCGCAATGCTCCTCTGGGAAATATGCAAATTGTTTCTTCAGAGAGGATGAGGACTAGACAATTTGCATTTTTCCCAGAGGAGCATTGCAGCTTTAAGTCTCCTCATCTCGGCATACTTAGCATGTCAATCTCCGCAAGGAAAAACAATACTTCTTGGATATCAGGCAGATATGTAAAAATTGCTGCAAATGACAAATGCTTTAAAAATAGAAGTGTTAATTGTTTATTTTTTATAAATCAACAAAATGCAAAGTGAATGAACAAAAGAGAAATCAATATTTGGTGTGTTCGCCCTTTGCCTTCAAAACAGCATCAAATCCTCTAGGAACTCTTGCACAAAGGTTTTGAAGGAACTCGGCAAGGAATTTGTTTCTGACATCTTGGCTAACTGACCATAGATCTTCTGTGGACGTCCCTTGTGCAAATCCTTTTGTTCCTTTATGTACAGTTGTGGCCAAAAGTATTGACACCCCTGCAATTCTGTCAGATAATACTCAGTTTCTTCCTGAAAATGATTGCAAACACAAATTCTTTGGTATTATTATCTTCATTTAATTTGTCTTAAATGAAAAACACAAAAAGAATTGTCCTAAAGCCAATTTGGATATAATTCCACACCAAACATAACAAAGAGGGTGGACAAAAGTATTGGCACTGTTTGAAAAATCATGTGATGCTTCTCTAATTTGTGTAATTAACAGCACCTGTATCTTACCTGTGGCACCTAACAGGTGTTGGCAATAACTAAATCACACTTGCAGCCAGTTGACATGGATTAAAGTTGACTCAACCTCTGTCCTGTGTCCTTGTGTGTACCACATTGAGCATGGAGAAAAGAAAGAAGACCAAAGAACTGTCTGAGGACTTGAGAAACCAAATTGTGAGGAAGCATGAGCAATCTCAAGGCTACAAGTCCATCTCCAAAGACCTGAATGTTCCTGTGTCTACCGTGTGCAGTGTCATCAAGAAGTTTAAAGCTCATGGCACTGTGGCTAACCTCCCTAGATGTGGACGGAAAAGAAAAATTGACAAGAGATTCCAACGCAAGATTGTGCGGATGTTGGATAAAGAACCTCGACTAACATCCAAACAAGTTCAAGCTGCCCTGCAGTCTGAGGGTACAACAGTGTCAACCCGTACTATCCGTCGGTGTCTGAATGAAAAGGGACTGTATGGTAGGAGACCCAGGAAGACCCCACTTCTTACCCTGAGACATAAAAAAGCCAGGCTGGAGTTTGCAAAAACTTACCTGAAAAAGCCTAAAATGTTTTGGAAGAATGTTTTCTGGTCAGATGAGACAAAAGTAGAGCTTTTTGGGCAAAGGCATCAACATAGAGTTTACAACAGAAAAAAAAGAGGCATTCAAAGAAAAGAACACGGTCCCTACAGTCAAACATGGCGGAGGTTCCCTGATGTTTTGGGGTTGCTTTGCTGCCTCTGGCACTGGACTGCTTGACCGTGTGCATGGCATTATGAAGTCTGAAGACTGCCAACAATTTTGCAGCATAATGTAGGGCCCAGTGTGAGAAAGCTGGGACTCCCTCAGAGGTCATGGGTCTTCCAGCAGGACAATGACCCAAAACACACTTCAAAAAGCACTAGAAATGGTTTGAGAGAAAGCACTGGAGACTTCTAAGGTGGCCAGCAATGAGTCCAGACCTGAATCCCATAGAACACCTGTAGAGAGATCTAAAAATGGCAGTTTGGAGAAGGCACAGTTATTTTTGCTAAAGGTTGTGCAACCAAGTATTAGGCTGAAGGTGCCAATACTTTTGTCTAGCCCATTTTTGGTGTTTTGTGTGAAATGATCAATGTTTTGCTTTTTGCTTCATTCTCTTTTGTGTTTTTTCATTTAAGGCAAATTAAATGAAGATAATAATACCAAAGAACTTGTGTTTGCAATCATTTTCAGGAAGAAACTGAGTATTATCTGACAGAATTGCAGGGGTGTCAATACTTTTGGCCACAACTGTAGTCCAAGACAGACTCAATGATGTTGAGATCAGGGCCCAGTGGGGGCCATATCATCACTTGCAGGATTTATGCTTCTTCTTTATGCTGATGATAGTTCTTAACGATATTGGTTGTATGTTTGGGGTCGTCCTGCAGAATATATTTTGAGCAAATCAGACACCTCCCTGATGGTATGACTTGATGACTAAGATTTTGCTTGTATTTATCAGCATTGAGGGCAGTAGTAATCCTGGCTAAATTCCCAACTAAATTTCAGCCCCCAACTTGCAAGGACCCTCCACCATGTTTCACTGTTGTCTGCAGCCACTTTTTTAATTGTACCTGTGGCGCCCCTAAGGATTCAGTTGCCACAGAGGTACTGCATCTCCTCCTGAGGTGTGATACCCCACCATCCAGGTGAGTTGGAGGCTCCTGACCACGCTCCAACATTCGCATCCCACACAACATGGTAGTTCAGCAAAGTCATATTGCGGCTCCCTGCTTGGAGTGTAGCAGAGCACCTTTGGTGGCTCCCTGTTTGGAACACGAAACGTGCTGGGAGGTGGGTGGAGTTTAGAATACATAAAGAGCGGGAAGGTTTAGGTTTTCAGTCAGTCAGTCGGTCAGTCAGTCAGTCAGTGGGAGAGAGAGAGTCACTCGGAGAGGAGTGAGGATCCATGGAAGAGGGATGGAGGAAGGAGTGCTGCAGCTGCCTCAGTGATCTGAGCCAGCTGGCACAGGAAAGGAAAGAAGGAGAAAGACATTGGACTGAAACCTGATCTTCTATGAGAGAGAGGGATTAGTACGGAACGAAGGAGTAAAAGGGAACAGAGAGGAGGTGGGTTAGAGGAGAACCCTTCCTAGAAGTTCTAAGCGCAAGGCCGGGGCCCGGTCCCCATGGTTGTATGGACACTGAAGGTCCTGCAGCAGACAGCGGTGCAGTAGTGGGCTGTAAATGCACTACTCCCATCTAAGACTTGGGGGCACAACAGCAACGTGAATAGTGAGCCGGGACTCAGGAGAGAGGAGTCCCCGAAGCAGGCTACAGCTGTCTGCCGTACAAGTAGAGTTCTTGGGAACATCTGTCAGGAAGCACTCCAGTGTAACTCTGTACTAGGAGTACTTCACACTTAAAGGCGCTATAAGAGGAGACGTTCAGAAAGGCACATGTTGGCGGAGTGTTGGAAGGGAGCATTCCATATGATCTGGAGGTTGACTGAGTCCCTGACCCGGAGGACACAGCACGGAGGCAGGCATCTGTGTGTGCTACAGACTGTGAGTAAAGCTTTGGAACTGCACGCCCTGGTGTCCTCCAATTATTCCTGCGCCAACACACCCTGTACCACTACATCTGGGTATCAGCTTGTACACCGCCTGCACCTCTCCTCTGCCCCTACATCTACATTGCCCTGGGGCTACAGCTCCACCTGTGGGGAGCTTCACCATCTTGGCTGCAACACACCACCAGCCCCAGAGGATCTGCATGCAGCGTCTGTCCAACATCTCACTTGCCGAACACCACAGGTGGCGTCACGATCTATTCCATTAACTACAAACCACCATTCAACACCCCTGATTACTTGGGCGCCCAGGGCCACGGACTGGGTCACCGCTGCAGTGACACATCCCCCTGACACCGGCCCGGTACCGAGTACCCCGCGGCCCTGGGAGGGCGACCCATACCACTCTCCAGCCCTTGGACAAAAAAAAATGCTTTTTGTTTCAGCCAAATATTTCACATTTTAACTTATCTTTCCAGAGCACCTGTTTCCATTCTTCCACACCCCAATTTGTACATAGTTGAGTTACTTGGCCTTCTTTCCTTCTCGACGATCTGGCTTTTTGGATGCAATTCTTCCAAGAAGACCACTTCTGGGTAGACTACTCCTAACAGTAGATGGGTGTAGCTGTTTGCTGCCTGTTCTGAGCTGATGGCACTGCTGTAAGTCTTCTGATTTCGAATACAAATAAGCATGGCGTGTCTTTCATCTGCTGCACTATGTTTTTTTGGCCAACTACTGCCATCATTGCTCATATCTTGGTGCTTCTTCAAAAGAGCTTGAATATTACATTTTGAAACCTCAGTCTTTGATATCTTTACCTAGGAAAGACCTTTCTGATGCCATACAACTACCTTGCGTCTTGTTGCTTTTCTTAGTCTTACCATGTTAATTGACCTGTGCATTAAACTGTCTTCCACAACCTCACTTTTGTAGCAGGGTTTGGCTATTTTTCATCCAGTTTTAAGCCTCACACAACTTTTAAATTGCTTATGTTTCAGTTGTTGACTATGTTTCAGCCCACATATGAAAGTGATGATCAATATCACCTGTTTTTAAACTGTGGACAGTGACAAATATCCAAAAAGAGAAAAAATGTCTAAGTGTAGTAAAATGTTATCAGTTAAGAATGCGAGCATCTGTAAGAAACTGCTCACCTGATGCGGTTGTGCAAATTAGAGGTACAACTACCGCTTGAAGTATAGATAATATTGCAAAAGACTGTCGCGGACCTGGTAGGGTGGGATTGGACCCTTGGGCAGGAGTATCCCACAGCCTGGATGCCAGAAAGGAGATCCCGGGAATGGCGCTTTCTTTGCCACCAAGCGAGATCAAGGTGCAGGAACTTCAGATTCTGAATCTGAAGTTCCTTTCTGGCAACATAAACAGTGGAGTAACAAGAGTCCGTTGTCCCCGATACATAATTTGGATTTGTCCCTCCTCCAGAGTGTTAGCCATATGTACGGACAATTGTAAGATTTTACATCCTATAAAGACATACAGTATGTGTTGTTGCCTCCCATTAAAAAAAGCTATAGATGAAATATATAAATCTCATAGAAAACACAGCAATAAGATTATTTACCAAGTAATACTATACCAAAACTAATACACTGATGAGCAAAAGGGTAACAATGTTTTAAACTTCTGAATTTCAGGCTCCATATCGCATCATCCACTACTGCTTTGATTGTAAGACTACCATCATTTTGTAGACAATCATCTTGGCTATCTCATACATAAATTTGCCATGCAACTATTTAGCATATGATTAGTTATGCAGATTCTTGTCATGTCACTGCATTGTTACTATTTTGCTCTTGGCGGTGGAAAAATCTTTTTGTTCCTGAATACTACAAAATACAACCTGTTTTCACATTCCCTAATAGCTCAGTGTGTTATTAGGTTGATTCCCAAGTGAAAGGTCACTGGTTCTAATTGAGGAGCAGCCATGAAGAAGATTTCCCAAGAAAAAGAGAAACACCATCATCCAGCTCTTTGATAGTAGTCTCTTGGCCAAGAAAATTTCCAAATTGCATCATGTGAGTGCCATGACAGATGGAAGAATACGAAATGAAGTCTGTCCATACATTCAAAAGCCAAGAGGTGGACATCCAGGCAAAATATTGGAGTCAACAAGTCAGCTCATCACAAGGTCTATGAGTTCAGACGCGAAAAACACTGCATTTGAGGTGGCTTTTTTGTAAGGGTTAATCATAATTTACTGTATTGTTGGAGATTTGTTATGTGATATTTGATCTGGCCCGTAAAGGGCAGTGGAAAGAGGCCAGAGTTGGAGCTCGGGGATTTTTGGTGACCGTTGGGCAGTTGAGAGGAGTTGAAGGGGAGTCCGATGAAAGTGAAGCTGCGCCTCGTTGAAGAAAGTCTGGATAGGGCAGTGCGACTCTAGATCTGTTGGTGGTGACTCTGAGACTAGTTGTTTGGATTGACATTAGCCGACTCGGTGAGGTCAGTCTAATACACAGCATCTTGGGCTACGCCACGTGAGGCCTTATCTCTAATGACTTAGGGAAGCCCTGTGTTGGAGAGATTGGCATTCCATCTGCAAGATGGCATTTCTGATTATTCAGGACTCAGCCAAGCAAGGACCCTTCTACTTCAGTTTGAGGACGTACCGTTATCATCTTACATCTGAATATATATGTGCATACATTAAATAGCCTTATAGAGGTCCAGTTATGTGGGAGAAAGGGCCTCTTCTGTAAAAGACACCATGAAAACTGCTCTGAGTACGTGATTACTAAAGTACTGGCACAATACTGTAGTTTCATTGATTTGTGCATAGAAAGGGTTAATTGTGTTGCATTTTTCTCGCATATAAGGCCTCATACCCATTGGCGATTAAAAAAACGGTCTGATTTCTGGACTGGAAAAAAGGGTGAAGTGTTATGCCATTGTTATATGCGATTTCTATGCGATTTTTTATTTTTCCATCCGTTTTTCATCCGTATTTTTTTTCACTGCCACTCTTTTTCTACAGTCATTTACAGGACCATTTACAGTGTTCTATACCACAGAATGGTGATGTATCCATTAAAAATGGATGGAAAACAGATGGTCCGTTTTTGGTCCGTTTTTTTAATCGCTCCCATTGACTTCTATTGGCGAAAATCGCTGCAGATCGCAGCATGCTGCGATTTTTTTCTCAGACTGATTTTGGCTGAGAAAAAAATCGCAAGTGAGATGTCACCCATTCACTAACATGGGTCAGAGTGCAATCAGATTTAAAATCGGATTGCAATCGTCCGATTTGATCGCCAGTGAGTATGAGGCCTAACAGTTGATTCTGCTTAAGTGTACCTGCGTATACTCTTAGTCGGTGTTATTGAGAGTAACTGCTGACATTGTATTTGTTACTTACACACTGTTTACCTACCATCCTTTCCTTTGTTTTATAATCTGGTTAGTAAATATTCATATTAAATTATCTAATTTTTGTCTGCTATAACCCGGGTCCTGTGGCCGTTCCTCGTCCACATTTCATCTCGTATTCTTCATAATAGTGCGATCACAGACGTCCATGCAAGAACCGAGCGACGCACATTACACTAGTCTAGAACGGTGGCCGGAAAAAAGGCAAAGAAGCCTCATCTTCAATATTGTCATAAGTAGCGTCAGCTTGAGTTTGCAAAAAAGTATGAAAGGTGGACATTAGAAGATTGGAAGTGGGTGATTTGGAGTGAAGAGACGAAAGTCAATAGGCTCGGCTCTGATGGGTGCAAATGGGTCTGAAAGAAACGAGGGAAAAAGGGACTAATGGATCGAGAAATTGAAGGAAATGTCAAGTTCAGTGGAGTAAGCCTGATGATAAGAGATTGTTTCACAGCCAAAGGCGTTGGATACTTGACCAGGATCGATGGTCTCAATGCTGAGCAATGTGTGAGTATCCTAAAAGATGAGTTACTTGGTACACTCGAGTACTGTGGGTAAGAAAAGGACAAAATAGTGTCCAGCAGGATAACGACTCGAAGCATACGGCGAGATTGGCGAAGAAATGGCTCAATGACAATGAAGCAGAGGTGCTGGATTGGACCCCGTAGTCTCCAGTCCTCAACCTAATCAAACACTTAAGTAGAGTTGAAGAAAAAGTCTGTATACATACCCAAGTGAGTCGACCAGTGTTCACCAATTTTGGGAATGTGTAGAAAAGACCTGAGATCAAATTTTGATTGACACATGTTTGAAACTGATCGAGAGCATGACCAGAAGGATTCATGCAGTTGTTGAAAGCCAAAGGTGGATCTACAAAATACTAACAAAATAATAAAAATTAAAAATTTAGATTTTTAGGAGGAAAACAGTAACAATGCAGCAACATGACAAGAATCTGCATCACTGATCATATGCTAAACAGTTGCAAGCCAAATATATGTATGAGATAGCCACGATGATCGGCATACAAAGGAAAAATATTGATACACTATGATCGGACCACATATAATCACAACATAGTAACTGTATAATAGCACAATACTGATCATTAACTAAAACCACAGTGCTAACACTAATATTACCACCAATGACATGATGATTGCCACCAATGTGTATCATATACGTGGTAAATCCAGTGTCTTAACAGTAATTCCTCCACTTGAAGTCATTCATTTTTACTTTTCTTGTTCATCCGGCACAGACTGCTATGTTTTCTTGCAGTCATAACTCATCTCTGCAGAAAATAACACATACATCTAAGATTGATCACTTCTATGTCATCAACACTTTTTCCCCCGCTTCTACGCTGCACCAGATGAAGAAGAGAAATGTAGTAATACTGCCCTGATAACTTGCACCGTAACAGCACTTCCCACATAAAATCCATTACAGTAGAGACGTCTTCCTTTGAGCCCCCCCTCACAGTAGAAATGTCCCTCTCTGCAGCCCCTATACAATATTAATGCATATGTTCACTTTTGTGGCCCCTGTGCAATAGTAAAATTCCTTTTTATCCTCTAATATCTAAATAATCTATTTTTGTCCTCAAATACAACAGTAATGCTCCTTCCCCATTGGCAAAAATAAATTTGTAATGTCCACCATTTCTGCTCCTACACAGTAATAGTGTCCACCTTTTTTTGCCTTGATACAGTTGGAACATCCCATATTCTGTCTCCATAAATTAATAATTCTTGAACCTCATTGTGAAGTAATAGTGTCCTCCATTCCGGCCTCCATACAGTAATATTGTCCCACAATTAGCCTACTGCTATGTCCCACCTTTAACACCACAAACTAATATGCTATATTCCTCAATCTGGTCCCCCATATAGTAATTACATCCCCATCCTGTAATAATGTCCCCCATACAGCAATTACATCCCCATCCTGTAATATTGTCCCCTGTCCTGACCCATTCTATAATAATGTCCCCCATCCTGTACTCAGGACCCCTTTTCTGACCTCTATCCTGTAATGATGTCCTCTATCTTGGCCCCATCCTGTAATAATGTCCCCAGTCATAGTTCCTTTTTTGAATATTGTCCAGTTGAAGATTCGATTTGCGTCGGTGGGCCCACACCCACATGGGCCCATTTGCAGTCGTTATGCCCTTTCTGGGAGGAATACAGTTCACTTACTCCCGGCATTGAGGGTCTTAAGTGCTGGACAGGTCCATAACGCTATTAACTTACAGGTTAACCCTATATATGCAGATTAATAGTGTTTTTTCACACGACAGGTTCCCTTTAAACAATTCTATCACATGTCTTCGCTCTCAGATAACATAACAAAATACTGATGACAGATTCCCATTAAGTTACCCATAAGTGAATGAGGAAAGTGGCAATACCAGATGCAATCCCAAAAGAAGAGTGGTGTATTTCTGAAAGTAAAAAAAATAAATAAATAAACCAAAAAACAATTATCTAAACTAATGCAATGGCTTTAAACACAATCAGAAACTAATCCTGGATGCTCTTCTGTAAGTGCTACAGGTGAGTATAGATACATTGCATGATTAGTCCAGTGATGACCATCATTACAAGCTGACCAGGATTTTCTGCTGCATTTTTTATTAATATATTGTATATGAATTACTATACTGTCATCTAACCTGATCAAAGACATTTTATTCAACTCCATACTATAATCATCAATCCAAAAATGTCCCCATAGTCTAAACTGTCGGCCAAATGTTCATTCAGCAGCCGCTGCCTCTCCCGACTCCACCATACTAATGAGTTCTCAGCTGAGCCGAGCGTTCTTGTAGAAAATGGAGAAAGCTGCTGCCAGACTCCTCTGGCAGCGGCTTACTTGCTTACTTTCCTCGGAGACAGAAGAAAGGATCGGGGGGGGGGGGGGAGTTGAAATTCCTAGTGCACAACACTTTTCTCCTCCAACATTATCTGTTAGGGGAGAGTCCTGAGGTCCCCACACATATTAGACAGCAGGCCAATTCACCTGAAACCAGTGGGTCTGACTGGGATCAACTTTCATTCAATGTGTATGGGGACCCTGACATCACTGATTTCAGCATCTTGTATTCAGGAGCACAAGCCACTCTTATAATGCAGAATACGCGACTGCAGCAAGTTTTCCAGAGAATGAAGACAGTTGCTTACTAGTGATGATCGAATAAGGTTTTATCTGAGCAGGCTCGGATGCTGAGTGTCTTCGGCATGCTCCAAAAATATGTTATAGTCCCCGTGGCTGCATGTCTCGCAACAGCCGCAACACATGTAGGCATTGTCTGTTTGTTAGGCAGTCCCTGCCTGTTCAACAGCCGAGAGACATGCAGTCGCGGGGACTAGAACATGTGATTCAAGCACGCCAGAAGACACTCGATTAGCACCTGAGCATACTCAGATAACACCCTATTGGCTCATCACTATTGCTTACTTTTGTGGTCTGAAGATGTCGCTTATCTTCCACAGACTCCAGACGGTTGCAGGACTGGATAACACTGTATGCGGGGGTCAGGCCAAACAATATCAGCTGTGTCAGAAACAGGTAAGCAACAGACATTCATTAATTGGCGAGGATTATGGCGAAAATCATTCTAAAGACTGCTGAGCACAGACCCCTGTATCTGTTTCTGCCTAGAACTGGGTCTGGTTAGTTGAATTCTGGAAAGCGTTCATTAGCCATCGTACAGCATTCAGTTGTCAAAAGATCCTAGAAGCTCAGCTAATCTGGAAGAAAAGTCCCTGTAAACATTGTGTTCACTGATCCAACATCTAATAAAATTGTGAAGGCAGTTCTGTATATTAATAACCTGACATGTCATTTAAAATCAATATGAGACCAGTAGCACTGCTATTATCTTATACTATTGTGTTTTTGATTTTTTCTTTTATAATCTTCCCTTTTATTAGGTTATCTGCTTTTTACAGATTTGTTATTCTTATTATATTCCTTTATTTGGCATTTAATACCAATGCATAGTGGAGTCCTACAGTGGGGCAAAAAAGTATTTAGTCAGTCAGCAATAGTGCAAGTTCCACCACTTAAAAAGATGAGAGGCGTCTGTAATTTACATCATAGGTAGACCTCAACTATGGGAGACAAACTGATAAAAGAAAATACAGAAAATCACATTGTCTGTTTTTTTTTCATTTTATTTGCATATTATGGTGGAAAATAAGTATTTGGTCAGAAACAAGCAATCAAGATTTCTGGCTCTCACAGACCTGTAACTTCTTCTTTAAGAGTCTCCTCTTTCCTCCACTCATTACCTGTAGTAATGGCACCTGTTTAAACTTGTTATCAGCATAAAAAGACACCTGTGCACACCCTCAAACAGTCTGACTCCAAACTCCACTATGGTGAAGACCAAAGAGCTGTCAAAGGACACCAGAAACAAAATTGTAGCCCTGCACCAGGCTGGGAAGACTGAATCTGCAATAGCCAACCAGCTTGGAGTGAAGAAATCAACTGTGGGAGCAATAATTAGAAAATGGAAGACATACAAGACCACTGATAATCTCCCTCGATCTGGTGCTCCACGCAAAATCCCACCCCGTGGGGTCAGAATGATCACAAGAACGGTGAGCAAAAATCCCAGAACCACGCGGGGGGACCTAGTGAATGAACTGCAGAGAGCTGGGACCAATGTAACAAGGCCTACCATAAGTACCACACTACGCCACCATGGACTCAGATCCTGCAGTGCCAGACGTGTCGCACTGCTTAAGCCTGTACATGTCCGGGCCCGTCTGAAGTTTGCTAGAGAGCATTTGGATGATCCAGAGGAGTTTTGGGAGAATGTCCTATGGTCTGATGAAACCAAACTGGAACTGTTTGGTAGAAACACAACTTGTCGTGTTTGGAGGAAAAAGAATACTGAGTTGCATCCATCAAACACCATACCTACTGTAAAGCATGGTGGTGGAAACATCATGCTTTGGGGCTGTTTCTCTGCAAAGGGGCCAGGACGACTGATCCGGGTACATGAAAGAATGAATGGGGCCATGTATCGTGAGATTTTGAGTGCAAACCTCCTTCCATCAGCAAGGGCATTGAAGATGAAACGTGGCTGGGTCTTTCAACATGACAATGATCCAAAGCACACTGCCAGGGCAACGAATGAGTGGCTTCGTAAGAAGCATTTCAAGGTCCTGGAGTGGCCTAGCCAGTCTCCAGATCTCAACCCTATAGAAAACCTTTGGAGGGAGTTGACAGTCCGTGTTGCCAAGCGAAAAGCCAAAAACATCACTGCTCTAGAGGAGATCTGCATGGAGGAATGGGCCAACATACCAACAACAGTGTGTGGCAACCTTGTGAAGACTTACAGAAAACGTTTGACCTCTGTCATTGCCAACAAAGGATATATCACAAAGTATTGAGATGAAATTTTGTTTCTGACCAAATACTTATTTTCCACCATAATATGCAAATAAAATGAAAAAAAAAAAACAGACAATGTGATTTTCTGGATTTTTTTTTCTCAGTTTGTCTCCCATAGTTGAGGTCTACCTATGATGTAAATTACAGACGCCTCTCATCTTTTTAAGTGGTGGAACTTGCACTATTGCTGACTGACTAAATACTTTTTTGCCCCACTGTATATTGAATAAATTGTGGTTTTATGAACTTAATTATTGTAACTCTTCTCTAAAAACTTTTAGTTGAATAAATTATGTATTCATTAATAAGCCACAATGTTGAGGGTATTTACTGTATATAAACCATCATATGGTCTATGAGCTGCTAATACTCGTTCCCCATGAACTTTTCCATATACAGTATATATAAAACTATATATTTGGAAAAATTCATGGAGTATGAATATTTTTCAAGACTTTGTGTGTATATATATATATATATATATATATATATATATATATATATATATTGTGGATGATCGGCTCAATAGGCTGCACATAGAGGTAGACACAGGAATGCTGTCTCTTTAAATATTCCACTGGTTTATTGAGGTACTGCATAAACCAGTGCACAGTTAGCAAACTAACCATGGCCTCTGTGGCCTGATGGGAAAACAAAGCAAAACAAATGGTACAGTCCCTGTTGCTGCAGGGACTTCCGCGCGCTCAGGAAACAAAACAAAAAAAAGGTTAAACTTTCCTTATCATCAAACACAGTTCTGGAGCTCTGATCTCCCGGCACACCCAACACTAAATGAGCCAGAAGGCTGTGTATTCACCCTCAGGACTCCACCCTGGGGTAAAGACATGCTGAAAATCCTCCCACACACTCTTTGGTTGTTCACTAAACCTAGCCCCTAAACATGGCCAATTAACCCCTCAGTCAGCACTTAGTGTGCTGGAGCGTTTTCCTAGGTTCATATCACTGAAGCTAATAACGTTAGTGATACATATCTCTACTTCAGTACTTTGTCACAATATATACAGTATATATATTGTGTGTGTCCGTGTGTGTATATATATATATATATATATATACTGTATGTATGTGTATATATATATATATATATATATAGGCTAAAATCCTGTTGGACTTCAAGATCCAGACGGATATGCAGGTGTTGGCTAACCAACCAGATATTGTGATAGTAGAAAAGGATCAGAAGACAGCAATGATAATAGATGTGGCAGTGCCAAGTGTCAGCAACATCAGAAAGAAGGAATATGAGAAGCTGGAGAAATACCAGGGCCTCAAAGGAGAACTGGAGAAGATGAGGAAGGTGAAGGCAGCAGTGATTCCAGTGGTGATAGGAACAATTAGAGCAGTGACCCCTAAGTTGGAAGAATGGCTACAACAGATCCCAGGAGCAACATCTGCGCTCTCTGTCCAGAAAAGCAAAATGCTGGGAACAACTAAGATCCTGCGCAGAACCCTCAAACTGCCAGGCCTCTGATAAAGGACCCGAGAATGAGAAAGGATAATAAAGACCACCCCCAGTGGGGGAGAGAAGGAAGTTAAGTTTTTTTTTATACTAGTCATACCGCATGAACTTTTACACATTTTTTCATGTTACACCTACAAGCATAACTGTATTTTATTGGGATTTATGTGCTACACCAACACAAAGTAAAAAGTGTTTGTGAATTGAAAAGGAAATGATCCATGGTTTTCTAAATATTTTAAAAATTAGAATCTGAAAGGTGCAGCATGCATTTATTTTCAGCCCCATGCAGTCCGATGCTCCTAATTAAAATCCTGAGTGACCAATTGCCTCGAGAAGTCATACAGTTAGTAAATCAAAGAACACACCAGACAGGTCAGGGATAAAGTTGTGGAGAAAAGAATTGTCACGCCGTTCTGTTTGTATTTGATTGGCGGCGTGACAATGCATATTTTTTGCTTTAACCCCTTACTCCTTTCCCCCTAATTGAGCTGGGATACTGCTGGCTTTTACCTGTGTGGAGCCTGCTCAGTTCCCTGCTCTGCTGCGTAGCTGCACATGTGGTGTTAGGTCTTTGCTCTGCTGCTTGACCTTTCGCATGTGCGATCCCTGGTCGCTGCTGTGGAAGCTGTCCGCGGGTTGTGAGGTCATTTGCAGCTGGTGCATGACTTTCCACATGTGTCTAGGCTTGCCGACGATGCCAGGTGCTCTAAACTGCAGTTCCTGCACTGATTGTGCTGCAATGGTTTCTGTGTGTGCTTAGGGCGTGCGCAGTCACACCTTCCCTGCTTTTATCAGGGTTAGTGTGTGTACTTGAAATGCTGTCCCCAGCCAATTGCTGAGGGGCAGTCCCTTTATAAACTTACCCTGCCCTATGGGCAGGGCCAGAGCTATTCACAACGCTCCTGGACTTTGCCATGTGTGTCTCGTGTCTGTGGACCTCGTCTGTCTCGGTTATGGTACCAAATTCCCTGCCTTGATTCCTGCTTTGTCCTTTTCTCTCGCCCTGCCCCGGAGGCGGTATATCCGGGGCTGAATCCCTGATCCTGTACCTGTCATGTACCTGACCCTGTCTAAATTCGCCCTGGCCTGGAGGCGGTGTATCCAGGCTTGAATCCTTGATCCTGTACCTATCCCTTACCTGACTATGTCTGAACTGTCTGCTATGTTGTGTTCCTGGAATCCCTCTGTGTTTGGAGCCCTGCACCCAGTGACTCTGAGACTCTTGTAACCGGTGTTCCTGCTGAGCATCTACTATGCTGTGCTCTGACTACCATGTGGTGCTAGCTCCATGCAGGCCCAGCAATCCTGCGGTGTTAGCACCATCACGCTTGAGTTCCTTCCTAGGTCCGATGCCCGGAGCCTGACGACCGCAGTCTGGAACCTGATGACCGCTGCCTGGAGCCTGGAGCTGGATGACTGCAGTGGTGCCTGTAGGTCGTGTTGGATGTCCGTCTGATGTCTGCCGGTGACTCTGATGTCCTGTGGGGGACCTCGGGTGTCCTGATGTCCTGATGACCTCGTGTGTCCTGATGACCTCGTGTGTCCTGGTTTTGTCTATGTACTGTGACTTTACTTTAAGTAAACTTTACCTTATTTATACCTGAAGTTGTGCGGTGTCATCAAGTCCTACGTGTCCTTGTCCACATGCTCAGCTGCCACAGAATCCCGGTCACTGCCCTTCCCGAGTTCGGGTAGGCCCGGGTCCCCCTCTGTGGTATAGAGGGTCCATATTGCGTCACTGGGGGATGCCCGCCCCTCGCCATAGGCGTGGAGGCGCCTGCTGAGCCGCGTCTGTGGCTGCAGTCGTGACAAGAATGGAAATGTTATAAAACACTAGCCCAAGCTTTGAACATCTCATGGAGCATTGTTCAATCCATCATCCAAAAATGCAACTGCAAACCTACCAAGATATGGCCATCCACCTAAACTGACATCCCAAGCAAGGAGAGCAGTAATTAAAGAAGCAGCTAAGAGGCCCATGATCACTCTGGAGGAGCTGCAGAGATCCAGAGCTTGGGTGGGAGAATGTGTCCGCAGTACAATTATTAGTTGTACTAGATTATGGCCCGATGCTATCGCATCGGGAGGATGTCAGACGTCTGGATCCAGGATGGCGCCGGCAGAAGAAGATGTCGGGGATCATGGATCAGCGGCGATGACGGCGTGAGTATGACAGACGGAGTGAGAGAAGGGGTCGTATGTGGAGTGAAAGAGTGAGTGGACGTGAGTGGAGATGGTGAAAGGTGAGAGGAGTGTGTGTTGAGGAGTGTGTGTGTTGAGGAGGAGTGGTGTGTTGAGGGTTAACATGGAAAGAGGTGTGCGGTGACGTCACTGGTTACAACTGGATGGAAGTTGTTACAACCGGAAGCTGCTTAGGGCATTTATTATTATAGATACTGCACAAATCTGGCCTTTATAGAAAAGCGGCAAGAAGAAAGGCATTTTGAAAAAGCCATGTAGGGGATACTGTTAGCATGTGGAAGAAGGTGCTCTGGTCAGATGAGGCCAACGTAGAACTTTTTGGTCTAAGTGCAAAATGTTGTGTGTGATGGAAAACTAACACCGCACATCACCCTGAAAGCACCATCCCCACCATCAACCATGGTGATAGCAGGATTATGCTGTGCGGATGATTTTCTTCAGCAGGGGCAGTCAAGCTAGTCAGAGTTGATGGGAAGATAGATGGCTAAATACAGGGCAAACCTGGAGAAAAACCTGTTAGAGGCTGCAAAAGACTTGAGAGTGGGGCATAGGTTCAAATTCCAGCTGGATACATACCCTAAACATACTGCCAGAGCGTCAGTGGGAGAGCGTCAGTGGATGGTTAGATCAAAGCATATTCATGTGTGTGAATGGTCCAGTCACAGTCCAGACCTAAATCCCATTGAAAATCCGTGGCAAGATTTGAAAGTTGCTGGTCATAGATGTCTCCATCCGATCTCACTGGTGTCATTTGTGGAATTTATTTGCGACACGCTGTTGTGTAGTTATTTTAGGGACTCGATTTTGTTGTGCAAAACCAGCCAAATTGCAGACAGGTGGCATGCAAGTTCTGACGAAATGCCGTAGGTGGTATTTCACAATTTGACCCTGTTGGCAATCATCATAATTGAGCTTTTCTGGTGTGATTTTTATTTATTGATCTACAGTATTTATTTATTGAATATATTATCTCCTGCATTCTCCGCCCTCCTCTGTACCCTCCGATCTCTCGTGCTCTCTTTGCTTTCACCCATTATTGCGCCTGCTAGTTCAGTGGTAATAGTGTCTCTTTAAAATATGGAAAATGCAAGTGTATTCTGACTGTCATGTGCCCCTTTATAGTATCTCAATACTTGTTTTATGACCCCTCCAACCACATATAAACTATGCATTGCGTGTTTTGCATTCCTGTTCAGCCCAAACAGAGTTATTTTTGTAAGGTGCCAAACTTTTCTGCAGAGTAGTATTTTGGAAGTTGGGTGGTTATATTGAAATGTGAGTGATATTACAGTGCAGGAGTTACAGAATATATTACTAAATAAGCAAACAGTCTGGGTCCTTTGTAAACTGCAGACAGCTATTTGTACATGATCATTGTAACCCGGTACAATGAATGAGCAAATGTAATGTGATTGTTACTCATTACACTTACTACAGAACTGTGATGCGGAAACCTGTAATTATCCACACATCGCCCTGTCATTACTCCACGTAAAGCATGTAATTACCCGCATATAATCCTGCCAAACTCGTATATCATTCTCCGCACACCACATAACTACGGCTAACTCATTCACAAGCATGAGTAGCCTGAAGGCGCGCAATAGATTTCTGCAGGGTCTTTGAAGTGAACCATGTTTTGTATTAATTCCCTCGTTTTACAGAATAGCAAAACCTGTATAATGGTGGTAGCATGTCTGCTTTGCCTTTTTTGTATGCATTAGATTTTTTTTTTTTAATAAATATCCACCTTTTAATTCCATAGGGCATATTTAGCAAGCTAAATGGCGTAATTTGTACAAAAAAAAAATGCTTTTATCATATTTAGGATGTCTTTTAAACACTTTTTTTGGCTTGTCCCACTATTGAGCATGACCTCAATGAAAAGTGACATGGCTTAATTTGCAACACAATGAGTATAAAAAAAGTGCACAAAAATCGTGGCGCCCATTTGATGTTGCAAATTTATGCTAGGTAGTTTTAAAGCCAGACTGATTTTTTTTCATGCAGGATATAGGATTATGATGTACTGTATTATTCAAGCTATAAGACGCACTTTTTTTCTTAAAATTTTGAGGAAAGTGGGGGGTGCGTCTTATAGTCTGGATATACCTATAGTCCGGCTGTGACTGTGGGGGTGGGAGAGCGGCAGCGGTGGAGGAGCGGGTGACACTGGCTGCTATGATGTCTCCCATACACAGCACACACATGATTCCTCCTCTCCTGTATTTATGTAACGCAAAATCAGAAGCAACAGCAACATGGAGGACATTACATGGCAGGACTGAGCAGTGTAACTGTGAATCCAGCTTTAGGGTGAAATAAAAAAACATACAAGAAAGGAGAATGGGTCTATGTGTTTGTGCCTCTTCCTTTGACTCCACACTCTGTTTTTCTCCATAAACTTCCATAGCCAGCTGTAATCTGAAACAACAGAAATCTGGGATCGTATTAATACTAAAATGGATTTTAGCTGTTTTTGAGGCAGGGTAAAGTGGAGATTAAAGTGTCTCATAAATGGAGAAAAAAAGTCATATTTCTCCTATAAGATATTACAAAGTTTTTATATTACTATGATATTTATTTATAAAAATACAGTGACAATTTAAGGAAGCTCAAACATGGGACTGCTATTCAATACAACGAAGGCAAAGATATTAACTACTGCCAGGTATGACTGGGACACTTTTGAGATGGATTACGACAAAATGGACGTTGCAAAGGACTTCCACCTACTCATCACCTAGTCAGTAGGAGAATAGCTATGGACAAATAAGCAATTTAGTCACTGAACAAGTTCTTCAAATCGAGGAACATTTCACTGGCGCTGAAGAGACGACTCATACTTAGTTTGGTCTTTACTGGGGCAACATATGGATGCTGTACCTGGATGATAAAGAAACAAGACAGAAGAAGAATCGACTCCTTTGAAATGTGGTGCTGGATAAGGATGTTATCAATGGCATGAAGAACAAACAAATTTAAGGTCAAATCTGGCCTGACATGTCACTCAAAGCAAGAATCACCAAGCTACGACTTACCTACTTTGGACACGATTTTGTCTATCAGTGTGTCTGAATGCAGCGAGTGGCAGTCCAGCTGCCCAATCTAGAGCAGGGGCGTACTGAGTTGTTAGTATGGTGCTGTCCAGTTGGGGGCTGGGATGTGCTGAGCTGTTATTGTGTTGAGTGACCGTTCAGTTGTCCAATCAGGGCCAGGGCATGTCGGGGTTTCCTACATGTGTCTCCTGTACAGAGTAATTGCCTAGCTTTTTAGCTGGCTCTCTGCCTCCAATTAGTGCCAGTTGTAGCTTAGCTTAAGTGGTGTGTACTTGCTATGTACTCTATGTTTCTGTATTTGACCTCTGTGGCCCGAAATTGGACCTTGCCTTTGACCATCCATTTACCTTGCTCCTTTGTCTTGATCCGCTACCTTCCTGGAATTCTGACCTCGTACTGTGACTTGACTACGCCTTTGACTTACCCCTTTGTTTATGATAAGCCCTCTTGGTATTTGACCCTGGTATTCTTGACTACCCTCCCTCACGACTTGTCCTTGAGTAGTGACTAGCATCACACACTTCATACGGTGAGAGGAATCACTGGAGGAGGACATCGTGGTCGGAAGAGTACAAGGAACAAAGTGAAGAGGAAGACCGGCAAACCGATGGCTTGATACTATCAAAATAATGGTGGAAAAGACCCTGGTGGACCTATTTAGGCTTACGCAAGATTGATCTTCCTACAGATCGTTCATCCATCAAGACACCATGGCTCGAGACTGAGCTGAAGACCATTAAAAAAGTAAAATAAAATTCTGCATAAGCAAGGAAATTAGTGCACAGGACTAAAATAAAAAAATATAAATCAGCTGAATTTTGCCATTGACCATGTTTCATTGTGAAAGTAAATTCTACGTCCCGAATACTCAAGGAAATTTTCTGATTTGTTATCATATATTGTGTATTTGAAAAAAATCTTAGAATTTAATCTATCCTCAACTTCTTGCATTGTTCTCCTAAGTACCGTAATATGTCCTCTGTAACACCTGGCAGCTCATTTTTATTTGTCATATGTACTAATTAGATGACTAGATTATAACTTTTTATCAAAAGAATGGATATATTGTGCTTTATCTCGTGTACGAATGTCTGAATATCAAGGTCCAGATGTCACTGATGATAACATAGAGCTAAAAAATATTTTGTTCTTTTTCTTCAGTTTTGTCCAGCTGGATCTGCCAGCTTCAAACAGTATCAGTGCTCTGCATTTAATGCTAAGGCATTTGGGAAAATGTATCACCGTTGGGTTCCTCTATACCCTGGTAAGTAAAGGGGAACACTTAAATGGGTATGTTTCATGGTCTGAGTTTGGACTGAATGCTTGTAGTGACCAATGATCTCCTTACCTGAACTATCAACCTTGTAGGCATATACTTGTATATATAGCTAGAAGTTAAGGTCCGAGCACTCCTAGTTGGACTGCCATAGTAGTATGTATAGGGAGCTTAACCTTTTTTCATAAAGTATGACATATTTATGAATGCATCTAATATTACCTTGTAATGTCTTCACATCCTGTTCCGTCCAGATGTGTCCGGATCCCAAAATTCCAAGCAGCTTCCGGAAGTTCACCGACCGCCATATTGGGACACCCAAGTGATGGGTGTCTCAATATGGAAACTGCTGGTGGTACCAGCCTCTTGCGCGGTACCACTTGCTGAACACCGTCGCACCACACACACACACACACACACACTGTATACACCGTATGCACCACACACACACACACTGTATATGCCGTGCACACCACACACTGGGGGAGGGGTGAGTGCACATAGGAAAGAGGACACACGGGAGAGACAGCTCAAACGAGAGAACACATCAGGGAAGAAGACAGCATAGGAAGGAGAGACAGCAGACAAGGGGGATAGCACATGGGGTAGACAGGTCAAAGAAGAGAGCACAGACAGGAGAAGTCAGCACATGGAGAAAGAGAGAGTGGATAGGTGGGTGAGCACATGGGGGTGAGAGATTCTCAGAGCCTGCCCCCATCGTGACATTACCGCCCTCCTGATGCGATAGCATCGGGCCTCCATCGAGTTTCTACATAAAAATCAGAAAAAAGTTGCATTCTCTAGACAGGACATAGCTGTCTTAAAAAGGTATAGAACAAATACATTTATTTTGCAGCCATTTTTAATGTGTATTTAAAAAAAAAATCACAATTTGTGCAAAGGATTTGCATTTTTTTACATTTCACAAATAGATTTTCTGGGTCTTATCTGACATTGGGAAGTGTTTAACTATTCTTGAAAAGTTCAATTTGACCAATTTTTGCTAAGTTTATAAGGAAGGTGTGGCATATAGAGTGGAGGAGTTGAAGTGAATACACTTAGTATTTGCAGCAAATTACATCATTTTTGATAAATGTGCGCTACTATGGATAATAATTGATATAAAGACAAATTTGTATTATTGCTAATTATGAGTTTCAGGCTAAATTTTGTTTTATCTGCAGCACTTGTTCCTTCTATTACATAATGATAGTGAGATCCTAGTCCTGGTGGATAGATTTTGGTGTAATCGTCCTTGATTTTATTTCCCAGTGGTTAATATTTTAGCCACTAGAATTCAGACCACCCACCTTTCGTGTCTACCTCTTTCCTCATAGACTGTAAGCTTGCGAGCAGGGCCCTCATTCCTCTTGGTATTTGTTATGATCTATGTGATTATTGTTATGCTGTAATGTCTATTGTCTGTACAAATCCCCTCTGAAATGTAAAGTGCTGATGA
Organism: Dendrobates tinctorius; assembly: GCF_039654945.1. Taxonomy (NCBI): domain Eukaryota; kingdom Metazoa; phylum Chordata; class Amphibia; order Anura; family Dendrobatidae; genus Dendrobates; species Dendrobates tinctorius. Next base: position 8,951,600 of record NW_027361697.1, read on the forward strand.
ATATGTCGGCGCTATAAAAATAAAATTTATTATTATTATAGTTGCATTTTTTACTCTTAATCACTTTATTTGGCAGCATCTTAATAGTGTAATTTTCTCTTTATTAGATGATTACACCAGCATTTCCAGTAAGCCTTGTGATCTTCAGTGCACCAGTACAACCAGAGAGAGGCAACTCTTAGTACCGGCCCATGATGGAACCAGCTGTAGAGACAGGACATATCAGGGAGTTTGTATCAATGGCAAATGTGAGGTACCTCTGTGGCTGTATATATCACATGTATATTTTGTAAATGATCATTCTTCTACTATACATCCATACAGTACAACCTGTCTATATATTGAATGTTTCTAAAAATTCCAATGTTTTAAAATTGGCACAAAAGCATTTCAAGTAATGTTCAAACTGGACAGCGCATCCTATATACTCAGCTCTGCTTGTATCCTTACTGTTGGCACATAGTCCACAAACCCTTAGCCAGGCCAGATATTTGATGTGTATTTTTTTCTCATGATTGGTTAGTCTCCTGATTAGCTGAATCAGGTGTTTGAGACAACATCTATTTTACATATTTGTGATGGTTTTGGGATTTTATTCAGGGCGGTGAATATTTCTGAGACTGCATAATAAGTGGTAATATATGTGACTCCGTGGTGATCAGTTGGTGCTCGAGAAGGGTACCAATCCGTGTCGATAAATATATGAAAAACTCTGCACTCAAAGAGATAACGTAAAGCAAATATTTATTCATTCAATCCAGAAAAAAAAAATCCAAAATATTATTTAACGTTGCTGAGTCACTTCTCACGGACAAGAGTCCGAGGTCAAAATCCAGGAGGGTATGTCGTAAACAGAGGAAAGAGACAAAGGCATAGTCAGGTAACTGCTCGAGGTCAAAATACCGGGAGGATAGCGGATCAGAGCAAAGGAGTTAAACAGACTGAGAGTCAGAACGAGGTCCAAGGTCAGCCAATGAAAGATCATCGAACAAAACTGTACGCACAGAGAAAACCAACCACACTTCACTGAAGCTACATCTGACAGAGGTCTGTGGCTAACAGCCCAGCTAAGAAGACAGGCAATCACCTGGGACAATGAACACCTGGAGACAGCCAGCACCTACCAGTCTCAGATTGGACAGCCGAGCTGTCAATTAAAACACAGACAAATCAGCAAGCCCATGGACCAGACTAGACACTGAGCTGTAAATCAAAGTACTGACAGCTTCCGCACGCCACTGTACCAGATTGGACAGCTGAGCCATCAGTAACTGTTACCCACACACAATGAGGGGTGGAAGCATGACATGGACCTTCATCAGAAAGATTCTGTAAATATAAATGCAGAACATACCTATAAGTGCATAGCTATATACTTAATAGAACAAGAACAGAAAAATAAAAAAATGAAAACAATGTGATCCTTTAAGAAACAAAAAGATTTCCCATTTGTTTTGTCTCAAAGTATTCCATTGTTTTCCTTTTCTTTGTTCTATTTTGTATATATCTATGCACTTCTACGTATGTTCCACATTTTATTCAGGACCATTCTGATCAAGGTCCGGTTTCAGGGTCGAAACATTAAATAATATTTTGGATTTATTTTCCGGATTGCATGAATTAATATTTTTTGCTTCACGTTACCTCTTCAAGTGACAAGTTTCTAATACATCTCATTCTGCAGATTGCAACTGTAGGTTAGGCATGTAAATGTGAAGTGCAAAAATGAACTTACAGCATAGATCTGGGGCCATAACCAATCCTAGAACATAGATGAAGTAATGGCACCAAATTGTACCAACTAGCAATTGTCCCCAGATAGGCTATACACATTTGTCAGCGACATCGACAATACTGTATATACATTTACAATTCCAAACGACCCTCAAAGGGTAGATGAGTGTAGAATATTTTAAACTCTGTACCAAAGCGGATTTCTATATTTTAGTAGTATTGCTCTATATTCTTGTCAATATTATGCTATTTATGGTTTCCTTGCTTCCAATAAATGTATATTTTTATTTGCAGCCAGTAGGATGTGATGGAAATCTGTATTCATCCAGATCACCAGACAGATGTGGTGTTTGCGGTGGTGATGGAAGTACATGCTATAGAGTATCTGGAAGCTTCAGGAAATGTGTTTTGGGTAAGTTTTGTAATCATGTCACCATAAAGTAGTAGTTAAAGGGAATCTGTCAGCAGGTTTTGGCTATCTCATCTGAGAGCAGCCAGATGTAGGCAAAGAGAAGCTGAATCCAACCATGTATCACGTAGTTTACTGGGTGCAGACATTCTGGTACAATCAGAGTTTTTAGATTTAGCAATGCAGCAGAGCTGAGGAAGCTAACCCCGCCCACACCAGGCTCCATATATACAATGTCTATAGACAGATGCCTATCACAGGAGGGGGCGTGTCAGACTAGCATGCATGGGGCTGCTGTGTCTCAGCAATGATAAGCTCCTGGTGCTAAAACAATCATTGTAAGCAAGCAAAACCACAGAGCTTAATAAGAGAGGCATCTGTGATATCTGTGTTTTAACCTCTACCTCATGCTGTCTTCAGATTACATAGTAAAAACCTGCCTATAGATTCCCTTTAAGGACTATGATGTAGTAATTTATTTAACTACATTTGGCACATTGGTTCTGACAATCATAACTTGCAGAGAGGTAAAAGTGCTGAAGATGCAGGATACAAGTCATACAATTTTAAGAAGGTGTTTTTCTTCATTTAATATTTATGTCATTTTTTTTTTCTCATAAATTCCAGGTTATGCACTTATCACAACAATTCCCGCAAAGGCGTTTGACATCCTTATCACAGAAAAAAGAAATACTGAAAATATTCTAGGTGAGAATGAGAAACCAAGGTCCTTTGCTCATTTCCTAACAGTGTGATATGTCAAATAATAATAAGAAATAGACTTTTGTGCATTTGGCTGCATCTTTTAGTATGCATGTGGATATCTCCTTACCTCTTAAAGGGAATCTGTCACCTATATTTAGTGATATCATGTAAAGATATCACTAAATTGTGCGTCCCATAAGGATTCTAGTCGGACCTTTGACTCCCACCGACCCCGCACCTTTGAGGCATAAATACCTTTTTTAGCTTCTTGTGGATGCATGCAAATCGCTGCGGTCCGGTCTGATGGGCGTGGCTTGGGAGTCTTCTCCCCCCACCTCCTCAGCTTGCTTCACGTAATCTTCGTCTGTGAATACCACAAACACCGTTGGTTTCCGCGCTTGCGCAATGTTAAGGCCCCCGGCGCCTTCGCAGTATGCTTTGCCCGACTGTGGGCGAAGCATATAATCGCTACTGTGCAAGCGCCGGTATTTTCCAGCGCCGTCTATGCCCCGGAAGTCTTCACATGCAGGACACACTTCCGTGTTATGATGAGTCACCGAAGGAGGAAAAAACAAAATACCAGCTAAGTCCAGAAAAACCAGAGAGGTTGGCAGCTATTGGATTGCAGACCCCTGAACCTATCCACAACAACTAGCAGTAGCCGTGGGGGGTTCCTACGGTGCCCTAGACCCCTCGATCACAGCCGGAGAACTATATAGCCTAAAGACAGAAAGGGGAAAAACTAAACTGCCCCAGAGCAGACCCCAAAGCAATAGGCAGCCCCCAAAATATAATGACGGTGAAGCAAGATGAAAACACTAACACAGATAGAAAGATAGGTTGAGCAAATGATGGGGCCCAAGCTAACTACATAGGACAGGATAGGAAAGCTGCTGTCTGCCATCCGCAAAAACCCTATCAAAATGAGCCAACCGACTGATAGGAAAAACAGGCCCTGAAGTCGCTAGGCTTCAAAGACTATATCAGCACTCAGGTATATTCTGAAGACAGAGCAAAATATCAACAGATCAGAGACAAAAATGGAATTCAGCTCACCCCCGGCCGGGGATGGCAGAACTCCCAAAAAACAAGGCAAAACAAAAAACTGAAGAGTACAAAGCAGAGCAGAAAAACTTAGCTTTGAGATGCAGGAATCAGACTGGTCTCCAAGAATCCAGCAGGAAAATCACCAGCCAGGAAGAAGGGCGTCAGCAGCCTTATATCCAGTCCTCAATTCCAGCCACCCAGTCATCATCTAGCTGCCCAGGTGTTTGGTAATCAGTCTCACTACCTTCCTTCACTAGAGGATGGAGTTCATCAGACCTCAATGGTGAAGGGAAAAATGAACTCACAACACTTCCGGGGCATAGACCGCGCTGGAAAATACCGGCGTTTGCGCAGTAGCGATTATACAGTCGGGCAAAGCATACTGCGCAGGCGCCGGGGGCCTTTACATTGCGCAAGCGCGGAAGCCAACGGTGTCTGTGGTATTCACAGACGAAGATTACGTGAAGCAAGCTGAGGAGGTGGGGGGAGAAGACTCCTAAGCCACGCCCATAGGACCGGACCGCTGCGATTTGCATGCATCCACAAGAAGCTAAAAAAGGTATTTATGCCTCAAAGGTGCGGGGTCGGGGGGAGTCAAAGGCCCGACTAGAATCCTTATTGGACGCACAATTTAGTGATATCTTTACATGATATCACTAACTATAGGTGACAGATTCCCCTTTAATGAAAAATAGTGAAAATGTAGAGGAGATGATGTTTCTCCTATACAGATTTGTATCTATGTATGAACTATCCAATTATCGGTGTGGTGCGTCCTATATCACGGTTTGTGATTAAAATTATAATGTTTGTGATGATAAGAAAGTTAAATGAGATTAAACTATTTTTAGGAGTTTATACATATTTGCCATTTGTTTTAAATGTCTTGGTAGACTTATTGTATGTAGGAGTTCTTTATGGCTCAAAAGTATGTCATATTAAGCATGAAGAGTACAGAAAAGTTAACCCTCTAAGAACAGAGCAAAGCTGTACGTGGGCTTTCCTTCTCCTGCAAAGATTCAAAATAGTTTAAAATGATTGGTGTGAACAGAACCATATTATATATGAGCTATATAGACAAAAGCATTAGAACACTTAGGCCACGTTCACACGGTCAGTATGTGGTCAGTGTTCTACATCAGTATTTGTAAGCCAAATTTCTTAGTTAACACTTTGATGACAATGTGTAAGCCCACTGCTATACTACAGCGAACTTCTCAGTGGGTTCCTAACCTGGCAGACCTGTGGGATAGGTGATAGTTTACTGATCAGTGGCAGTCCGACTTCTGGAACATGAGCTGATCGGCAGATTGGGGAATTTTTTTCTCCCGACAGGACACTTTTATCCCCACTACAAAATGGAGCGGCAAGTTAGATGCCCGACTGCCTCTTCATTCATTCATTCTACTCTGCAACCTCATAGGGAATAAATGGAGCTGTAGTCGAGCTTGTGCACTGCTGCTTCTTTCTAATGGGGATAAAAATGCCCTGTTCTGGTGACTGGTGTTGGGACCCCCACTGATCAATAAATTGTTATCTATTCTTAGGATAGGAATAAAAATGTATAAAAAAAGCACAGCAACACTCTGTGAATGCCAAGACATGTAGTGTCAATGGAAATAACAATTTCCAACCGCATTGTCCCTCAGCAAGATGTACTTGCAAAAAAAGCGAAGGTTCTTAGCGCATAAATTGGCCAATTCACGTGTGCCCATCAACCACAGCAAGGTGACAGAGTGCTGCTGTGCTTTTTTATACATATTTTGCAGTCACTACAGCTTGCAACTATTCACACTTTAGAGGTGCTGATCAGGTTTTTTTTATATTCTAAGGATAGGTGATAACTTGTTTTAACTGGACAAGCCCTTTAATGTCCTTAAAAAGCCCCATAATCCTAAATGTGCTTCACAGTGTAAACTCTGAGATGGTACATTGGTGGGCGTAATCATACCACATTACTTCCACTGATTATTTTTTCTACACATATCATTTTCCCATTGTTATTCTATTTCATGTCCTTTTTATTTCTCCCTAGCTCTTGCAGACTCCGCCGGGAATTTCTACATTAACGGGAACATGATGATGGATAATCCCCAGAACTTTCGTGTTGCAGGGACCTTGGTCAAGTATCGACGACCTCCAAATGTCCACAGCGAGGGACTGGAATACCTGACTACGCCAGGACCTACCAACCAGTCCCTCAGTGTCATGGTGTGTGTGTGAGACCCCAGCCCACCTGCATGCCTATAATCATCATGTAGATACATGATATACATTTATAAAGACATCACAGGTAGCCCAGGATTAAATATAGGATAAATCTCAGTGGGCCTACCTTGTCTTCTATATTTTGGACATAAATGGTTATTTTCTTGGCGCTAACTTTTTTTACAGACTGCAGAGCATAAAAAAGGTCATCTATGCTCCACCCACAGCATACAGATTAATTTCTAACTTTTCTGGGTGCTTCAATAAGTGTTAAAGTTTGTGAACCTCCTTGTGACATTAGAAAAAATAGCTATTAAAATAATTTGCATGCTTTTATGTTGATGCTGCGGGAGAGTAACGGCGACATTTATCAAGATAGAGTAAAGCTGACCTTTGTTTCCCATAGCAACCAATCACAGAACAGCTTTCATTTTGCCAGAGCAGTTTATGAAATGAAAGCTTAAATGTGATTGGTTGCTATGGACTGCAAAGCCAGTTTTACTCTTAGACACTTTGGATAAATGTGGCCTTAAAAAGAGCTGAAGTAATCAGCACCGTAATTAACAAATGACACTTGGTGCTCTTAGGTTTTGGTATTCTGTCATTAGAAAGTAAACTGAGTAAGGTCACACTGCTTGTGTATCCGTAAAGCTGTATAATTGTGCTGTTTTTTGCGCTTTCTTTTTGTAGTTTTGTGTCTTGTTAGTTATCTTAGATTTTTACTGTATATATGTTGATTTTAGAATTTCTGTCATAAAACAGATATAGGTAGAAAAAATATACACATAGCATATACAAATGAGTCATATCACAACTATGGACCCGATTCATTGTTGCATTTGTGCCTGTTTTTTTTTTACTAAAGTTTTTAGTGTTTTGTGCCATTTGCTTGTCTGCGCCATATTAATTTTTTCAATTTGTACCTTTTTTTTAAAGTCTGTTTAATTGTAGTTTTTTTATGTTCACCACTGTGGACATAGTTTAGGGTTTATGCTTGATTAATTATCCGTGACTTTTCCCAAAAAATATTGCAAATGTACTTTAGTCCTCCCATGAAGTTATCTTATATACATCAGATATTTTGGCACAATTTTTACCCCATTTAGTGAAATGTGCGACTTTTTCTGATAAACGTCACCAAACAGGGCAAAGACAAAAATAATAAATATATTTTCTTTGTCTATGTGCAAAATTCATGATGCCATTTTGAAGAATTTGGAGCCAAAAACTGCAACGAATACAAGACAAAACAGAAAAGTGACTTTGCAACTAAGTAATAACTTTAGTGTTGGACTATGGGCATCGTACACAACAGAGGAAATGATTCTGAGCTCCCGCCCAAAACAGTTTTTTGGGAGATTAACCCATAAAGAATCCTCTGGTGCCTCTCTGGTGTCTCTTACCTCCATAGACTTTGAAAGATGCAAAAAAAAAAAACAACCAAATGATGAAGTTAAAAACAAACAAATTACTTCACTGCAAATGCCTGTTGTTGTCTACAGGCTACCTGTGATGACATGACATATCAGTAAGTATAACGCCTGACCAGTGAGTCAAGTGATTGGTTGTAGCAGTCAAATATCGGTACATTACATTGTCACTGGCAGCCTATAAATGAAGACTGGCAGTTGACCATTGGAACATTTGCGCTAGGCCGGCTCAGATGATCTTATAAGAAATCATCCGATTTTCAAGTCGACTCATTACAAGGTCTATGAGTTCAGGCGCGAGAAACTGCAGTGGAGGCGACTCATATGCTTCATAATAGTGAGATCAAAGACGTTGATGCAAGCACCGTGCAATGCACATTACACAAGTCTGGAATGATGGCACGGAAAAAAGGATAAAGAAGAGTCGGCCCAAGTTTGGAGTGATGAGACAAAAGTCAATAGGCTCGGCTCTGATGGGTGCAAATGGGTGTGAAAGAAACTAGGGAAAAAGGGGCTAACGGATCAAGAAATTGAAGGAAATGTCAAGTTCGGTGGGGGAAGCCTGATGATATAAGGTTGTTTCACAGCCAAAGGCATTGGATACTTGATCAGGATTGATGATGGTCTCAATGCTGAGCTATGTGTGAGTAGCCTACAAGTTGAGTTACTTCATACACTCAAGTACTATGGGTATGAAAAGGAGGACATAGTGTTCCAACAGGACAATAACGCAAAGCATAAGTCGAGATTGGTAAAGAAATGGTTCAATGACAATGAAGTAGAGGTGCTGGATTGGCCCCCACAGTCCCCAGATTTCAACCCAATTGAACACTTGTGGGTAGAATTTAAGAAAAAAACTGTATACATACCCAAGTGAGTCGACCAGTATACACCAATTTTGGGAACGTGTAGAAGAGACCTGAGATCATATTTTGGTCCACACATGTTTAAATCTGATGGAGAGCAGAGGATTCAGGCAGTGTTGAAAGCTAAAGGTGGATTTACAAAATACTAGCAAAATAATGAAAATTAAAATTTAGATCTTTAGGAACAAAACAGTAACAATGCAGTGAGATGACAAGAATCCGCATAACATGCTAAATAGCTGCAAGTCAAATTTATGTATGAGATAGTCAAGATGATAGTCTATAAAATGATGGCAGTCTCAAATTCAAAGCATAAGTGGATAATTAGATATGAAGCCTGAAAGTCAAAAGTTCAAAACATTGTTACCCTTTTGCTCTTCACGGTATGTTTTAATACAGTTTCCTAGGTTAATAATAGCAATGTATCTATAAAAATCGGATGCCATAAGGGAGGCTCCATATGGGATACGATTTTTTTTTTTTGCACACCCATAGACTTAGATGGCCGAGTCTTGTCGAGATACAGAGTAGAGTAATGCATGTTGCGAAAATATTTTTCTCATGACGAATTACATTCGTCAGTGTGCTGTTTGAAAGCACAAGTCTGTAAAGTACACTCATCTGAACAAGCCCTAAAGTTGACCTTAGTAGACAGCTTTTTCTCCTGACTCCTCCATACACATGAGTGCTCATTTCATCCGAGCAGTCATGTTTTTTTCAATGGGGAGAGGGAAGAGAAAGCTGCCACCAGACTTCTGGCGGTGGCTTATCTCCTCTTAAAATGAAAATATTGTCTGTTGAAATTCCATCTGCCCCATTCTACATTCCCTCGACATCATCCGTCAGGGGAGAGTCGGGAGACCCCCGTACACATCAAATAGTTTACCGGTCCTGCCGAAGTCAGTGGGTTCGGGATAATTTAATCTAATGTACAGTATACGGGGAGCATTGAGATTGGTGAGGTGCTGAAGATATCAGTACTGTTTTTATGCTTCTTATTTGTTTGTTTTTTACACTCTCTTATAATCCCTTATAAATTGTTGGCTTAGCCAAGCACGCATAGACATATAGGGATAGGTGGTATCAATTGCTATGTAAAATATGGCTGTAGGTATGATCTCAAATAATCAGTGAAAAGCTCTAGCCCGCACTTACATGTAGCTTGCAAGTTTCATCATAGAATGTTTGAGTTGGACGGGACCTCCAGGGTCGTCGTGTCCAACCCCACCACTCAATGCAGGATTCATTAAACCATCTCTGACCGATGTCTGTCCAGCCCCTGTTTGAAGACTTCCATCTTCATAAATTAGCCCTATTGTACTGTATATCTTTATAGATGTGAACATGTTTGCATGATATCTTGCAGTAGAAAAACAAATGTGTTTGGCGAATGTTTGCTATCATCATTGCTCTTAAAAAAAATACTAATTCTTCTGTTTTTTTTTAGTATTATAATTTCAACGGAAAGATCCCACACATTACCTATGAATACACAGTACTTCGTGCCCCAGAAGCACCGCTGCCTCTTCTTTCCGAACCAATACAACCTATTCTTCAAGCTCCAAGTAATATGCAAAGTGGAGCTCAGATTGAGTCTGAATCTATGGACACTTTTAACTGGGGAAATGCTGAGGATACAGAAAGTTCCTTTGTACATCAAGATGGCGCCGCAAAAGAACAAGTGATTGTAGAAGACCAAACAGACAGTAAGCGCGATGTCCATTGATCCGTCAGTGGTGCTATAATGGAGAATGTAGATGTTTCTGGAGATTGCCAAACCTGGAGATATGGGAATTAAAGTAGGAACATAGATTTTCTGTATTTCTTGTCTGTTACCTAATTGATGAACCCTCCAGTTTGGATTGAGTAAATTATTATCAAACTGGTGCTAAATGGAAAAAAATGGATTAAAATTGACTCAATTCAACTTCAGCAGAGCTATCTCCTGACATATAATGTTAGGCAGAGAAGGATCGGGCATGTTGATTTACACCACTGGATCCTTTTTCCCAGAAGATAAACTTAGTGCCAGAAATGTCTGACAGCCCATTTAAAACAAATGCATGCTCAGCCGAGCTGAATGTTTATGCATATAGGGGATTCAGGAACCATGTGGTGTATAGACAACTTACCAATGAACAAAGTAAATAGATCTTGAAATAATAATACGTTTCACAATTGGATGTGTTAAAAAAAAATTTCCTGTGTTGAGATAATCTTATTAATAGACCCCTACTATATACTGTGTAATGGCCATGTCCGATCATGCAGAACTGCATCATTTCATTGCCGGCTCTTATCACATCTCCTAGCCAGGAGAGGAATCATAAGTCACTATGATAAGTGAGTATACAGATGAACTAACAGGGATTCGCAGCTGCTACTCTCTGAGGTAAAACATTTCCCTGCCTGTTTTATCACAGTGAATGTTTTTGTCATGTCACCAATATTGTGAGCTCATCATAGATCAAGTCAGAGACATATAAGCTCAGTGGTCACTGGTGTAACTATGTCACTCATTTCATTATGATGAGCTTAAAGGGCCGTAGAGAGGTGGCAGAAACACTCTCTCCTGTGATAAAACAGGCAGGAAAATGTGTTACCTTAGGCAGGAATATGTATTACCTCAAAAAGCAACAGCTGCAAGCCACTGCTATTTGGTCTGTATACTCCCTTATCATTAGTGACTTATGCCTCCCCCTGTCCAGAAGCTGTGGTATCTTAACTACCATGGACTGGAGCAGCTCTCCATGGCAAGACACAGCCATTACACAGTTCATAGCAGGGGCACATTAATAAGACTATCTCAACACAGAAAAATATTTAACACATCAAATTCTGGTGTCCGTCCTATCCACGAAGACCCATTAGGGTAATAAATTACAATACTGATTCCGTCTGACGAGATGGGCGCCACCAGAATGAAGATGGAACAGAGTGCAAAGTTTTATGCTTTGGACTCCGTTTACCTTAGTCATCTCAATGACTCCATCTCGGGCACTTGTTTTTTGGGGGGAAATACAACAGAAACCCCAAACTGAGTCATCAATGGGCTGCAGATTGACTTGCTATACCGTTGATCAGCTCATTGAGGGTAATTTATCTGTCCGTGTACAAGGACCTCCCATACAAATTTCTGGGCTGAGCAATGCAAATAAAGCCTCATACTGTATGCCTTGTAAGACATTGCTCAAATGAAAAATTTTCAACATGCTGCCACTTCAAGTGAGATCTTTTCTGACTGACTGAGTGAGGACTAAGTTCTTGCAGCAATGCTATTGTAAATATATCCATATGTTTATCTGCAAGCCCAACCATATTGTGTATCTCAGCTCCCCTGCAAGAAATAAAACACACATGCTGATACATTTGTGTAGTTAAGCACATTTTGCTTGACGACATCATCTTTAGAGTTCTTCTTGGATTTTTTTTTTTTGCGGATTGGTTCACTCCTCTCTATATGCAATGTGAAATACTGCGTAAATGTCATCACTACTCCATTTCCCTGTTTCAGGCCTCCAGCCCAGCACGGATGCTCCTCAGGGGTTACTGCAGAGTGAATTATGGAGAATTTGTGATCAACATAGCCACTCTGTTCTCTGCCAGTCTCTCTTTGGTGGCAGTCCTGGGGGTCCGACCCTTGCAGAGTCCACACAGGAAGCCGAAGAACTCAGAGACAGTTTGATGTTGCCAGCTGCTTATGAACATCTTGGATCAGTTTCCATGACACAGCCGCTCCAAGCACCCGGGTTCAGCAGGTACGCCTCTGTGCACTGTGTACTTGGACACAAATTTGTATACTTTTAATTATTTTTATTTTTTTGGCTGTTAATCAATATATCTAGGATTGTTTAAATCCATTTATCAGACGACTCATTTCCATCCACGCATGAATTGAAAACAGTATTGTATCCTAAAAGACACAAATACAGTATATTATAAAAGCTAGGAAACACAATTCTAAAGGTTTTGCTACACTAAAAATGAAAAGTTACTTAGCCACATGCCTTTCTAATGCCGGCCGTATACCCTTGTTCTGCTATTAGCTGTTATTTCTGACCGGTGAAACACATTGGCGGAGCATTTCTGTGTCCTGTATAGAAAGAGGGGAGTACGCGGCTATCAGACACCTTTGTCTTAATTTACATGAGAATAAATGTAAATTAAATAAGAGCAAAAATTGGCCACTTATGGCCTGCTGATTGATCTTCTATAAGCTGGCCATATTCATTAGATTAATGTTGACTAGACCCAGTTGCAGTGGCCAATAATTCAATGTATGAGGGCATCTTGGCACACCCCCGACAGCCTATATTATGGAAAAGAAGAATAGGTTTTTTGGAGCCCCCTTAGTAAAGATCAAAAGAATTAACATATAATAAAAAATGCATATCTCTGGACCTGTATGTCAGATTTAAATAAAAAAATTAATTAAAGGAAATACTCATCGATGGAGGGAAAATTAAATAAGAGCAAAAGCTTTCCACTTTTGACCTGGAGATAGTTTTTCTTTAAGTTCTATTTCCGTTGCTCAACATCTGTCTTGCAATGTAGAACAGAGGCAAGTTTAAAGAATTGCGGTGATGGAGGTGTCAGTGACGAGTGAGTTCTTCAGCCTGCCTTTACAGCCATATGAAATTGCCAGTAAAGTAATATCTTGTATAATTACGTGAAAGGTCGTTTTTATTTGAGTTGGGTTACCAAAATCTTCTTAGAATTTGAGATTAGTTATTGCCCCCTTTTAAGTATAACGTAGGAAGAAGTGGCCTGTGGTTGAGCGGTTCTCCGCTCCGAAATGATGGACGGTTACTGGCATGAACAGATTTCAGTTTAAAAACTTTACATTACATTATAAGCTTCATGGTCTGACCCAGGGCTGGACTGGCCATCTGGCAATTCTGGCAAGTGCCAGAAGGGCCTGGCTGTTCATGGGCTGCCTTGTCTGCTGAGTTGTTAGCAGAATCGGTTTTCTCAAGACACTCATACTGTTAATAATAATAATAATAATAATAATAATAATAATCTTTATTTTTATATAGCGCTAACATATTCCGCAGTGCTTTACAATTTGCACATATTATCAGAGCAGAGGCGTAGCTAGGGTTTTGTTTCGGGGGGGGCGAAACTTCTAAGTGGGCCCCTAACTAGGTAACTTTGATTACAACTCGGTGACGCCCCCTAATAGTGGATGTAGGAGATGACTGCGCTGTTACTGAAAATAATCCCTATATAAAGACCAACATGGATATTACCGCCATATGGTCAGTGGTAAATACCAGTCCTACAGAACATATAAGTGATTACTGCACAGGTATAGTTGGTGTCTTACCGCTGACGATCTTTCTGATGGAATCGTTCACTTTTCACGTCTTTTCCATCTGGCCCAGACCGACATGACAACTCTTCCAGCCACGACTCTGCTACAGAGAATACAACAACGGCACATTTCATTTCTCATATTCCAGCTCCATCACCATGTATCCCGGACCTGCACAAACCCCTTATCCTGCTGATACCCCAATGCTGAGCTGCTGCTGCCGTATCTGTCCCTATTACTACACCTGATACCCCAATACTGAGCCGCTGCTGCCTTATGTGTCCCTATTACTGCACCTGATACCCCAATACTGAACCGCTGCTGCCGTATGTGTCCCTATTACTGCACCTGATACCCCAATACTGAGCCGCTGCTGCCGTATGTGTCCCTATTACTGCACCTGATACCCCAATACTGAGCCTCTGCTGCCGTATGTGTTCATATTACTGAACCCGATACCCCAATGCTGAGCCGCTGCTGCTGTATGTGTCCATATCTGCACCTGATACCCCAATGCTGAGCCGCTGCTGCCGTATGTGTCCATATTACTGCACCTGATACCCCAATGCTGAGCTGCTGCTGCCGCATGTGTCCCTATTACTGCACCTGTTACCCCAATACTGAGCCTCTGCTGCCGTATGTGTCCCTATTACTGCAACTGATACCCCAATGCTGAGCCTCTGCTGCCATATGTGTCCCTATTACTGCACTTGATACCCCAATGCTGAGCCACTGCTGCCATATGTGTCCCTATTACTGCACTTGATACCCCAATACTGAGCCTCTGCTGCCGTATGTGTCCCTATTACTGCACTTGATACCCCAATACTGAGCCTCTGCTGCTGTATGTGTCCCTATTACTGCACCTGATACCCCAATGCTGAGCCTCTGCTGCGTATGTGTCCCTATTACTGCACCTGATACCCCAATGCTGAGCCACTCCTGCCGTATGTGTCCCTATTACTGCACCTGATACCCCCTATACACACACGGCTCTGCTCCACACCCCCTTTTCACACACGGCTCTGCTCCGTACACCTTGTACACACGCGGCTCTGTTCCGTACACCTTGTACACATGAAGCTCTGTTCCGTACACCTTGTACACATGCAGCTCTGTTCCATACACCTTGTACACACACGGCTCTGCTCCGTCTACTTTGTACACATGCAGCTCTGTTCCGTCCACCTTGTACACACGCACCTCTGCTCCATACACCTTGTACACAAACGCTGTGCTCCGTACACCCCGTACACACGCGGCTCTGCTCCGTACACGCTGTACACATGCGGCTCCGCTCCGTACACCTTGTACACACCTGGCCCCGATCTGTACACCTTGTACACACACTGCTCTGCTCCGCACACCCCGTACACACGCGGCTCCGCTCCATGCACCTCGTACACATACGGCTCCACTCTGTACACCTTGCACACACAGGTCCGCTCCGTACACCCCGCACACACACGGCTCTGCTCCGTACACCCCGTACACACTTGGCTCCGCTCCGTACACAAACGGCTCCGCTCCCCCATACACACGCGGCTCCGCTCCTCTGTACACCTCATACATGCATATCTCTGCTCCGTACACCTTCTACACACACGGCTCCGCTCTGTACACCTCATACACAGCTCTGCTACATCCACCCTGTAAACCCCTCCTGACCCCACACAGAAACTTACTTCACCTCATCCAGCACCATAACAACCAGCACAGCAGAGCCCTGCAGCCGCTGAAGCCCCTGATCATGTGACCCCCTGATTCCGCCCCTCCTGTGACCTCATCACAGGTCCTGTGTGCACAGAATAGCCCAGGACGACATTGCTGGCTGTGAGGTGGGGGGCCCACTGCTGGCATCGGGGCCCCCCACCACCCTCTCAGGGGCCCATAGAGGCTGGGCGGCAGAGTAGGGAGATCGATTCTCCCTGCTCTGCTGCAGAATGTAACTGTATGGGCGCGCTGTGCACTCCGATACAGTTAAAGTAGCGTAGCTCAGTGGGCCCGCTCAGAGCTCGGGGCCCGGGGCTACCGCCCCCTCTGCCCCCCCGGTAGCTACGCTATTGGTTAAGAGTTATAACGGAGAACAAAGTCGCTGACTCTGTCACTTACCCCAGCAGGCCACGAGTATCATTAGAAATATTGGTCTTGTAGTAAGGCTATGTGCACGCGGATTCTGCTGCGGATCCGCAGCGTTTCTGCAGCTGCTGGTCCGCAGCAGATTTTGGTGCGTTGTAAAGTACCATTGTTTTCAATGGTAAACTGGAAAACGCTCTGCACATGCTGCGGATTTTTCCGCGCGGTTTTGTTGCGGTTTACAATCCGCAGCATGTCAATTCTTTAGTGCAGAAACGCTGCAGTTTCACACTTCATCCATTATGAGGTGTAAAACCGCAGATAAACCACAGGACTTTAGTCCTGCGGATTTATCTGCGGTTTTTACTACAAAATCTGCACACCCAAAAAACTCCGTGTGCACATACCCTAAATCTTCTTTTCCTCTATCCAGGATAATATTAATAATATATCCCATCTGGTGCTTAGGGATGGGGACAACATGGGCCTGTGTGATTTCAAATGCCAGGACTGAATTTCAGCCCTATCCCGTACCTGGTCTGACCTCTCTCTATATTTTTAATTGCAGTGATTTAATATCAAGTCATGACGTCAGCCGGGCCGATATGTATCGTTGGAAGGTTTCTGCCTATTCACCGTGCAGCTCCACTTGCAGCTCAGGTAATGTTGGATTCATTCTTTATTGAAATGAGTTTCCTTGGTATAAAACACATACATTGGAATCACCAAGGAAAAAACTTCTAATTGCCCTAAGCCTGAATTTGGGGGTGAGGAGATTTTTTTTTTATCTTACAAATGTACAATGTACTTTTCGCTCTGCCAGTAGTTTTTCTTCTACTGCGCATACAATATGTATGATTATACACAATATTGATGCACTGTTAGACATTACTGACTAATGTACAGGCTATTCTATACCCTACACTTAATTGATTTCTACTGTACATGTGAAACAGTTTGCATTACTTTTTTTTGCAGGTCTCAGTTCTACATATGCTTTATGCATCCGTTATGATGGAAGGGAAGTAGATGAGTCACATTGTGACCCGGTGATGAGGCCAGAACCTACTCAGGAATTCTGTGCAGGGCGAGATTGTATGCCAAGGTATGGGAGAAGGGCACACTGTACTTTGTCATTCACTTTGGATTAAATAAAGTTTATGTATGAAAAATAAATCATATTTTTCACTTTGCTAAGAAAAATAATAGTGTAGTTACACATGAAAGTCACAAGGTTCAAATAACTTGGAGCTCGAAGCTGATGGATCAGTAAACTGGAGGATGCTGGTACTAGACAGAGCATTTACAATGTTAACATCCCATCATGGAACATTGGGCTGCCTGTTAATATTTCCTGGAAATTCAAGTCTCATCTGTAGAGGTGGATCCTCAAAGCCCTTGGTCTGGAAGAGTAGCTCTAAAGCAGCACAGACAGATGACCCTGGTGCAGCAAGACAATTTAGTTGGAACAACTAGAGATGTGGCAAAGATGGAACAATGGCAAGAGGAGTAGCTGAAATGGAACAGCTGAGGTGAACTAGCGATGTAGAAAAGTTGACTCGTAGAAGAGGAAATGGTGTAGTAGAGCTGAGTTCAAACAGAGATGAAGCAATGTTGAGAGATGGGAGAGAGATCTTGGGAGCTTCCACATAGTAGGCTGATTACACTGAGGTTAGATGCCACTGTTGTGTGCCTGTCCTGCTGATGAGCATAACCGTAGTGGGAGAAGGAGAATGTTGTGAATTCTCTGGATCTGACTTCTGAGTCGGGGCTCCCAATGGTGGTTACTGTGGGTAGTGGAACTGGCCGGGTTGAAAGTCTGCCACCTGACGACGATGATTGGAAATCAGGGGTTACTGATTGGGAGAATATAAGTGAGCAGGCTTCCTTCAGTGGTTGCTGGTGATTAGTTCTTCTTGTGCATCTTGAGGTCTGCTGTCTCCTGCCTGATCCTGCATTTTTCAGTTAAGTTGTGCTTTTGCTAACCCTTTGCATCTGATCTGTTTTTGCCTCTTTCTTCTTTGCTGTGAGGGTTCAGCATGCTCCTTGCTGGGGCTGTGCTGGACCCCACTCCATATGTTACAGCTTGTGTCAGTTTGTTCAGTCCCCTGTTATATTAGTCTCTTTTTCTTTGCTGCCAGTTCACACCAGAATGCTGATATAGTGGGAGAGAGGTCGTGAGAACTCAGTGTTTTTGTACATCAGTCGTGTTGGATTTTTTAGGGTTTTTGCGTGATTTGAGACAGTGTCTTTCCTTTCCTGTCCTATTCAGACAGTTTGGGCCCCATCATTTGCTCAGTCTATTTTCTGCCTGTGTTTGTACCTCATCTTGTCTCTCCGACGGCTACTGTTAGTTGTGTTGTTAGGACTAGGGGTCTGCAATCTGCTAAGTGACCAACCTTTCTGGTTTCCTCGTGGCCTCCCTATTTCTGCCATCCTCTTCGGTGACCTATTCATAACAGGAGAAGGACTTGTTTCGGCCCTCCAAACAGGTATGACTAAGGGCACAACTACCATGCCAGAAACGCGTCAACTTTATTAAAATTTTTGTTTATCTTTTAAAAATAATTTTGGTGATTTTTACCAGTTTGGAGTGTCAAAGCAGAGTTCACCCATCAATGAGGATTCAGTGTAGTAGAGCAGAATATGCTATGGAATCTCAATGTAGCAGACACGGCACAATGTTTTAACAATGTTGAGACAGCAATAAGGGACCGATGTAGGGGAGTTGAATTTGTAATGGAGGAGTGCTGGAACCACAAAATTGCAGAATTGTACAGCGGGGCATGATGTAGCCGTACTGGAACCATTGAATACAGAGTTGGACAGTGGGGTTTCATGTACTGTTTCTACATTTCGAAACATGAAGACCCGAATAGCAGAGTTTGCAGTTGTGATGCAGTGCAGCAGCAGGAAACCCCAACTAGTTGGATGTAAAATGATGTGAGCGGAGTACATCATCATAACACATCGGCAGAAGACAGGACTGGCTGGCCACGCTTGGAACCGAGGACAGGTGAGTTACATTCATGGTCCATTCACCAAAACATTTTTGGTAAATTGATTTTATACAGCTTATACAATGAAGACCAAATGAAATAGTAAGCTGATTGAACACAAATGTACTGGCATGATTGAAACCAAATTATAGTCTTATAGATCTGATTCTTTTTAATGGCTAGTAAAAATAAAATCAATTATGTTACTTATGTCTTTTTTTGAGCTATTAAAAGGTATCATATCTACAATATTATAGTTTTGTTTTTCTTACTGAGAGCATTGATCTTCTTTCAATTGGATAACACGGCACCAAAAAAGGTCTTTGTTTATGATGATTGATTGACATTAGAGCAATTGGACAAAGTCATTCAACCTTATCGGTTTCTTCTCTTCTATCTCACTTTCCATTTTCTCAGTTTCTAATCTTCCTTCTGCCTCGAGTATGACACCGGACTCCACCATAGTGATAACCCAAGTTTCCTTTCAATTGTAGTGGAGCTGTCTAGCTGTGAAACCCAGATGTAGTTCTTTGGTTTATAAAGTGTGCTTTACTTCTATCAACAGTGAATGCTTGTCTTCTTGCCTTATATTCTGTTCTCTTATTATTCCTTGGAGATGGGAGTCAAGTGGTTGGAGCGAGTGCTCGCGAACCTGTGGTCAAGGAGTCCAAGTGCGCTCTGTACGTTGTTGGAAGATGCTTGCGCCAGGTCTAGACAGTTCTGTATATGATGAACAATGTGAAGGTGCACAGCTCCAAAGACCACCCCAGAAGAAAGTATGCAAGAATAAACCATGTGGACCTCAGTGGGAGTTCTCAGATTGGTCAGAGGTATGTTTAGGACCTTACATACAACTCTAGTGGTGATTGATGCTTTAATCCCGAAAGAAAAGACTTGAATACCTAAATGTGCAGTCCCTTTAAGAAAGTCAGTGCGAAATGAAAAGGGTTGGTGAGACGACCTCTTTCTTCTTTGGTCACTAAGTTGGCACGATAGCTGGAAACATGGTAGATGAGCAATTTAGAAGTTATTTTTTTCTTGTTAATGCTTTTCCTTTTGGCCACTAACTCACACTCTTAATATGATTAATATGTTTGGAATTTTCAGCCTTAATTTCATCACTTTCTTGAGGGTTACCCTTTTCTTCGCACCTCATCATAAAATATGTTTCTCCTATTTGTTCAGTGCTCTGCAGGCTGCGGAACTGAGGGAGCAATGAAAAGGGACGTAAAATGCTCGGCAGAATCCAATCAGTGTGATGAAAGTGTTAAGCCTCCAAGTGAGAAGACATGCCTGGGCCCACCCTGTGATCATCACTGGACGACAACAGAATGGGGGCCGGTCAGTGTTATTGCAGTACTAGGGGTGCATACTGTGTCTTCTTACTTTGTTTCTGTCGCGTAGACCTGTCCTGTGTGAAGCGACCCGCAGGTCAGTAACTAAAACGACAAGACAGACAAGGGAATACTGTGGACACAGTTACAACGGTGGGCCCTGCAATAGGGAACGGGGATGTGGAGACCTCCTGCACTCCCCTGAGGTAGTGGCCCTGAACACTCCTAACGTTCCCTATACAGGCTCTTCACCTGTCGCCGACCAGGATACCTGAATCCCTCACTGGCCCTGCACCTATCCCTTACTAGGGAACTGGTTAGTGCAGACACTAGTCCCACCGCTGAACTAATATAACATTAGGGAAGACAACAAACAGGGAAAACACACAAGTTAGCTTTGCTCTGCTGCAAATGCTCCAAGCAACAGAGTACGGCACCCGGATACAGCTTCCACCTGAACAGCTGCTACACCAAAGCTCTGGATGAGCTGCAAAGCACTGCTCCCAATAGGTCCTCTCTCCTTCAAGGTTGGTTGGGGAATGAACAATATCACCGACATTGATTCAGAGCATCTGACACCTTTTTATAGGTAGGAGGGGGGTTAACACCTGCTGGCTAATTTACATATGTAGTAACCCCAGCGGCTACCGGGGGCAAACCATTAGCAGCAACCAAGGTTGTAGTAACCCCAGCAGCAACCGGGGAGCAAAAACCATTAGCAGCCACTAAGGTTGTAATAATATTGGCGGCCACCAGGGGCAAAATTAACATTAAGCCAGAGGCTTGAAGAAAAGAAAGTTATATGTAAGATCTGCCACAATCCAAACATGGATTGTGACAGTTTCCTACTTTGCTTTGTTTGATTTATTTACACCGAACACAACCCTTAGGCTAAGTGCACACGTACCGGAACTCTCGCGGAAATTACCGCGAGAATTCCGGAATTCCAGTCCGCGGGAAAATCGCATTTTAAATTCCCGCGATTTTCCCACGGAAAAACTAGCATTTTGCAAGCGTATTTAGCTTGCAAAATGCTAGCGTTTTCCAAGCGATCTGGAGCATCGCTTGGAGAACTGATTGACAGGTTGGTCACACTCGTCAAACATAGTGTTTGACGAGTGTGACCAACTTTTTACTACTGAGGCCGCCTATGCAGTATCAGTAGTAAAAGATAGAATGTAAAAAAAAAATAAAAAATAGTGTTATTCTCACCCTCCGACGTCCCGCGCATCTGTTCCCAGTAATCCTTTGCGAAAATGCCCGCGATGACGTCAGTTCTCGCGGGATCGCGACGTCTCGCGGTAATTCGCGATGACGTCGCGCGAATGACCGCGAGACTTCGCGATCCCGCGAGAAGGGACGTCATCGCGAGCATTTTCGCAAAGGACTACTGGGAACGAGAGCGTGAAGAGAAGCGGGAAGGCTGCGCGGGACGCCGGAGGGTGAGAATAACAATATTTTTTATTTTTAAATTCTATTTTTTACAGGGATATGGTACCCAAAGCCCGGAGGACAGTCTCCTCTCCTCCGGACCGTGGGTACCATCCGCAATTGTTCTGCTTACTTTCCGCATGGTGTGCACAGCCACATGCGGGAAATAAGCGGAACAATGCATTCCTATGGGTGCGGGATCGCCGCGATTCCGCAAATTAATGAGCATGCTGCGGTTTTTATCGCGAAGCGATTCCGCCGCGGTAAAAACCGCAGCATTAGCACAGCATTGCGGAATCCCATAGGAATGCATGGGATGCTTATTTTTCGCGTTTTCGCAGCAAAATCGCGCGGTTAAAACCGCCGCGGAAACGCGAAAAAAACGCCACGTGTGAACTCAGCCTTACAATAAAACTACCCCCCCTAATATTGTGCAGATCTCAATATCTCAATTTGGTACCAAGACACCTCTGAACTGTTGAGATAGGCACACCACAAAAACTTTGAAGGTGCCTTATGGCAAGTGGAACTAAGACATTGGCAATAGAAATTTTAAGTTCTCTAAATTGTAAGGTGTAGCCTAAATGAGATGCTTGATCAGCTCCTGATCTCCTGATCTCAGGAATTTGACCAATGTAGCAGTGGAGCAGGGCTCTGACTGATCAGCACCTACTCAACCAAAAACACTGCAAGCTGTAGAATCGGCCCAAATGGGTTAGTGTTCAATCCCTAAATGCGTCAGTAAACCTTGGGAACCCGGAACCCTGATATTGCTTTCCTATCTGTCCTTCTTTGGATTACTTTTGGTAAGTACTAACCACTGAACCAGGAGGAGCTCTCGAGACCTGAAATTTTGGAGTTGTTTGATCCAATCATCTAGCCATCACTAAAAATTTGATCCTTGTTAAAGTCACTGTGGTCCTTATGCTTGTCTATTTTCCTGCTTTCCTAAACTTCAAGAACTAGTTGTTCAGTTGTGTCCAAAATGTCACCCCTTGCCATTGTCACAAGATAAATTATGGCATTCATTTCACGTGCCAGTGGTCTTAATGTTATAGATGATCGGGGATTGTTTGATTTGTATTTTAATAGCATCTATACAGTTGTGGCCAAAAGTATTGACACCCCTGCAATTCTGTCAGATAATACTCAGTTTCTTCCTGAAAATGATTGCAAACACAAATTCTTTGGTATTATTATCTTCATTTAATTTGTCTTAAATAAAAAAACACAAAAAGAATTGTCCTAAAGCCAAATTGGATATAATTCCACACCAAACATAAAAAAGAGGGTGGACTAAAGTATTGGCACTGTTTGAAAAATCATGTGATGCTTCTCTAATTTGTGTAATTAACAGCACCTGTAACTTACCTGTGGCACCTAACAGGTGTTGGCAATAACTAAATCACACTTGCAGCCAGTTGACATGGATTAAAGTTGACTCAACCTCTGTCCTGTGTCCTTGTGTGTACCACATTGAGCATGGAGAAAAGAAAGAAGACCAAAGAACTGTCTGAGGACTTGAGAAACCAAATTGTGAGGAAGCATGAGCAATCTCAAGGCTACAAGTCCATCTCCAAAGACCTGAATGTTCCTGTGTCTACCGTGCGCAGTGTCATCAAGAAGTTTAAAACCCATGGCACTGTGGCTAACCTCCCTAGATGTGGACGGAAAAGAAAAATTGACAAGAGATTTCAACGCAAGATTGTGCGGATGTTGGATAAAGAAGCTCGACTAACATCCAAACAAGTTCAAGCTGCCCTGCAGTCCGAGGGTACAACAGTGTCAACCCGTACTATCCGTCGGCGTCTGAATGAAAAGGGACTGTATGGTAGGAGACCCAGG